>NC_091749.1:16215809-16815809 GCF_043380555.1 Nothobranchius furzeri | reverse complement strand
AACCATGTCCCAAAGGTCACCGGGCCTGGTGTCACTTTAAAGATGTAGTCCAGTTACACCTTTGTGGGCTTATAACTTGGCTTCTAAATGTCCTAGAGAGGTTAGGTTTGTTTTAGTGTACTCCAATCAAAAGCCCCTACAACCACAAACAGGAATGGAGTCATTAGCACTTATGGTTTGTAAATGGCACCCAGAATTATGTTGCACGAAGCACAAATTCACATCATTCTGGGTTCATTTGTGTGAAAACAAGGTCCAATCAGGCTGAAACGTTACAAGAAGGTAGAATCTATTGAGTTGTAAGTGATCTGAACGTTTCATGATGATAGCACTTTCCTAAGGGGGTCAAACCATGTCCCAAAGGTCACCGGATCTGGTGTCAATTTAAAGAAGTAGTCCAGTTACACATTTGTGGGCTTATAACTTGGCTTCTGAATGTCCAAGAGAGATCATGTTTGTTTTAGGGTACTCCAATCAACAGCCCCTACAACCACAAAAAGGAATGGAGTCATTAGCACTTATGGTTTTTAAATGGCACCCAGAATTATGTTGCACGAAGCACAATTTCACATCATTCTGGGTTCATTTGTGTGAAAACAAGGTCCAATCAGGCTGAAACGTTACAGGAAGGTAGAATCTATTGAGTTGTAAGTGATCTGAACGTTTCATGATGATAGCACTTTCCTAAGGGGGTCAAACCATGTCCCAAAGATCACCGGATCTGGTGTCAATTTTAAAGAAGTAGTCCAGTTACACATTTGTGGGCTTATAACTTGGCTTCTGAATGTCCTAGAGAGATCAGGTATTTTTTAATGTACTCCAATCAACAGCCCCTACAACCACAAAAAGGAATGGAGTCATTAGCACTTATGGTTTGTAAATGGCACCCAGAATTATGTTGCTCGAAGCAAAATTTCACATCATTCTGGGTTCATTTGTGTGAAAACAAGGTCCAGTCAGGCTGAAACGTTACAGGAAGGTAGAATCTACTGAGTTTTAAGTGATCTGAACGTTTCATGATGATAGCACTTTCCTAAGGGGGTCAAACGATGTCCCAAAGGTCACCGGATCTGGTGTCAATTTAAAGAAGTAGTCCAGTTACACATTTGTGGGCTTATAACTTGGCTTCTGAATGTCCTAGAGAGATCAAGTTTGTTTTAGTGTACTCCAATCAACAGCCCCTACAACCACAAAAAGGAATTGAGTCATTAGCCCTTATAGTTTTTAAATGGCACCCAGAATTATGTTGCACGAAGCACAATTTCACATCATTCTGGGTTCATTTGTGTGAAAACAAGGTCCAATCAGGCTGAAACGCTACAAGAAGGTAGAATCTATTGAGTTGTAAGTGAACTGAACGTTTCAAGATGATCGCACATTCCTATAGGGGGTAAAACCATGTCCCAAAGGTCACCGGGCCTGGTGTCACTTTAAAGATGTAGTCCAGTTACACCTTTGTGGGCTTATAACTTGGCTTCTAAATGTCCTAGAGAGGGTAGGTTTGTTTTAGTGTACTCCAATCAAAAGCCCCTACAACCACAAACAGGAATGGAGTCATTAGCACTTATGGTTTGTAAATGGCACCCAGAATTATGTTGCACGAAGCACAAATTCACATCATTCTGGGTTCATTTGTGTGAAAACAAGGTCCAATCAGGCTGAAACGTTACAAGAAGGTAGAATCTATTGAGTTGTAAGTGATCTGAACGTTTCATGATGATAGCACTTTCCTAAGGGGGTCAAACCATGTCCCAAAGGTCACCGGATCTGGTGTCAATTTAAAGAAGTAGTCCAGTTACATATTTGTGGACTTATAACTTGGCTTCTGAATGTCCTAGAGAGATCAGGTTTGTTTTAATGTACTCCAACCAACAGCCCCTACAACCACAAAAAGGAATGGAGTCATTAGCACTTATGGTTTGTAAATGGCACCCAGAATTATGTTGCACAAAGCACAATTTCCCATCATTCTGGGTCCATTTGTGTGAAAACAAGGTCCAATCAGGCTGAAACGTTACAAGAAGGTAGAATCTATTGAGTTGTAAGTGATCTGAACGTTTCATGATGATCGCACATTCCTATAGGGGGTCAAACCATGTCCCAAAGATCACCGGGCCTGGTGTCACTTTAAAGAAGTAGTCCAGTTACACCTTTGAGGGCTTATAACTTGGCTTCTGAATGTCCTAGAGAGATCAGGTTTGTTTTAGTGTACTCCAATCAACAGCCCCTACAACCTCAAAAAGGAATGGAGTCATTAGCACTTATGGTTTTTAAATGGCACCCAGAATTATGTTGCACGAAGCACAATTTCACATCATTCTGGGTTAATTTGTGTGAAAACAAGGTCCAATCAGGCTGAAACGTTACAGGAAGGTAGAATCTATTGAGTTGTAAGTGATCTGAACGTTTCATGATGATAGCACTTTCCTAAGGGGGTCAAACCATGTCCCAAAGGTCACCGGATCTGGTGTCAATTTAAAGAAGTAGTCCAGTTACACATTTGTGGGCTTATAACTTGGCTTCTGAATGTCCTAGAGAGATCAGGTTTGTTTTAGTGTACTCCAATCAACAGCCCCTACAACCACAAAAAGGAATGGAGTCATTAGCACTTAAGGTTTGTAAATGGCACCCAGAATTACGTTGCACGAAGCACAATTTCACATAATTCTGGGTTCATTTGTGTGAAAACAAGGTCCAATCAGGCTGAAACGCTACAAGAAGGCAGAATCTATTGAGATGTAAGTGATCTGAACGTTTCAAGATGATCGCACATTCCTATAGGGGGTAAAACCATGTCCCAAAGGTCACCGGGCCTGGTGTCACTTTAAAGAAGTTGTCCAGTTACACCTTTGAGGGCTTATAACTTGGCTTCTGAATGTCCTAGAGAGATCAGGTTTGTTTTAGTGTACTCCAATCAACAGCCCCTACAACCTCAAAAAGGAATGGAGTCATTAGCCCTTATGGTTTTTAAATGGCACCCAGAATTATGTTGCACGAAGCACAATTTCACATCATTCTGGGTTCATTTGTGTGAAAACAAGGTCCAATCAGGCTGAAACGTTACAGGAAGGTAGAATCTATTGAGTTGTAAGTGATCTGAACGTTTCATGATGATAGCACTTTCCTAAGGGGGTCAAACCATGTCCCAAAGGTCACCGGATCTGGTGTCAATTTAAAGAAGTAGTCCAGTTACACATTTGTGGGCTTATAACTTGGCTTCTGAATGTCCTAGAGAGATCAGTTTTGTTTTAGTGAACTCCAATCAACATCCCCTACAACCTCAAAAAGGAATCGAGTCATTAGCACTTATGGTTTTTAAATGGCACCCAGAATTACAAAACGCATATTGTGATGTAGAAAGTTGGCTCGACTGAATCAGCTGCAGCTGTGGTTTACTCACGAAGTGAATCGCACGCTTGTTAGAAGTACATTCAGAGCACTTAAAAAATACATCGCTCTCATCGAGTTCCGTCTCAGCATTCACCGGCTGATGGGCAAGAGCGTGACATGGGATCGCCAGGAACTTACTTAAGGACTATCATCTCATTTGGCATTTACTCACGGACCCAATAAACCAGTTCCGAAAAATGGTCGAGAATTATAACTTGTCTAATAGCAACTGGAAGATATGTTGCGTCATAAGCCTCTGATGGTTCACAAGGTGCACGGTCCACTCGAAATCCTAATGCTGTATTTGTAGTACATACACTAAGTCTTCTCTGTTGATGTCAGACTAGAGTTTTATTAGAGTTTTACTTTGCAACGATGGGATTCGAGCAATTGATGTGTATATTTTTAATAGTGCACAATGCTACTATTCCTAGGCTGAATGTATGACATGGCTCTTATGTATCATTATGTATCGTTCCCATTAAGTACTAATTTAAATAAAGTCCCTCTGTCCTCAGTGCTAGGTTGTGGGTTTAATACACATTATTATGATGAACCTGTTGAATAGTATAATAACAATATTCCTGTAAAAGTCATTTAGTAATGAACAACCTCAGTTCTGTGAAAGAACATCATGTCTCTGATATGTACACTGCAGGCCTGACCGGGGTTTGCACGCAAGGGCCTGTGTGTGTGTGTGTGTGTGTGTGTGTGAGTGTGTGTGTGTGTGTGTGTGTGTGTGTGTGTGTGTGTGTGTGTGTGTGTGTGTGTGTGTGTGTGTGTGTGAAACAAATAAAGATAAATATAGCTAGTGCGGCCACGAGCGGTCGTGCACGGTAGAGGCTGCGCGAAAACGCCTCTAAAACAAGCGCGTGCCCACGCCCGATCCGTGGAAGCACGTAGAACTAGCAAACGTACTAGCAGAAATCAATGATCGCACACGGGTGATGAGTGTGTACAGGGTTCGTCTGCGTGTGTGGCATTGGGCAATCTAGCGGCAACCGAGTGGCCTGAAGGCGGAACCGGCCAACCCGTCGCCCTCACCATCGTTGCGCTTCGAGATGAACTATTGCTAAAGATGATCGTCCTCGTCAACCACGGCGCTACCAGAGTTACCACGACATGCGCCTTAAAAGCGTTCTCGTTTGGGTCAGCGCCACCAGAATTGAATCGGCAAGTCAGCGGATATTACACAACTCGTAACGAAGACCCTCTCCGCGACCTCGCGGCCAGTGTGCGCAGTGTACAGCAAATGACAAACGATGTTGCGAGCGATATATCGGAAAAACTTTGCACTGACGCGACGGTCGCCACTGCAGGTTGTGTGAGTCTCGCGCAAAGTGCCATATCAAACGTGCGCAAGCTAGTGACAAGCAACTTCACCAGATCCGTAGATTCTGCAAACGCTTGGATACGAATGAAAGTATCGAGAGATAACACCGACACGAGTTGCGCGACGGCGCTGGCTGCAGTTGCTACAACACTGGATTTATTAACCAACGTCATTGTGATCGTAATGGCGTATCGAGTGTGCACCAGAAACTACAACCAGTACTACAGAAAACTGGCATGAGGGTCGCGGTCTAACGTTATGTTGGTGTCTCGCATCGACCGTCGACGGCCGTTTGCCAGCGGCTGAAAATGGCACAGCAGAACGGCGAGAGTCTGTCCGAAGCATCTGGCAAGAGCAGGTCGCGGGACTTGCTGCAGAGGCTCTCCCCCTCATGAGCGGCGAAACAGTGAATGGACTTCTGATCATTTGTCTCCTCGTTCTGTCAACTTAAAAGGTGTTTAACTCCATCTACTCCGTACCCGTGCTTGGTCTAAAGGAAGAGAGACCAACAAATTTGGCGTCACGAACAGGATTTTTTCTTTTTGAAGAAAAAGGAGTTTTTGGAGGACGATTCGACCCACTGACCCAGCGAACAGATCTTGGCACAAAAACACCGCGGTGGAAATAAGGTAAGCAGAGCCTATTATCTAAAATCTGCTCATTGGATTTATCCAAAGCATTTGTGTCCAGAATCACAGTAGCTGTGGTCCTAAAATAATAGTTGGAGAAGAAAGTGGAGACAAGTGCAGAAAGAATAAGAGATTTTTTTGTAATGGTTTAATGGTGAAATGAAATGAGGATTTTCTAATGGTTTAATGAGTAAATGAGAAAAGGAAATAGTACAGAAAAAGGGGTTGGAGGCCCAGGGTTATTTAAGAAGCCCTAAATTCCATAGGGGTTGGAGGCCCAGAGCATTAATAAGCTCTAAATTCCATTTAAAGAAGGGTTGGAGGCCCAGAGCATTAATAAGCTCTAAATTCCATTTAAAGAAGGGTTGGAGGCCCAGGACAAGGTCCTAAATTCCATTTTCCAGGTCGTGGCTGACCACACTATTTACTGACGAGTGAATAGAAAATATAACGAGGTTATATAAAGCTTGGTTGGAGTCCATAGGTGTGGGAAGCCTAAAATTCTACAGGTCAGGGACCTGGTTTTTGGGTTAAGGCCCTGGGAGGCTAAAGAGAGCTCCCTAAATTTAAAGAGTACAGGTCGAGGACCTGGTACGGGCTGAAAGGGCCTGGGAGGCTAAAGAGAGCTCCCTGGATTTTAAGGTCAAGGACCTGGTTTTGTGTTAAGGGAAGGGGAGGCTAAAGAGAGCTCCCTGGATTTTTAAGGTCAAGGGCCTTATGCATGAGATGAGAAAAATGTTCTGAGGTAACTGTTTTTGCATAAGATGATAAATGTTTTGACTGCTTCTGTGTGAAGAGAGCAGTGCTTTTGGCTATTTCTGCGTGCTTTTGGCTGTTTTTGCATAAAATGAGCAATGTTTAAATATGACAAGCAGCCCAGTTGAAGCCACGAGAAATAAGGTTTTATTGAGAAAGTCAGCGGAAGAGGCGATGAAGAAAAAAGGGGTAGATGTTAACAGTAGAGGTAACTGGAGAAAGATTTGGGAAGTGAAGGCTGCAGAATCGAGAGAAAAAAGGCACAGCTGTAGACAAGCTTCCTGTGTGTGTAAGCTGAGTTCAGCCTGTGTGTGTGAGGCGCAGCAAGAGGCTGCTTACGGCTCTGGATTGAAAGTGCAGCACTAGGAGAGTGCAGAATGCAGAGCAGAGTTTTGGGAGCTCCGTGTGTGTGTGTGTGAGTGTACAGCGCTGGGTGTGTGTGTGAAGGCCTGATGCGGTACCAGAAAATAAATAAATAAGATAAATAAGAGCTTTAAAAAGTTGCAAATCGTATATGTAAATTACACTGCAGTGCTAAAATTAATGTTTGGAGCTACGCAAAATTCAAATTCTGCAACCCTGTTCTGATCAGTCTTTGAACAGAACACCATAAGTTAATAAATAAAAGGTTTTTAAAGTAACATATGCATATGTATGTGTGTATGTATGTATATGTGTATACATATATACATATGTAGTGTAGAAGCGTGATAATCATTTGTGTGTGGGGCAGCATGTGAGTGACCCCGATCTGGGGGTTAAGTGACCTGGAGATGAAAAAAGGGAAAAAACCACCAAGAAACGCAAGTAAGGATGTAAATGACAGCTTTATTTTAGAAATATTGTCATATAGCTGCTAAACAGTAAAATCAAAACAGATCTGCAGAAAATAAATATATAAACTATTCCTCAGAGCGCTCTCAAAAAAAAAAAAATTGCAATTGGATTTGCTCTAATGTTACATAAGGCCTGCTTAAAAGCATAGTAAGCATTAAATTCTGAAAATAACCAGTGCAGTGTTAAATAAATTCTGTGCTTAAAATATTATATATATATAGAGAGAGAATAAATAAGTGACGAACTGACTTACCTTAAAAAAATAATAATAATAATAAAAAGAGACTGTGACAAACAAAGAATGTCTCTGTGCCTTGTGAATGAGTGAATGTGTGTCTTCTTGCATGAGAAGTAAATGCTGCTTTCGCTGGATCTTCTGAATGACGCAGTTTTTAATAGAGGGAGCAGCTGCTTGAGAAACAGGGTGCGGTCCATGTTTTTACTAGACGGTTATTTAGTTCGAGAGACTGTGGAAACAATAGAAAAAGAATTTATCGTTAGTGTGAGGACAAGAAAATCCTTTAAAATACAAAAGTTGTATGGTTGTGGTTATAAAGGAAGTATTTTGTCTGATTATGGGCCGTGGAGTCAGCTGGACTCCCTCGCTCTCACAGTTTTTCTGTGTAACATGCAGTTTTAAGCAATTTGTGACTTTAGAAAGGATATTTTTCGGTGTTTTGGACGTACCTTAAGGCTTCTGGTTAGGGTATTCAGGAGATCCTTCCTCTCGGACAGATCTAGTGAGAATGACTGGAGTTTCAGCCTGGGGACCTGACTCCACCCACTTTTACACACAGGAGTTCCGCAGTCTAAAAATAGCACAGGGTGCTGCGAAAAGCAGCTCTGAACCTCTCAGGATCATCTTTATGAAAACCATAAAATTAACAAATAATCAGTAAGGAAATAAAATATTTGTTAAATCTTGCTATAAAACAAAATCCAATAATTGTCTTGCCTCAACTTTAAGAACCATTAACGTTAATGGCTGGATTTTGGGACGCTGAATAATGAAAAAACAGATAAACTAAGTATTATTTCCTGTAACCTGGCTAGAAACTGTACTAGGCTGTTTTGAGTTAAAAACTGGTAGTTATTTTCCCAAAATAAAATAGATAAATAAAAAATGAAAGGAGGGATCTTGCATTTGGGATAGATTGTGCCTAAAGTTTAAAACCTGTGTAGAACCGATTTGACGAGTCAGAAAAATTGTGCATAGGAAATAGTCTAGATTTACCTTTGAGTCAATAAAGTCGACTAAATATTAGAAACCTTCGTTGATTTTGATTTGTAAAAGAGAAAGTTCTGTCCTTTCAACTCAATCAACATATTTAAGGAAAACGTTTGCTGTGCATTGTGGAGGCATGAACTTTACTGGGTGGGCCTGTCACAACCAGCTGCAAAGAATGTTTGGGTCTGACTTCTATACAAAGAGAACCTGGAAGCCCTCACCAAAAACTGTGACTTATAACATCAAGACGGGGAGCACTACAAGATGGACAAAGAGGCAGAAACTTATTTGCCCTGCTGCTGATGAAACAAAGTACAAAAGGGGGAGCATGTGTGCTAACATGTGAACTTTAATCAATGACGGTGGTCATCCTGGACTTACAAAGAGAGGCTCAAAAGAGACTGTTTCCTATGGTTACACCCAGTAAAAGAGTGCTTGCTGCAGTCAGGTAATGAACAAGGCTTTTTGGCAACAACCAGTTGAATTGATGAAATGTCAGAACTGTGGAAAATTTACTAAACTACTGTAGAACATAGTTAACTGAGAAAGTTAGCCTAAAAAAAGATAATAATAATATCAATAAATAAATAAATAATAGGATTAGTAACCTGGATTTCAGCCCAACTCACCATTGGACGTCAATATAATCTTTATTGTCCTAGGATTCTCAGCTGCAGCGGACATGCAGTAAAGCCTTATTTTCTTTTCAAAACGGAATACATCAGCGTCATCACTTATTTTCATTGGTTAAGGAAACGGTGTCTATTTATAAGTCTAGGAGAACGCTTTAGGCTTCAACAGTTCTCTCCTTCGAGCAAACATGCGCAAATTTCCGGATAGTTTATAGTAACGTTCCATCCCATTCCATTCATTGCATAAAAAATAAACATTAAATGAATAATTTGGCATCCAGCTGACTAAATGATTCATGGAACATCTCATCCGAGACAACAGTGTTGTTTCAGCTCCGTTGAGTTTCCCAACAGATCTAGCCAAACCTAGCTGATCCTATATTTTTCTATCAGCTGTAAGTTCTAACGTAGAAAATAATGTCACAAAAATATTGAATAATTGTACCCCTCATTCGATAAAAATTATGTTCACATTTTTATCTTGTGAAATCTTTAACATAATATTTTTAAATGGCCGTTTTGACGACAATTGGCTAAAAAGTCTTTAAGATTATCATCACAGGATGGCATGATAAATAAGTAAATAACATAAATAAATAAATAGACAAAAATAAGAGAGAAAAAGCAAAATTAATTAAATGAAACGTAATAGTGATAAAACGTTAAATTGATCTAAAATCTGTCATTCAGCGCCACTGGAAAAAGGAAGAGGATAGGGGAGTATTTCTTAGCACAAATCACGTTATTGATTTAGCAATGCAGCTTAATTTCAGATGCTTTAAGGATGATACTAACTTGTGTTATAGATGGAGGAGTAGCACAGAAACACTTCTAGATGAGGAGATAAGGAAAAAAACTGCTGATTACCAATACTATGCACAAACAAACCTGTAACTGCAGTTTCGTTATTTATGAATTAACCTTAAGTAGTGAATTAATTCTTAGGATTTCTTGTGCGAGTAGTGTTCCTAAAAAAGAAAGAAAGAAAGAAAGAAAGAAGGTAAGAAAGACAGGTAGTTTAGGTAAGGGACAACCTGAAACTTTTTGGTTGAATTGATAGTAAAGTGATTGTCCTAATTTCTAATTGGAGAGATCACATCGCAACGTGAGTTTAGAACAGCAGTTATGGGAAGTTTTGTTGGATTAATTTGATTACACGCTTTAGGTCTTATTTTTTCTTTCCACTGATTTAGCGTTAGGTTAAGTATTTCACACTTTCGCTTCAGTCTGACATTTGCTTGGTGTGTGAGGGCACAGAGACGTGTATGGACCGTGTGTTTGACTGTGTTTGTCTTGTTTGTTTGCTTATTTATCTATATGGGCATGGCCGAGCCTTGAGAAACATCAACAAAGACATTGGACTATTCTGAGTAAATTAACCAATTCAAATTCAAATTCAGGATCCTGAAACAATTTGGTTATAACCTCTAATTGATGAAGGACATCTTAAGAATTCATTGTACAAGGCATCATCTCCAGTGTTGCTGGAACTGTTATAAAACCCATGCATGGTTGTATATTTTAGTTTGATCATTTATACTCATTGAATTATTGTTGTTTGCTTTATGTTTTAATTTCTTTGTAATTTTTTCCCTGTGACACAGGTGGAGATGCTGGTGGCAAAGTGGATCCCACTCATTTCTTTCTCCCACACACATTCTTACTCTCTCCCTCTCTCTCTGTGTATGTGCATGTGTATGTGTTTGTGTGTCTGTGTGTGTCCATGTCGTGATGTCACTGTACCTTTAATTGCGCTTGCTGTTCGTAACTGTATGTGTCTGATGTTGAAGGTATCAGAGGCTAGGGTCAGTAAGAGCTAGGACATTTTTGTGCATAACCTTTAATCCCTAGGCGATCGGTTCGGGGAACTTCTGGTCCGGCCGGAGTGTGAATCTTCCTACCAACTATCTGCCGAGATCAAGGACTGCACAAGCCGAGAAAGCCTTCATTGGACCAAAACTACACACACGAAGAGGCTTCGTCTTCGGTGCCAGGCGTCTGGGTCCTGCTAAAAGTCACCAAAAGGAAGTGGACGGAACCGAGGTGGACCGAGCCATACAGGATCACGGAGAGGACGTCACACGCTGTCCGGCTGGACGGGAGGAGCCTAACCTGGAAGAGAAGCAGCTGACATCTGCCTAACCAGAGAAAGGATCCAAAAACCAGGAAGAGAAGTAGCTGACTGCAGTAGCATGCCAAGCTACCACCACATCCTGCAGGACGAGAATCATGACATCATCACCCCCTGCAGCTGCCTGGAGCCAGTGAAGGGTCCTCAACAGGGGGAAGAAGTAACCACCCTATGAACATTCTACAAGGGTTGTATTTAACACCCTCATTTATTTTACAAGGGTAATATTTTACACCCTCCACCTGCTGACCCAATTATCCAGATGTCCTTGTTACTAGCCAATCCTAAAATCTATTTGGGAGGGGAACCCTCTGATGAAAGTGATGACTCTCATGATGAAGAAGATGTTGTTAGAGTGTGAGAATATTGAGTGATTTCTGTAACAATCCCTTAAACTGTTTATTTCTATGAGTTTTTTGATTGTGTTGTTTTTATTTCTTTTGATCATTGATGTCCTAGGCATGCACACTCTATGCCAACAGGCGTTCGCCCCAAAATTGAGATATGACAAATGGGGGGACATGGGGGAATTTTCCCTATAAACATATGATAATTAGGGTTTTTCGCCCTCATATGGAGTTGCATGCGATCCATACATGTTGTAACATGTTCAGTTGAAAGTATGATCATGTTTTTTGTATTAGTTTACTGCTAGAAAGATGAGTAAATGTAATCTGATTGTTTGTTTGTATTGGTATTTTAAAACTTTGCTTATTGGATTCTTTTTGATGGAATTTGGTGTTATTGTTTTGATTTCTTATATCTTTATTGAACTCTTAAAAGAGTTCAAAAGGGGGATTGAAAATATATATTTCTCATATAAGCTCTTTCATATATTATTATAAGCTCTTTTATATGATTAAATATGTATCTCTCACTTTTGCCCCTTATATATTATCATAAATACATTATTATATGCCTTTTCATGGAATCTTGTTATAATATCAAAGACCTCTCTGTGCCTTTTCTGCTCAAGCTGAACAGCTGCATAAGGGAGTGAAAGCGTTCCTTCCTTCAGTTCCTCAATACAAGAACAACTGTCTTTGTTAGCAAAGGATGTTGCAGGATGTGTCCTGATCATCTCAAGGTTGCATGTCCTTGGGATGAATTGGTCTTTCATTAACAAGGCTATTAGCTGACGTGCGTCTGCAGGTGCAGATGGCAGAATTACGTGTGTGTATGGCAAACT
The DNA here is from genome assembly GCF_043380555.1 of Nothobranchius furzeri. NCBI lineage: Eukaryota > Metazoa > Chordata > Actinopteri > Cyprinodontiformes > Nothobranchiidae > Nothobranchius > Nothobranchius furzeri. The sequence goes on along the minus strand of NC_091749.1, from coordinate 16,803,684 downwards.
ACGTATGTAACATTCCTGTAATCTTCAATAAAAATCAGCCGTTTTCAGCAGAACGGCGAGAGTCTGTCCGAAGCATCTGGCAAGAGCAGGTCGCGGGACTTGCTGCAGAGGCTCTCCCCCTCATGAGCGGCGAAACAGTGAATGGACTTCTGATCATTTGTCTCCTCGTTCTGTCAACTTAAAAGGTGTTTAACTCCATCTACTCCGTACCCGTGCTTGGTCTAAAGGAAGAGAGACCAACAACATCAATTGCTCGAATCCCATCGTTGCAAAGTAAAACTCTAATAAAACTCTAGTCTGACATCAACAGAGAAGACTTAGTGTATGTACTACAAATACAGCATTAGGATTTCGAGTGGACCGTGCACCTTGTGAACCATCAGAGGCTTATGACGCAACATATCTTCCAGTTGCTATTAGACAAGTTATAATTCTCGACCATTTTTCGGAACTGGTTTCTTGGGTCCGTGAGTAAATGCCAAATGAGATGATAGTCCTTAAGTAAGTTTCTGGCGATCCCATGTCACGCTCTTGCCCATCAGCCGGTGAACGCTGAGACGGAACTCGATGAGAGCGATGTATTTTTTAAGTGCTCTGAATGTACTTCTAACAAGCGTGCGATTCACTTCGTGAGTAAACCACAGCTGCAGCTGATTCAGTCGAGCCAACTTTCTACATCACAATATGCGTTTTGTAATTCTGGGTGCCATTTAAAAACCATAAGTGCTAATGACTCGATTCCTTTTTGAGGTTGTAGGGGATGTTGATTGGAGTTCACTAAAACAAACCTGATCTCTCTAGGACATTCAGAAGCCAAGTTATAAGCCCACAAATGTGTAACTGGACTACTTCTTTAAATTGACACCAGATCCGGTGACCTTTGGGACATGGTTTGACCCCCTTAGGAAAGTGCTATCATCATGAAACGTTCAGATCACTTACAACTCAATAGATTCTACCATCCTGTAACGTTTCAGCCTGATTGGACCTTGTTTTCACACAAATGAACCCAGAATGATGTGAAATTGTGCTTCGTGCAACATAATTCTGGGTGCCATTTAAAAACCATAAGTGCTAATGACTCCATTCCTTTTTGAGGTTGTAGGGGCTGTTGATTGGAGTACACTAAAACAAACCTGATCTCTCTAGGACATTCAGAAGCCAAGTTATAAGCCCTCAAAGGTGTAACTGGACTACTTCTTTAAAGTGACACCAGATCCGGTGACCTTTGGGACATGGTTTGACCCCCTTAGGAAAGTGCTATCATCATGAAACGTTCAGATCACTTACAACTCAATAGATTCTACCTTCCTGTAACGTTTCAGCCTGATTGGACCTTGTTTTCACACAAATTAACCCAGAATGATGTGAAATTGTGCTTCGTGCAACATAATTCTGGGTGCCATTTAAAAACCATAAGTGCTAATGACTCCATTCCTTTTTGAGGTTGTAGGGGCTGTTGATTGGAGTACACTAAAACAAACCTGATCTCTCTAGGACATTCAGAAGCCAAGTTATAAGCCCTCAAAGGTGTAACTGGACTACTTCTTTAAAGTGACACCAGGCCCGGTGATCTTTGGGACATGGTTTGACCCCCTATAGGAATGTGCGATCATCATGAAACGTTCAGATCACTTACAACTCAATAGATTCTACCTTCTTGTAACGTTTCAGCCTGATTGGACCTTGTTTTCACACAAATGGACCCAGAATGATGGGAAATTGTGCTTCGTGCAACATAATTCTGGGTGCCATTTACAAACCATAAGTGCTAATGACTCCATTCCTTTTTGTGGTTGTAGGGGCTGTTGGTTGGAGTACATTAAAACAAACCTGATCTCTCTAGGACATTCAGAAGCCAAGTTATAAGCCCACAAATGTGTAACTGGACTACTTCTTTAAATTGACACCAGATCCGGTGACCTTTGGGACATGGTTTGACCCCCTTAGGAAAGTGCTATCATCATGAAACGTTCAGATCACTTACAACTCAATAGATTCTACCTTCCTGTAACGTTTCAGCCTGATTGGACCTTGTTTTCACACAAATGAACCCAGAATGATGTGAAATTGTGCTTCGTGCAACATAATTCTGGGTGCCATTTAAAAACCATAAGTGCTAATGTCTCCATTCCTTTTTGTGGTTGTAGGGGCTGTTGATTGGAGTACACTAAAACAAACCTGATCTCTCTAGGACATTCAGAAGCCAAGTTATAAGCCCACAAATGTGTAACTGGAGTACTTCTTTAAATTGACACCAGATCCGGTGACATTTGGGACATGGTTTGACCCCCTTAGGAAAGTGCTATCATCATGAAACGTTCAGATCACTTACAACTCAATAGATTCTACCTTCTTGTAGCGTTTCAGCCTGATTGGACCTTGTTTTCACACAAATGAACCCAGAATGATGTGAATTTGTGCTTCGTGCAACATAATTCTGGGTGCCATTTACAAACCATAAGTGCTAATGACTCCATTCCTGTTTGTGGTTGTAGGGGCTTTTGATTGGAGTACACTAAAACAAACCTGATCTCTCTAGGACATTCAGAAGCCAAGTTATAAGCCCACAAAGGTGTAACTGGACTACTTCTTTAAAGTGACACCAGGCCCGGTGATCTTTGGGACATGGTTTGACCCCCTATAGGAATGTGCGATCATCATGAAACGTTCAGATCACTTACAACTCAATAGATTCTACCTTCTTGTAACGTTTCAGCCTGATTGGACCTTGTTTTTTCACAAATGGACCCAGAATGATGGGAAATTGTGCTTCGTGCAACATAATTCTGGGTGCCATTTACAAACCATAAGTGCTAATGACTCCATTCCTTTTTGTGGTTGTAGGGGCTGTTGGTTGGAGTACATTAAAACAAACCTGACCTCTCTAGGACATTCAGAAGCCAAGTTATAAGCCCACAAATGTGTAACTGGACTACTTCTTTAAATTGACACCAGATCCGGTGACCTTTGGGACATGGTTTGACCCCCTTAGGAAAGTGCTATCATCATGAAACATTCAGATCACTTACAACTCAATAGATTCTACCTTCCTGTAACGTTTCAGCTTGATTGGACCTTGTTTTCACACAAATGAACCCAGAATGATGTGAAATTGTGCTTCGTGCAACATAATTCTGGGTGCCATTTAAAAACCATAAGTGCTAATGTCTCCATTCCTTTTTGTGGTTGTAGGGGCTGTTGATTGGAGTACACTAAAACAAACCTGATCTCTCTAGGACATTCAGAAGCCAAGTTATAAGCCCACAAATGTGTAACTGGAGTACTTCTTTAAATTGACACCAGATCCGGTGACCTTTGGGACATGGTTTGACCCCCTTAGGAAAGTGCTATCATCATGAAACGTTCAGATCACTTACAACTCAATAGATTCTACCTTCTTGTAGCGTTTCAGCCTGATTGGACCTTGTTTTCACACAAATGAACCCAGAATGATGTGAATTTGTGCTTCGTGCAACATAATTCTGGGTGCCATTTACAAACCATAAGTGCTAATGACTCCATTCCTGTTTGTGGTTGTAGGGGCTTTTGATTGGAGTACACTAAAACAAACCTAACCTCTCTAGGACATTTAGAAGCCAAGTTATAAGCCCACAAAGGTGTAACTGGACTACATCTTTAAAGTGACACCAGGCCCGGTGACCTTTGGGACATGGTTTTACCCCCTATAGGAATGTGCGATCATCTTGAAACGTTCAGTTCACTTACAACTCAATAGATTCTACCTTCTTGTAGCGTTTCAGCCTGATTGGACCTTGTTTTCACACAAATGAACCCAGAATGATGTGAAATTGTGCTTCGTGCAACATAATTCTGGGTGCCATTTAAAAACTATAAGGGCTAATGACTCAATTCCTTTTTGTGGTTGTAGGGGCTGTTGATTGGAGTACACTAAAACAAACTTGATCTCTCTAGGACATTCAGAAGCCAAGTTATAAGCCCACAAATGTGTAACTGGACTACTTCTTTAAATTGACACCAGATCCGGTGACAATTGGGACATTGTTTGACCCCCTTAGGAAAGTGCTATCATCATGAAACGTTCAGATCACTTAAAACTCAGTAGATTCTACCTTCCTGTAACGTTTCAGCCTGATTGGACCTTGTTTTCACACAAATGAACTCAGAATGATGTGAAATTTTGCTTCGAGCAACATAATTCTGGGTGCCATTTACAAACCATAAGTGCTAATGACTCCATTCCTTTTTGTGGTTGTAGGGGCTGTTGATTGGAGTATATTAAAAAATACCTGATCTCTCTAGGACATTCAGAAGCCAAGTTATAAGCCCACAAATGTGTAACTGGACTACTTCTTTAAAGTGACACAGGATCCGGTGACCTTTGGGACATGGTTTGACCCCCTTAGGAAAGTGCTATCATCATGAAACGTTCAGATCACTTACAACTCAGTAGATTCTACCTTCCTGTAACGTTTCAGCCTGATTGGACCTTGTTTTCACACAAATGGACCCAGAATGATGTGAAATTGTGCTTCGTGCAACATAATTCTGGGTGCCATTTAAAAACCATAAGTGCTAATGTCTCCATTCCTTTTTGTGGTTGTAGGGGCTGTTGATTGGAGTACACCAAAACAAACCTGTAATGTTTCAGCCTGATTGGACCTTGTTTTCACACAAATGAACCCAGAATGATGTGAAATTGTGCTTCGTGCAACATAATTCTGGGTGCCATTTAAAAACCATAAGTGCTAATGACTCCATTCCTTTTTGTGGTTGTAGGGGCTGTTGATTGGAGTATACTAAAACAAACCTGATCTCTCAAGGACATTAAGAAGCCAAGTTATAAGCCCACAAATGTGTAACTGGACTACTTCTTTAAATTGACACCAGATCCGGTGACCTTTGGGACATGGTTTGACCCCCTATAGGAATGTTCGATCATCATGAAACGTTCAGATCACTTACAACTCAATAGATTCTACCTTCTTGTAACGTTTCAGCCTGATTGGACCTTGTTTTCACACAAATGAACCCAGAATGATGTGAAATTGTGCTTCGTGCAACATAATTCTGGGTGCCATTTACAAACCATAAGTGCTAATGACTCCATTCCTTTTTGTGGTTGTAGGGGCTGTTGATTGGAGTACACTAAAACAAACCTGACCTCTCTAGGACATTCAGAAGCCAAGTTATAAGCCCACAAAGGTGTAACTGGACTACTTCTTTAAAGTGACACCAGGCCCGGTGACCTATGGGACATGGTTTGACCCCCTATAGGAATGTGCGATCATCATTAAATGTTCAGATCACTTACAACTCAATAGATTCTACCTTCTTGTAACGTTTCAGCCTTATTGGACCTTGTTTTCACACAAATGAACCCAGAATGATGTGAAATTGTGCTTCGTGCAACATAATTCTGGGTGCCATTTACAAACCATAAGTGCTAATGACTCCATTCCTTTTTGTGGTTGTAGGGGCTGTTGATTGGAGTACACTAAAACAAACCTGATCTCTCTAGGACATTCAGAAGCCAAGTTATAAGCCCACAAATGTGTAACTGGACTACTTCTTTAAATTGACACCAGATCCGGTGACCTTTGGGACATGGTTTGACCCCCTTAGGAAAGTGCTATCATAGTGAAACGTTCAGATCACTTACAACTCAATAGATTCTACCTTCCTGTAACGTTTCAGCCTGATTGGACCTTGTTTTCACACAAATGAACTCAGAATGATGTGAAATTGTGCTTTGTGCAACATAATTCTGGGTGCCATTTAAAAACCATAAGTGCTAATGACTCCATTCCTTTTTGTGGTTGTAGGGGCTCTTGATTCGAGTATACTAAAACAAACCTGATCTCTCTAGGACATTCAGAAGCCAAGTTATAAGCCCACAAATGTGTAACTGGACTACTTCTTTAAATTGACACCAGATCCGGTGACCTTTGGGACATGGTTTGACCCCCTTAGGAAAGTGCTAGCATCATGAAACGTTCAGATCACTTACACCTCAAAAGATTCTACCTTCCTGTAACGTTTCAGCCTGATTGGACCTTGTTTTCATACAAATGGACCCAGAATGATGTGAAATTGTGCTTCGTGCAACATAATTCTGGGTGCCATTTACAAACCATAAGTGCTAATGACTCCATTGCTTTTTGTGGTAGTAGGGGCTGTTTACTGGAGTACACTTAAACAAACCTGACCTCTCTAGGACATTCAGAAGCCAAGTTATAAGCCCACAAAGGTGTAACTGTACTACTTCTTTAAAGTGACACCAGGCCCGGTGACCTTTGGGACATGGTTTGACCCCTTATAGGAATGTGCGATCATCATGAAACGTTCAGATCACTTACAACTCAATAGATTCTACCTTCTTGTAACGTTTCAGCCTGATTGGACCTTGTTTTCACACAAATGGACCCAGAATGATGTGAAATTGTGCTTCGTGCAACATAATTCTGGGTGCCATTTACAAACCATAAGTGCTAATGACTCCATTCCTTTTTGTGGTTGTAGGGACTGTTGATTGGAGTACACTAAAACAAACCTGACCTCTCTAGGACATTCAGAAGCCAAGCTATAAGCCCACAAATGTGTAACTGGACTACTTCTTTAAAGTGACACCAGATCCGGTGACCTTTGGGACATGGTTTGACCCCCTTAGGAAAGTGCTATCATCATGAAACGTTCAGATCACTTACAACTCAATAGATTCTACCTTCCTGTAACGTTTCAGCCTGATTGGACCTTGTTTTCACACAAATGAACCCGGAATGATGTGAAATTGTGCTTCGTGCAACATAATTCTGGGTGCCATTTACAAACCATAAGTGCTAATGACTCCATTCCTTTTTGTGGTTGTAGGGGCTGTTGATTGGAGTACACTAAAACAAACCTAACCTCTCTAGGACATTCAGAAGCCAAGTTATAAGCCCACAAATGTGTAACTGGACTACTTCTTTAAAGTGACACCAGATCCGGTGACCTTTGGGACATGGTTTGACCCCCTTAGGAAAGTGCTATCATCATGAAACGTTCAGATCACTTACAACTCAATAGATTCTACCTTCCTGTAACGTTTCAGCCTGATTGGACCTTGTTTTCACACAAATGAACCCGGAATGATGTGAAATTGTGCTTCGTGCAACATAATTCTGGGTGCCATTTACAAACCATAAGTGCTAATTAGGGTTGTCACGGTATGAAAATTTAACCTCACGGTTATTGTGACCAAAATTATCACGGTTTTCGGTATTATCGCGGTATTTTTTAAACGGTGTTGCATATGTTCAGAAAGCATTGATAGTCCTGTTCTACACAAACTGAAATAGTTCTGAAAAGGTTTAACAGTGTTTATTAAACCTAAAATAACACAAAGCCTTAGCAAAAGTGCAACTTTTCACAAGTAAAGGAACAAATAGCTTATTTTTCTGGAACTTGTTACAGTAGTCAGTGCAGGTTTAAATTATACAAATCCAAACATTCAAAACATAAACAATATGTAAACAAATCAAAGAAACACCACTTGTTTTCTCATATACTTGTTTTCTTCATTATCAAAATGAAAATCTAAAACTCCAGTCCACACTTGACTTGAGCACTGTACAAGTCAACCTTAAAAAATATGTATTTAAAATAAATAGCCACTTTAAACAAATTACTAAAATAACTACTACACTATGTAATCAAATCCAAATGTTCAAGTATAAATGGCATTGAATAAGTAAACAAATCCATGACAAGGAACTAATTGTATATTTCTCGTTATCATCAACAAATAAGATGCTTCATCCAGCAACAGGGTGTCCGTGACACGGTTTAAATGCTGGCAGAGGACGCTGCGGCTGCAGTATATAGTGACTCGTTGCATTCTCCCTCAACCAAAAGTCCTCACGTCATGCATTTCAGCTAAAATGCTAATGTTATCTTACCTTGCACTGGCTGTGGAGACGTGGGTGATCGTCACGCAGATGTGCCATGAGATTAGAAGTGTTGCTGCCTTCTGCAGACACTTGTTTCCTGCACGTTCTGCAAACGGGATAGCCGTCTTCTATTAACTGTCCCTCAGCATTTTTCAGAAATCCCAAATATGCCCATACTTCCGATTTAGTCTTCTTTGAGGGCTGATGGATGTCCTGGGCGCTGCCGTCGCCTCCTTCGGCCATTATTTCAGCTTCAAAGTTTTGGTGCCGTTGCAAATTAAAAAGTGCGTGTGCGCGCCGCGGGAACTTCAGCTGAAGCGACGGTGGCTGGTAAGGGTCATCGCGCCGAAACCGCGGCCACGGTAAACCCACCGAGATAATATAGTTTTTTAAAAACTGGACGGTTATTTTTATTGTCAACTTTTTTACCGGGGTTTACCGCTATACCGGTTACCGTGACAACCCTAGTGCTAATGACTCCATTCCTTTTTGTGGTTGTAGGGGCTGTTGATTGGAGTACACTAAAACAAACCTAACCTCTCTAGGACATTCAGAAGCCAAGTTATAAGCCCACAAATGTGTAACTGGACTACTTCTTTAAATTGACACAAGATCCGGTGACCTTTGGGACATGGTTTTACCCCCTTAGGAAAGTGCTATCATCATGAAACGTTCAGATCACTTACAACTCAATAGATTCTACCTTCCTGTAACGTTTCAGCCTGATTGGACCTTGTTTTCACACAAATGAACCCAGAATGATGTGAAATTGTGCTTCGTGCAACATAATTCTGGGTGCCATTTAAAAACCATAAGTGCTAATGACTCCATTCCTTTTTGTGGTTGTAGGGGCTGTTGATTGGAGTACCCTAAAACAAACCTGATCTCTCTTGGACATTCAGAAGCCAAATTATAAGCCGACAAAGGTGTAACTGGACTACTTCTTTAAATTGACACCAGATCCGGTGACATTTGGGACATGGTTTGACCCCCTTAGGAAAGTGCTATCATCATGAGACGTTCAGATCACTTACAACTCAATAGATTCTACCTTCCTGTAACGTTTCAGCCTGACTGGACCTTGTTTTCACACAAATGAACCCAGAATGATGTGAAATTGTGCTTCGTGCAACATAATTCTGGGTACCATTTACAAACCATAAGTGCTAATGACTCCATTCCTTTTTGTGGTTGTAGGGGCTGTTGATTGGAGTACACTAAAACAAACCTAACCTCTCTAGGACATTCAGAAGCCAAGTTATAAGCCCACAAAGGTGTAACTGGACTACATCTTTAAAGTGACACCAGGCCCGGTGACCTTTGGGACATGGTTTTACCCCCTATAGGAATGTGCGATCATCTTGAAACGTTCAGATCACTTACAACTCAATAGATTCTACCTTCTTGTAGCGTTTCAGCCTGATTGGACCTTGTTTTCACACAAATGGACCCAGAATGATGTGAAATTGTGCTTCGTGCAACATAATTCTGGGTGCCATTTACAAACCATAAGTGCTAATGACTCCATTCCTTTTTGTGGTTGTAGGGGCTGTTGATTGGAGTACACTAAAACAAACCTAACCTCTCTAGGACATTCAAAGGCCAAGTTATAAGCCCACAAATGTGTAACTGGACTAATTCTTTAAATTGACACAAGATCCGGTGACCTTTGGGACATGGTTTTACCCCCTTAGGAAAGTGCTATCATCATGAAACGTTCAGATCACTTACAACTCAATAGATTCTACCTTCCTGTAACGTTTCAGCCTGATTGGACCTTGTTTTCACACAAATGAACCCAGAATGATGTGAAATTGTGCTTCGTGCAACATAATTCTGGGTGCCATTTACAAACCATAAGTGCTAATGTCTCCATTCCTTTTTGTGGTTGTAGGGGCTGTTGATTGGAGTACAATAAAACAAACCTGACCTCTCTAGGACATTCAGAAGCCAAGTTGTAAGCCCACAAATGTGTAACTGGACTACTTCTTTAAAGTGACACCAGATCCGGTGACCTTTGGGACATGGTTTGACCCCCTTAGGAAAGTGCTATCATCATGAAACGTTCAGATCACTTACAACTCAATAGATTCTACCTTCCTGTAACGTTTCAGCCTGATTGGACCTTGTTTTCACACAAATGAACCCAGAATGATGTGAAATTGTGCTTCGTGCAACATAATTCTGGGTGCCATTTAAAAAGCATAAGTGCTAATGTCTCCATTCCTTTTTGTGGTTGTAGGGGCTGTTGATTGGAGTACACTAAAACAAACCTGATCGCTCTGGGACATTCAGAAGCCAAGTTATAAGCCCACAAATGTGTAACTGGACAACTTTTTTAAATTGACACCAGATCCGGTGACCTTTGGGACATGGTTTGACCCCCTTAGGAAAGTGCTATCATCATGAAATGTTCAGATCACTTACAACTCAATAGATTCTACCTTCCTGTAACGTTTCAGCCTGACTGGACCTTGTTTTCACACAAATGAACCCAGAATGATGTGAAGTTGGGCTTCGTGCAACATAATTCTGGGTGCCATTTAAAAACCATAAGTGCTAATGACTCCATTCCTTTTTGTGGTTGTAGGGGCTGTTGATTGGAGTATACTAAAACAAACCTGATCTCTCTAGGACATTCAGAAGCCAAGTTATAAGCCCATAAATGTGTAACTGGACTACTTCTTTAAATTGACACCAGATCCGGTGACCTTTGGGACATGGTTTGACCCCCTTAGGAAAGTGCTATCATCTTGAAACGTTCTTATCACTTACAACTCAATAGATTCTACCTTCCTGTAACGTTTCAGCCTGATTGGACCTTGTTTTCACTCAAATGAACCCAGAATGATGTGAAATTGTGCTTCGTGCAACATAATTCTGTGTGCCATTTACAAACCATAAGTGCTAATGACTCCATTCCTTTTTGTGGTTGTAGGGGCTGTTGATTGGAGTACACTAAAACAAACCTGATCTCTCTAGGACATTCAGAAGCCAAGTTATAAGCCCACAAATGTGTAACTGGACTACTACTTTAAATTGACACCAGATCCGGTGACCTTTGGGACATGGTTTGACCCCCTTAGGAAAGTGCTATCATCATGAAACGTTCAGATCACTTACAACTCAATAGATTCTACCTTCCTGTAACGTTTCAGCCTGATTGGACCTTGTTTTCACACAAATGAACCCAGAATGATGTGAAATTGTGCTTCGTGCGACATAATTCTGGGTGCCATTTACAAACCATAAGTGCTAATGACTCCATTCCTTTTTGTGGTTGTAGGGGCTGTTGATTGGAGTACATTAAAACAAACCTGATCTCTCTAGGACATTCAGAAGCCAAGTTATAAGCCCACAAATGTGTAACTGGACTACTTCTTTAAATTGACACCAGATCCGGTGACCTTTGGGACATGGGTTGACCCCCTTAGGAAAGTGCTATCATCATGAAACGTTCAGATCACTTACAACTCAATAGATTCTACCTTCCTGTAACGTTTCAGCCTGATTGGACCTTGTTTTCACACAAATGAACCCAGAATGATGTGAAATTGTGCTTCGTGCAACATAATTCTGGGTGCCATTTAAAAACCATAAGTGTTAATGACTCCATTCCTTTTTGTGGTTGTAGGGGCTGTTGATTGGAGTACCCTAAAACAAACATGATCTCTCTAGGACATTCAGAAGCCAAGTTATATGCCCACAAATGTGTAACTGGACTACTTCTTTAAAGTGACACCAGATCCGGTGACCTTTGGGACATGGTTTGACCCCCTTAGGAAAGTGCTATCATCATGAAACGTTCAGATCACTTACAACTCAGTAGATTCTAACTTCCTGTAACGTTTCAGCCTGATTGGACCTTGTTTTCACACAAATGGACCCAGAATGATGTGAAAATGTGCTTCGTGCAACATAATTCTGGGTGCCATTTAAAAACCATAAGTGCTAATGTCTCCATTCCTTTTTGTGGTTGTAGGGGCTGTTGATTGGAGTACACTAAAACAAACCTGTAATGTTTCAGCCTGATTGGACCTTGTTTTCACACAAATGAACCCAGAATGATGTGAAATTGTGCTTCGTGCAACATAATTCTGGGTGCCATTTAAAAACCATAAGTGCTAATGACTCCATTCCTTTTTGTGGTTGTAGGGGCTGTTGATTGGAGTATACTAAAACAAACCTGATCTCTCTAGGACATTCAGAAGCCAAGTTATAAGCCCACAAATGTGTAACTGGACTACTTCTTTAAATTGACCCCAGATCCGGTGACCTTTGGGACATGGTTTGACCCCCTTAGGAAAGTGCTATCATCATGAAACGTTCAGATCACTTACAACTCAATATATTCTACCTTCCTGTAACGTTTCAGCCTGAGTGGACCTTGTTTTAACACAAATGGACCCAGAATGATGTGAAATTGTGCTTCGTGCAACATAATTCTGTGTGCCATTTACAAACCATAAGTGCTAATGACTCCATTCCTTTTTGTGGTTGTAGGGGCTGTTGATTGGAGTACACTAAAACAAACCTGATCTCTCTAGGACATTCAGAAGCCAAGTTATAAGCCCACAAATGTGTAACTGGACTACTACTTTAAATTGACACCAGATCCGGTGACCTTTGGGACATGGTTTGACCCCCTTAGGAAAGTGCTATCATCATGAAACGTTCAGATCACTTACAACTCAATAGATTCTACCTTCCTGTAACGTTTCAGCCTGATTGGACCTTGTTTTCACACAAATGAACCCAGAATGATGTGAAATTGTGCTTCGTGCAACATAATTCTGGGTGCCATTTACAAACCATAAGTGCTAATGACTCCATTCCTTTTTGTGGTTGTAGGGGCTGTTGATTGGAGTACATTAAAACAAACCTGATCTCTCTAGGACATTCAGAAGCCAAGTTATAAGCCCACAAATGTGTAACTGGACTACTTCTTTAAATTGACACCAGATCCGGTGACCTTTGGGACATGGGTTGACCCCCTTAGGAAAGTGCTATCATCATGAAACGTTCAGATCACTTACAACTCAATAGATTCTACCTTCCTGTAACGTTTCAGCCTGATTGGACCTTGTTTTCACACAAATGAACCCAGAATGATGTGAAATTGTGCTTCGTGCAACATAATTCTGGGTGCCATTTAAAAACCATAAGTGTTAATGACTCCATTCCTTTTTGTGGTTGTAGGGGCTGTTGATTGGAGTACCCTAAAACAAACATGATCTCTCTAGGACATTCAGAAGCCAAGTTATAAGCCCACAAATGTGTAACTGGACTACTTCTTTAAAGTGACACCAGATCCGGTGACCTTTGGGACATGGTTTGACCCCCTTAGGAAAGTGCTATCATCATGAAACGTTCAGATCACTTACAACTCAGTAGATTCTAACTTCCTGTAACGTTTCAGCCTGATTGGACCTTGTTTTCACACAAATGGACCCAGAATGATGTGAAAATGTGCTTCGTGCAACATAATTCTGGGTGCCATTTAAAAACCATAAGTGCTAATGTCTCCATTCCTTTTTGTGGTTGTAGGGGCTGTTGATTGGAGTACACTAAAACAAACCTGTAATGTTTCAGCCTGATTGGACCTTGTTTTCACACAAATGAACCCAGAATGATGTGAAATTGTGCTTCGTGCAACATAATTCTGGGTGCCATTTAAAAACCATAAGTGCTAATGACTCCATTCCTTTTTGTGGTTGTAGGGGCTGTTGATTGGAGTATACTAAAACAAACCTGATCTCTCTAGGACATTCAGAAGCCAAGTTATAAGCCCACAAATGAGTAACTGGACTACTTCTTTAAATTGACCCCAGATCCGGTGACCTTTGGGACATGGTTTGACCCCCTTAGGAAAGTGCTATCATCATGAAACGTTCAGATCACTTACAACTCAATATATTCTACCTTCCTGTAACGTTTCAGCCTGAGTGGACCTTGTTTTAACACAAATGGACCCAGAATGATGTGAAATTGTGCTTCGTGCAACATAATTCTGGGTGCCATTTACAAACCATAAGTGCTAATGACTCCATTCCTTTTTGTGGTTGTAGGGGCTGTTGATTGGAGTACACTAAAACAAACCTGACCTCTCTAGGACATTCAGAAGCCAAGTTATAAGCCCACAAAGGTGTAACTGGACTACTTCTTTAAAGTGACACCAGGCCCGGTGACCTTTGGGACATGGTTTGACCCCCTATAGGAATGTGCGATCATCATGAAACGTTCAGATCACTTACAACTCAATAGATTCTACCTTCTTGTAACATTTCAGCCTGATTGGACCTTGTTTTCACACAAATGGACCCAGAATGATGTGAAATTGTGCTTCGTGCAATGTAATTCTGGGTGCCATTTACAAACCATAAGTGCTAATGACTCCATTCCTTTTTGTGGTTGTAGGGGCTGTTGATTGGAGTACACTAAAACAAACCTGACCTCTCTAGGACATTCAGAAGCCAAGTTATAAGCCCACAAATGTGTAACTGGACTACTTCTTTAAAGTGACACAAGATCCGGTGACCTTTGGGACATGGTTTTACCCCCTTAGGAAAGTGCTATCATCATGAAACGTTCAGATAACTTACAACTCAATAGATTCTACCTTCCTGTAACGTTTCAGCCTGACTGGACCTTGTTTTCACACAAATGAACCCAGAATGATGTGAAATTGTGCTTCGTGCAACAAAATTCTGGGTGCCATTTAAAAACCATAAGTGCTAATGACTCCATTCCTTTTTGTGGTTGTAGGGGCTGTTGATTGGAGTACCCTAAAACAAACCTGATCTCTCTAGGACATTCAGAAGCCAAATTATAAGCCCACAAAGGTGTAACTGGACTACTTCTTTAAATTGACACCAGATCCGGTGACATTTGGGACATGGTTTGACCCCCTTAGGAAAGTGCTATCATCATGAAACGTTCAGATCACTTACAACTCAATAGATTCTACCTTCCTGTAACGTTTCAGCCTGATTGGACCTTGTTTTCACACAAATGAACCCAGAATGATGTGAAATTGTGCTTCGTGCAACATAATTCTGTGTGCCATTTAAAAACCATAAGTGCTAATGTCTCCATTCCTTTTTGTGGTTGTAGGGGCTGTTGATTGGAGTACACTAAAACAAACCTGACCTCTCTAGGACATTCAGAAGCCAAGTTATAAGCCCACAAATGTGTAACTGGTCTACTTTAAAGTGACACCAGATCCGGTGACCTTTGGGACATGGTTTGACCCCCTTAGGAAAGTGCTATCATCATGAAACGTTCAGATCACTTACAACTCAATAGATTCTACCTTCCTGTAACGTTTCAGCCTGATTGGACCTTGTTTTCACACAAATGAACCCAGAATGATGTGAAATTGTGCTTTGTGCAACATAATTCTGGGTACCATTTACAAACCATAAGTGCTAATGACTCCATTCCTTTTTGTGGTTGTAGGGGCTGTTGATTGGAGTACACTAAAACAAACCTAACCTCTCTAGGACATTCAGAAGCCAAGTTATAAGCCCACAAAGGTGTAACTGGACTACATCTTTAAAGTGACACCAGGCCCGGTGACCTTTGGGACATGGTTTTACCCCCTATAGGAATGTGCGATCATCTTGAAACGTTCAGATCACTTACAACTCAATAGATTCTACCTTCTTGTAGCGTTTCAGCCTGATTGGACCTTGTTTTCACACAAATGGACCCAGAATGATGTGAAATTGTGCTTCGTGCAACATAATTCTGGGTGCCATTTAAAAACCATAAGTGCTAATGTCTCCATTCCTTTTTGTGGTTGTAGGGGCTGTTGATTGGAGTACACTAAAGCAAACCTGATCGCTCTGGGACATTCAGAAGCCAAGTTATAAGCCCACAAATGTGTAACTGGACAACTTCTTTAAATTGACACCAGATCCGGTGACCTTTGGGACATGGTTTGACCCCCTTAGGAAAGTGCTATCATCATGAAATGTTCAGATCACTTACAACTCAATAGTTTCTACCTTCCTGTAACGTTTCAGCCTGACTGGACCTTGTTTTCACACAAATGAACCCAGAATGATGTGAAGTTGGGCTTCGTGCAACATAATTCTGGGTGCCATTTAAAAACCATAAGTGCTAATGACTCCATTCCTTTTTGTGGTTGTAGGGGCTGTTGATTGGAGTATACTAAAACAAACCTGATCTCTCTAGGACATTCAGAAGCCAAGTTATAAGCCCACAAATGTGTAACTGGACTACTTCTTTAAATTGACACCAGATCCGGTGACCTTTGGGACATGGTTTGACCCCCTTAGGAAAGTGCTATCATCTTGAAACGTTCAGATCACTTACAACTCAATAGATTCTACCTTCCTGTAACGTTTCAGCCTGATTGGACCTTGTTTTCACACAAATGAACCCAGAATGATGTGAAATTGTGCTTCGTGCAACATAATTCTGGGTGCCATTTACAAACCATAAGTGCTAATGACTCCATTCCTTTTTGTGGTTGTAGGGGCTGTTGATTGGAGTACACTAAAACAAACCTGATCTCTCTAGGACATTCAAAAGCCAAGTTATAAGCCCACAAATGTGTAACTGGACTACTTCTTTAAATTGACACCAGATCCGGTGACCTTTGGGACATGGTTTGACCCCCTTAGGAAAGTGCTATCATCATGAAACGTTCAGATCACTTACAACTCAATAGATTCTACCTTCCTGTAACGTTTCAGCCTGATTGGACCTTGTTTTCACACAAATGAACCCAGAATGATGTGAAATTGTGCTTCGTGCAACATAATTCTGGGTGCCATTTACAAACCATAAGTGCTAATGACTCCATTCCTTTTTGTGGTTGTAGGGGCTGTTGATTGGAGTACCCTAAAACAAACATGATCTCTGTAGGACATTCAGAAGCCAAGTTATAAGCCCACAAATGTGTAACTGGACTACTTCTTTAAAGTGACACCAGATCTGGTGACCTTTGGGACATGGTTTGACCCCCTTAGGAAAGTGCTATCATCATGAAACGTTCAGATCACTTACAACTCAATAGATTCTACCTTCCTGTAACGTTTCAGCCTGATTGGACCTTGTTTTCACACAAATGGACCCAGAATGATGTGAAAATGTGCTTCGTGCAACATAATTCTGGGTGCCATTTAAAAACCATAAGTGCTAATGTCTCAATTCCTTTTTGTGGTTGTAGGGGCTGTTGATTGGAGTACACTAAAACAAACCTGTAATGTTTCAGCCTGATTGGACCTTGTTTTCACACAAATGAACCCAGAATGATGTGAAATTGTGCTTCGTGCAACATAATTCTGGGTGCCATTTAAAAACCATAAGTGCTAATGACTCCATTCCTTTTTGTGGTTGTAGGGGCTGTTGATTGGAGTATACTAAAACAAACCTGATCTCTCTAGGACATTCAGAAGCCAAGTTATAAGCCCACAAATGTGTAACTGGACTACTTCTTTAAATTGACACAAGATCCGGTGACCTTTGGGACATGGTTTTACCCCCTTAGGAAAGTGCTATCATCATGAAACGTTCAGATCACTTACAACTCAATAGATTCTACCTTCCTGTAACGTTTCAGCCTGATTGGACCTTGTTTTCACACAAATGAACCCAGAATGATGTGAAATTGTGCTTCGTGCAACATAATTCTGGGTGCCATTTACAAACCATAAGTGCTAATGTCTCCATTCCTTTTTGTGGTTGTAGGGGCTGTTGATTGGAGTACAATAAAACAAACCTGACCTCTCTAGGACATTCAGAAGCCAAGTTGTAAGCCCACAAATGTGTAACTGGACTACTTCTTTAAAGTGACACCAGATCCGGTGACCTTTGGGACATGGTTTGACCCCCTTAGGAAAGTGCTATCATCATGAAACGTTCAGATCACTTACAACTCAATAGATTCTACCTTCCTGTAACGTTTCAGCCTGATTGGACCTTGTTTTCACACAAATGAACCCAGAATGATGTGAAATTGTGCTTCGTGCAACATAATTCTGGGTGCCATTTAAAAAGCATAAGTGCTAATGTCTCCATTCCTTTTTGTGGTTGTAGGGGCTGTTGATTGGAGTACACTAAAACAAACCTGATCGCTCTGGGACATTCAGAAGCCAAGTTATAAGCCCACAAATGTGTAACTGGACAACTTTTTTAAATTGACACCAGATCCGGTGACCTTTGGGACATGGTTTGACCCCCTTAGGAAAGTGCTATCATCATGAAATGTTCAGATCACTTACAACTCAATAGATTCTACCTTCCTGTAACGTTTCAGCCTGACTGGACCTTGTTTTCACACAAATGAACCCAGAATGATGTGAAGTTGGGCTTCGTGCAACATAATTCTGGGTGCCATTTAAAAACCATAAGTGCTAATGACTCCATTCCTTTTTGTGGTTGTAGGGGCTGTTGATTGGAGTATACTAAAACAAACCTGATCTCTCTAGGACATTCAGAAGCCAAGTTATAAGCCCATAAATGTGTAACTGGACTACTTCTTTAAATTGACACCAGATCCGGTGACCTTTGGGACATGGTTTGACCCCCTTAGGAAAGTGCTATCATCTTGAAACGTTCTTATCACTTACAACTCAATAGATTCTACCTTCCTGTAACGTTTCAGCCTGATTGGACCTTGTTTTCACTCAAATGAACCCAGAATGATGTGAAATTGTGCTTCGTGCAACATAATTCTGTGTGCCATTTACAAACCATAAGTGCTAATGACTCCATTCCTTTTTGTGGTTGTAGGGGCTGTTGATTGGAGTACACTAAAACAAACCTGATCTCTCTAGGACATTCAGAAGCCAAGTTATAAGCCCACAAATGTGTAACTGGACTACTACTTTAAATTGACACCAGATCCGGTGACCTTTGGGACATGGTTTGACCCCCTTAGGAAAGTGCTATCATCATGAAACGTTCAGATCACTTACAACTCAATAGATTCTACCTTCCTGTAACGTTTCAGCCTGATTGGACCTTGTTTTCACACAAATGAACCCAGAATGATGTGAAATTGTGCTTCGTGCAACATAATTCTGGGTGCCATTTACAAACCATAAGTGCTAATGACTCCATTCCTTTTTGTGGTTGTAGGGGCTGTTGATTGGAGTACATTAAAACAAACCTGATCTCTCTAGGACATTCAGAAGCCAAGTTATAAGCCCACAAATGTGTAACTGGACTACTTCTTTAAATTGACACCAGATCCGGTGACCTTTGGGACATGGGTTGACCCCCTTAGGAAAGTGCTATCATCATGAAACGTTCAGATCACTTACAACTCAATAGATTCTACCTTCCTGTAACGTTTCAGCCTGATTGGACCTTGTTTTCACACAAATGAACCCAGAATGATGTGAAATTGTGCTTCGTGCAACATAATTCTGGGTGCCATTTAAAAACCATAAGTGTTAATGACTCCATTCCTTTTTGTGGTTGTAGGGGCTGTTGATTGGAGTACCCTAAAACAAACATGATCTCTCTAGGACATTCAGAAGCCAAGTTATAAGCCCACAAATGTGTAACTGGACTACTTCTTTAAAGTGACACCAGATCCGGTGACCTTTGGGACATGGTTTGACCCCCTTAGGAAAGTGCTATCATCATGAAACGTTCAGATCACTTACAACTCAGTAGATTCTAACTTCCTGTAACGTTTCAGCCTGATTGGACCTTGTTTTCACACAAATGGACCCAGAATGATGTGAAAATGTGCTTCGTGCAACATAATTCTGGGTGCCATTTAAAAACCATAAGTGCTAATGTCTCCATTCCTTTTTGTGGTTGTAGGGGCTGTTGATTGGAGTACACTAAAACAAACCTGTAATGTTTCAGCCTGATTGGACCTTGTTTTCACACAAATGAACCCAGAATGATGTGAAATTGTGCTTCGTGCAACATAATTCTGGGTGCCATTTAAAAACCATAAGTGCTAATGACTCCATTCCTTTTTGTGGTTGTAGGGGCTGTTGATTGGAGTATACTAAAACAAACCTGATCTCTCTAGGACATTCAGAAGCCAAGTTATAAGCCCACAAATGTGTAACTGGACTACTTCTTTAAATTGACACCAGATCCGGTGACCTTTGGGACATGGTTTTACCCCCTTAGGAAAGTGCTATCATCATGAAACGTTCAGATCACTTACAACTCAATATATTCTACCTTCCTGTAACGTTTCAGCCTGAGTGGACCTTGTTTTAACACAAATGGACCCAGAATGATGTGAAATTGTGCTTCGTGCAACATAATTCTGGGTGCCATTTACAAACCATAAGTGCTAATGACTCCATTCCTTTTTGTGGTTGTAGGGGCTGTTGATTGGAGTACACTAAAACAAACCTGACCTCTCTAGGACATTCAGAAGCCAAGTTATAAGCCCACAAAGGTGTAACTGGACTACTTCTTTAAAGTGACACCAGGCCCGGTGACCTTTGGGACATGGTTTGACCCCCTATAGGAATGTGCGATCATCATGAAACGTTCAGATCACTTACAACTCAATAGATTCTACCTTCTTGTAACATTTCAGCCTGATTGGACCTTGTTTTCACACAAATGGACCCAGAATGATGTGAAATTGTGCTTCGTGCAATGTAATTCTGGGTGCCATTTACAAACCATAAGTGCTAATGACTCCATTCCTTTTTGTGGTTGTAGGGGCTGTTGATTGGAGTACACTAAAACAAACCTGACCTCTCTAGGACATTCAGAAGCCAAGTTATAAGCCCACAAATGTGTAACTGGACTACTTCTTTAAAGTGACACAAGATCCGGT
This sequence comes from Nothobranchius furzeri, assembly GCF_043380555.1. NCBI lineage: Eukaryota > Metazoa > Chordata > Actinopteri > Cyprinodontiformes > Nothobranchiidae > Nothobranchius > Nothobranchius furzeri. The sequence goes on along the minus strand of NC_091749.1, from coordinate 16,782,978 downwards.
GACCTTTGGGACATGGTTTTACCCCCTTAGGAAAGTGCTATCATCATGAAACGTTCAGATAACTTACAACTCAATAGATTCTACCTTCCTGTAACGTTTCAGCCTGACTGGACCTTGTTTTCACACAAATGAACCCAGAATGATGTGAAATTGTGCTTCGTGCAACAAAATTCTGGGTGCCATTTAAAAACCATAAGTGCTAATGACTCCATTCCTTTTTGTGGTTGTAGGGGCTGTTGATTGGAGTACCCTAAAACAAACCTGATCTCTCTAGGACATTCAGAAGCCAAATTATAAGCCCACAAAGGTGTAACTGGACTACTTCTTTAAATTGACACCAGATCCGGTGACATTTGGGACATGGTTTGACCCCCTTAGGAAAGTGCTATCATCATGAAACGTTCAGATCACTTACAACTCAATAGATTCTACCTTCCTGTAACGTTTCAGCCTGATTGGACCTTGTTTTCACACAAATGAACCCAGAATGATGTGAAATTGTGCTTCGTGCAACATAATTCTGTGTGCCATTTAAAAACCATAAGTGCTAATGTCTCCATTCCTTTTTGTGGTTGTAGGGGCTGTTGATTGGAGTACACTAAAACAAACCTGACCTCTCTAGGACATTCAGAAGCCAAGTTATAAGCCCACAAATGTGTAACTGGACTACTTTAAAGTGACACCAGATCCGGTGACCTTTGGGACATGGTTTGACCCCCTTAGGAAAGTGCTATCATCATGAAACGTTCAGATCACTTACAACTCAATAGATTCTACCTTCCTGTAACGTTTCAGCCTGATTGGACCTTGTTTTCACACAAATGAACCCAGAATGATGTGAAATTGTGCTTTGTGCAACATAATTCTGGGTACCATTTACAAACCATAAGTGCTAATGACTCCATTCCTTTTTGTGGTTGTAGGGGCTGTTGATTGGAGTACACTAAAACAAACCTAACCTCTCTAGGACATTCAGAAGCCAAGTTATAAGCCCACAAAGGTGTAACTGGACTACATCTTTAAAGTGACACCAGGCCCGGTGACCTTTGGGACATGGTTTTACCCCCTATAGGAATGTGCGATCATCTTGAAACGTTCAGATCACTTACAACTCAATAGATTCTACCTTCTTGTAGCGTTTCAGCCTGATTGGACCTTGTTTTCACACAAATGGACCCAGAATGATGTGAAATTGTGCTTCGTGCAACATAATTCTGGGTGCCATTTAAAAACCATAAGTGCTAATGTCTCCATTCCTTTTTGTGGTTGTAGGGGCTGTTGATTGGAGTACACTAAAGCAAACCTGATCGCTCTGGGACATTCAGAAGCCAAGTTATAAGCCCACAAATGTGTAACTGGACAACTTCTTTAAATTGACACCAGATCAGGTGACCTTTGGGACATGGTTTGACCCCCTTAGGAAAGTGCTATCATCATGAAATGTTCAGATCACTTACAACTCAATAGTTTCTACCTTCCTGTAACGTTTCAGCCTGACTGGACCTTGTTTTCACACAAATGAACCCAGAATGATGTGAAGTTGGGCTTCGTGCAACATAATTCTGGGTGCCATTTAAAAACCATAAGTGCTAATGACTCCATTCCTTTTTGTGGTTGTAGGGGCTGTTGATTGGAGTATACTAAAACAAACCTGATCTCTCTAGGACATTCAGAAGCCAAGTTATAAGCCCACAAATGTGTAACTGGACTACTTCTTTAAATTGACACCAGATCCGGTGACCTTTGGGACATGGTTTGACCCCCTTAGGAAAGTGCTATCATCTTGAAACGTTCAGATCACTTACAACTCAATAGATTCTACCTTCCTGTAACGTTTCAGCCTGATTGGACCTTGTTTTCACACAAATGAACCCAGAATGATGTGAAATTGTGCTTCGTGCAACATAATTCTGGGTGCCATTTACAAACCATAAGTGCTAATGACTCCATTCCTTTTTGTGGTTGTAGGGGCTGTTGATTGGAGTACACTAAAACAAACCTGATCTCTCTAGGACATTCAAAAGCCAAGTTATAAGCCCACAAATGTGTAACTGGACTACTTCTTTAAATTGACACCAGATCCGGTGACCTTTGGGACATGGTTTGACCCCCTTAGGAAAGTGCTATCATCATGAAACGTTCAGATCACTTACAACTCAATAGATTCTACCTTCCTGTAACGTTTCAGCCTGATTGGACCTTGTTTTCACACAAATGAACCCAGAATGATGTGAAATTGTGCTTCGTGCAACATAATTCTGGGTGCCATTTACAAACCATAAGTGCTAATGACTCCATTCCTTTTTGTGGTTGTAGGGGCTGTTGATTGGAGTACCCTAAAACAAACATGATCTCTGTAGGACATTCAGAAGCCAAGTTATAAGCCCACAAATGTGTAACTGGACTACTTCTTTAAAGTGACACCAGATCTGGTGACCTTTGGGACATGGTTTGACCCCCTTAGGAAAGTGCTATCATCATGAAACGTTCAGATCACTTACAACTCAATAGATTCTACCTTCCTGTAACGTTTCAGCCTGATTGGACCTTGTTTTCACACAAATGGACCCAGAATGATGTGAAAATGTGCTTCGTGCAACATAATTCTGGGTGCCATTTAAAAACCATAAGTGCTAATGTCTCAATTCCTTTTTGTGGTTGTAGGGGCTGTTGATTGGAGTACACTAAAACAAACCTGTAATGTTTCAGCCTGATTGGACCTTGTTTTCACACAAATGAACCCAGAATGATGTGAAATTGTGCTTCGTGCAACATAATTCTGGGTGCCATTTAAAAACCATAAGTGCTAATGACTCCATTCCTTTTTGTGGTTGTAGGGGCTGTTGATTGGAGTATACTAAAACAAACCTGATCTCTCTAGGACATTCAGAAGCCAAGTTATAAGCCCACAAATGTGTAACTGGACTACTTCTTTAAATTGACACCAGATCCGGTGACCTTTGGGACATGGTTTGACCCCCTTAGGAAAGTGCTATCATCATGAAACGTTCAGATCACTTACAACTCAATAGATTCTACCTTCCTGTAACGTTTCAGCCTGAGTGGACCTTGTTTTAACACAAATGGACCCAAAATGATGTGAAATTGTGCTTCGTGCAACATAATTCTGGGTGCCATTTACAAACCATAAGTGCTAATGACTCCATTCCTTTTTGTTGTTGTAGGGGCTGCTGATTGGAGTACACTAAAACAAACCTGACCTCTCTAGGACATTCAGAAGCCAAGTTATAAGCCCACAAAGGTGTAACTGGACTACTTCTTTAAAGTGACACCAGGCCCGGTGACCTTTGGGACATGGTTTGACCCCCTATAGGAATGTGCGATCATCATGAAACGTTCAGATCACTTACAACTCAATAGATTCTACCTTCTTGTAACATTTCAGCCTTATTGGACCTTGTTTTCACACAAATGGACCCAGAATGATGTGAAATTGTGCTTCGTGCAATGTAATTCTGGGTGCAATTTACAAACCATAAGTGCTAATGACTCCATTCCTTTTTGTGGTTGTAGGGGCTGTTGATTGGAGTACATTAAAACAAACCTGATCTCTCTAGGACATTCAGAAGCCAAGTTATAAGCCCACAAATGTGTAACTGGACTACTTCTTTAAATTGACACCAGATCCGGTGACCTTTGGGACATTGTTTGACCCCCTTAGGAAAGTGCTATCATCATGAAACGTTCAGATCACTTACAACTCAATAGATTCTACCTTCCTGTAACGTTTCAGCCTGACTGGACCTTGTTTTCACACAAATGAACCCAGAATGATGTGAAATTGGGCTTCGTGCAACATAATTCTGGGTGCCATTTAAAAACCATAAGTGCTAATGACTCCATTCCTTTTTGTGGTTGTAGGGGCTGTTGATTGGAGTACACTAAAACAAACCTGACCTCTCTAGGACATTCAGAAGCCAAGTTATAAGCCCACAAAGGTGTAACTGGACTACTTCTTTAAAGTGACACCAGGCCCGGTGACCTTTGGGACATGGTTTGACCCCCTATAGGAATGTTCGATCATCATGAAACGTTCAGATCACTTACAACTCAATAGATTCTACCTTCCTGTAACGTTTCAGCCTGATTGGACCTTGTTTTCACACAAATGAACCCAGAATGATGTGAAATTGTGCTTCGTGCAACATAATTCTGGGTGCCATTTAAAAACCATAAGTGCTAATGTCTCCATTCCTTTTTGTGGTTGTAGCTTCTGTTGATTGGAGTACACTAAAACAAACCTGACCTCTCTAGGACATTCAGAAGCCAAGTTATAAGCCCACAAATATGTAACTGGACTACTTCTTTAAAGTGACACCAGATCCGGTGACCTTTGGGACATGGTTTGACCCCCTTAGGAAAGTGCTATCATCATGAAACGTTCAGATCACTTACAACTCAATAGATTCTACCTTCCTGTAACGTTTCAGCCTGATTGGACCTTGTTTTCACACAAATGAACCCAGAATGATGTGAAATTGTGCTTCGTGCAACATAATTCTGGGTGCCATTTACAAACCATAAGTGCTAATGACTCCATTCCTTTTTGTGGATTCCTTTTTGTGGTTGTAGGGGCTGTTGATTGGAGTACACTAAAACAAACCTGATCTCTCTAGGACATTCAGAAGCCACGTTATAAGCCCACAAATGTGTAACTGGACTACTTCTTTAAATTGACACCAGATCCGGTGACCTTTGGGACATGGTTTGACCCCCTTAGGAAAGTGCTATCATCATGAAACGTTCAGATCACTTACAACTCAATAGATTCTACCTTCTTGTAACGTTTCAGCCTGATTGGACCTTGTTTTCACACAAATGAACCCAGAATGATGTGAAATTGTGCTTCGTGCAACATATATCTGGGTGCCATTTACAAACCATAAGTGCTAATGACTCCATTCCTGTTTGTGGTTGTAGGGGCTTTTGATTGGAGTACACTAAAACAAACCTAACCTCTCTAGGACATTTAGAAGCCAAGTTATAAGCCCACAAAGGTGTAACTGGACAACATCTTTAAAGTGACACCAGGCCCGGTGACCTTTGGGACATGGTTTTACCCCTTATAGGAATGTGCGATCATCTTGAAACGTTCAGATCACTTACAACTCAATAGATTCTACCTTCTTCTAGCGTTTCAGCCTGATTGGACCTTGTTTTCACACAAATGAACCCAGAATGATGTGAAATTGTGCTTCGTGCAACATAATTCTGGGTGCCATTTAAAAACTATAAGGGCTAATGACTGCATTCCTTTTTGTGGTTGTAGGGGCTGTTGATTGGAGTACACTAAAACAAACTTGATCTCTCTAGGACATTCAGAAGCCAAGTTATAAGCCCACAAATGTGTAACTGGACTACTTCTTTAAATTGACAACAGATCCGGTGACCTTTGGGACATGGTTTGACCCCCTTAGGAAAGTGCTATCATCATGAAACGTTCAGATCACTTACAACTCAGTAGATTCTACCTTCCTGTAACGTTTCAGCCTGATTGGACCTTGTTTTCACACAAATGAACCCAGAATGATGTGAAATTTTGCTTCGTGCAACAAGTTATAAGCCCACAAATGTGTAACTGGACTACTTCTTTAAAATTGACACCAGATCCGGTGATCTTTGGGACATGGTTTGACCCCCTTAGGAAAGTGCTATCATCATGAAACGTTCAGATCACTTACAACTCAGTAGATTCTACCTTCCTGTAACGTTTCAGCCTGATTGGACCTTGTTTTCACACAAATGGACCCAGAATGATGTGAAATTGTGCTTCGTGCAACATAATTCTGGGTGCCATTTAAAAACCATAAGTGCTAATGTCTCCATTCCTTTTTGTGGTTGTAGGGGCTGTTGATTGGAGTACACTAAAACAAACCTGTAATGTTTCAGCCTGATTGGACCTTGTTTTCACACAAATGAACCCAGAATGATGTGAAATTGTGCTTCGTGCAACATAATTCTGGGTGCCATTTAAAAACCATAAGTGCTAATGACTCCATTCCTTTTTGTGGTTGTAGGGGCTGTTGATTGGAGTACACTAAAACAAACCTGACCTCTCTAGGACATTCAGAAGCCAAGTTATAAGCCCACAAAGGTGTAACTGGACTACTTCTTTAAAGTGACACCAGGCCCGGTGACCTTTGGGACATGGTTTGACCCCCTATAGGAATGTTCGATCATCATGAAACGTTCAGATCACTTACAACTCAATAGATTCTACCTTCTTGTAACGTTTCAGCCTGATTGGACCTTGTTTTCACACAAATGAACCCAGAATGATGTGAAATTGTGCTTCGTGCAACATAATTCTGGGTGCCATTTACAAACCATAAGTGCTAATGACTCCATTCCTTTTTGTGGTTGTAGGGGCTGTTGATTGGAGTACACTAAAACAAACCTGACCTCTCTAGGACATTCAGAAGCCAAGTTATAAGCCCACAAAGGTGTAACTGGACTACTTCTTTAAAGTGACACCAGGCCCGGTGACCTTTGGGACATGGTTTGACCCCCTATAGGAATGTGCGATCATCATTAAACGTTCAGATCACTTACAACTCAATAGATTCTACCTTCTTGTAACGTTTCAGCCTGATTGGACCTTGTTTTCACACAAATGAACCCAGAATGATGTGAAATTGTGCTTCGTGCAACATAATTATGGCTGCCATTTAAAAACTATAAGGGCTAATGACTCAATTCCTTTTTGTGGTTGTAGGGGCTGTTGATTGGAGTACACTAAAACAAACTTGATCTCTCTAGGACATTCAGAAGCCAAGTTATAAGCCCACAAATGTGTAACTAGACTACTTCTTTAAATTGACACCAGATCCGGTGACCTTTGGGACATGGTTTGACCCCCTTAGGAAAGTGCTATCATCATGAAACGTTCAGATCACTTACAACTCAGTAGATTCTACCTTCCTGTAACGTTTCAGCCTGATTGGACCTTGTTTTCACACAAATGAACCCAGAATGATGTGAAATTTTGATTCGTGCAACAAGTTATAAGCCCACAAATGTGTAACTGGACTACTTCTTTAAAATTGACACCAGATCCGGTGATCTTTGGGACATGGTTTGACCCCCCTTAGGAAAGTGCTATCATCATGAAACGTTCAGATCACTTACAACTCAATAGATTCTACCTTCCTGTAACGTTTCAGCCTGATTGGACCTTGTTTTCACACAAATGAACCCAGAATGATGTGAAATTGTGCTTCGTGCAACATAATTCTGGGTGCCATTTAAAAACCATAAGTTCTAATGACTCCATTCCTTTTTGTGGTTGTAGGGGCTGTTGATTGGAGTACCCTAAAACAAACATGATCTCTCTAGGACATTCAGAAGCCAAGTTATAAGCCCACAAATGTGTAACTGGACTACTTCTTTAAAGTGACACCAGATCTGGTGACCTTTGGGACATGGTTTGACCCCCTTAGGAAAGTGCTATCATCATGAAACGGTCAGATCACTTACAACTCAGTAGATTCTACCTTCCTGTAACGTTTCAGCCTGATTGGACCTTGTTTTCACACAAATGGACCCAGAATGATGTGAAATTGTGCTTCGTGCAACATAATTCTGGGTGCCATTTAAAAACCATAAGTGCTAATGTCTCCATTCCTTTTTGTGGTTGTAGGGGCTGTTGATTGGAGTACACTAAAACAAACCTGTAATGTTTCAGCCTGATTGGACCTTGTTTTCACACAAATGAACCCAGAATGATGTGAAATTGTGCTTCGTGCAACATAATTCTGGGTGCCATTTAAAAACCATAAGTGCTAATGACTCCATTCCTTTTTGTGGTTGTAGGGGCTGTTGATTGGAGTACACTAAAACAAACCTGACCTCTCTAGGACATTCAGAAGCCAAGTTATAAGCCCACAAAGGTGTAACTGGACTACTTCTTTAAAGTGACACCAGGCCCGGTGACCTTTGGGACATGGTTTGACCCCCTATAGGAATGTTCGATCATCATGAAACGTTCAGATCACTTACAACTCAATAGATTCTACCTTCTTGTAACGTTTCAGCCTGATTGGACCTTGTTTTCACACAAATGAACCCAGAATGATGTGAAATTGGGCTTCGTGCAACATAATTCTGGGTGCCATTTACAAACCATAAGTGCTAATGACTCCATTCCTTTTTGTGGTTGTAGGGGCTGTTGATTGGAGTACACTAAAACAAACCTGACCTCTCTAGGACATTCAGAAGCCAAGTTATAAGCCCACAAAGGTGTAACTGGACTACTTCTTTAAAGTGACACCAGGCCCGGTGACCTTTGGGACATGGTTTGACCCCCTATAGGAATGTGCGATCATCATTAAACGTTCAGATCACTTACAACTCAATAGATTCTACCTTCTTGTAACGTTTCAGCCTGATTGGACCTTGTTTTCACACAAATGAACCCAGAATGATGTGAAATTGTGCTTCGTGCAACATAATTCTGGGTGCCATTTACAAACCATAAGTGCTAATGACTCCATTCCTTTTTGTGGTTGTAGGGGCTGTTGATTGGAGTACACTAAAACAAACCTGACCTCTCTAGGACATTCAGAAGCCAAGTTATAAGCCCACAAATGTGTAACTGGACTACTTCTTTAAATTGACACCAGGCCCGGTGACCTTTGGGACATGGTTTTACCCCCTATAGGAATGTGCGATCATCTTGAAACGTTCAGATCACTTACAACTCAATAGATTCTACCTTCTTCTAGCGTTTCAGCCTGATTGGACCTTGTTTTCACACAAATGAACCCAGAATGATGTGAAATTGTGCTTCGTGCAACATAATTCTGGGTGCCATTTAAAAACTATAAGGGCTAATGACTGCATTCCTTTTTGTGGTTGTAGGGGCTGTTGATTGGAGTACACTAAAACAAACTTGATCTCTCTAGGACATTCAGAAGCCAAGTTATAAGCCCACAAATGTGTAACTGGACTACTTCTTTAAATTGACAACAGATCCGGTGACCTTTGGGACATGGTTTGACCCCCTTAGGAAAGTGCTATCATCATGAAACGTTCAGATCACTTACAACTCAGTAGATTCTACCTTCCTGTAACGTTTCAGCCTGATTGGACCTTGTTTTCACACAAATGAACCCAGAATGATGTGAAATTTTGCTTCGTGCAACAAGTTATAAGCCCACAAATGTGTAACTGGACTACTTCTTTAAAATTGACACCAGATCCGGTGATCTTTGGGACATGGTTTGACCCCCTTAGGAAAGTGCTATCATCATGAAACGTTCAGATCACTTACAACTCAGTAGATTCTACCTTCCTGTAACGTTTCAGCCTGATTGGACCTTGTTTTCACACAAATGGACCCAGAATGATGTGAAATTGTGCTTCGTGCAACATAATTCTGGGTGCCATTTAAAAACCATAAGTGCTAATGTCTCCATTCCTTTTTGTGGTTGTAGGGGCTGTTGATTGGAGTACACTAAAACAAACCTGTAATGTTTCAGCCTGATTGGACCTTGTTTTCACACAAATGAACCCAGAATGATGTGAAATTGTGCTTCGTGCAACATAATTCTGGGTGCCATTTAAAAACCATAAGTGCTAATGACTCCATTCCTTTTTGTGGTTGTAGGGGCTGTTGATTGGAGTACACTAAAACAAACCTGACCTCTCTAGGACATTCAGAAGCCAAGTTATAAGCCCACAAAGGTGTAACTGGACTACTTCTTTAAAGTGACACCAGGCCCGGTGACCTTTGGGACATGGTTTGACCCCCTATAGGAATGTTCGATCATCATGAAACGTTCAGATCACTTACAACTCAATAGATTCTACCTTCTTGTAACGTTTCAGCCTGATTGGACCTTGTTTTCACACAAATGAACCCAGAATGATGTGAAATTGTGCTTCGTGCAACATAATTCTGGGTGCCATTTACAAACCATAAGTGCTAATGACTCCATTCCTTTTTGTGGTTGTAGGGGCTGTTGATTGGAGTACACTAAAACAAACCTGACCTCTCTAGGACATTCAGAAGCCAAGTTATAAGCCCACAAAGGTGTAACTGGACTACTTCTTTAAAGTGACACCAGGCCCGGTGACCTTTGGGACATGGTTTGACCCCCTATAGGAATGTGCGATCATCATTAAACGTTCAGATCACTTACAACTCAATAGATTCTACCTTCTTGTAACGTTTCAGCCTGATTGGACCTTGTTTTCACACAAATGAACCCAGAATGATGTGAAATTGTGCTTCGTGCAACATAATTATGGCTGCCATTTAAAAACTATAAGGGCTAATGACTCAATTCCTTTTTGTGGTTGTAGGGGCTGTTGATTGGAGTACACTAAAACAAACTTGATCTCTCTAGGACATTCAGAAGCCAAGTTATAAGCCCACAAATGTGTAACTAGACTACTTCTTTAAATTGACACCAGATCCGGTGACCTTTGGGACATGGTTTGACCCCCTTAGGAAAGTGCTATCATCATGAAACGTTCAGATCACTTACAACTCAGTAGATTCTACCTTCCTGTAACGTTTCAGCCTGATTGGACCTTGTTTTCACACAAATGAACCCAGAATGATGTGAAATTTTGATTCGTGCAACAAGTTATAAGCCCACAAATGTGTAACTGGACTACTTCTTTAAAATTGACACCAGATCCGGTGATCTTTGGGACATGGTTTGACCCCCCTTAGGAAAGTGCTATCATCATGAAACGTTCAGATCACTTACAACTCAATAGATTCTACCTTCCTGTAACGTTTCAGCCTGATTGGACCTTGTTTTCACACAAATGAACCCAGAATGATGTGAAATTGTGCTTCGTGCAACATAATTCTGGGTGCCATTTAAAAACCATAAGTTCTAATGACTCCATTCCTTTTTGTGGTTGTAGGGGCTGTTGATTGGAGTACCCTAAAACAAACATGATCTCTCTAGGACATTCAGAAGCCAAGTTATAAGCCCACAAATGTGTAACTGGACTACTTCTTTAAAGTGACACCAGATCTGGTGACCTTTGGGACATGGTTTGACCCCCTTAGGAAAGTGCTATCATCATGAAACGGTCAGATCACTTACAACTCAGTAGATTCTACCTTCCTGTAACGTTTCAGCCTGATTGGACCTTGTTTTCACACAAATGGACCCAGAATGATGTGAAATTGTGCTTCGTGCAACATAATTCTGGGTGCCATTTAAAAACCATAAGTGCTAATGTCTCCATTCCTTTTTGTGGTTGTAGGGGCTGTTGATTGGAGTACACTAAAACAAACCTGTAATGTTTCAGCCTGATTGGACCTTGTTTTCACACAAATGAACCCAGAATGATGTGAAATTGTGCTTCGTGCAACATAATTCTGGGTGCCATTTAAAAACCATAAGTGCTAATGACTCCATTCCTTTTTGTGGTTGTAGGGGCTGTTGATTGGAGTACACTAAAACAAACCTGACCTCTCTAGGACATTCAGAAGCCAAGTTATAAGCCCACAAAGGTGTAACTGGACTACTTCTTTAAAGTGACACCAGGCCCGGTGACCTTTGGGACATGGTTTGACCCCCTATAGGAATGTTCGATCATCATGAAACGTTCAGATCACTTACAACTCAATAGATTCTACCTTCTTGTAACGTTTCAGCCTGATTGGACCTTGTTTTCACACAAATGAACCCAGAATGATGTGAAATTGGGCTTCGTGCAACATAATTCTGGGTGCCATTTACAAACCATAAGTGCTAATGACTCCATTCCTTTTTGTGGTTGTAGGGGCTGTTGATTGGAGTACACTAAAACAAACCTGACCTCTCTAGGACATTCAGAAGCCAAGTTATAAGCCCACAAAGGTGTAACTGGACTACTTCTTTAAAGTGACACCAGGCCCGGTGACCTTTGGGACATGGTTTGACCCCCTATAGGAATGTGCGATCATCATTAAACGTTCAGATCACTTACAACTCAATAGATTCTACCTTCTTGTAACGTTTCAGCCTGATTGGACCTTGTTTTCACACAAATGAACCCAGAATGATGTGAAATTGTGCTTCGTGCAACATAATTCTGGGTGCCATTTACAAACCATAAGTGCTAATGACTCCATTCCTTTTTGTGGTTGTAGGGGCTGTTGATTGGAGTACACTAAAACAAACCTGACCTCTCTAGGACATTCAGAAGCCAAGTTATAAGCCCACAAATGTGTAACTGGACTACTTCTTTAAATTGACACCAGGCCCGGTGACCTTTGGGACATGGTTTTACCCCCTATAGGAATGTGCGATCATCTTGAAACGTTCAGATCACTTACAACTCAATAGATTCTACCTTCTTCTAGCGTTTCAGCCTGATTGGACCTTGTTTTCACACAAATGAACCCAGAATGATGTGAAATTGTGCTTCGTGCAACATAATTATGGCTGCCATTTAAAAACTATAAGGGCTAATGACTCAATTCCTTTTTGTGGTTGTAGGGGCTGTTGATTGGAGTACACTAAAACAAACTTGATCTCTCTAGGACATTCAGAAGCCAAGTTATAAGCCCACAAATGTGTAACTAGACTACTTCTTTAAATTGACACCAGATCCGGTGACCTTTGGGACATGGTTTGACCCCCTTAGGAAAGTGCTATCATCATGAAACGTTCAGATCACTTACAACTCAGTAGATTCTACCTTCCTGTAACGTTTCAGCCTGATTGGACCTTGTTTTCACACAAATGAACCCAGAATGATGTGAAATTTTGATTCGTGCAACAAGTTATAAGCCCACAAATGTGTAACTGGACTACTTCTTTAAAATTGACACCAGATCCGGTGATCTTTGGGACATGGTTTGACCCCCCTTAGGAAAGTGCTATCATCATGAAACGTTCAGATCACTTACAACTCAATAGATTCTACCTTCCTGTAACGTTTCAGCCTGATTGGACCTTGTTTTCACACAAATGAACCCAGAATGATGTGAAATTGTGCTTCGTGCAACATAATTCTGGGTGCCATTTAAAAACCATAAGTTCTAATGACTCCATTCCTTTTTGTGGTTGTAGGGGCTGTTGATTGGAGTACCCTAAAACAAACATGATCTCTCTAGGACATTCAGAAGCCAAGTTATAAGCCCACAAATGTGTAACTGGACTACTTCTTTAAAGTGACACCAGATCTGGTGACCTTTGGGACATGGTTTGACCCCCTTAGGAAAGTGCTATCATCATGAAACGGTCAGATCACTTACAACTCAGTAGATTCTACCTTCCTGTAACGTTTCAGCCTGATTGGACCTTGTTTTCACACAAATGGACCCAGAATGATGTGAAATTGTGCTTCGTGCAACATAATTCTGGGTGCCATTTAAAAACCATAAGTGCTAATGTCTCCATTCCTTTTTGTGGTTGTAGGGGCTGTTGATTGGAGTACACTAAAACAAACCTGTAATGTTTCAGCCTGATTGGACCTTGTTTTCACACAAATGAACCCAGAATGATGTGAAATTGTGCTTCGTGCAACATAATTCTGGGTGCCATTTAAAAACCATAAGTGCTAATGACTCCATTCCTTTTTGTGGTTGTAGGGGCTGTTGATTGGAGTACACTAAAACAAACCTGACCTCTCTAGGACATTCAGAAGCCAAGTTATAAGCCCACAAAGGTGTAACTGGACTACTTCTTTAAAGTGACACCAGGCCCGGTGACCTTTGGGACATGGTTTGACCCCCTATAGGAATGTTCGATCATCAAGAAACGTTCAGATCACTTACAACTCAATAGATTCTACCTTCTTGTAACGTTTCAGCCTGATTGGACCTTGTTTTCACACAAATGAACCCAGAATGATGTGAAATTGTGCTTCGTGCAACATAATTCTGGGTGCCATTTACAAACCATAAGTGCTAATGACTCCATTCCTTTTTGTGGTTGTAGGGGCTGTTGATTGGAGTACACTAAAACAAACCTGACCTCTCTAGGACATTCAGAAGCCAAGTTATAAGCCCACAAAGGTGTAACTGGACTACTTCTTTAAAGTGACACCAGGCCCGGTGACCTTTGGGACATGGTTTGACCCCCTATAGGAATGTGCGATCATCATTAAACGTTCAGATCACTTACAACTCAATAGATTCTACCTTCTTGTAACGTTTCAGCCTGATTGGACCTTGTTTTCACACAAATGAACCCAGAATGATGTGAAATTGTGCTTCGTGCAACATAATTCTGGGTGCCATTTACAAACCATAAGTGCTAATGACTCCATTCCTTTTTGTGGTTGTAGGGGCTGTTGATTGGAGTACACTAAAACAAACCTGATCTCTCTAGGACATTCAGAAGCCAAGTTATAAGCCCACAAATGTGTAACTGGACTACTTCTTTAAATTGACACCAGATCCGGTGAACTTTGGGACATGGTTTGACCCCCTTAGGAAAGCTATCATCGTGAAACGTTCAGATCACTTACACCTCAATAGATTCTACCTTCCTGTAACGTTTCAGCCTGATTGGACCTTGTTTTCACACAAATGAACTCAGAATGATGTGAAATTGTGCTTTGTGCAACATAATTCTGGGTGCCATTTAAAAACCATAAGTGCTAATGACTCCATTCCTTTTTGTGGTTGTAGGGGCTGTTGATTGGAGTATACTAAAACAAACTTGATCTCTCTAGGACATTCAGAAGCCAAGTTATAAGCCCACAAATGTGTAACTGGACTACTTCTTTAAATTGACACCAGATCCGGTGACCTTTGGGACATGGTTTGACCCCCTTAGGAAAGTGCTAGCATCATGAAACGTTCAGATCACTTACACCTCAATAGATTCTACCTTCCTGTAACGTTTCAGCCTGATTGGACCTTGTTTTCATACAAATGGACCCAGAATGATGTGAAATTGTGCTTCGTGCAACATAATTCTGGGTGCCATTTACAAACCATAAGTGCTAATGACTCCATTCCTTTTTGTGGTTGTAGGGGCTGTTTATTGGAGTACACTTAAACAAACCTGACCTCTCTATGACATTCAGAAGCCAAGTTATAAGCCCACAAAGGTGTAACTGTACTACTTCTTTAAAGTGACACCAGGCCCGGTGACCTTTGGGACATGGTTTGACCCCCTATAGGAATGTGCGATCATCATGAAACGTTCAGATCACTTACAACTCAATAGATTCTACCTTCTTGTAACGTTTCAGCCTGATTGGACCTTGTTTTCACACAAATGGACCCAGAATGATGTGAAATTGTGCTTCGTGCAACATAATTCTGGGTGCCATTTACAAACCATAAGTGCTAATGACTCCATTCCTTTTTGTGGTTGTAGGGACTGTTGATTGGAGTACACAAAAACAAACCTGACCTCTCTAGGACATTCAGAAGCCAAGCTATAAGCCCACAAATGTGTAACTGGACTACTTCTTTAAAGTGACACCAGATCCGGTGACCTTTGGGACATGGTTTGACCCCCTTAGGAAAGTGCTATCATCATGAAACGTTCAGATCACTTACAACTCAATTGATTCTACCTTCCTGTAACGTTTCAGCCTGACTGGACCTTGTTTTCACACAAATGAACCCAGAATGATGTGAAGTTGGGCTTCGTGCAACATAATTCTGGGTGCCATTTAAAAACCATAAGTGCTAATGACTCCATTCCTTTTTGTGGTTGTAGGGGCTGTTGATTGGAGTATACTAAAACAAACCTGATCTCTCTAGGACATTCAGAAGCCAAGTTATAAGCCCACAAATGTGTAACTGGACTACTTCTTTAAATTGACACCAGATCCGGTGACCTTTGGGACATGGTTTGACCCCCTTAGGAAAGTGCTAGCATCATGAAACGTTCAGATCACTTACACCACAATAGATTCTACCTTCATGTAACGTGTCAGCCTGATTGGACCTTGTTTTCATACAAATGGACCCAGAATGATGTGAAATTGTGCTTCGTGCAACATAATTCTGGGTGCCATTTACAAACCATAAGTGCTAATGACTCCATTCCTTTTTGTGGTTGTAGGGGCTGTTTATTGGAGTACACTTAAACAAACCTGACCTCTCTATGACATTCAGAAGCCAAGTTATAAGCCCACAAAGGTGTAACTGTACTACTTCTTTAAAGTGACACCAGGCCCGGTGACCTTTGGGACATGGTTTGACCCCCTATAGCAATGTGCGATCATCATGAAACGTTCAGATCACTTACAACTCAATAGATTCTACCTTCTTGTAACGTTTCAGCCTGATTGGCCCTTGTTTTCACACAAATGGACCCAGAATGATGTGAAATTGTGCTTTGTGCAACATAATTCTGGGTGCCATTTACAAACCATAAGTGCTAATGACTCCATTCCTTTTTGTGGTTGTAGGGACTGTTGATTGGAGTACACCAAAACAAACCTGACCTCTCTAGGACATTCAGAAGCCAAGCTATAAGCCCACAAATGTGTAACTGGACTACTTCTTTAAAGTGACACCAGATCCGGTGACCTTTGGGACATGGTTTGACCCCCTTAGGAAAGTGCTATCATCATGAAACGTTCAGATCACTTACAACTCAATAGATTCTACCTTCCTGTAACGTTTCAGCCTGACTGGACCTTGTTTTCACACAAATGAACCCAGAATGATGTGAAGTTGGGCTTCGTGCAACATAATTCTGGGTGCCATTTAAAAACCATAAGTGCTAATGACTCCATTCCTTTTTGTGGTTGTAGGGGCTGTTGATTGGAGTATACTAAAACAAACCTGATCTCTCTAGGACATTCAGAAGCCAAGTTATAAGCCCACAAATGTGTAACTGGACTACTTCTTTAAATTGACACCAGATCCGGTGACCTTTGGGACATGGTTTGACCCCCTTAGGAAAGTGCTATCATCTTGAAACGTTCAGATCACTTACAACTCAATAGATTCTACCTTCCTGTAACGTTTCAGCCTGATTGGACCTTGTTTTCACACAAATGAACCCAGAATGATGTGAAATTGTGCTTCGTGCAACATAATTCTGGGTGCCATTTACAAACCATAAGTGCTAATGACTCCATTCCTTTTTGTGGTTGTAGGGGCTGTTGATTGGAGTACACTAAAACAAACCTGATCTCTCTAGGACATTCAGAAGCCAAGTTATAAGCCCACAAATGTGTAACTGGACTACTTCTTTAAATTGACACCAGATCCGGTGACCTTTGGGACATGGTTTGACCCCCTTAGGAAAGTGCTATCATCATGAAACGTTCAGATCACTTACAACTCAATAGATTCTACCTTCCTGTAACGTTTCAGCCTGATTGGACCTTGTTTTCACACAAATGAACCCAGAATGATGTGAAATTGTGCTTCGTGCAACATAATTCTGGGTGCCATTTACAAACCATAAGTGCTAATGACTCCATTCCTTTTTGTGGTTGTAGGGGCTGTTGATTGGAGTACATTAAAACAAACCTGATCTCTCTAGGACATTCAGAAGCCAAGTTATAAGCCCACAAATGTGTAACTGGTCTACTTCTTTAAATTGACACCAGATCCGGTGACCTTTGGGACATGGGTTGACCCCCTTAGGAAAGTGCTATCATCATGAAACGTTCAGATCACTTACAACTCAATAGATTCTACCTTCCTGTAACGTTTCAGCCTGATTGGACCTTGTTTTCACACAAATGAACCCAGAATGATGTGAAATTGTGCTTCGTGCAACATAATTCTGGGTGCCATTTAAAAACCATAAGTGTTAATGACTCCATTCCTTTTTGTGGTTGTAGGGGCTGTTGATTTGAGTACAATAAAACAAACCTGACCTCTCTAGGACATTCAGAAGCCAAGTTATAAGCCCACAAATGTGTAACTGGACTACTTCTTTAAAGTGACACCAGATCCGGTGACCTTTGGGACATGGTTTGACCCCCTTAGGAAAGTGCTATCATCATGAAACGTTCAGATCACTTACAACTCAATAGATTCTACCTTCCTGTAACGTTTCAGCCTGACTGGACCTTGTTTTCACACAAATGAACCCAGAATGATGTGAAGTTGGGCTTCGTGCAACATAATTCTGGGTGCCATTTAAAAACCATAAGTGCTAATGACTCCATTCCTTTTTGTGGTTGTAGGGGCTGTTGATTGGAGTATACTAAAACAAACCTGATCTCTCTAGGACATTCAGAAGCCAAGTTATAAGCCCACAAATGTGTAACTGGACTACTTCTTTAAATTGACACCAGATCTGGTGACCTTTGGGACATGGTTTGACCCCCTTAGGAAAGTGCTATCATCTTGAAACGTTCAGATCACTTACAACTCAATAGATTCTACCTTCCTGTAACGTTTCAGCCTGATTGGACCTTGTTTTCACACAAATGAACCCAGAATGATGTGAAATTGTGCTTCGTGCAACATAATTCTGGGTGCCATTTACAAACCATAAGTGCTAATGGCTCCATTCCTTTTTGTGGTTGAAGGGGCTGTTGATTGGTGTACATTAAAACAAACCTGATCTCTCTAGGACATTCAGAAGCCAAGTTATAAGCCCACAAATGTGTAACTGGACTACTTCTTTAAATTGACACCAGATCCGGTGACCTTTGGGACATGGGTTGACCCCCTTAGGAAAGTGCTATCATCATGAAACGTTCAGATCACTTACAACTCAATAGATTCTACCTTCCTGTAACGTTTCAGCCTGATTGGACCTTGTTTTCACACAAATGAACCCAGAATGATGTGAAATTGTGCTTCGTGCAACATAATTCTGGGGGCCATTTAAAAACCATAAGTGTTAATGACTCCATTCCTTTTTGTGGTTGTAGGGGCTGTTGATTGGACTACCCTAAAACAAACATTATCTCTCTAGGACATTCAGAAGCCAAGTTATAAGCCCACAAATGTGTAACTGGACTACTTCTTTAAAGTGACACCAGATCCGGTGACCTTTGGGACATGGTTTGACCCCCTTAGGAAAGTGCTATCATCATGAAACGTTCAGATCACTTACAACTCAGTAGATTCTACCTTCCCGTAACGTTTCAGCCTGATTGGACCTTGTTTTCACACAAATGGACCCAGAATGATGTGAAAATGTGCTTCGTGCAACATAATTCTGGGTGCCATTTAAAAACCATAAGTGCTAATGTCTCCATTCCTTTTTGGGGTTGTAGGGGCTGTTGATTGGAGTACACTAAAACTAACCTGTAATGTTTCAGCCTGATTGGACCTTGTTTTCACACAAATGAACCCAGAATGATG
Source organism: Nothobranchius furzeri (assembly GCF_043380555.1). Lineage (NCBI taxonomy): Eukaryota > Metazoa > Chordata > Actinopteri > Cyprinodontiformes > Nothobranchiidae > Nothobranchius > Nothobranchius furzeri. The sequence continues at coordinate 16,763,753 of NC_091749.1, read as the reverse complement.
TGAAATTGTGCTTCGTGCAACATAATTCTGGGTGCCATTTAAAAACCATAAGTGCTAATGACTCCATTCCTTTTTGTGGTTGTAGGGGCTGTTGATTGGAGTATACTAAAACAAACCTGATCTCTCTAGGACATTCAGAAGCCAAGTTATAAGCCCACAAATGTGTAACTGGACTACTTCTTTAAATTGACACCAGATCCGGTGACCTTTGGGACATGGTTTGACCCCCTTAGGAAAGTGCTATCATCATGAAACGTTCAGATCACTTACAACTCAATAGATTCTACCTTCCTGTAACGTTTCAGCCTGAGTGGAACTTGTTTTAACACAAATGGACCCAGAATGATGTGAAATTGTACTTCGTGCAACATAATTCTGGGTGCCATTTACAAACCATAAGTGCTAATGACTCCATTCCTTTTTGTGGTTGTAGGGGCTGTTGATTGGAGTACACTAAAACAAACCTGACCTCTCTAGGACATTCAGAAGCCAAGTTATAAGCCCACAAAGGTGTAACTGGACTACTTCTTTAAAGTGACACCAGGCCCGGTGACCTTTGGGACATGGTTTGACCCCCTATAGGAATGTGCGATCATCATGAAACGTTCAGATCACTTACAACTCAATAGATTCTACCTTCTTGTAACATTTCAGCCTGATTGGACCTTGTTTTCACACAAATGGACCCAGAATGATGTGAAATTGTGCTTCGTGCAATGTAATTCTGGGTGCCATTTACAAACCATAAGTGCTAATGACTCCATTCCTTTTTGTGGTTGTAGGGGCTGTTTATTGGAGTACATTAAAACAAACCTGATCTCTCTAGGACATTCAGAAGCCAAGTTATAAGCCCATGTAACTGGACTACTTCTTTAAATTGACACCAGATCCGGTGACCTTTGGGACATTGTTTGACCCCCTTAGGAAAGTGCTATCATCATGAAACGTTCAGATCACTTACAACTCAATAGATTCTACCTTCCTGTAACGTTTCAGCCTGACTGGACCTTGTTTTCACACAAATGAACCCAGAATGATGTGAAATTGGGCTTCGTGCAACATAATTCTGGGTGCCATTTAAAAACCATAAGTGCTAATGACTCCATTCCTTTTTGTGGTTGTAGGGGCTGTTGATTGGAGTACACTAAAACAAACCTGACCTCTCTAGGACATTCAGAAGCCAAGTTATAAGCCCACAAAGGTGTAACTGGACTACTTCTTTAAAGTGACACCAGGACCGGTGACCTTTGGGACATGGTTTGACACCCTATAGGAATGTTCGATCATCATGAAACGTTCAGATCACTTACAACTCAAAAGATTCTACCTTCCTGTAACGTTTCAGCCTGATTGGACCTTGTTTTCACACAAATGAACCCAGAATGATGTGAAATTGTGCTTCGTGCAACATAATTCTGGGTGCCATTTAAAAACCATAAGTGCTAATGTCTCCATTCCTTTTTGTGGTTGTAGCTTCTGTTGATTGGAGTACACTAAAACAAACCTGACCTCTCTAGGACATTCAGAAGCCAAGTTATAAGCCCACAAATGTGTAACTGGACTACTTCTTTAAAGTGACACCAGATCCGGTGACCTTTGGGACATGGGTTGACCCCCTTAGGAAAGTGCTATCATCATTAAACGTTCAGATCACTTACAACTCAATAGATTCTACCTTCCTGTAACGTTTCAGCCTGTTTGGACCTTGTTTTCACACAAATGAACCCAGAATGATGTGAAATTGTGCTTCGTGCAACATAATTCTGGGTGCCATTTACAAACCATAAGTGCTAATGACTCCATTACTTTTTGTGGTTGTAGGGGCTGTTGATTGGAGTACACTAAAACAAACCTGACCTCTCTAGGACATTCAGAAGCCAAGTTATAAGCCCACAAAGGTGTAACTGGACTACTTCTTTAAAGTGACACCAGGCCCGGTGACCTTTGGGACATGGTTTGACCCCCTATAGGAATGTGCGATCATCATTAAACGTTCAGATCACTTACAACTCAATAGATTCTACCTTCTTGTAACGTTTCAGCCTGATTGGACCTTGTTTTCACACAAATGAACCCAGAATGATGTGAAATTGTGCTTCGTGCAACATAATTCTGGGTGCCATTTACAAACCATAAGTGCTAATGTCTCCATTCCTTTTTGTGGTTGTAGGGGCTGTTGATTGGAGTACAATAAAACAAACCTGACCTCTCTAGGACATTCAGAAGCCAAGTTGTAAGCCCACAAATGTGTAACTGGACTACTTCTTTAAAGTGACACCAGATCCGGTGACCTTTGGGACATGGGTTGACCCCCTTAGGAAAGTGCTATCATCATGAAACGTTCAGATCACTTACAACTCAATAGATTCTACCTTCCTGTAACGTTTCAGCCTGATTGGACCTTGTTTTCACACAAATGAACCCAGAATGATGTGAAATTGTGCTTCGTGCAACATAATTCTGGGGGCCATTTAAAAACCATAAGTGTTAATGACTCCATTCCTTTTTGTGGTTGTAGGGGCTGTTGATTGGAGTACCCTAAAACAAACATTATCTCTCTAGGACATTCAGAAGCCAAGTTATAAGCCCACAAATGTGTAACTGGACTACTTCTTTAAAGTGACACCAGATCCGGTGACCTTTGGGACATGGTTTGACCCCCTTAGGAAAGTGCTATCATCATGAAACGTTCAGATCACTTACAACTCAGTAGATTCTACCTTCCCGTAACGTTTCAGCCTGATTGGACCTTGTTTTCACACAAATGGACCCAGAATGATGTGAAAATGTGCTTCGTGCAACATAATTCTGGGTGCCATTTAAAAACCATAAGTGCTAATGTCTCCATTCCTTTTTGGGGTTGTAGGGGCTGTTGATTGGAGTACACTAAAACTAACCTGTAATGTTTCAGCCTGATTGGACCTTGTTTTCACACAAATGAACCCAGAATGATGTGAAATTGTGCTTCGTGCAACATAATTCTGGGTGCCATTTAAAAACCATAAGTGCTAATGACTCCATTCCTTTTTGTGGTTGTAGGGGCTGTTGATTGGAGTATACTAAAACAAACCTGATCTCTCTAGGACATTCAGAAGCCAAGTTATAAGCCCACAAATGTGTAACTGGACTACTTCTTTAAATTGACACCAGATCCGGTGACCTTTGGGACATGGTTTGACCCCCTTAGGAAAGTGCTATCATCATGAAACGTTCAGATCACTTACAACTCAATAGATTCTACCTTCCTGTAACGTTTCAGCCTGAGTGGACCTTGTTTTAACACAAATGGACCCAGAATGATGTGAAATTGTACTTCGTGCAACATAATTCTGGGTGCCATTTACAAACCATAAGTGCTAATGACTCCATTCCTTTTTGTGGTTGTAGGGGCTGTTGATTGGAGTACACTAAAACAAACCTGACCTCTCTAGGACATTCAGAAGCCAAGTTATAAGCCCACAAAGGTGTAACTGGACTACTTCTTTAAAGTGACACCAGGCCCGGTGACCTTTGGGACATGGTTTGACCCCCTATAGGAATGTGCGATCATCATGAAACGTTCAGATCACTTACAACTCAATAGATTCTACCTTCTTGTAACATTTCAGCCTGATTGGACCTTGTTTTCACACAAATGGACCCAGAATGATGTGAAATTGTGCTTCGTGCAATGTAATTCTGGGTGCCATTTACAAACCATAAGTGCTAATGACTCCATTCCTTTTTGTGGTTGTAGGGGCTGTTTATTGGAGTACATTAAAACAAACCTGATCTCTCTAGGACATTCAGAAGCCAAGTTATAAGCCCATGTAACTGGACTACTTCTTTAAATTGACACCAGATCCGGTTACCTTTGGGACATTGTTTGACCCCCTTAGGAAAGTGCTATCATCATGAAACGTTCAGATCACTTACAACTCAATAGATTCTACCTTCCTGTAACGTTTCAGCCTGACTGGACCTTGTTTTCACACAAATGAACCCAGAATGATGTGAAATTGGGCTTCGTGCAACATAATTCTGGGTGCCATTTAAAAACCATAAGTGCTAATGACTCCATTCCTTTTTGTGGTTGTAGGGGCTGTTGATTGGAGTACACTAAAACAAACCTGACCTCTCTAGGACATTCAGAAGCCAAGTTATAAGCCCACAAAGGTGTAACTGGACTACTTCTTTAAAGTGACACCAGGACCGGTGACCTTTGGGACATGGTTTGACACCCTATAGGAATGTTCGATCATCATGAAACGTTCAGATCACTTACAACTCAAAAGATTCTACCTTCCTGTAACGTTTCAGCCTGATTGGACCTTGTTTTCACACAAATGAACCCAGAATGATGTGAAATTGTGCTTCGTGCAACATAATTCTGGGTGCCATTTAAAAACCATAAGTGCTAATGTCTCCATTCCTTTTTGTGGTTGTAGCTTCTGTTGATTGGAGTACACTAAAACAAACCTGACCTCTCTAGGACATTCAGAAGCCAAGTTATAAGCCCACAAATGTGTAACTGGACTACTTCTTTAAAGTGACACCAGATCCGGTGACCTTTGGGACATGGGTTGACCCCCTTAGGAAAGTGCTATCATCATTAAACGTTCAGATCACTTACAACTCAATAGATTCTACCTTCCTGTAACGTTTCAGCCTGTTTGGACCTTGTTTTCACACAAATGAACCCAGAATGATGTGAAATTGTGCTTCGTGCAACATAATTCTGGGTGCCATTTACAAACCATAAGTGCTAATGACTCCATTACTTTTTGTGGTTGTAGGGGCTGTTGATTGGAGTACACTAAAACAAACCTGACCTCTCTAGGACATTCAGAAGCCAAGTTATAAGCCCACAAAGGTGTAACTGGACTACTTCTTTAAAGTGACACCAGGCCCGGTGACCTTTGGGACATGGTTTGACCCCCTATAGGAATGTGCGATCATCATTAAACGTTCAGATCACTTACAACTCAATAGATTCTACCTTCTTGTAACGTTTCAGCCTGATTGGACCTTGTTTTCACACAAATGAACCCAGAATGATGTGAAATTGTGCTTCGTGCAACATAATTCTGGGTGCCATTTACAAACCATAAGTGCTAATGTCTCCATTCCTTTTTGTGGTTGTAGGGGCTGTTGATTGGAGTACAATAAAACAAACCTGACCTCTCTAGGACATTCAGAAGCCAAGTTGTAAGCCCACAAATGTGTAACTGGACTACTTCTTTAAAGTGACACCAGATCCGGTGACCTTTGGGACATGGTTTGACCCCCTTAGGAAAGTGCTATCATCATGAAACGTTCAGATCACTTACAACTCAATAGATTCTACCTTCCTGTAACGTTTCAGCCTGATTGGACCTTGTTTTCACACAAATGAACCCAGAATGATGTGAAATTGTGCTTCGTGCAACATAATTCTGGGTGCCATTTAAAAACCATAAGTGCTAATGTCTCCATTCCTTTTTGTGGTTGTAGGGGCTGTTGATTGGAGTACACTAAAACAAACCTGATCGCTCTAGGACATTCAGAAGCCAAGTTATAAGCCCACAAATGTGTAACTGGACAACTTCTTTAAATTTACACCAGATCCGGTGACCTTTGGGACATGGTTTGACCCCCTTAGGAAAGTGCTATCATCATGAAATGTTCAGATCACTTACAACTCAATAGATTCTACCTTCCTGTAACGTTTCAGCCTGATTGGACCTTGTTTTCACACAAATGAACCCAGAATGATGTGAAATTTTGCTTTGTGCAACATAATTCTGGGTGCCATTTACAAACCATAAGTGCTAATGACTCCATTCCTTTTTGTGGTTGTAGGGGCTGTTGATTGGAGTACACTAAAACAAACCTGATCCCTCTAGGACATTCAGAAGCCAAGTTATAAGCCCACAAATGTGTAACTGGACTACTTCTTTAAATTGACACCAGATCCGGTGACCTTTGGGACATGGTTTGACCCCCTTAGGAAAGTGCTATCATCATGAAACGTTCAGATCACTTACAACTCAATAGATTCTACCTTCCTGTAACGTTTCAGCCTGATTGGACCTTGTTTTCACACAAATGAACCCAGAATGATGTGAAATTGTGCTTCGTGCAACATAATTCTGGGTGCCATTTACAAACCATAAGTGCTAATGACTCCATTCCTTTTTGTGGTTGTAGGGGCTGTTGATTGGAGTACACTAAAACAAACCTGACCTCTCTAGGACATTCAGAAGCCAAGTTATAAGCCCACAAATGTGTAACTGGACTACTTCTTTAAAGTGACACCAGATCCGGTGACCTTTGGGACATGGTTTGACCCCCTTAGAAAAGTGCTATCATCATGAAACGTTCAGATCACTTACAACTCAATAGATTCTACCTTCCTGTAACGTTTCAGCCTGATTGGACCTTGTTTTCACACAAATGAACCAAGAATGATGTGAAATTGGGCTTCGTGCAACATAATTCTGGGTACCATTTACAAACCATAAGTGCTAATGACTCCATTCCTTTTTGTGGTTGTAGGGGCTTTTGATTGGAGTACACTAAAACAAACCTAACCTCTCTAGGACATTCAGAAGCCAAGTTATAAGCCCACAAAGGTGTAAATGGACTACATCTTTAAAGTGACACCAGGCCCGATGACCTTTGGGACATGGTTTTACCCCCTATAGGAATGTGCGATCATCTTGAAACATTCAGATCACTTACAACTCAATAGATTCTACCTTCTTGTAGCGTTTCAGCCTGATTGGACCTTGTTTTCACACAAATGGACCCAGAATGATGTGAAATTGTGCTTCGTGCAACATAATTCTGGGTGCCATTTACAAACCATAAGTGCTAATGTCTCCATTCCTTTTTGTGGTTGTAGCGGCTGTTGATTGGAGTACAATAAAACAAACCTGACCTCTCTAGGACATTCAGAAGCCAAGTTGTAAGCCCACAAATGTGTAACTGGACTACTTCTTTAAAGTGACACCAGATCCGGTGACCTTTGGGACATGGTTTGACCCCCTTAGGAAAGTGCTATCATCATGAAACGTTCAGATCACTTACAACTCAATAGATTCTACCTTCCTGTAACGTTTCAGCCTGATTGGACCTTGTTTTCACACAAATGAACCCAGAATGATGTGAAATTGTGCTTCGTGCAACATAATTCTGGGTGCCATTTAAAAACCATAAGTGCTAATGTCTCCATTCCTTTTTGTGGTTGTAGGGGCTGTTGATTGGAGTACACTAAAACAAACCTGATCGCTCTAGGACATTCAGAAGCCAAGTTATAAGCCCACAAATGTGTAACTGGACAACTTCTTTAAATTTACACCAGATCCGGTGACCTTTGGGACATGGTTTGACCCCCTTAGGAAAGTGCTATCATCATGAAATGTTCAGATCACTTACAACTCAATAGATTCTACCTTCCTGTAACGTTTCAGCCTGATTGGACCTTGTTTTCACACAAATGAACCCAGAATGATGTGAAATTTTGCTTCGTGCAACATAATTCTGGGTGCCATTTACAAACCATAAGTGCTAATGACTCTATTCCTTTTTGTGGTTGTAGGGGCTGTTGATTGGAGTACACTAAAACAAACCTGATCTCTCTAGGACATTCAGAAGCCAAGTTATAAGCCCACAAATGTGTAACTGGACTACTTCTTTAAATTGACACCAGATCCGGTGACCTTTGGGACATGGTTTGACCCCCTTAGGAAAGTGCTATCATCATGAAACGTTCAGATCACTTACAACTCAATAGATTCTACCTTCCTGTAACGTTTCAGCCTGATTGGACCTTGTTTTCACACAAATGAACCCAGAATGATGTGAAATTGTGCTTCGTGCAACATAATTCTGGGTGCCATTTACAAACCATAAGTGCTAATGACTCCATTCCTTTTTGTGGTTGTAGGGGCTGTTTATTGGAGTACATTAAAACAAACCTGATCTCTCTAGGACATTCAGAAGCCAAGTTATAAGCCCACAAATGTGTAACTGGACTACTTCTTTAAATTGACACCAGATCCGGTGACATTTGGGACATGGGTTGACCCCCTTAGGAAAGTGCTATCATCATGAAACGTTCAGATCACTTACAACTCAATAGATTCTACCTTCCTGTAACGTTTCAGCCTGATTGGACCTTGTTTTCACACAAATGAACCCAGAATGATGTGAAATTGTGCTTCGTGCAACATAATTCTGGGTGCCATTTAAAAACCATAAGTGCTAATGTCTCCATTCCTTTTTGTGGTTGTAGGGGCTGTTGATTGGAGTACACTAAAACAAACCTGATCGCTCTAGGACATTCAGAAGCCAAGTTATAAGCCCACAAATGTGTAACTGGACAACTTCTTTAAATTTACACCAGATCCGGTGACCTTTGGGACATGGTTTGACCCCCTTAGGAAAGTGCTATCATCATGAAATGTTCAGATCACTTACAACTCAATAGATTCTACCTTCCTGTAACGTTTCAGCCTGATTGGACCTTGTTTTCACACAAATGAACCCAGAATGATGTGAAATTTTGCTTCGTGCAACATAATTCTGGGTGCCATTTACAAACCATAAGTGCTAATGACTCCATTCCTTTTTGTGGTTGTAGGGGCTGTTGATTGGAGTACACTAAAACAAACCTGATCTCTCTAGGACATTCAGAAGCCAAGTTATAAGCCCACAAATGTGTAACTGGACTACTTCTTTAAATTGACACCAGATCCGGTGACCTTTGGGACATGGTTTGACCCCCTTAGGAAAGTGCTATCATCATGAAACGTTCAGATCACTTACAACTCAATAGATTCTACCTTCCTGTAACGTTTCAGCCTGACTGGACCTTGTTTTCACACAAATGAACCCAGAATGATGTGAAATTGTGCTTCGTGCAACATAATTCTGGGTGCCATTTAAAAACCATAAGTGCTAATGACTCCATTCCTTTTTGTGGTTGTAGGGGCTGTTGATTGGAGTACCCTAAAACAAACATGATCTCTCTAGGACATTCAGAAGCCAAGTTATAAGCCAATAAATGTGTAACTGGACTACTTCTTTAAAGTGACACCAGATCCGGTGACCTTTGGGACATGGTTTGACCACCTTAGGAAAGTGCTATCATCATGAAACGGTCAGATCACTTACAACTCAGTAGATTCTACCTTCCTGTAACGTTTCAGCCTGATTGGACCTTGTTTTCACACAAATGGACCCAGAATGATGTGAAATTGTGCTTCGTGCAACATAATTCTGGGTGCCATTTAAAAACCATAAGTGCTAATGACTCCATTCCTTTTTGTGGTTGTAGGGGCTGTTGATTGGAGTATACTAAAACAAACCTGATCTCTCTAGGACATTCAGAAGCCAAGTTATAAGCCCACAAATGTGTAACTGGACTACTTTAAATTGACACCAGATCCGGTGACCTTTGGGACATGGTTTGACCCCCTATAGGAATGTTCGATCATCATGAAACGTTCAGATCACTTACAACTCCATAGATTCTACCTTCTTGTAACGTTTCAGCCTGATTGGACCTTGTTTTCACACAAATGAACCCAGAATGATGTGAAATTGTGCTTCGTGCAACATAATTCTGGGTGCCATTTACAAACCATAAGTGCTAATGACTCCATTCCTTTTTGTGGTTGTAGGGGCTGTTGATTGGAGTACACTAAAACAAACCTGACCTCTCTAGGACATTCAGAAGCCAAGTTATAAGCCCACAAAGGTGTAACTGGACTACTTCTTTAAAGTGACACCAGGCCCGGTGACCTTTGGGACATGGTTTGACCCCCTATAGGAATGTGCGATCATCATTAAACGTTCAGATCACTTACAACTCAATAGATTCTACCTTCTTGTAACGTTTCAGCCTGATTGGACCTTGTTTTCACACAAATGAACCCAGAATGATGTGAAATTGTGCTTCGTGCAACATAATTCTGGGTGCCATTTAAAAACCATAAGTGCTAATGTCTCCATTCCTTTTTGTGGTTGTAGGGGCTGTTGATTGGAGTACACTAAAACAAACCTGACCTCTCTAGGACATTCAGAAGCCAAGTTATAAGCCCACAAATGTGTAACTGGACTACTTCTTTAAAGTGACACCAGATCCGGTGACCTTTGGGACATGGTTTGACCCCCTTAGAAAAGTGCTATCATCATGAAACGTTCAGATCACTTACAACTCAATAGATTCTACCTTCCTGTAACGTTTCAGCCTGATTGGACCTTGTTTTCACACAAATGAACCAAGAATGATGTGAAATTGGGCTTCGTGCAACATAATTCTGGGTACCATTTACAAACCATAAGTGCTAATGACTCCATTCCTTTTTGTGGTTGTAGGGGCTTTTGATTGGAGTACACTAAAACAAACCTAACCTCTCTAGGACATTCAGAAGCCAAGTTATAAGCCCACAAAGGTGTAAATGGACTACATCTTTAAAGTGACACCAGGCCCGATGACCTTTGGGACATGGTTTTACCCCCTATAGGAATGTGCGATCATCTTGAAACGTTCAGATCACTTACAACTCAATAGATTCTACCTTCTTGTAGAGTTTCAGCCTGATTGGACCTTGTTTTCACACAAATGGACCCAGAATGATGTGAAATTGTGCTTCGTGCAACATAATTCTGGGTGCCATTTACAAACCATAAGTGCTAATGTCTCCATTCCTTTTTGTGGTTGTAGGGGATGTTGATTGGAGTACAATAAAACAAACCTGACCTCTCTAGGACATTCAGAAGCCAAGTTGTAAGCCCACAAATGTGTAACTGGACTACTTCTTTAAAGTGACACCAGATCCGGTGACCTTTGGGACATGGTTTGACCCCCTTAGGAAAGTGCTATCATCATGAAACGATCAGATCACTTACAACTCAATAGATTCTACCTTCCTGTAACGTTTCAGCCTGATTGGACCTTGTTTTCACACAAATGAACCCAGAATGATGTGAAATTGTGCTTCGTGCAACATAATTCTGGGTGCCATTTAAAAACCATAAGTGCTAATGTCTCCATTCCTTTTTGTGGTTGTAGGGGCTGTTGATTGGAGTACAATAAAACAAACCTGATCGCTCTAGGACATTCAGAAGCCAAGTTATAAGCCCACAAATGTGTAACTGGACAACTTCTTTAAATTTACACCAGATCCGGTGACCTTTGGGACATGGTTTGACCCCCTTAGGAAAGTGCTATCATCATGAAATGTTCAGATCACTTACAACTCAATAGATTCTACCTTCCTGTAACGTTTCAGCCTGACTGGACCTTGTTTTCACACAAATGAACCCAGAATGATGTGAAATTGTGCTTCGTGCAACATAATTCTGGGTGCCATTTAAAAACCATAAGTGCTAATGTCTCCATTCCTTTTTGTGGTTGTAGGGGCTGTTGATTGGAGTACACTAAAACAAACCTGACCTCTCTAGGACATTCAGAAGCCAAGTTATAAGCCCACAAATGTGTAACTGGACTACTTCTTTAAAGTGACACCAGATCCGGTGACCTTTGGGACATGGTTTGACCCCCTTAGAAAAGTGCTATCATCATGAAACGTTCAGATCACTTACAACTCAATAGATTCTACCTTCCTGAAACGTTTCAGACTGATTGGACCTTGTTTTCACACAAATGAACCAAGAATGATGTGAAATTGGGCTTCGTGCAACATAATTCTGGGTACCATTTACAAACCATAAGTGCTAATGACTCCATTCCTTTTTGTGGTTGTAGGGGCTTTTGATTGGAGTACACTAAAACAAACCTAACCTCTCTAGGACATTCAGAAGCCAAGTTATAAGCCCACAAAGGTGTAAATGGACTACATCTTTAAAGTGACACCAGGCCCGATGACCTTTGGGACATGGTTTTACCCCCTATAGGAATCTGCGATCATCTTGAAACGTTCAGATCACTTACAACTCTATAGATTCTACCTTCTTGTAGCGTTTCAGCCTGATTGGACCTTGTTTTCACACAAATGGACCCAGAATGATGTGAAATTGTGCTTCGTGCAACATAATTCTGGGTGCCATTTACAAACCATAAGTGCTAATGTCTCCATTCCTTTTTGTGGTTGTAGGGGCTGTTGATTGGAGTACAATAAAACAAACCTGACCTCTCTAGGACATTCAGAAGCCAAGTTGTAAGCCCACAAATGTGTAACTGGACAACTTCTTTAAAGTGACACCAGATCCGGTGACCTTTGGGACATGGTTTGACCCCCTTAGGAAAGTGCTATCATCATGAAACGTTCAGATCACTTACAACTCAATAGATTCTACCTTCCTGTAACGTTTCAGCCTGATTGGACCTTGTTTTCACACAAATGAACCCAGAATGATGTGAAATTGTGCTTCGTGCAACATAATTCTGGGTGCCATTTAAAAACCATAAGTGCTAATGTCTCCATTCCTTTTTGTGGTTGTAGGGGCTGTTGATTGGAGTACACTAAAACAAACCTGATCGCTCTAGGACATTCAGAAGCCAAGTTATAAGCCCACAAATGTGTAACTGGACAACTTCTTTAAATTTACACCAGATCCGGTGACCTTTGGGACATGGTTTGACCCCCTTAGGAAAGTGCTATCATCATGAAATGTTCAGATCACTTACAACTCAATAGATTCTACCTTCCTGTAACGTTTCAGCCTGACTGGACCTTGTTTTCACACAAATGAACCCAGAATGATGTGAAGTTGGGCTTCGTGCAACATAATTCTGGGTGCCATTTAAAAACCATAAGTGCTAATGACTCCATTCCTTTTTGTGGTTGTAGGGGCTGTTGATTGGAGTATACTAAAACAAACCTGATCTCTCTAGGACATTCAGAAGCCAATTTATAAGCCCACAAATGTGTAACTGGACTACTTCTTTAAATTGACACCAGATCCGGTGACCTTTGGGACATGGTTTGACCCCCTTAGGAAAGTGCTATCATCATGAAACGTTCAGATCACTTACAACTCAATAGATTCTACCTTCCTGTAACGTTTCAGCCTGATTGGACCTTGTTTTCACACAAATGAACCCAGAATGAAATGAAATTGTGCTTCGTGCAACATAATTCTGGGTGCCATTTAAAAACCATAAGTGCTAATGTCTCCATTCCTTTTTGTGGTTGTAGGGGCTGTTGATTGGAGTACAATAAAACAAACCTGATCGCTCTAGGACATTCAGAAGCCAAGTTATAAGCCCACAAATGTGTAACTGGACAACTTCTTTAAATTTACACCAGATCCGGTGACCTTTGGGACATGGTTTGACCCCCTTAGGAAAGTGCTATCATCATGAAATGTTCAGATCACTTACAACTCAATAGATTCTACCTTCCTGTAACGTTTCAGCCTGACTGGACCTTGTTTTCACACAAATGAACCCAGAATGATGTGAAGTTGGGCTTCGTGCAACATAATTCTGGGTGCCATTTAAAAACCATAAGTGCTAATGACTCCATTCCTTTTTGTGGTTGTAGGGGCTGTTGATTGGAGTATACGAAAACAAACCTGATCTCTCTAGGACATTCAGAAGCCAAGTTATAAGCCCACAAATGTGTAACTGGACTACTTCTTTAAATTGACACCAGATCCGGTGACCTTTGGGACATTGTTTGACCCCCTTAGGAAAGTGCTATCATCATGAAACGTTCAGATCACTTACAACTCAATAGATTCTACCTTCCTGTAACGTTTCAGCCTGAGTGGACCTTGTTTTAACACAAATGGACCCAGAATGATGTGAAATTGTGCTTCGTGCAACATAATTCTGGGTGCCATTTACAAACTATAAGTGCTAATGACTCCATTCCTTTTGGTGGTTGTAGGGGCTGTTGATTGGAGTACACTAAAACAAACCTGACCTCTCTAGGACATTCAGAAGCCAAGTTATAAGCCCACAAAGGTGTAACTGGACTACTTCTTTAAAGTGACACCAGGCCCGGTGACCTTTGGGACATGGTTTGACCCCCTATAGGAATGTGCGATCATCATTAAACGTTCAGATCACTTACAACTCAATAGATTCTACCTTCTTGTAACGTTTCAGCCTGATTGGACCTTGTTTTCACACAAATGAACCCAGAATGATGTGAAATTGTGCTTCGTGCAACATAATTCTGGGTGCCATTTAAAAACCATAAGTGCTAATGTCTCCATTCCTTTTTGTGGTTGTAAGGGCTGTTGATTGGAGTACACTAAAACAAACCTGACCTCTCTAGGACATTCAGAAGCCAAGTTATAAGCCCACAAATGTGTAACTGGACTACTTCTTTAAAGTGACACCAGATCCGGTGACCTTTGGGACATGGTTTGACCCCCTTAGAAAAGTGCTATCATCATGAAACGTTCAGATCACTTACAACTCAATAGATTCTACCTTCCTGTAACGTTTCAGCCTGATTGGACCTTGTTTTCACACAAATGAACCAAGAATGATGTGAAATTGGGCTTCGTGCAACATAATTCTGGGTACCATTTACAAACCATAAGTGCTAATGACTCCATTCCTTTTTGTGGTTGTAGGGGCTTTTGATTGGAGTACACTAAAACAAACCTAACCTCTCTAGGACATTCAGAAGCCAAGTTATAAGCCCACAAAGGTGTAAATGGACTACATCTTTAAAGTGACACCAGGCCCGATGACCTTTGGGACATGGTTTTACCCCCTATAGGAATGTGCGATCATCTTGAAACGTTCAGATCACTTACAACTCAATAGATTCTACCTTCTTGTAGCGTTTCAGCCTGATTGGACCTTGTTTTCACACAAATGAACCCAGAATGATGTGAAATTGTGCTTCGTGCAACATAATTCTGGGTGCCATTTAAAAACCATAAGTGCTAATGTCTCCATTCCTTTTTGTGGTTGTAGGGGCTGTTGATTGGAGTACACTAAAACAAACCTGATCGCTCTAGGACATTCAGAAGCCAAGTTATAAGCTCACAAATGTGTAACTGGACAACTTCTTTAAATTTACACCAGATCCGGTGACCTTTGGGACATGGTTTGACCCCCTTAGGAAAGTGCTATCATCATGAAATGTTCAGATCACTTACAACTCAATAGATTCTACCTTCCTGTAACGTTTCAGCCTGACTGGACCTTGTTTTCACACAAATGAACCCAGAATGATGTGAAGTTGGGCTTCGTGCAACATAATTCTGGGTGCCATTTAAAAACCATAAGTGCTAATGACTCCATTCCTTTTTGTGGTTGTAGGGGCTGTTGATTGGAGTATACTAAAACAAACCTGATCTCTCTAGGACATTCAAAAGCCAAGTTATAAGCCCACAAATGTGTAACTGGACTACTTCTTTAAATTGACACCAGATCCGGTGACCTTTGGGACATGGTTTGACCCCCTTAGGAAAGTGCTATCATCATGAAACGTTCAGATCACTTACAACTCAATAGATTCTACCTTCCTGTAACGTTTCAGCCTGATTGGACCTTGTTTTCACACAAATGAACCAAGAATGATGTGAAGTTGGGCTTCGTGCAACATAATTCTTGGTGCCATTTAAAAACCATAAGTGCTAATGACTCCATTCCTTTTTGTGGTTGTAGGGGCTGTTGATTGGAGTATACTAAAACAAACCTGATCTCTCTAGGACATTCAGAAGCCAAGTTATAAGCCCACAAATGTGTAACTGGACTACTTCTTTAAATTGACACCAGATCCGGTGACCTTTGGGACATGGTTTGACCCCCTTAGGAAAGTGCTATCATCATGAAACGTTCAGATCACTTACAACTCAATAGATTCTACCTTCTTGTAGCGTTTCAGCCTGATTGGACCTTGTTTTCACACAAATGGACCCAGAATGATGTGAAATTGTGCTTCGTGCAACATAATTCTGGGTGCCATTTACAAACCATAAGTGCTAATGTCTCCATTCCTTTTTGTGGTTGTAGGGGCTGTTGATTGGAGTACAATAAAACAAACCTGACCTCTCTAGGACATTCAGAAGCCAAGTTGTAAGCCCACAAATGTGTAACTGGACTACTTCTTTAAAGTGACACCAGATCCGGTGACCTTTGGGACATGGTTTGACCCCCTATAGGAATGTGCGATCATCATTAAACGTTCAGATCACTTACAACTCAATAGATTCTACCTTCTTGTAATGTTTCAGCCTGATTGGACCTTGTTTTCACACAAATGAACCCAGAATGATGTGAAATTGTGCTTCGTGCAACATAATTCTGGGTGCCATTTACAAACCATAAGTGCTAATGACTCCATTCCTTTTTGTGGTTGTAGGGACTGTTTATTGGAGTACACCAAAACAAACCTGACCTCTCTAGGACATTCAGAAGCCAAGCTATAAGCCCACAAATGTGTAACTGGACTACTTCTTTAAAGTGACACCAGATCCGGTGACCTTTGGGACATGGTTTGACCCCCTTAGGAAAGTCCTATCATCATGAAACGTTCAGATCACTTACAACTCAATAGATTCTACCTTCCTGTAAAGTTTCCGCCTGATTGGACCTTGTTTTCACACAAATGAACCCGGAATGATGTGAAATTGTGCTTCGTGCAACATAATTCTGGGTGCCATTTACAAACCATAAGTGCTAATGACTCCATTCCTTTTTGTGGTTGTAGGGGCTGTTGATTGGAGTAC
Source organism: Nothobranchius furzeri (assembly GCF_043380555.1). Lineage (NCBI taxonomy): Eukaryota > Metazoa > Chordata > Actinopteri > Cyprinodontiformes > Nothobranchiidae > Nothobranchius > Nothobranchius furzeri. Next base: position 16,747,121 of record NC_091749.1, on the reverse strand, counting down.
ACTAAAACAAACCTAACCTCTCTAGGACATTCAGAAGCCAAGTTATAAGCCCACAAATGTGTAACTGGACTACTTCTTTAAATTGACACAAGATCCGGTGACCTTTGGGACATGGTTTTACCCCCTTAGGAAAGTGCTATCATCATGAAACGTTCAGATCACTTAAAACTCAATAGATTCTACCTTCCTGTAACGTTTCAGCCTGATTGGACCTTGTTTTCACACAAATGAACCCAGAATGATGTGAAATTGTGCTTCGTGCAACATAATTCTGGATGCCATTTAAAAACCATAAGTGCTAATGACTCCATTCCTTTTTGTGGTTGTAGGGGCTGTTGATTGGAGTACCCTAAAACAAACCTGATCTCTCTAGGACATTCAGAAGCCAAATTATAAGCCCACAAAGGTGTAACTGGACAACTTCTTTAAATTGACACCAGATCCGGTGACATTTGGGACATGGTTTGACCCCCTTAGGAAAGTGCTATCATCAAACGTTCAGATCACTTACAACTCAATAGATTCTACCTTCCTGTAATGTTTCAGCCTGATTGGACCTTGTTTTCACACAAATGAACCCAGAATGATGTGAAATTGTGCTTCGTGCAACATAATTCTGGGTACCATTTACAAACCATAAGTGCTAATGACTCCATTCCTTTTTGTGGTTGTAGGGGCTTTTGATTGGCGTACACTAAAACAAACCTAACCTCTCTAGGACATTCAGAAGCCAAGTTATAAACCCACAAAGGTGTAACTGGACTACATCTTTAAAGTGACACCAGGCCCGGTGACCTTTGGGACATGGTTTTACCCCCTATAGGAATGTGCGATCATCTTGAAACGTTCAGATCACTTACAACTCAATAGATTCTACCTTCTTGTAGCGTTTCAGCCTGATTGGACCTTGTTTTCACACAAATGGACCCAGAATGATGTGAAATTGTGCTTCGTGCAACATAATTCTGGGTGCCATTTACAAACCATAAGTGCTAATGTCTCGATTCCTTTTTGTGGTTGTAGGGGCTGTTAATTGGAGTACATTAAAACAAACCTAACCTCTCTAGGACATTTAGAAGCAGTGTTATAAGCCCACAAATGTGTAACTGGACTACTTCTTTAAAGTGACACCAGATCCGGTGACCTTTGGGACATGGTTTGACCCCCTTAGGAAAGTGCTATCATCATGAAACGTTCAGATCACTTACACCTCAATAGATTCTACCTTCCTGTAACGTTTTAGCCTGATTGGACCTTGTTTTCACACAAATGAACCCAGAATGATGTGAAATAGTGCTTCGTGCAACATAATTCTGGGTGCCATTTAAAAACCATAAGTGCTAATGACTCCATTCCTTTTTGTGGTTGTAGGGGCTGTTGATTGGAGTATACTAAAACAAACCTGATCTCTCTAGGACATTCAGAAGCCAAGTTATAAGCCCACAAATGTGTAACTGGACTACTTCTTTAAATTGACACCAGATCCGGTGACCTTTGGGACATGGTTTGACCCCCTTAGGAAAGTGCTATCATCATGAAACGTTCAGATCACTTACAACTCAATAGATTCTACCTTCCTGTAACGTTTCAGCCTGAGTGGACCTTGTTTTAACACAAATGGACCCAGAATGATGTGAAATTGTGCTTCGTGCAACATAATTCTGGGTGCCATTTACAAACCATAAGTGCTAATGACTCCATTCCTTTTGGTGGTGGTAGGGGCTGTTGATTGGAGTACACTAAAACAAACCTGACCTCTCTAGGACATTCAGAAGCCAAGTTATAAGCCCACAAAGGTGTAACTGGACTACTTCTTTAAAGTGACACCAGGCCCGGTGACCTTTGGGACATGGTTTGACCCCCTATAGGAATGTGCGATCATCATTAAACGTTCAGATCACTTACAACTCAATAGATTCTACCTTCTTGTAACGTTTCAGCCTGATTGGACCTTGTTTTCACACAAATGAACCCAGAATGATGTGAAATTGTGCTTCGTGCAACATAATTCTGGGTGCCATTTAAAAACCATAAGTGCTAATGTCTCCATTCCTTTTTGTGGTTGTAGGGGCTGTTGATTGGAGTACACTAAAACAAACCTGACCTCTCTAGGACATTCAGAAGCCAAGTTATAAGCCCACAAATGTGTAACTGGACTACTTCTTTAAAGTGACACCAGATCCGGTGACCTTTGGGACATGGTTTGACCCCCTTAGAAAAGTGCTATCATCATGAAACGTTCAGATCTCTTACAACTCAATAGATTCTACCTTCCTGTAACGTTTCAGCCTGATTGGACCTTGTTTTCACACAAATGAACCAAGAATGATGTGAAATTGGGCTTCGTGCAACATAATTCTGGGTACCATTTACAAACCATAAGTGCTAATGACTCCATTCCTTTTTGTGGTTGTAGGGGCTTTTGATTGGAGTACACTAAAACAAACCTAACCTCTCTAGGACATTCAGAAGCCAAGTTATAAGCCCACAAAGGTGTAAATGGACTACATCTTTAAAGTGACACCAGGCCCGATGACCTTTGGGACATGGTTTTACCCCCTATAGGAATGTGCGATCATCTTGAAACGTTCAGATCACTTACAACTCAATAGATTCTACCTTCTTGTAGCGTTTCAGCCTGATTGGACCTTGTTTTCACACAAATGGACCCAGAATGATGTGAAATTGTGCTTCGTGCAACATAATTCTGGGTGCCATTTACAAACCATAAGTGCTAATGTCTCCATTCCTTTTTGTGGTTGTAGGGGCTGTTGATTGGAGTACAATAAAACAAACCTGACCTCTCTAGGACATTCAGAAGCCAAGTTGTAAGCCCACAAATGTGTAACTGGACTACTTCTTTAAAGTGACACCAGATCCGGTGACCTTTGGGACATGGTTTGACCCCCTTAGGAAAGTGCTATCATCATGAAACGTTCAGATCACTTACAACTCAATAGATTCTACCTTCCTGTAACGTTTCAGCCTGATTGGACCTTGTTTTCACACAAATGAACCCAGAATGATGTGAAATTGTGCTTCGTGCAACATAATTCTGGGTGCCATTTAAAAACCATAAGTGCTAATGTCTCCATTCCTTTTTGTGGTTGTAGGGGCTGTTGATTGGAGTACACTAAAACAAACCTGATCGCTCTAGGACATTCAGAAGCCAAGTTATAAGCCCACAAATGTGTAACTGGACAACTTTTTTAAATTTACACCAGATCCGGTGACCTTTGGGACATGGTTTGACCCCCTTAGGAAAGTGCTATCATCATGAAATGTTCAGATCACTTACAACTCAATAGATTCTACCTTCCTGTAACGTTTCAGCCTGACTGGACCTTGTTTTCACACAAATGAACCCAGAATGATGTGAAGTTGGGCTTCGTGCAACATAATTCTTGGTGCCATTTAAAAACCATAAGTGCTAATGACTCCATTCCTTTTTGTGGTTGTAGGGGCTGTTGATTGGAGTATACTAAAACAAACCTGATCTCTCTAGGACATTCAGAAGCCAAGTTATAAGCCCACAAATGTGTAACTGGACTACTTCTTTAAATTGACACCAGATCCGGTGACCTTTGGGACATGGTTTGACCCCCTTAGGAAAGTGCTATCATCATGAAACGTTCAGATCACTTACAACTCAATAGATTCTACCTTCTTGTAGCGTTTCAGCCTGATTGGACCTTGTTTTCACACAAATGGACCCAGAATGATGTGAAATTGTGCTTCGTGCAACATAATTCTGGGTGCCATTTACAAACCATAAGTGCTAATGACTCCATTCCTTTTTGTGGTTGTAGGGACTGTTTATTGGAGTACACCAAAACAAACCTGACCTCTCTAGGACATTCAGAAGCCAAGCTATAAGCCCACAAATGTGTAACTGGACTACTTCTTTAAAGTGACACCAGATCCGGTGACCTTTGGGACATGGTTTGACCCCCTTAGGAAAGTCCTATCATCATGAAACGTTCAGATCACTTACAACTCAATAGATTCTACCTTCCTGTAAAGTTTCCGCCTGATTGGACCTTGTTTTCACACAAATGAACCCGAATGATGTGAAATTGTGCTTCGTGCAACATAATTCTGGGTGCCATTTACAAACCATAAGTGCTAATGACTCCATTCCTTTTTGTGGTTGTAGGGGCTGTTGATTGGAGTACACTAAAACAAACCTAACCTCTCTAGGACATTCAGAAGCCAAGTTATAAGCCCACAAATGTGTAACTGGACTACTTCTTTAAATTGACACAAGATCCGGTGACCTTTGGGACATGGTTTTACCCCCTTAGGAAAGTGCTATCATCATGAAACGTTCAGATCACTTAAAACTCAATAGATTCTACCTTCCTGTAACGTTTCAGCCTGATTGGACCTTGTTTTCACACAAATGAACCCAGAATGATGTGAAATTGTGCTTCGTGCAACATAATTCTGGATGCCATTTAAAAACCATAAGTGCTAATGACTCCATTCCTTTTTGTGGTTGTAGGGGCTGTTGATTGGAGTACCCTAAAACAAACCTGATCTCTCTAGGACATTCAGAAGCCAAATTATAAGCCCACAAAGGTGTAACTGGACAACTTCTTTAAATTGACACCAGATCCGGTGACATTTGGGACATGGTTTGACCCCCTTAGGAAAGTGCTATCATCATGAAACGTTCAGATCACTTACAACTCAATAGATTCTACCTTCCTGTAATGTTTCAGCCTGATTGGACCTTGTTTTCACACAAATGAACCCAGAATGATGTGAAATTGTGCTTCGTGCAACATAATTCTGGGTACCATTTACAAACCATAAGTGCTAATGACTCCATTCCTTTTTGTGGTTGTAGGGGCTTTTGATTGGCGTACACTAAAACAAACCTAACCTCTCTAGGACATTCAGAAGCCAAGTTATAAACCCACAAAGGTGTAACTGGACTACATCTTTAAAGTGACACCAGGCCCGGTGACCTTTGGGACATGGTTTTACCCCCTATAGGAATGTGCGATCATCTTGAAACGTTCAGATCACTTACAACTCAATAGATTCTACCTTCTTGTAGCGTTTCAGCCTGATTGGACCTTGTTTTCACACAAATGGACCCAGAATGATGTGAAATTGTGCTTCGTGCAACATAATTCTGGGTGCCATTTACAAACCATAAGTGCTAATGTCTCGATTCCTTTTTGTGGTTGTAGGGGCTTTTGATTGGCGTACACTAAAACAAACCTAACCTCTCTAGGACATTCAGAAGCCAAGTTATAAGCCCACAAATGTGTAACTGGACTACTTCTTTAAAGTGACACCAGATCCGGTGACCTTTGGGACATGGTTTGACCCCCTTAGGAAAGTGCTATCATCATGAAACGTTCAGATCACTTACAACTCAATAGATTCTACCTTCCTGTAACGTTTTAGCCTGATTGGACCTTGTTTTCACACAAATGAACCCAGAATGATGTGAAATAGTGCTTTTTGCAACATAATTCTGGGTGCCATTTAAAAACCATAAGTGCTAATGACTCCATTCCTTTTTGTGGTTGTAGGGGCTGTTGATTGGAGTATACTAAAACAAACCTGATCTCTCTAGGACATTCAGAAGCCAAGTTATAAGCCCACAAATGTGTAACTGGACTACTTCTTTAAATTGACACCAGATCCGGTGACCTTTGGGACATGGTTTGACCCCCTTAGGAAAGTGCTATCATCATGAAACGTTCAGATCACTTACAACTCAATAGATTCTACCTTCCTGTAACGTTTCAGCCTGAGTGGACCTTGTTTTAACACAAATGGACCCAGAATGATGTGAAATTGTGCTTCGTGCAACATAATTCTGGGTGCCATTTACAAACCATAAGTGCTAATGACTCCATTCCTTTTTGTGGTTCTAGGGGCTGTTGATTGGAGTACATTAAAACAAACCTGATCTCTCTAGGACATTCAGAAGCCAAGTTATAAGCCCACAAATGTGTAACTGGACTACTTTAAATTGACACCAGATCCGGTGACCTTTGGGACATTGTTTGACCCCCTTAGGAAAGTGCTATCATCATGAAACGTTCAGATCACTTACAACTCAATAGATTCTACCTTCCTGTAACGTTTCAGCCTGACTGGACCTTGTTTTCACACAAATGAACCCAGAATGATGTGAAATTGGGCTTCGTGCAACATAATTCTGAGTGCCATTTAAAAACCATAAGTGCTAATGACTCCATTCCTTTTTGTGGTTGTAGGGGCTGTTGATTGGAGTACACTAAAACAAACCTGACCTCTCTAGGACATTCAGAAGCCAAGTTATAAGCCCACAAAGGTGTAACTGGACTACTTCTTTAAAGTGACACCAGGCCCGGTGACCTTTGGGACATGGTTTGACCCCCTATAGGAATGTTCGATCATCATGAAACGTTCAGATCACTTACAACTCAATAGATTCTACCTTCCTGTAACGTTTCAGCCTGAGTGGACCTTGTTTTAACACAAATGGACCCAGAATGATGTGAAATTGTGCTTCGTGCAACATAATTCTGGGTGCCATTTACAAACCATAAGTGCTAATGACTCCATTCCTTTTTGTGGTTCTAGGGGCTGTTGATTGGAGTACATTAAAACAAACCTGATCTCTCTAGGACATTCAGAAGCCAAGTTATAAGCCCACAAATGTGTAACTGGACTACTTTAAATTGACACCAGATCCGGTGACCTTTGGGACATTGTTTGACCCCCTTAGGAAAGTGCTATCATCATGAAACGTTCAGATCACTTACAACTCAATAGATTCTACCTTCCTGTAACGTTTCAGCCTGACTGGACCTTGTTTTCACACAAATGAACCCAGAATGATGTGAAATTGGGCTTCGTGCAACATAATTCTGAGTGCCATTTAAAAACCATAAGTAATAATGACTCCATTCCTTTTTGTGGTTGTAGGGGCTGTTGATTGGAGTACACTAAAACAAACCTGACCTCTCTAGGACATTCAGAAGCCAAGTTATAAGCCCACAAAGGTGTAACTGGACTACTTCTTTAAAGTGACACCAGGCCCGGTGACCTTTGGGACATGGTTTGACCCCCTATAGGAATGTTCGATCATCATGAAACGTTCAGATCACTTACAACTCAATAGATTCTACCTTCCTGTAACGTTTCAGCCTGATTGGACCTTGTTTTCACACAAATGAACCCAGAATGATGTGAAATTGTGCTTCGTGCAACATAATTCTGGGTGCCATTTAAAAACCATAAGTGCTAATGTCTCCATTCCTTTTTGTGGTTGTAGCTTCTGTTGATTGGAGTACACTAAAACAAACCTGACCTCTCTAGGATATTCAGAAGCCAAGTTATAAGCCCACAAATGTGTAACTGGACTACTTCTTTAAAGTGACACCAGATCCGGTGACCTTTGGGACATGTGTTGACCCCCTTAGGAAAGTGCTATCATCATGAAACGTTCAGATCACTTACAACTCAATAGATTCTACCTTCCTGTAACGTTTCAGCCTGATTGGACCTTGTTTTCACACAAATGAACCCAGAATGATGTGAAATTTTGCTTCGTGCAACATAATTCTGGGTGCCATTTACAAACCATAAGTGCTAATGACTCCATTCCTTTTTGTGGTTGTAGGGGCTGTTGATTGGAGTACATTAAAAAATACCTGATCTCTCTAGGACATTCAGAAGCCAAGTTATAAGCCCACAAATGTGTAACTGGACTACTTCTTTAAAATTGACACCAGATCCGGTGATCTTTGGGACATGGTTTGACCCCCTTAGGAAAGTGCTATCATCATGAAACGTTCAGATCACTTACAACTCAATAGATTCTACCTTCCTGTAACGTTTCAGCCTGATTGGACCTTGTTTTCACACAAATGAACCCAGAATGATGTGAAATTGTGCTTCGTGCAACATAATTCTGGGTGCCATTTAAAAACCATAAGTGCTAATGACTCCATTCCTTTTTGTGGTTGTAGGGGCTGTTGATTGGAGTACCCTAAAACAAACATGATCTCTCTAGGACATTCAGAAGCCAAGTTATAAGCCCACAAATGTGTAACTGGACTACTTCTTTAAAGTGACACCAGATCCGGTGACATTTGGGACATGGTTTGACCCCCTTAGGAAAGTGCTATCATCATGAAACGGTCAGATCACTTGCAACTCAGTAGATTCTACCTTCCTGTAACGTTTCAGCCTGATTGGACCTTGTTTTCACACAAATGGACCCAGAATGATGTGAAATTGTGCTTTGTGCAACATAATTCTGGGTGCCATTTAAAAACCATAAGTGCTAATGTCTCCATTCCTTTTTTGTGGTTGTAGAGGCTGTTGATTGGAGTACACTAAAACAAACCTGTAATGTTTCAGCCTGATTGGACCTTGTTTTCACACAAATGAACCCAGAATGATGTGAAATTGTGCTTCGTGCAACATAATTCTGGGTGCCATTTAAAAACCATAAGTGCTAATGACTCCATTCCTTTTTGTGGTTGTAGGGGCTGTTGATTGGAGTATACTAAAACAAACCTGATCTCTCTAGGACATTCAGAAGCCAAGTTATAAGCCCACAAATGTGTAACTGGACTACTTCTTTAAATTGACACCAGATCCGTTGACCTTTGGGACATGGTTTGACCCCCTTAGGAAAGTGCTATCATCATGAAACGTTCAGATCACTTACAACTCAATAGAATCTACCTTTCTGTAACGTTTCAGCCTGATTGGACCTTGTTTTAACACAAATGGACCCAGAATGATGTGAAATTGTGCTTCGTGCAACATAATTCTGGGTGCCATTTACAAACCATAAGTGCTAATGACTCCATTCCTTTTTGTGGTTGTAGGGGCTGTTGATTGGAGTACACTAAAACAAACCTGACCTCTCTAGGACATTCAGAAGCCAAGTTATAAGCCCACAAAGGTGTAACTGGACTACTTCTTTAAAGTGACACCAGGCCCGGTGACCTTTGGGACATGGTTTGACCCCCTATAGGAATGTGCGATCATCATGAAACGTTCAGATCACTTTCAACTCAATAGATTCTACCTTCTTGTAACATTTCAGCCTGATTGGACCTTGTTTTCACACAAATGGACCCAGAATGATGTGAAATTGTGCTTCGTGCAATGTAATTCTGGGTGCCATTTACAAACCATAAGTGCTAATGACTCCATTCCTTTTTGTGGTTGTAGGGGCTGTTGATTGGAGTACATTAAAACAAACCTGATCTCTCTAGGACATTCAGAAGCCAAGTTATAAGCCCACAAATGTGTAACTGGACTACTTCTTTAAATTGACACCAGATCCGGTGACCTTTGGGACATCGTTTGACCCCCTTAGGAAAGTGCTATCATCATGAAACGTTCAGATCACTTACAACTCAATAGATTCTACCTTCCTGTAACGTTTCAGCCTGATTGGACCTTGTTTTCACACAAATGAACCCAGAATGATGTGAAATTGGGCTTCGTGCAACATAATTCTGGGTGCCATTTAAAAACCATAAGTGCTAATGACTCCATTCCTTTTTGTGGTTGTAGGGGCTGTTGATTGGAGTACAGTAAAACAAACCTGACCTCTCTAGGACATTCAGAAGCCAAGTTATAAGCCCACAAAGGTGTAACTGGACTACTTCTTTAAAGTGACACCAGGCCCGGTGACCTTTGGGACATGGTTTGACCCCCTATAGGAATGTTCGATCATCATGAAACGTTCAGATCACTTACAACTCAATAGATTCTACCTTCTTGTAACGTTTCAGCCTGATTGGACCTTGTTTTCACACAAATGAACCCAGAATGATGTGAAATTGTGCTTCGTGCAACATAATTCTGGGTGCCATTTACAAACCATACGTGCTAATGACTCCATTCCTTTTTGTGGTTGTAGGGGCTGTTGATTGGAGTACACTAAAACAAACCTGACCTCTCTAGGACATTCAGAAGCCAAGTTATAAGCCCACAAAGGTGTAACTGGACTACTTCTTTAAAGTGACACCAGGCCCGGTGACCTTTGGGACATGGTTTGACCCCCTATAGGAATGTGCGATCATCATTAAACGTTCAGATCACTTACAACTCAATAGATTCTACCTTCTTGTAACGTTTCAGCCTGATTGGACCTTGTTTTCACACAAATGGACCCAGAATGATGTGAAATTGTGCTTTGTGCAACATAATTCTGGGTGCCATTTAAAAACCATAAGTGCTAATGTCTCCATTCCTTTTTTGTGGTTGTAGAGGCTGTTGATTGGAGTACACTAAAACAAACCTGTAATGTTTCAGCCTGATTGGACCTTGTTTTCACACAAATGAACCCAGAATGATGTGAAATTGTGCTTCGTGCAACATAATTCTGGGTGCCATTTAAAAACCATAAGTGCTAATGACTCCATTCCTTTTTGTGGTTGTAGGGGCTGTTGATTGGAGTATACTAAAACAAACCTGATCTCTCTAGGACATTCAGAAGCCAAGTTATAAGCCCACAAATGTGTAACTGGACTACTTCTTTAAATTGACACCAGATCCGTTGACCTTTGGGACATGGTTTGACCCCCTTAGGAAAGTGCTATCATCATGAAACGTTCAGATCACTTACAACTCAATAGAATCTACCTTTCTGTAACGTTTCAGCCTGATTGGACCTTGTTTTAACACAAATGGACCCAGAATGATGTGAAATTGTGCTTCGTGCAACATAATTCTGGGTGCCATTTACAAACCATAAGTGCTAATGACTCCATTCCTTTTTGTGGTTGTAGGGGCTGTTGATTGGAGTACACTAAAACAAACCTGACCTCTCTAGGACATTCAGAAGCCAAGTTATAAGCCCACAAAGGTGTAACTGGACTACTTCTTTAAAGTGACACCAGGCCCGGTGACCTTTGGGACATGGTTTGACCCCCTATAGGAATGTGCGATCATCATGAAACGTTCAGATCACTTTCAACTCAATAGATTCTACCTTCTTGTAACATTTCAGCCTGATTGGACCTTGTTTTCACACAAATGGACCCAGAATGATGTGAAATTGTGCTTCGTGCAATGTAATTCTGGGTGCCATTTACAAACCATAAGTGCTAATGACTCCATTCCTTTTTGTGGTTGTAGGGGCTGTTGATTGGAGTACATTAAAACAAACCTGATCTCTCTAGGACATTCAGAAGCCAAGTTATAAGCCCACAAATGTGTAACTGGACTACTTCTTTAAATTGACACCAGATCCGGTGACCTTTGGGACATCGTTTGACCCCCTTAGGAAAGTGCTATCATCATGAAACGTTCAGATCACTTACAACTCAATAGATTCTACCTTCCTGTAACGTTTCAGCCTGATTGGACCTTGTTTTCACACAAATGAACCCAGAATGATGTGAAATTGGGCTTCGTGCAACATAATTCTGGGTGCCATTTAAAAACCATAAGTGCTAATGACTCCATTCCTTTTTGTGGTTGTAGGGGCTGTTGATTGGAGTACAGTAAAACAAACCTGACCTCTCTAGGACATTCAGAAGCCAAGTTATAAGCCCACAAAGGTGTAACTGGACTACTTCTTTAAAGTGACACCAGGCCCGGTGACCTTTGGGACATGGTTTGACCCCCTATAGGAATGTTCGATCATCATGAAACGTTCAGATCACTTACAACTCAATAGATTCTACCTTCTTGTAACGTTTCAGCCTGATTGGACCTTGTTTTCACACAAATGAACCCAGAATGATGTGAAATTGTGCTTCGTGCAACATAATTCTGGGTGCCATTTACAAACCATACGTGCTAATGACTCCATTCCTTTTTGTGGTTGTAGGGGCTGTTGATTGGAGTACACTAAAACAAACCTGACCTCTCTAGGACATTCAGAAGCCAAGTTATAAGCCCACAAAGGTGTAACTGGACTACTTCTTTAAAGTGACACCAGGCCCGGTGACCTTTGGGACATGGTTTGACCCCCTATAGGAATGTGCGATCATCATTAAACGTTCAGATCACTTACAACTCAATAGATTCTACCTTCTTGTAACGTTTCAGCCTGATTGGACCTTGTTTTCACACAAATGAACCCAGAATGATGTGAAATTGTGCTTCGTGCAACATAATTCTGGGTGCCATTTAAAAACCATAAGTGCTAATGTGTCCATTCCTTTTTGTGGTTGTAGGGGCTGTTGATTGGAGTACACTAAAACAAACCTGACCTCTCTAGGACATTCAGAAGCCAAGTTATAAGCCCACAAATGTGTAACTGGACTACTTCTTTAAAGTGACACCAGATCCGGTGACCTTTGGGACATGGTTTGACCCCCTTAGAAAAGTGCTATCATCATGAAACGTTCAGATCACTTACAACTCAATAGATTCTACCTTCCTGTAACGTTTCAGCCTGATTGGACCTTGTTTTCACACAAATGAACGAAGAATGATGTGAAATTGGGCTTCGTGCAACATAATTCTGGGTACCATTTACAAACCATAAGTGCTAATGACTCCATTCCTTTTTGTGGTTGTAGGGGCTTTTGATTGGAGTACACTAAAACAAACCTAACCTCTCTAGGACATTCAGAAGCCAAGTTATAAGCCCACAAAGGTGTAAATGGACTACATCTTTAAAGTGACACCAGGCCCGATGACCTTTGGGACATGGTTTTACCCCCTATAGGAATGTGCAATCATCTTGAAACGTTCAGATCACTTACAACTCAATAGATTCTACCTTCTTGTAGCGTTTCAGCCTGATTGGACCTTGTTTTCACACAAATGGACCCAGAATGATGTGAAATTGTGCTTCGTGCAACTTAATTCTGGGTGCCATTTACAAACCATAAGTGCTAATGTCTCCATTCCTTTTTGTGGTTGTAGGGGCTGTTGATTGGAGTACAATAAAACAAACCTGACCTCTCTAGGACATTCAGAAGCCAAGTTGTAAGCCCACAAATGTGTAACTGGACTACTTCTTTAAAGTGACACCAGATCCGGTGACCTTTGGGACATGGTTTGACCCCCTTAGGAAAGTGCTATCATCATGAAACGTTCAGATCACTTACAACTCAATAGATTCTACCTTCCTGTAACGTTTCAGCCTGATTGGACCTTGTTTTCACACAAATGAACCCAAAATGATGTGAAATTGTGCTTCGTGCAACATAATTCTGGGTGCCATTTAAAAACCATAAGTGCTAATGTCTCCATTCCTTTTTGTGGTTGTAGGGGCTGTTGATTGGAGTACACTAAAACAAACCTGATCGCTCTAGGACATTCAGAAGCCACGTTATAAGCCCACAAATGTGTAACTGGACAACTTCTTTAAATTTACACCAGATCCGGTGACCTTTGGGACATGGTTTGACCCCCTTAGGAAAGTGCTATCATCATGAAATGTTCAGATCACTTACAACTCAATAGATTCTACCTTCCTGTAACGTTTCAGCCTGACTGGACCTTGTTTTCACACAAATGAACCCAGAATGATGTGAAGTTGGGCTTCGTGCAACATAATTCTGGGTGCCATTTAAAAACCATAAGTGCTAATGACTCCATTCCTTTTTGTGGTTGTAGGGGCTGTTGATTGGAGTATACTAAAACAAACCTGATCTCTCTAGGACATTCAGAAGCCAAGTTATAAGCCCACAAATGTGTAACTGGACTACTTCTTTAAATTGACACCAGATCCGGTGACCTTTGGGACATGGTTTGACCCCCTTAGGAAAGTGCTATCATCATGAAACGTTCAGATCACTTACAACTCAATAGATTCTACCTTCCTGTAACGTTTCAGCCTGAGTGGACCTTGTTTTAACACAAATGGACCCAGAATGATGTGAAATTGTGCTTCGTGCAACATAATTCTGGGTGCCATTTACAAACCATAAGTGCTAATGACTCCATTCCTTTTGGTGGTTGTAGGGGCTGTTGATTGGAGTACACTAAAACAAACCTGACCTCTCTAGGACATTCAGAAGCCAAGTTATAAGCCCACAAAGGTGTAACTGGACTACTTCTTTAAAGTGACACCAGGCCCGGTGACCTTTGGGACATGGTTTGACCCCCTATAGGAATGTGCGATCATCATTAAACGTTCAGATCACTTACAACTCAATAGATTCTACCTTCTTGTAATGTTTCAGCCTGATTGGACCTTGTTTTCACACAAATGAACCCAGAATGATGTGAAATTGTGCTTCGTGCAACATAATTCTGGGTGCCATTTACAAACCATAAGTGCTAATGACTCCATTCCTTTTTGTGGTTGTAGGGACTGTTTATTGGAGTACACCAAAACAAACCTGACCTCTCTAGGACATTCAGAAGCCAAGCTATAAGCCCACAAATGTGTAACTGGACTACTTCTTTAAAGTGACACCAGATCCGGTGACCTTTGGGACATGGTTTGACCCCCTTAGGAAAGTGCTATCATCATGAAACGTTCAGATCACTTACAACTCAATAGATTCTACCTTCCTGTAAAGTTTCAGCCTGATTGGACCTTGTTTTCACACAAATGAACCCGGAATGATGTGAAATTGTGCTTCGTGCAACATAATTCTGGGTGCCATTTACAAACCATAAGTGCTAATGACTCCATTCCTTTTTGTGGTTGTAGGGGCTGTTGATTGGAGTACACTAAAACAAACCTAACCTCTCTAGGACATTCAGAAGCCAAGTTATAAGCCCACAAATGTGTAACTGGACTACTTCTTTAAATTGACACAAGATCCGGTGACCTTTGGGACATGGTTTTACCCCCTTAGGAAAGTGCTATCATCATGAAACGTTCAGATCACTTACAACTCAATAGATTCTACCTTCCTGTAACGTTTCAGCCTGATTGGACCTTGTTTTCACACAAATGAACCCAGAATGATGTGAAATTGTGCTTCGTGCAACATAATTCTGGATGCCATTTAAAAACCATAAGTGCTAATGACTCCATTCCTTTTTGTGGTTGTAGGGGCTGTTGATTGGAGTACCCTAAAACAAACCTGATCGTTCTAGGACATTCAGAAGCCAAGTTATAAGCCCACAAATGTGTAACTGGACAACTTCTTTAAATTGACACCAGATCCGGTGACATTTGGGACATGGTTTGACCCCCTTAGGAAAGTGCTATCATCATGAAACGTTCAGATCACTTACAACTCAATAGATTCTACCTTCCTGTAACGTTTCAGCCTGATTGGACCTGGTTTTCACACAAATGAACCCAGAATGATGTGAAATTGTGCTTCGTGCAACATAATTCTGGGTACCATTTACAAACCATAAGTGCTAATGACTCCATTCCTTTTTGTGGTTGTAGGGGCTTTTGATTGGCGTACACTAAAACAAACCTAACCTCTCTAGGACATTCAGAAGCCAAGTTATAAACCCACAAAGGTGTAACTGGACTACATCTTTAAAGTGACACCAGGCCCGGTGACCTTTGGGACATGGTTTTACCCCCTATAGGAATGTGCGATCATCTTGAAACGTTCAGATCACTTACAACTCAAGAGATTCTACCTTCTTGTAGCGTTTCAGCCTGATTGGACCTTGTTTTCACACAAATGGACCCAGAATGATGTGAAATTGTGCTTCGTGCAACATAATTCTGGGGGCCATTTACAAACCATAAGTGCTAATGTCTCGATTCCTTTTTGTGGTTGTAGGGGCTGTTAATTGGAGTACACTAAAACAAACCTAACCTCTCTAGGACATTCAGAAGCCAAGTTATAAGCCCACAAATGTGTAACTGGACTACTTCTTTAAAGTGACACCAGATCCGGTGACCTTTGGGACATGGTTTGACCCCCTTAGGAAAGTGCTATCATCATGAAACGTTCAGATCACTTACAACTCAATAGATTCTACATTCCTGTAACGTTTTAGCCTGATTGGACCTTGTTTTCACACAAATGACCCAGAATGATGTGAAATAGTGCTTCGTGCAACATAATTCTGGGTGCCATTTAAAAACCATAAGTGCTAATGACTCCATTCCTTTTTGTGGTTGTAGGGGCTGTTGATTGGAGTACCCTAAAACAAACCTGATCTCTCCAGGACATTCAGAAGCCAAATTATAAGCCCACAAAGGTGTAACTGGACTACTTCTTTAAATTGACACCAGATCCGGTGACATTTGGGACATGGTTTGACCCCCTTAGGAAAGTGCTATCATCATGAAACGTTCAGATCACTTACAACTCAATAGATTCTACCTTCCTGTAACGTTTCAGCCTGATTGGACCTTGTTTTCACACAAATGAACCCAGAATGATGTGAAATTGTGCTTCGTGCAACATAATTCTGGGTGCCATTTAAAAACCATAAGTGCTAATGTCTCCATTCCTTTTTGTGGTTGTAGGGGCTGTTGATTGGAGTACACTAAAACAAACCTGACCTCTCTAGGACATTCAGAAGCCAAGTTATAAGCCCACAAATGTGTAACTGGACTACTTCTTTAAAGTGACACCAGATCCGGTGACCTTTGGGACATGGTTTGACCCCCTTAGGAAAGTGCTATCATCATGAAACGTTCAGATCACTTACAACTCAATAGATTCTACCTTCCTGTAACGTTTCAGCCTGACTGGACCTTGTTTTCACACAAATGAACCCGGAATGATGTGAAATTGTGCTTCGTGCAACATAATTCTGGGTACCATTTACAAACCATAAGTGCTAATGACTCCATTCCTTTTTGTGGTTGTAGGGGCTTTTGATTGGAGTACACTAAAACAAACCTAACCTCTCTAGGACATTCAGAAGCCAAGTTATAAGCCCACAAAGGTGTAACTGGACTACATCTTTAAAGTGACACCAGGCCCGGTGACCTTTGGGACATGGTTTGACCCCCTATAGGAATGTGCGATCATCTTGAAACGTTCAGATCACTTACAACTCAATAGATTCTACCTTCCTGTAACGTTTCAGCCTGATTGGACCTTGTTTTCACACAAATGAAACCAGAATGATGTGAAATTGTGCTTCGTGCAACATAATTCTGGGTGCCATTTAAAAACCATAAGTGCTAATGACTCCATTCCTTTTTGTGGTTGTAGGGGCTGTTGATTGGAGTACCCTAAAACAAACCTGATCTCTCTAGGACATTCAGAAGCCAAATTATAAGCCCACAAAGGTGTAACTGGACAACTTCTTTAAATTGACACCAGATCCGGTGACATTTGGGACATGGTTTAACCCCCTTAGGAAAGTGCTATCATCATGAAACGTTCAGATCACTTACAACTCAATAGATTCTACCTTCCTGTAACGTTTCAGCCTGATTGGACCTTGTTTTCACACAAATGAACCCAGAATGATGTGAAATTGTGCTTCGTGCAACATAATTCTGGGTGCCATTTAAAAACCATAAGTGCTAATGTCTCCATTCTTTTTTGTGGTTGTAGGGGCTGTTGATTGGAGTACACTAAAACAAACCTGACCTCTCTAGGACATTCAGAAGCCAAGTTATAAGCCCACAAATGTGTAACTGGACTACTTCTTTAAAGTGACACCAGATCCGGTGACCTTTGGGACATGGTTTGACCCCCTTAGGAAAGTGCTACCATCATGAAACATTCAGATCACTTACAACTCAATAGATTCTACCTTCCTGTAACGTTTCAGCCTGATTGGACCTTGTTTTCACACAAATGAACCCAGAATGATGTGAAATTGTGCTTCGTGCAACATAATTCTGGGTACCATTTACAAACCATAAGTGCTAATGACTCCATTCCTTTTTGTGGTTGTAGGGGCTTTTGATTGGAGTACACTAAAACAAACCTAACCTCTCTAGGACATTCAGAAGCCAAGTTATAAGCCCACAAAGGTGTAACTGGACTACATCTTTAAAGTGACACCAGGCCCGGTGACCTTTGGGACATGGTTTTACCCCCTATAGGAATGTGCGATCATCTTGAAACGTTCAGATCACTTACAACTCAATAGATTCTACCTTCTTGTAGCGTTTAAGCCTGATTGGACCTTGTTTTCACACAAATGGACCCAGAATGATGTGAAATTGTGCTTCGTGCAACATAATTCTGGGTGCCATTTACAAACCATAAGTGCTAATGTCTCCATTCCTTTTTGTGGTTGTAGGGGCTGTTGATTGGAGTACACTAAAACAAACCTAACCTCTCTAGGACATTCAGAAGCCAAGTTATAAGCCCACAAATGTGTAACTGGACTACTTCTTTAAAGTGACACCAGATCCGGTGACCTTTGGGACATGGTTTGACCCCCTTAGGAAAGTGCTATCATCATGAAACGTTCAGATCACTTACAACTCAATAGATTCTACCTTCCTGTAACGTTTCAGCCTGATTGGACCTTGTTTTCACTCAAATGAACACAGAATGATGTGAAATTGTGCTTCGTGCAACATAATTCTGGGTGCCATTTAAAAAGCATAAGTGCTAATGTCTCCATTCCTTTTTGTGGTTGTAGGGGCTGTTGATTGGAGTACACTAAAACAAACCTGATCATTCTAGGACATTCAGAAGCCAAGTTATAAGCCCACAAATGTGTAAGTGGACAACTTCTTTAAATTGACACCAGATCCGGTGACCTTTGAGACATGGTTTGACCCCCTTAGGAAAGTGCTATCATCATGAAACGTTCAGATCACTTACAACTCAATAGATTCTACCTTCCTGTAACGTTTCAGCCTGATTGGACCTTGTTTTCACACAAATGAACCCAGAATGATGTGAAACTGTGCTTCGTGCAACATAATTCTGGGTGCCATTTACAAAGCATAAGTGCTAATGACTCCATTCCTTTTTGTGGTTGTAGGGGCTGTTGATTGGAGTACACTAAAACAAACCTGATCTCTCTAGGACATTCAGAAGCCAAGTTATAAGCCCACAAATGTGTAACTGGACTACTTCTTTGAATTGACACCAGATCCGGTGACCTTTGGGACATGGTTTGACCCCCTTAGGAAAGTGCTATCATCATGAAACGTTCAGATCACTTACAACTCAATAGATTCTACCTTCCTGTAACGTTTCAGCCTGATTGGACCTTGTTTTCACACAAATGAACCCAGAATGATGTGAAACTGTGCTTCGTGCAACATAATTCTGGGTGCCATTTACAAAGCATAAGTGCTAATGACTCCATTCCTTTTTGTGGTTGTAGGGGCTGTTGATTGGAGTATACTAAAATAAACCTGATCTCTCTAGGACATTCAGAAGCCAAGTTATAAGCCCACAAATGTGTAACTGGACTACTTCTTTAAATTGACACCAGATCCGGTGACCTTTGGGACATGGTTTGGCCCCCTTAGGAAAGTGCTATCATCATGAAACATTCAGATCACTTACAACTCAATAGATTCTACCTTCCTGTAACGTTTCAGCCTGATTGAACCTTGTTTTCACACAAATGGACCCAGAATGATGTGAAATTGTGTTCCGTGCAACATAATTCTGGGTGCCATTTACAAACCATAAGTACTAATAACTCCATTCCTTTTTGTGGTTGTAGGGGCTGTTGATTGGAGTACACTAAAACAAACCTGACCTCTCTAGGACATTCAGAAGCCAAGTTATAAGCCCACAAAGGTCTAACTGGACTACTTCTTTAAAGTGACACCTGGCCCGGTGACCTTTGGGACATGGTTTGACCCCCTATAGGAATGTGCGATCATCATGAAACGTTCAGATCACTTACAACTCAATAGATTCTACCTTCTTGTAACGTTTCAGCCTGATTGGACCTTGTTTTCACACAAATGGACCCAGAATGATGTGAAATTGTGCTTCGTGCAACATAATTCTGGGTGCCATTTACAAACCATAAGTGCTAATGACTCCATTCCTTTTTGTGGTTGTAGGGACTGTTTATTGGAGTACACCAAAACAAACCTGACCTCTCTAGGACATTCAGAAGCCAAGCTATAAGCCCACAAATGTGTAACTGGACTACTTCTTTAAAGTGACACCAGATCCGGTGACCTTTGGGACATGGTTTGACCCCCTTAGGAAAGTGCTATCATCATGAACCGTTCAGATCACTTACAACTCAATAGATTCTACCTTCCTGTAAAGTTTCAGCCTGATTGGACCTTGTTTTCACACAAATGAACCCAGAATGATGTGAAATTGTGCTTCGTGCAACATAATTCTGGGTGCCATTTACAAACCATAAGTGCTAATGACTCCATTCCTTTTTGTGGTTGTAGGGGCTGTTGATTGGAGTACACTAAAACAAACCTAACCTCTCTAGGACATTCAGAAGCCAAGTTATAAGCCCACAAATGTGTAACTGGACTACTTCTTTAAATTGACACAAGATCCGGTGACCTTTGGGACATGGTTTTACCCCCTTAGGAAAGTGCTATCATCATGAAACGTTCAGATCACTTAAAACTCAATAGATTCTACCTTCCTGTAACGTTTCAGCCTGATTGGACCTTGTTTTCACACAAATGAACCCAGAATGATGTGAAATTGTGCTTCGTGCAACATAATTCTGGATGCCATTTAAAAACCATAAGTGCTAATGACTCCATTCCTTTTTGTGGTTGTAGGGGCTGTTGATTGGAGTACAATAAAACAAACCTGATCTCTCTAGGACATTCAGAAGCCAAATTATAAGCCCACAAAGGTGTAACTGGACAACTTCTTTAAATTGACACCAGATCCGGTGACATTTGGGACATGGTTTGACCCCCTTAGGAAAGTGCTATCATCATGAAACGTTCAGATCACTTACAACTCAATAGATTCTACCTTCCTGTAACGTTTCAGCCTGATTGGACCTTGTTTTCACACAAATGAACCCAGAATGATGTGAAATTGTGCTTCGTGCAACATAATTCTGGGTACCATTTACAAACCATAAGTGCTAATGACTCCATTCCTTTTTGTGGTTGTAGGGGCTTTTGATTGGCGTACACTAAAACAAACCTAACCTCTCTAGGACATTCAGAAGCCAAGTTATAAGCCCACAAAGGTGTAACTGGACTACATCTTTAAAGTGACACCAGGCCCGGTGACCTTTGGGACATGGTTTTACCCCCTATAGGAATGTGCGATCATCTTGAAACGTTCAGATCACTTACAACTCAATAGATTCTACCTTCTTGTAGCGTTTCAGCCTGATTGGACCTTGTTTTCACACAAATGGACCCAGAATGATGTGAAATTGTGCTTCGTGCAACATAATTCTGGGTGCCATTTACAAACCATAAGTGCTAATGTCTCGATTCCTTTTTGTGGTTGTAGGGGCTGTTAATTGGAGTACACTAAAACAAACCTAACCTCTCTAGGACATTCAGAAGCCAAGTTATAAGCCCACAAATGTGTAACTGGACTACTTCTTTAAAGTGACACCAGATCCGGTGACCTTTGGGACATGGTTTTACCCCCTATAGGAAAGTGCTATCATCATGAAACGTTCAGATCACTTACAACTCAATAGATTCTACCTTCCTGTAACGTTTCAGCCTGATTGGACCTTGTTTTCACACAAATGAACCCAGAATGATGTGAAATAGTGCTTCGTGCAACATAATTCTGGGTGCCATTTAAAAACCATAAGTGCTAATGACTCCATTCCTTTTTGTGGTTGTAGGGGCTGTTGATTGGAGTACCCTAAAACAAACCTGATCTCTCTAGGACATTCAGAAGCCAAATTATAAGCCCACAAAGGTGTAACTGGACTACTTCTTTAAATTGACACCAGATCCGGTGACATTTGGGACATGGTTTGACCCCCTTAGGAAAGTGCTATCATCATTAAACGTTCAGATCACTTACAACTCAATAGATTCTACCTTCCTGTAACGTTTCAGCCTGATTGGACCTTGTTTTCACACAAATGAACCCAGAATGATGTGAAATTGTGCTTCGTGCAACATAATTCTGGGTGCCATTTAAAAACCATAAGTGCTAATGACTCCATTCCTTTTTGTGGTTGTAGGGGCTGTTGATTGGAGTACACTAAAACAAACCTGATCTCTCTAGGACCTTCAGAAGCCAAATTATAAGCCCACAAAGGTGTAACTGGACAACTTCTTTAAATTGACACCAGATCCGGTGACATTTGGGACATGGTTTGACCCCCTTAGGAAAGTGCTATCATCATGAAACGTTCAGATCACTTACAACTCAATAGATTCTACCTTCCTGTAACGTTTCAGCCTGATTGGACCTTGTTTTCACACAAATGAACCCAGAATGATGTGAAATTGTGCATCGTGCCACATAATTCTGGGTGCCATTTAACAACCATAAGTGCTAATGTCTCCATTCCTTTTTGTGGTTGTAGGGGCTGTTGATTGGAGTACACTAAAACAAACCTGACCTCTCTAGGACATTCAGAAGCCAAGTTATAAGCCCACAAATGTGTAACTGGACTACTTCTTTAAAGTGACACCAGATCCGGTGACCTTTGGGACATAGTTTGACCCCCTTAGGAAAGCGCTACCATCATGAAACGTTCAGATCACTTACAACTCAATAGATTCTACCTTCCTGTAACGTTTCAGCCTGATTGGACCTTGTTTTCACACAAATGAACCCAGAATGATGTGAAATTGTGCTTCGTGCAACATAATTCTGGGTACCATTTACAAACCATAAGTGCTAATGACTCCATTCCTTTTTGTGGTTGTAGGGGCTTTTGATTGGAGTACACTAAAACAAACCTAACCTCTCTAGGACATTCAGAAGCCAAGTTATAAGCCCACAAAGGTGTAACTGGACTACATCTTTAAAGTGACACCAGGCCCGGTGACCTTTGGGACATGGTTTGACCCCCTATAGGAATGTGCGATCATCTTGAAACGTTCAGATCACTTACAACTCAATAGATTCTACCTTCTTGTAGCGTTTCAGCCTGATTGGACCTTGTTTTCACACAAATGGACCCAGAATGATGTGAAATTGTGCTTCGTGCAACATAATTCTGGGTGCCATTTACAAACCATAAGTGCTAATGTCTCCATTCCTTTTTGTGGTTGTAGGGGCTGTTGATTGGAGTACACTAAAACAAACCTAACCTCTCTAGGACATTCAGAAGCCAAGTTATAAGCCCACAAATGTGTAACTGGACTACTTCTTTAAAGTGACACCAGATCCGGTGACATTTGGGACATGGTTTGACCCCCTTAGGAAAGTGCTATCATCATGAAACGTTCAGATCACTTACAACTCAATAGATTCTACCTTCCTGTAACGTTTCAGCCTGATTGGACCTTGTTTTCACTCAAATGAACACAGAATGATGTGAAATTGTGCTTTGTGCAACATAATTCTGGGTGCCATTTAAAAAGCATAAGTGCTAATGTCTCCATTCCTTTTTGTGGTTGTAGGGGCTGTTGATTGGAGTACAATAAAACAAACCTGATCGTTCTAGGACATTCAGAAGCCAAGTTATAAGCCCACAAATGTGTAACTGGACAACTTCTTTAAATTGACACCAGATCCGGTGACCTTTGAGACATGGTTTGACCCCCTTAGGAAAGTGCTATCATCATGAAACGTTCAGATCACTTACAACTCAATAGATTCTACCTTCCTGTAACGTTTCAGCCTGACTGGACCTTGTTTTCACACAAATGAACCCAGAATGATGTGAAGTTGGGCTTCGTGCAACATAATTCTGGGTGCCATTTAAAAACCATAAGTGCTAATGACTCCATTCCTTTTTGTGGTTGTAGGGGCTGTTGATTGGAGTACATTAAAACAAACCTGATCTCTCTAGGACATTCAGAAGCCAAGTTATAAGCCCACAAATGTGTAACTGGACTACTTCTTTAAATTGACACCAGATCCGGTGACCTTTGGGACATGGTTTGACCCCCTTAGGAAAGTGCTATCATCATGAAACGTTCAGATCACTTACAACTCAATAGATTCTACCTTCCTGTAACGTTTCAGCCTGATTGGACCTTGTTTTCACACAAATGAACCCAGAATGATGTGAAATTGTGCTTCGTTCAACATAATTCTGGGTGCCATTTACAAAGCATAAGTGCTAATGACTCCATTCCTTTTTGTGGTTGTAGGGGCTGTTGATTGGAGTATACTAAAATAAACCTGATCTCTCCAGGACATTCAGAAGCCAAGTTATAAGCCCACAAATGTGTAACTGGACTACTTCTTTAAATTGACACCAGATCCGGTGACCTTTGGGACATGGTTTGACCCCCTTAGGAAAGTGCTATCATCATGAAACGTTCAGATCACTTACAACTCAATAGATTCTACCTTCCTGTAACGTTTCAGCCTGATTGGACCTTGTTTTCACACAAATGGACCCAGAATGATGTGAAATTGTGCTTCGTGCAACATAATTCTGGGTGCCATTTACAAACCATAAGTGCTAATGACTCCATTCCTTTTTGTGGTTGTAGGGGCTGTTGATTGGAGTACACTAAAACAAACCTGACCTCTCTAGGACATTCAGAAGCCAAGTTATAAGCCCACAAAGGTGTAACTGGACTACTTCTTTAAAGTGACACCAGGCCCGGTGACCTTTGGGACATGGTTTGACCCCCTATAGGAATGTTCGATCATCATGAAACGTTCAGATCACTTACAACTCAAAAGATTCTACCTTCTTGTAACGTTTCAGCCTGATTGGACCTTGTTTTCACACAAATGAACCCAGAATGATGTGAAATTGTGCTTCGTGCAACATAATTCTGGGTGCCATTTACAAACCATAAGTGCCAATGACTCCATTCCTTTTTGTGGTTGTAGGGGCTGTTGATTGGAGTACACTAAAACAAACCTGACCTCTATAGGACATTCAGAAGCCAAGTTATAAGCCCACAAAGGTGTAACTGGACTACTTCTTTAAAGTGACACCAGGCCCGGTGACCTTTGGGACATGGTTTGACCCCCTATAGGAATGTGCGATCATCATTAAACGTTCAGATCACTTACAACTCAATAGATTCTACCTTCTTGTAACGTTTCAGCCTGATTGGACCTTGTTTTCACACAAATGAACCCAGAATGATGTGAAATTGTGCTTCGTGCAACATAATTCTGGGTGCCATTTACAAACCATAAGTGCTAATGACTCCATTCCTTTTTGTGGTTGTAGGGGCTGTTGATTGGAGTACACTAAAACAAACCTGATCTCTCTAGGACATTCAGAAGCCAAGTTATAAGCCCACAAATGTGTAACTGGACTACTTCTTTAAATTGACACCAGATCCGGTGAACTTTGGGACATGGTTTGACCCCCTTAGGAAAGTGCTATCATCGTGAAACGTTCAGATCACTTACAACTCAATAGATTCTACCTTCCTGTAATGTTTTAGCCTGATTGGACCTTGTTTTCACACAAATGACCCCAGAATGATGTGAAATTGTGCTTCGTGCAACATAATTCTGGGTGCCATTTAAAAACCATAAGTGCTAATGACTCCATTCCTTTTTGTGGTTGTAGGGGCTGTTGATTGGAGTATACTAAAACAAACCTGATCTATCTAGGACATTCAGAAGCCAAGTTATAAGCCCACAAATGTGTAACTGGACTACTTCTTTAAATTGACACCAGATCCGGTGACCTTTGGGACATGGTTTGACCCCCTTAGGAAAGTGCTATCATCATGAAACGTTCAGATCACTCACAACTCAATAGATTCTACCTTCCTGTAACGTTTCAGCCTGATTGGACCTTGTTTTCATACAAATGGACCCAGAATGATGTGAAATTGTGCTTCGTGCAACATAATTCTGGTTGCCATTTACAAACCATAAGTGCTAATGACTCCATTCCTTTTTGTGGCTGTAGGGGCTGTTTATTGGAGTACACTTAAACAAACCTGACCTCTCTAGGACATTCAGAAGCCAAGTTATAAGCCCACAAAGGTGTAACTGGACTACTTCTTTAAAGTGACACCAGGCCCGGTGACCTTTGGGACATGGTTTGACCCCCTATAGGAATGTGCGATCATCATGAAACGTTCAGATCACTTACAACTCAATAGATTCTACCTTCTTGTAGCGTTTCAGCCTGATTGGACATTGTTTTCACACAAATGGACCCAGAATGATGTGAAATTGTGCTTCATGCAACATAATTCTGGGTGCCATTTACAAACCATAAGTGCTAATGACTCCATTCCTGTTTGTGGTTGTAGGGGCTGTTGATTGGAGTACACTAAAACAAAGCTAACCTCTCTAGGACATTCAGAAGCCAAGTTATAAGCCCACAAATGTGTAACTGGACTACTTCTTTAAATTGACACCAGATCCGGTGACCTTTGGGACATGGTTTTACCCCCTTAGGAAAGTGCTATCATCATGAAATGTTCAGATCACTTACAACTCAATAGATTATACCTTCCTGTAACGTTTCAGCCTGATTGGACCTTGTTTTCACACAAATGAACCCGGAATGATGTGAAATTGTGCTTCATGCAGCATAATTCTGGGTGCCATTTAAAAACCATAAGTGCTAATGACTCCATTCCTTTTTGTGGTTGTAGGGGCTGTTGATTGGAGTACAATAAAACAAACCTGATCTCTCTAGGACATTCAGAAGCCAAATTATAAGCCCACAAAGGTGTAACTGGACAACTTCTTTAAATTGACACCAGATCCGGTGACATTTGGGACATGGTTTGACCCCCTTAGGAAAGTGCTATCATCATGAAACGTTCAGATCACTTACAACTCAATAGATTCTACCTTCCTGTAACGTTTCAGCCTGATTGGACCTTGTTTTCACACAAATGAACCCAGAATGATGTGAAATTGTGCTTCGTGCAACATAATTCTGGGTACCATTTACAAACCATAAGTGCTAATGACTCCATTCCTTTTTGTGGTTGTAGGGGCTTTTGATTGGCGTACACTAAAACAAACCTAACCTCTCTAGGACATTCAGAAGCCAAGTTATAAGCCCACAAAGGTGTAACTGGACTACATCTTTAAAGTGACACCAGGCCCGGTGACCTTTGGGACATGGTTTTACCCCCTATAGGAATGTGCGATCATCTTGAAACGTTCAGATCACTTACAACTCAATAGATTCTACCTTCTTGTAGCGTTTCAGCCTGATTGGACCTTGTTTTCACACAAATGGACCCAGAATGATGTGAAATTGTGCTTTGTGCAACATAATTCTGGGTGCCATTTACAAACCATAAGTGCTAATGTCTCGATTCCTTTTTGTGGTTGTAGGGGCTGTTAATTGGAGTACACTAAAACAAACCTAACCTCTCTAGGACATTCAGAAGCCAAGTTATAAGCCCACAAATGTGTAACTGGACTACTTCTTTAAAGTGACACCAGATCCGGTGACCTTTGGGACATGGTTTTACCCCCTATAGGAAAGTGCTATCATCATGAAACGTTCAGATCACTTACAACTCAATAGATTCTACCTTCCTGTAACGTTTCAGCCTGATTGGACCTTGTTTTCACACAAATGAACCCAGAATGATGTGAAATAGTGCTTCGTGCAACATAATTCTGGGTGCCATTTAAAAACCATAAGTGCTAATGACTCCATTCCTTTTTGTGGTTGTAGGGGCTGTTGATTGGAGTACCCTAAAACAAACCTGATCTCTCTAGGACATTCAGAAGCCAAATTATAAGCCCACAAAGGTGTAACTGGACTACTTCTTTAAATTGACACCAGATCCGGTGACATTTGGGACATGGTTTGACCCCCTTAGGAAAGTGCTATCATCATTAAACGTTCAGATCACTTACAACTCAATAGATTCTACCTTCCTGTAACGTTTCAGCCTGATTGGACCTTGTTTTCACACAAATGAACCCAGAATGATGTGAAATTGTGCTTCGTGCAACATAATTCTGGGTGCCATTTAAAAACCATAAGTGCTAATGACTCCATTCCTTTTTGTGGTTGTAGGGGCTGTTGATTGGAGTACACTAAAACAAACCTGATCTCTCTAGGACATTCAGAAGCCAAATTATAAGCCCACAAAGGTGTAACTGGACAACTTCTTTAAATTGACACCAGATCCGGTGACATTTGGGACATGGTTTGACCCCCTTAGGAAAGTGCTATCATCATGAAACGTTCAGATCACTTACAACTCAATAGATTCTACCTTCCTGTAACGTTTCAGCCTGATTGGACCTTGTTTTCACACAAATGAACCCAGAATGATGTGAAATTGTGCATCGTGCCACATAATTCTGGGTGCCATTTAACAACCATAAGTGCTAATGTCTCCATTCCTTTTTGTGGTTGTAGGGGCTGTTGATTGGAGTACACTAAAACAAACCTGACCTCTCTAGGACATTCAGAAGCCAAGTTATAAGCCCACAAATGTGTAACTGGACTACTTCTTTAAAGTGACACCAGATCCGGTGACCTTTGGGACATAGTTTGACCCCCTTAGGAAAGCGCTACCATCATGAAACGTTCAGATCACTTACAACTCAATAGATTCTACCTTCCTGTAACGTTTCAGCCTGATTGGACCTTGTTTTCACACAAATGAACCCAGAATGATGTGAAATTGTGCTTCGTGCAACATAATTCTGGGTACCATTTACAAACCATAAGTGCTAATGACTCCATTCCTTTTTGTGGTTGTAGGGGCTTTTGATTGGAGTACACTAAAACAAACCTAACCTCTCTAGGACATTCAGAAGCCAAGTTATAAGCCCACAAAGGTGTAACTGGACTACATCTTTAAAGTGACACCAGGCCCGGTGACCTTTGGGACATGGTTTTACCCCCTATAGGAATGTGCGATCATCTTGAAACGTTCAGATCACTTACAACTCAATAGATTCTACCTTCTTGTAGCGTTTCAGCCTGATTGGACCTTGTTTTCACACAAATGGACCCAGAATGATGTGAAATTGTGCTTCGTGCAACATAATTCTGGGTGCCATTTACAAACCATAAGTGCTAATGTCTCCATTCCTTTTTGTGGTTGTAGGGGCTGTTGATTGGAGTACACTAAAACAAACCTAACCTCTCTAGGACATTCAGAAGCCAAGTTATAAGCCCACAAATGTGTAACTGGACTACTTCTTTAAAGTGACACCAGATCCGGTGACATTTGGGACATGGTTTGACCCCCTTAGGAAAGTGCTATCATCATGAAACGTTCAGATCACTTTCAACTCAATAGATTCTACCTTCCTGTAACGTTTCAGCCTGATTGGACCTTGTTTTCACTCAAATGAACACAGAATGATGTGAAATTGTGCTTTGTGCAACATAATTCTGGGTGCCATTTAAAAAGCATAAGTGCTAATGTCTCCATTCCTTTTTGTGGTTGTAGGGGCTGTTGATTGGAGTACAATAAAACAAACCTGATCGTTCTAGGACATTCAGAAGCCAAGTTATAAGCCCACAAATGTGTAACTGGACAACTTCTTTAAATTGACACCAGATCCGGTGACCTTTGAGACATGGTTTGACCCCCTTAGGAAAGTGCTATCATCATGAAACGTTCAGATCACTTACAACTCAATAGATTCTACCTTCCTGTAACGTTTCAGCCTGACTGGACCTTGTTTTCACACAAATGAACCCAGAATGATGTGAAGTTGGGCTTCGTGCAACATAATTCTGGGTGCCATTTAAAAACCATAAGTGCTAATGACTCCATTCCTTTTTGTGGTTGTAGGGGCTGTTGATTGGAGTACATTAAAACAAACCTGATCTCTCTAGGACATTCAGAAGCCAAGTTATAAGCCCACAAATGTGTAACTGGACTACTTCTTTAAATTGACACCAGATCCGGTGACCTTTGGGACATGGTTTGACCCCCTTAGGAAAGTGCTATCATCATGAAACGTTCAGATCACTTACAACTCAATAGATTCTACCTTCCTGTAACGTTTCAGCCTGATTGGACCTTGTTTTCACACAAATGAACCCAGAATGATGTGAAATTGTGCTTCGTTCAACATAATTCTGGGTGCCATTTACAAAGCATAAGTGCTAATGACTCCATTCCTTTTTGTGGTTGTAGGGGCTGTTGATTGGAGTATACTAAAATAAACCTGATCTCTCCAGGACATTCAGAAGCCAAGTTATAAGCCCACAAATGTGTAACTGGACTACTTCTTTAAATTGACACCAGATCCGGTGACCTTTGGGACATGGTTTGACCCCCTTAGGAAAGTGCTATCATCATGAAACGTTCAGATCACTTACAACTCAATAGATTCTACCTTCCTGTAACGTTTCAGCCTGATTGGACCTTGTTTTCACACAAATGGACCCAGAATGATGTGAAATTGTGCTTCGTGCAACATAATTCTGGGTGCCATTTACAAACCATAAGTGCTAATGACTCCATTCCTTTTTGTGGTTGTAGGGGCTGTTGATTGGAGTACACTAAAACAAACCTGACCTCTCTAGGACATTCAGAAGCCAAGTTATAAGCCCACAAAGGTGTAACTGGACTACTTCTTTAAAGTGACACCAGGCCCGGTGACCTTTGGGACATGGTTTGACCCCCTATAGGAATGTTCGATCATCATGAAACGTTCAGATCACTTACAACTCAAAAGATTCTACCTTCTTGTAACGTTTCAGCCTGATTGGACCTTGTTTTCACACAAATGAACCCAGAATGATGTGAAATTGTGCTTCGTGCAACATAATTCTGGGTGCCATTTACAAACCATAAGTGCCAATGACTCCATTCCTTTTTGTGGTTGTAGGGGCTGTTGATTGGAGTACACTAAAACAAACCTGACCTCTATAGGACATTCAGAAGCCAAGTTATAAGCCCACAAAGGTGTAACTGGACTACTTCTTTAAAGTGACACCAGGCCCGGTGACCTTTGGGACATGGTTTGACCCCCTATAGGAATGTGCGATCATCATTAAACGTTCAGATCACTTACAACTCAATAGATTCTACCTTCTTGTAACGTTTCAGCCTGATTGGACCTTGTTTTCACACAAATGAACCCAGAATGATGTGAAATTGTGCTTCGTGCAACATAATTCTGGGTGCCATTTACAAACCATAAGTGCTAATGACTCCATTCCTTTTTGTGGTTGTAGGGGCTGTTGATTGGAGTACACTAAAACAAACCTGATCTCTCTAGGACATTCAGAAGCCAAGTTATAAGCCCACAAATGTGTAACTGGACTACTTCTTTAAATTGACACCAGATCCGGTGAACTTTGGGACATGGTTTGACCCCCTTAGGAAAGTGCTATCATCGTGAAACGTTCAGATCACTTACAACTCAATAGATTCTACCTTCCTGTAACGTTTTAGCCTGATTGGACCTTGTTTTCACACAAATGACCCCAGAATGATGTGAAATTGTGCTTCGTGCAACATAATTCTGGGTGCCATTTAAAAACCATAAGTGCTAATGACTCCATTCCTTTTTGTGGTTGTAGGGGCTGTTGATTGGAGTATACTAAAACAAACCTGATCTCTCTAGGACATTCAGAAGCCAAGTTATAAGCCCACAAATGTGTAACTGGACTACTTCTTTA
Organism: Nothobranchius furzeri; assembly: GCF_043380555.1. Lineage (NCBI taxonomy): Eukaryota > Metazoa > Chordata > Actinopteri > Cyprinodontiformes > Nothobranchiidae > Nothobranchius > Nothobranchius furzeri. The sequence goes on along the minus strand of NC_091749.1, from coordinate 16,715,702 downwards.
AATTGACACCAGATCCGGTGACCTTTGGGACATGGTTTGACCCCCTTAGGAAAGTGCTATCATCATGAAACGTTCAGATCACTTACAACTCAATAGATTCTACCTTCCTGTAACGTTTCAGCCTGATTGGACCTTGTTTTCATACAAATGGACCCAGAATGATGTGAAATTGTGCTTCGTGCAACATAATTCTGGTTGCCATTTACAAACCATAAGTGCTAATGACTCCATTCCTTTTTGTGGCTGTAGGGGCTGTTTATTGGAGTACACTTAAACAAACCTGACCTCTCTAGGACATTCAGAAGCCAAGTTATAAGCCCACAAAGGTGTAACTGGACTACTTCTTTAAAGTGACACCAGGCCCGGTGACCTTTGGGACATGGTTTGACCCCCTATAGGAATGTGCGATCATCATGAAACGTTCAGATCACTTACAACTCAATAGATTCTACCTTCTTGTAACGTTTCAGCCTGATTGGACATTGTTTTCACACAAATGGACCCAGAATGATGTGAAATTGTGCTTCGTGCAACATAATTCTGGGTGCCATTTACAAACCATAAGTGCTAATGACTCCATTCCTGTTTGTGGTTGTAGGGGCTGTTGATTGGAGTACACTAAAACAAAGCTAACCTCTCTAGGACATTCAGAAGCCAAGTTATAAGCCCACAAATGTGTAACTGGACTACTTCTTTAAATTGACACCAGATCCGGTGACCTTTGGGACATGGTTTTACCCCCTTAGGAAAGTGCTATCATCATGAAACGTTCAGATCACTTACAACTCAATAGATTATACCTTCCTGTAACGTTTCAGCCTGATTGGACCTTGTTTTCACACAAATGAACCCGGAATGATGTGAAATTGTGCTTCATGCAGCATAATTCTGGGTGCCATTTAAAAACCATAAGTGCTAATGACTCCATTCCTTTTTGTGGTTGTAGGGGCTGTTGATTGGAGTACCCTAAAACAAACCTGATCTCTCTAGGACATTCAGAAGCCAAATTATAAGCCCACAAAGGTGTAACTGGACTACTTCTTTAAATTGACACCAGATCCGGTGACATTTGGGACATGGTTTGACCCCCTTAGGAAAGTGCTATCATCATGAAACGTTCAGATCACTTACAACTCAATAGATTCTACCTTCTTGTAGCGTTTCAGCCTAATTGGACCTTGTTTTCACACAAATGGACCCAGAATGATGTGAATTTGTGCTTCGTGCAACATAATTCTGGGTGCCATTTACAAACCATAAGTGCTAATGTCTCCATTCCTTTTTGTGGTTGTAGGAGCTGTTGATTGGAGTACAATAAAACAAACCTGACCTCTCTAGGACATTCAGAAGCCAAGTTGTAAGCCCACAAATGTGTAACTGGACTACTTCTTTAAAGTGACACCAGATCCGGTGACCTTTGGGACATAGTTTGACCCCTTTAGGAAGGTGCGATCATCTTGAAACGTTCAGATCACTTACAACTCAATAGATTCTACCTTCCTGTAACGTTTCAGCCTGATTGGACCTTGTTTTCACACAAATGGACCCAGAATGATGTGAAATTGTGCTTCGTGCAACATAATTCTGGGTGCCATTTACAAACCATAAGTGCTAATGTCTCCATTCCTTTTTGTGGTTGTAGGGGCTGTTGATTGGAGTACAATAAAACAAACATGACCTCTCTAGGACATTCAGAAGCCAAGTTGTAAGCCCACAAATGTGTAACTGGACTACTTCTTTAAAGTGACACCAGATCCGGTGACCTTTGGGACATGGTTTGACCCTCTTAGGAAAGTGCTATCATCATGAAACGTTCAGATCACTTACAACTCAATAGATTCTACCTTCCTGTAACGTTTCAGCCTGACTGGACCTTGTTTTCACACAAATGAACCCAGAATGATGTGAAATTGTGCTTCGTGCAACATAATTCTGGGTGCCATTTAAAAACCATAAGTGCTATTGACTCCATTCCTTTTTGTGGTTGTAGGGGCTGTTGATTGGAGTATACTAAAACAAACCTGATCTCTCTAGGACATTCAGAAGCCAAGTTATAAGCCCACAAATGTGTAACTGGACTACTTCTTTAAATTGACACCAGATCCGGCGACCTTTGGGACATGGTTTGACCCCCTTAGGAAAGTGCTATCATCATGAAACGTTCAGATCACTTACAACTCAATAGATTCTACCTTCCTGTAACGTTTCAGCCTGATTGGACCTTGTTTTCACACAAATGAACCCAGAATGATGTGAAATTGTGCTTCGTGCAACATAATTCTGGGTGCCATTTAAAAACCAAAAGTGCTAATGACTCCATTCCTTTTTGTGGTTGTAGGGGATGTTGATTGGAGTATACTAAAACAAACCTGATCTCTCAGGGACATTCAGAAGCCAAGTTATAAGCCCACAAATGTGTAACTGGACTACTTCTTTAAATTGACACCAGATCCGGTGACCTTTGGGACATGGTTTGACCCCCTTAGGAAAGTGCTATCATCATGAAACGTTCAGATCACTTACAACTCAATAGATTCTACCTTCCTGTAACGTTTCAGCCTGATTGGACCTTGTTTTCACACAAATGAACCCAGAATGATGTGAAATTGTGCTTCGTGCAACATAATTCTGGGTGCCATTTACAAACCATAAGTGCTAATGACTCCATTCCTTTTTGTGGTTGTAGGGGATTTTGATTGGAGTACACTAAAACAAACCTAACCTCTATAGGACATTCAGAAGCCAAGTTATAAGCCCACAAATGTGTAACTGGACTACTTCTTTAAAGTGGCACCAGATCCGGTGACCTTTGGGACATGGTTTGACCCCTTTAGGAATGTGCGATCATCTTGAAACGTTCAGATCACTTACAACTCAATAGATTCTACCTTCCTGTAACGTTTCAGCCTGATTGGACGTTGTTTTCACACAAATGGACCCAGAATGATGTGAAATTGTGCTTCGTGCAACATAATTCTGGGTGCCATTTACAAACCATAAGTGCTAATGTCTCCATTCCTTTTTGTGGTTGTAGGGGCTGTTGATTGGAGTACAATAAAACAAACCTGACCTCTCTAGGACATTCAGAAGCCAAATTATAAGCCCACAAAGGTGTAACTGGACTACTTCTTTAAATTGACACCAGATCCGGTGACATTTGGGACATGGTTTGACCCCCTTAGGAAAGTGCTATCATCATGAAACGTTCAGATCACTTACAACTCAATAGATTCTACCTTCTTGTAGCGTTTCAGCCTGATTGGACCTTGTTTTCACACAAATGGACCCAGAATGATGTGAATTTGTGCTTCGTGCAACATAATTCTGGGTGCCATTTACAAACCATAAGTGCTAATGTCTCCATTCCTTTTTGTGGTTGTAGGAGCTGTTGATTGGAGTACAATAAAACAAACCTGACCTCTCTAGGACATTCAGAAGCCAAGTTGTAAGCCCACAAATGTGTAACTGGACTACTTCTTTAAAGTGACACCAGATCCGGTGACCTTTGGGACATAGTTTGACCCCTTTAGGAATGTGCGATCATCTTGAAACGTTCAGATCACTTACAACTCAATAGATTCTACCTTCCTGTAACGTTTCAGCCTGATTGGACCTTGTTTTCACACAAATGGACCCAGAATGATGTGAAATTGTGCTTCGTGCAACATAATTCTGGGTGCCATTTACAAACCATAAGTGCTAATGTCTCCATTCCTTTTTGTGGTTGTAGGGGCTGTTGATTGGAGTACAATAAAACAAACATGACCTCTCTAGGACATTCAGAAGCCAAGTTGTAAGCCCACAAATGTGTAACTGGACTACTTCTTTAAAGTGACACCAGATCCGGTGACCTTTGGGACATGGTTTGACCCCCTTAGGAAAGTGCTATCATCATGAAACGTTCAGATCACTTACAACTCAATAGATTCTACCTTCCTGTAACGTTTCAGCCTGACTGGACCTTGTTTTCACACAAATGAACCCAGAATGATGTGAAATTGGGCTTCGTGCAACATAATTCTGGGTGCCATTTAAAAACCATAAGTGCTAATGACTCCATTCCTTTTTGTGGTTGTAGGGGCTGTTGATTGGAGTATACTAAAACAAACCTGATCTCTCTAGGACAGTCAGAAGCCAAGTTATAAGCCCACAAATGTGTAACTGGACTACTTCTTTAAATTGACACCAGATCCGGTGACCTTTGGGACATGGTTTGACCCCCTTAGGAAAGTGCTATCATCATGAAACATTCAGATCACTTACAACTCAATAGATTCTACCTTCCTGTAACGTTTCAGCCTGATTGGACCTTGTTTTCACACAAATGAACCCAGAATGATGTGAAATTGTGCTTCGTGCAACATAATTCTGGGTGCCATTTAAAAACCAAAAGTGCTAATGACTCCATTCCTTTTTGTGGTTGTAGGGGCTGTTGATTGGAGTATACTAAAACAAACCTGATCTCTCAGGGACATTCAGAAGCCAAGTTATAAGCCCACAAATGTGTAACTGGACTACTTCTTTAAATTGACACCAGATCCGGTGACCTTTGGGACATGGTTTGACCCCCTTAGGAAAGTGCTATCATCATGAAACGTTCAGATCACTTACAACTCAATAGATTCTACCTTCCTGTAACGTTTCAGCCTGATTGGACCTTGTTTTCACACAAATGAACCCAGAATGATGTGAAATTGTGCTTCGTGCAACATAATTCTGGGTGCCATTTACAAACCATAAGTGCTAATGACTCCATTCCTTTTTGTGGTTGTAGGGGATTTTGATTGGAGTACACTAAAACAAACCTAACCTCTATAGGACATTCAGAAGCCAAGTTATAAGCCCACAAATGTGTAACTGGACTACTTCTTTAAAGTGGCACCAGATCCGGTGACCTTTGGGACATGGTTTGACCCCTTTAGGAATGTGCGATCATCTTGAAACGTTCAGATCACTTACAACTCAATAGATTCTACCTTCCTGTAACGTTTCAGCCTGATTGGACGTTGTTTTCACACAAATGGACCCAGAATGATGTGAAATTGTGCTTCGTGCAACATAATTCTGGGTGCCATTTACAAACCATAAGTGCTAATGTCTCCATTCCTTTTTGTGGTTGTAGGGGCTGTTGATTGGAGTACAATAAAACAAACCTGACCTCTCTAGGACATTCAGAAGCCAAGTTGTAAGCCCACAAATGTGTAACTGGACTACTTCTTTAAAGTGACACCAGATCCGGTGACCTTTGGGACATGGTTTGACCCCCTTAGGAAAGTGCGATCATCTTGAAACGTTCAGATCACTTACAACTCAATAGATTCTACCTTCTTGTAGCGTTTCAGCCTGATTGGACCTTGTTTTCACACAAATGGACCCAGAATGATGTGAAATTGGGCTTCGTGCAACATAATTCTGGTTGCCATTTACAAACCATAAGTGCTAATGACTCCATTCCTTTTTGTGGCTTTAGGGGCTGTTTATTGGAGTACACTTAAACAAACCTGACCTCTCTAGGACATTCAGAAGCCAAGTTATAAGCCCACAAATGTGTAACTGGACTACTTCTTTAAAGTGACACCAGATCCGGTGACCTTTGGGACATGGTTTGACCCCCTTAGGAAAGTGCTACCATCATGAAACGTTCAGATCACTTACAACTCAATAGATTCTACCTTCCTGTAACGTTTCAGCCTGATTGGACCTTGTTTTCACACAAATGAACCCAGAATGATGTGAAATTGTGCTTCGTGCAACATAATTCTGGGTACCATTTACAAACCATAAGTGCTAATGACTCCATTCCTTTTTGTGGTTGTAGGGGCTGTTTATTGGAGTACACTAAAACAAACCTGACCTCTATAGGACATTCAGAAGCCAAGTTATAAGCCCACAAAGGTGTAACTGGACTACTTCTTTAAAGTGACACCAGGCCCGGTGACCTTTGGGACATGGTTTGACCCCCTATAGGAATGTGCGATCATCATTAAACGTTCAGATCACTTACAACTCAATAGATTCTACCTTCTTGTAACGTTTCAGCCTGATTGGACCTTGTTTTCACACAAATGAACCCAGAATGATGTGAAATTGTGCTTCGTGCAACATAATTCTGGGTGCCATTTACAAACCATAAGTGCTAATGACTCCATTCCTTTTTGTGGTTGTAGGGGCTGTTGATTGGAGTACACTAAAACAAACCTGATCTCTCTAGGACATTCAGAAGCCAAGTTATAAGCCCACAAATGTGTAACTGGACTACTTCTTTAAATTGACACCAGATCCGGTGAACTTTGGGACATGGTTTGACCCCCTTAGGAAAGTGCTATCATCGTGAAACGTTCAGATCACTTACAACTCAATAGATTCTACCTTCCTGTAACGTTTTAGCCTGATTGGACCTTGTTTTCACACAAATGACCCCAGAATGATGTGAAATTGTGCTTCGTGCAACATAATTCTGGGTGCCATTTAAAAACCATAAGTGCTAATGACTCCATTCCTTTTTGTGGTTGTAGGGGCTGTTGATTGGAGTATACTAAAACAAACCTGATCTCTCTAGGACATTCAGAAGCCAAGTTATAAGCCCACAAATGTGTAACTGGACTACTTCTTTAAATTGACACCAGATCCGGTGACCTTTGGGACATGGTTTGACCCCCTTAGGAAAGTGCTATCATCATGAAACGTTCAGATCACTTACAACTCAATAGATTCTACCTTCCTGTAACGTTTCAGCCTGATTGGACCTTGTTTTCATACAAATGGACCCAGAATGATGTGAAATTGTGCTTCGTGCAACATAATTCTGGTTGCCATTTACAAACCATAAGTGCTAATGACTCCATTCCTTTTTGTGGCTGTAGGGGCTGTTTATTGGAGTACACTTAAACAAACCTGACCTCTCTAGGACATTCTGAAGCCAAGTTATAAGCCCACAAATGTGTAACTGGACTACTTCTTTAAAGTGACACCAGGCCCGGTGACCTTTGAGACATGGTTTGACCCCCTATAGGAATGTGCGATCATCATGAAACGTTCAGATCACTTACAACTCAATAGATTCTACCTTCTTGTAACGTTTCAGCCTGATTGGACATTGTTTTCACACAAATGGACCCAGAATGATGTGAAATTGTGCTTCGTGCAACATAATTCTGGGTGCCATTTACAAACCATAAGTGCTAATGACTCCATTCCTTTTTGTGGTTGTAGGGGCTGTTGATTGGAGTACACTAAAACAAAGCTAACCTCTCTAGGACATTCAGAAGCCAAGTTATAAGCCCACAAATGTGTAACTGGACTACTTCTTTAAATTGACACCAGATCCGGTGACCTTTGGGACATGGTTTGACCCCCTTAGGAAAGGGCTATCATCATGAAACGTTCAGATCACTTACAACTCAATAGATTCTACCTTCCTGTAACGTTTCAGCCTGATTGGACCTTGTTTTCATACAAATGGACCCAGAATGATGTGAAATTGTGCTTTGTGCAACATAATTCTGGTTGCCATTTACAAACCATAAGTGCTAATGACTCCATTCCTTTTTGTGGCTGTAGGGGCTGTTTATTGGAGTACACTTAAACAAACCTGACTCTCTAGGACATTCAGAAGCCAAGTTATAAGCCCACAAAGGTGTAACTGGACTACTTCTTTAAAGTGACACCAGGCCCGGTGACCTTTGGGACATGGTTTGACCCCCTATAGGAATGTGCGATCATCATGAAACGTTCAGATCACTTACAACTCAATAGATTCTACCTTCTTGTAGCGTTTCAGCCTGATTGGACCTTGTTTTCACACAAATGGACCCAGAATGATGTGAAATTGGGCTTCGTGCAACATAATTCTGGTTGCCATTTACAAACCATAAGTGCTAATGACTCCATTCCTTTTTGTGGCTGTAGGGGCTGTTTATTGGAGTACACTTAAACAAACCTGACCTCTCTAGGACATTCAGAAGCCAAGTTATAAGCCCACAAATGTGTAACTGGACTACTTCTTTAAAGTGACACCAGATCCGGTGACCTTTGGGACATGGTTTGACCCCCTTAGGAAAGTGCTACCATCATGAAACGTTCAGATCACTTACAACTCAATAGATTCTACCTTCCTGTAACGTTTCAGACTGATTGGACCTTGTTTTCACACAAATGAACCCAGAATGATGTGAAATTGTGCTTCGTGCAACATAATTCTGGGTACCATTTACAAACCATAAGTGCTAATGACTCCATTCCTTTTTGTGGTTGTAGGGGCTGTTTAATGGAGTACACTAAAACAAACCTGACCTCTATAGGACATTCAGAAGCCAAGTTATAAGCCCACAAAGGTGTAACTGGACTACTTCTTTAAAGTGACACCAGGCCCGGTGACCTTTGGGACATGGTTTGACCCCCTATAGGAATGTGCGATCATCATTAAACGTTCAGATCACTTACAACTCAATAGATTCTACCTTCTTGTAACGTTTCAGCCTGATTGGACCTTGTTTTCACACAAATGAACCCAGAATGATGTGAAATTGTGCTTCGTGCAACATAATTCTGGGTGCCATTTACAAACCATAAGTGCTAATGACTCCATTCCTTTTTGTGGTTGTAGGGGCTGTTGATTGGAGTACACTAAAACAAACCTGATCTCTCTAGGACATTCAGAAGCCAAGTTATAAGCCCACAAATGTGTAACTGGACTACTTCTTTAAATTGACACCAGATCCGGTGAACTTTGGGACATGGTTTGACCCCCTTAGGAAAGGGCTATCATCGTGAAACGTTCAGATCACTTACAACTCAATAGATTCTACCTTCCTGTAACGTTTTAGCCTGATTGGACCTTGTTTTCACACAAATGACCCCAGAATGATGTGAAATTGTGCTTCGTGCAACATAATTCTGGGTGCCATTTAAAAACCATAAGTGCTAATGACTCCATTCCTTTTTGTGGTTGTAGGGGCTGTTGATTGGAGTATACTAAAACAAACCAGATCTCTCTAGGACATTCAGAAGCCAAGTTATAAGCCCACAAATGTGTAACTGGACTACTTCTTTAAATTGACACCAGATCCGGTGACCTTTGGGACATGGTTTGACCCCCTTAGGAAAGTGCTATCATCATGAAACGTTCAGATCACTTACAACTCAATAGATTCTACCTTCCTGTAACGTTTCAGCCTGATTGGACCTTGTTTTCATACAAATGGACCCAGAATGATGTGAAATTGTGCTTCGTGCAACATAATTCTGGTTGCCATTTACAAACCATAAGTGCTAATGACTCCATTCCTTTTTGTGGCTGTAGGGGCTGTTTATTGGAGTACACTTAAACAAACCTGACCTCTCTAGGACATTCAGAAGCCAAGTTATAAGCCCACAAAGGTGTAACTGGACTACTTCTTTAAAGTGACACCAGGCCCGGTGACCTTTGAGACATGGTTTGACCCCCTATAGGAATGTGCGATCATCATGAAACGTTCAGATCACTTACAACTCAATAGATTCTACCTTCTTGTAACGTTTCAGCCTGATTGGACATTGTTTTCACACAAATGGACCCAGAATGATGTGAAATTGTGCTTCGTGCAACATATTTCTGGGTGCCATTTACAAACCATAAGTGCTAATGACTCCATTCCTTTTTGTGGTTGTAGGGGCTGTTGATTGGAGTACACTAAAACAAAGATAACCTCTCTAGGACATTCAGAAGCCAAGTTATAAGCCCACAAATGTGTAACTGGACTACTTCTTTAAATTGACACCAGATCCGGTGACCTTTGGGACATGGTTTGACCCCCTTAGGAAAGTGCTATCATCATGAAACGTTCAGATCACTTACAACTCAATAGATTCTACCTTCTTGTAGCGTTTCAGCCTGATTGGACCTTGTTTTCACACAAATGGACCCAGAATGATGTGAATTTGTGCTTCGTGCAACATAATTCTGGGTGCCATTTACAAACCATAAGTGCTAATGTCTCCATTCCTTTTTGTGGTTGTAGGAGCTGTTGATTGGAGTACAATAAAACAAACCTGACCTCTCTAGGACATTCAGAAGCCAAGTTGTAAGCCCACAAATGTGTAACTGGACTACTTCTTTAAAGTGACACCAGATCCGGTGACCTTTGGGACATAGTTTGACCCCTTTAGGAATGTGCGATCATCTTGAAACGTTCAGATCACTTACGACTCAATAGATTCTACCTTCCTGTAACGTTTCAGCCTGATTGGACCTTGTTTTCACACAAATGGACCCAGAATGATGTGAAATTGTGCTTCGTGCAACATAATTCTGGGTGCCATTTACAAACCATAAGTGCTAATGTCTCCATTCCTTTTTGTGGTTGTAGGGGCTGTTGATTGGAGTACAATAAAACAAACATGACCTCTCTAGGACATTCAGAAGCCAAGTTGTAAGCCCACAAATGTGTAACTGGACTACTTCTTTAAAGTGACACCAGATCCGGTGACCTTTGGGACATGGTTTGACCCCCTTAGGAAAGTGCTATCATCATGAAACGTTCAGATCACTTACAACTCAATAGATTCTACCTTCCTGTAACGTTTCAGCCTGACTGGACCTTGTTTTCACACAAATGAACCCAGAATGATGTGAAATTGGGCTTCGTGCAACATAATTCTGGGTGCCATTTAAAAACCATAAGTGCTAATGACTCCATTCCTTTTTGTGGTTGTAGGGGCTGTTGATTGGAGTATACTAAAACAAACCTGATCTCTCTAGGACAGTCAGAAGCCAAGTTATAAGCCCACAAATGTGTAACTGGACTACTTCTTTAAATTGACACCAGATCCGGTGACCTTTGGGACATGGTTTGACCCCCTTAGGAAAGTGCTATCATCATGAAACGTTCAGATCACTTACAACTCAATAGATTCTACCTTCCTGTAACGTTTCAGCCTGATTGGACCTTGTTTTCACACAAATGAACCCAGAATGATGTGAAATTGTGCTTCGTGCAACATAATTCTGGGTGCCATTTAAAAACCAAAAGTGCTAATGACTCCATTCCTTTTTGTGGTTGTAGGGGCTGTTGATTGGAGTATACTAAAACAAACCTGATCTCTCAGGGACATTCAGAAGCCAAGTTATAAGCCCACAAATGTGTAACTGGACTACTTCTTTAAATTGACACCAGATCCGGTGACCTTTGGGACATGGTTTGACCCCCTTAGGAAAGTGCTATCATCATGAAACGTTCAGATCACTTACAACTCAATAGATTCTACCTTCCTGTAACGTTTCAGCCTGATTGGACCTTGTTTTCACACAAATGAACCCAGAATGATGTGAAATTGTGCTTCGTGCAACATAATTCTGGGTGCCATTTACAAACCATAAGTGCTAATGACTCCATTCCTTTTTGTGGTTGTAGGGGATTTTGATTGGAGTACACTAAAACAAACCTAACCTCTATAGGACATTCAGAAGCCAAGTTATAAGCCCACAAATGTGTAACTGGACTACTTCTTTAAAGTGGCACCAGATCCGGTGACCTTTGGGACATGGTTTGACCCCTTTAGGAATGTGCGATCATCTTGAAACGTTCAGATCACTTACAACTCAATAGATTCTACCTTCCTGTAACGTTTCAGCCTGATTGGACGTTGTTTTCACACAAATGGACCCAGAATGATGTGAAATTGTGCTTCGTGCAACATAATTCTGGGTGCCATTTACAAACCATAAGTGCTAATGTCTCCATTCCTTTTTGTGGTTGTAGGGGCTGTTGATTGGAGTACAATAAAACAAACCTGACCTCTCTAGGACATTCAGAAGCCAAGTTGTAAGCCCACAAATGTGTAACTGGACTACTTCTTTAAAGTGACACCAGATCCGGTGACCTTTGGGACATGGTTTGACCCCCTTAGGAAAGTGCGATCATCTTGAAACGTTCAGATCACTTACAACTCAATAGATTCTACCTTCTTGTAGCGTTTCAGCCTGATTGGACCTTGTTTTCACACAAATGGACCCAGAATGATGTGAAATTGGGCTTCGTGCAACATAATTCTGGTTGCCATTTACAAACCATAAGTGCTAATGACTCCATTCCTTTTTGTGGCTTTAGGGGCTGTTTATTGGAGTACACTTAAACAAACCTGACCTCTCTAGGACATTCAGAAGCCAAGTTATAAGCCCACAAATGTGTAACTGGACTACTTCTTTAAAGTGACACCAGATCCGGTGACCTTTGGGACATGGTTTGACCCCCTTAGGAAAGTGCTACCATCATGAAACGTTCAGATCACTTACAACTCAATAGATTCTACCTTCCTGTAACGTTTCAGCCTGATTGGACCTTGTTTTCACACAAATGAACCCAGAATGATGTGAAGTTGGGCTTCGTGCAACATAATTCTGGGTACCATTTACAAACCATAAGTGCTAATGACTCCATTCCTTTTTGTGGTTGTAGGGGCTGTTTATTGGAGTACACTAAAACAAACCTGACCTCTATAGGACATTCAGAAGCCAAGTTATAAGCCCACAAAGGTGTAACTGGACTACTTCTTTAAAGTGACACCAGGCCCGGTGACCTTTGGGACATGGTTTGACCCCCTATAGGAATGTGCGATCATCATTAAACGTTCAGATCACTTACAACTCAATAGATTCTACCTTCTTGTAACGTTTCAGCCTGATTGGACCTTGTTTTCACACAAATGAACCCAGAATGATGTGAAATTGTGCTTCGTGCAACATAATTCTGGGTGCCATTTACAAACCATAAGTGCTAATGACTCCATTCCTTTTTGTGGTTGTAGGGGCTGTTGATTGGAGTACACTAAAACAAACCTGATCTCTCTAGGACATTCAGAAGCCAAGTTATAAGCCCACAAATGTGTAACTGGACTACTTCTTTAAATTGACACCAGATCCGGTGAACTTTGGGACATGGTTTGACCCCCTTAGGAAAGTGCTATCATTGTGAAACGTTCAGATCACTTACAACTCAATAGATTCTACCTTCCTGTAACGTTTTAGCCTGATTGGACCTTGTTTTCACACAAATGACCCCCAGAATGATGTGAAATTGTGCTTCGTGCAACATAATTCTGGGTGCCATTTAAAAACCATAAGTGCTAATGACTCCATTCCTTTTTGTGGTTGTAGGGGCTGTTGATTGGAGTATACTAAAACAAACCTGATCTCTCTAGGACATTCAGAAGCCAAGTTATAAGCCCACAAATGTGTAACTGGACTACTTCTTTAAATTGACACCAGATCCGGTGACCTTTGGGACATGGTTTGACCCCCTTAGGAAAGTGCTATCATCATGAAACGTTCAGATCACTTACAACTCAATAGATTCTACCTTCCTGTAACGTTTCAGCCTGATTGGACCTTGTTTTCATACAAATGGACCCAGAATGATGTGAAATTGTGCTTCGTGCAACATAATTCTGGTTGCCATTTACAAACCATAAGTGCTAATGACTCCATTCCTTTTTGTGGCTGTAGGGGCTGTTTATTGGAGTACACTTAAACAAACCTGACCTCTCTAGGACATTCAGAAGCCAAGTTATAAGCCCACAAAGGTGTAACTGGACTACTTCTTTAAAGTGACACCAGGCCCGGTGACCTTTGAGACATGGTTTGACCCCCTATAGGAATGTGCGATCATCATGAAACGTTCAGATCACTTACAACTCAATAGATTCTACCTTCTTGTAACGTTTCAGCCTGATTGGACATTGTTTTCACACAAATGGACCCAGAATGATGTGAAATTGTGCTTCGTGCAACATAATTCTGGGTGCCATTTACAAACCATAAGTGCTAATGACTCCATTCCTTTTTGTGGTTGTAGGGGCTGTTGATTGGAGTACACTAAAACAAAGCTAACCTCTCTAGGACATTCAGAAGCCAAGTTATAAGCCCACAAATGTGTAACTGGACTACTTCTTTAAATTGACACCAGATCCGGTGACCTTTGGGACATGGTTTGACCCCCTTAGGAAAGTGCTATCATCATGAAACGTTCAGATCACTTACAACTCAATAGATTCTACCTTCCTGTAACGTTTCAGCCTGATTGGACCTTGTTTTCAAACAAATGGACCCAGAATGATGTGAAATTGTGCTTTGTGCAACATAATTCTGGTTGCCATTTACAAACCATAAGTGCTAATGACTCCATTCCTTTTTGTGGCTGTAGGGGCTGTTTATTGGAGTACACTTAAACAAACCTGACCTCTCTAGGACATTCAGAAGCCAAGTTATAAGCCCACAAAGGTGTAACTGGACTACTTCTTTAAAGTGACACCAGGCCCGGTGACCTTTGGGACATGGTTTGACCCCCTATAGGAATGTGCGATCATCATGAAACGTTCAGATCACTTACAACTCAATAGATTCTACCTTCTTGTAGCGTTTCAGCCTGATTGGACCTTGTTTTCACACAAATGGACCCAGAATGATGTGAAATTGGGCTTCGTGCAACATAATTCTGGTTGCCATTTACAAACCATAAGTGCTAATGACTCCATTCCTTTTTGTGGCTGTAGGGGCTGTTTATTGGAGTACAGTTAAACAAACCTGACCTCTCTAGGACATTCAGAAGCCAAGTTATAAGCCCACAAATGTGTAACTGGACTACTTCTTTAAAGTGACACCAGATCCGGTGACCTTTGGGACATGGTTTGACCCCCTTAGGAAAGTGCTACCATCATGAAACGTTCAGATCACTTACAACTCAATAGATTCTACCTTCCTGTAACGTTTCAGCCTGATTGGACCTTGTTTTCACACAAATGAACCCAGAATGATGTGAAATTGTGCTTCGTGCAACATAATTCTGGGTACCATTTACAAACCAAAAGTGCTAATGACTCCATTCCTTTTTGTGGTTGTAGGGGCTGTTTATTGGAGTACACTAAAACAAACCTGACCTCTATAGGACATTCAGAAGCCAAGTTATAAGCCCACAAAGGTGTAACTGGACTACTTCTTTAAAGTGACACCAGGCCCGGTGACCTTTGGGACATGGTTTGACCCCCTATAGGAATGTGCGATCATCATTAAACGTTCAGATCACTTACAACTCAATAGATTCTACCTTCTTGTAACGTTTCAGCCTGATTGGACCTTGTTTTCACACAAATGAACCCAGAATGATGTGAAATTGTGCTTCGTGCAACATAATTCTGGGTGCCATTTACAAACCATAAGTGCTGATGACTCCATTCCTTTTTGTGGTTGTAGGGGCTGTTGATTGGAGTACACTAAAACAAACCTGATCTCTCTAGGACATTCAGAAGCCAAGTTATAAGCCCACAAATGTGTAACTGGACTACTTCTTTAAATTGACACCAGATCCGGTGAACTTTGGGACATGGTTTGACCCCCTTAGGAAAGGGCTATCATCGTGAAACGTTCAGATCACTTACAACTCAATAGATTCTACCTTCCTGTAACGTTTTAGCCTGATTGGACCTTGTTTTCACACAAATGACCCCAGAATGATGTGAAATTGTGCTTCGTGCAACATAATTCTGGGTGCCATTTAAAAACCATAAGTGCTAATGACTCCATTCCTTTTTGTGGTTGTAGGGGCTGTTGATTGGAGTATACTAAAACAAACCTGATCTCTCTAGGACATTCAGAAGCCAAGTTATAAGCCCACAAATGTGTAACTGGACTACTTCTTTAAATTGACACCAGATCCGGTGACCTTTGGGACATGGTTTGACCCCCTTAGGAAAGTGCTATCATCATGAAACGTTCAGATCACTTACAACTCAATAGATTCTACCTTCCTGTAACGTTTCAGCCTGATTGGACCTTGTTTTCATACAAATGGACCCAGAATGATGTGAAATTGTGCTTCGTGCAACATAATTCTGGTTGCCATTTACAAACCATAAGTGCTAATGACTCCATTCCTTTTTGTGGCTGTAGGGGCTGGTTATTGGAGTACACTTAAACAAACCTGACCTCTCTAGGACATTCAGAAGCCAAGTTATAAGCCCACAAAGGTGTAACTGGACTACTTCTTTAAAGTGACACCAGGCCCGGTGACCTTTGAGACATGGTTTGACCCCCTATAGGAATGTGCGATCATCATGAAACGTTCAGATCACTTACAACTCAATAGATTCTACCTTCTTGTAACGTTTCAGCCTGATTGGACATTGTTTTCACACAAATGGACCCAGAATGATGTGAAATTGTGCTTCGTGCAACATATTTCTGGGTGCCATTTACAAACCATAAGTGCTAATGACTCCATTCCTTTTTGTGGTTGTAGGGGCTGTTGATTGGAGTACACTAAAACAAAGATAACCTCTCTAGGACACTCAGAAGCCAAGTTATAAGCCCACAAATGTGTAACTGGACTACTTCTTTAAATTGACACCAGATCCGGTGACCTTTGGGACATGGTTTTACCCCCTTAGGAAAGTGCTATCATCATGAAACGTTCAGATCACTTACAACTCAATAGATTCTACCTTCCTGTAACGTTTCAGCCTGATTGGACCTTGTTTTCATACAAATGGACCCAGAATGATGTGAAATTGTGCTTCGTGCAACATAATTCTGGTTGCCATTTACAAACCATAAGTGCTAATGACTCCATTCCTTTTTGTGGCTGTAGGGGCTTTTTATTGGAGTACACTTAAACAAACCTGACCTCTCTAGGACATTCAGAAGCCAAGTTATAAGCCCACAAAGGTGTAACTGGACTACTTCTTTAAAGTGACACCATGCCCGGTGACCTTTGGGACATGGTTTGACCCCCTATAGGAATGTGCCATCATCATGAAACGTTCAGATCACTTACAACTCAATAGATTCTACCTTCTTGTAACGTTTCAGCCTGATTGGACATTGTTTTCACACAAATGGACCCAGAATGATGTGAAATTGTGCTTCGTGCAACATAATTCTGGGTGCCATTTACAAACCATAAGTGCTAATGACTCCATTCCTTTTTGTGGTTGTAGGGGCTGTTGATTGGAGTACACTAAAACAAAGCTAACCTCTCTAGGACATTCAGAAGCCAAGTTATAAGCCCACAAATGTGTAACTGGACTACTTCTTTAAATTGACACCAGATCCGGTGACCTTTGGGACATGGTTTTACCCCCTTAGGAAAGTGCTATCATCATGAAACGTTCAGATCACTTACAACTCAATAGATTATACCTTCCTGTAACGTTTCAGCCTGATTGGACCTTGTTTTCACACAAATGAACCCGGAATGATGTGAAATTGTGCTTCGTGCAGCATAATTCTGGGTGCCATTTAAAAACCATAAGTGCTAATGACTCCATTCCTTTTTGTGGTTGTAGGGGCTGTTGATTGGAGTACCCTAAAACAAACCTGATCTCTCTAGGACATTCAGAAGCCAAATTAAAATCCCACAAAGGTGTAACTGGACTACTTCTTTAAATTGACACCAGATCCGGTGACATTTGGGACATGGTTTGACCCCCTTAGGAAAGTGCTATCATCATGAAACATTCAGATCACTTACAACTCAATAGATTCTACCTTCTTGTAGCGTTTCAGCCTGATTGGACCTTGTTTTCACACAAATGGACCCAGAATGATGTGAATTTGTGCTTCGTGCAACATAATTCTGGGTGCCATTTACAAACCATAAGTGCTAATGTCTCCATTCCTTTTTGTGGTTGTAGGAGCTGTTGATTGGAGTACAATAAAACAAACCTGACCTCTCTAGGACATTCAGAAGCCAAGTTGTAAGCCCACAAATGTGTAACTGGACTACTTCTTTAAAGTGACACCAGATCCGGTGACCTTTGGGACATAGTTTGACCCCTTTAGGAATGTGCGATCATCTTGAAACGTTCAGATCACTTACAACTCAATAGATTCTACCTTCCTGTAACGTTTCAGCCTGATTGGACCTTGTTTTCACACAAATGGACCCAGAATGATGTGAAATTGTGCTTCGTGCAACATAATTCTGGGTGCCATTTAAAAACCAAAAGTGCTAATGACTCCATTCCTTTTTGTGGTTGTAGGGGCTGTTGATTGGAGTATACTAAAACAAACCTGATCTCTCAGGGACATTCAGAAGCCAAGTTATAAGCCCACAAATGTGTAACTGGACTACTTCTTTAAATTGACACCAGATCCGGTGACCTTTGGGACATGGTTTGACCCCCTTAGGAAAGTGCTATCATCATGAAACGTTCAGATCACTTACAACTCAATAGATTCTACCTTCCTGTAACGTTTCAGCCTGATTGGACCTTGTTTTCACACAAATGAACCCAGAATGATGTGAAATTGTGCTTCGTGCAACATAATTCTGGGTGCCATTTACAAACCATAAGTGCTAATGACTCCATTCCTTTTTGTGGTTGTAGGGGCTGTTGATTGGAGTACAATAAAACAAACCTGACCTCTCTAGGACATTCAGAAGCCAAGTTATAAGCCCACAAATGTGTAACTGGAGTACTTCTTTAAAGTGACACCAGATCCGGTGACCTTTGGGACATGGTTTGACCCCTTTAAGAATGTGCGATCATCTTGAAACGTTCAGATCACTTACAACTCAATAGATTCTACCTTCCTGTAACGTTTCAGCCTGATTGGACGTTGTTTTCACACAAATGGACCCAGAATGATGTGAAATTGTGCTTCGTGCAACATAATTCTGGGTGCCATTTACAAACCATAAGTGCTAATGTCTCCATTCCTTTTTGTGGTTGTAGGGGCTGTTGATTGGAGTACAATAAAACAAACCTGACCTCTCTAGGACATTCAGAAGCCAAGTTGTAAGCCCACAAATGTGTAACTGGACTACTTCTTTAAAGTGACACCAGATCCGGTGACCTTTGGGACATGGTTTGACCCCCTTAGGAAAGTGCGATCATCTTGAAACGTTCAGATCACTTACAACTCAATAGATTCTACCTTCTTGTAGCGTTTCAGCCTGATTGGACCTTGTTTTCACACAAATGGACCCAGAATGATGTGAAATTGGGCTTCGTGCAACATAATTCTGGTTGCCATTTACAAACCATAAGTGCTAATGACTCCATTCCTTTTTGTGGCTGTAGGGGCTGTTTATTGGAGTACACTTAAACAAACCTGACCTCTCTAGGACATTCAGAAGCCAAGTTATAAGCCCACAAATGTGTAACTGGACTACTTCTTTAAAGTGACACCAGATCCGGTGACCTTTGGGACATGGTTTGACCCCCTTAGGAAAGTGCTACCATCATGAAACGTTCAGATCACTTACAACTCAATAGATTCTACCTTCCTGTAACGTTTCAGCCTGATTGGACCTTGTTTTCACACAAATGAACCCAGAATGATGTGAAATTGTGCTTCGTGCAACATAATTCTGGGTACCATTTACAAACCATAAGTGCTAATGACTCCATTCCTTTTTGTGGTTGTAGGGGCTTTTGATTGGAGTACACTAAAACAAACCTAACCTCTCTAGGACATTCATAAGCCAAGTTATAAGCCCACAAAGGTGTAACTGGACAACTTCTTTAAATTGACACCAGATCCGGTGACATTTGGGACATGGTTTGACCCCCTTAGGAAAGTGCTATCATCATGAAACGTTCAGATCACTTACAACTCAATAGATTCTACCTTCCTGTAACGTTTCAGCCTGATTGGACCTTGTTTTCACACAAATGAACCCAGAATGATGTGAAATTGTGCTTCGTGCAACATAATTCTGGGTGCCATTTAAAAACCATAAGTGCTAATGTCTCCATTCCTTTTTGTGGTTGTAGGGGCTGTTGATTGGAGTACACTAAAACAAACCTGACCTCTCTAGGACATTCAGAAGCCAAGATATAAGCCCACAAATGTGTAACTGGACTACTTCTTTAAAGTGACACCAGATCCGGTGACCTTTGGGACATGGTTTGACCCCCTTAGGAAAGTGCTACCATCATGAAACGTTCAGATCACTTACAACTCAATAGATATTACCTTCCTGTAACGTTTCAGCCTGATTGGACCTTGTTTTCACACAAATGAACCCAGAATGATGTGAAATTGTGCTTCGTGCAACATAATTCTGGGTACCATTTACAAACCATAAGTGCTAATGACTCCATTCCTTTTTGTGGTTGTAGGGGCTTTTAATTGGAGTACACTAAAACAAACCTAACCTCTCTAGGACATTCAGAAGCCAAGTTATAAGCCCACAAAGGTGTAACTGGACTACATCTTTAAAGTGACACCAGGCCCGGTGACCTTTGGGACATGGTTTTACCCCCTATAGGAATGTGCGATCATCTTGAAACGTTCAGATCACTTACAACTCAATAGATTCTACCTTCTTGTAGCTTTTCAGCCTGATTGGACCTTGTTTTCACACAAATGGACCCAGAATGATGTGAAATTGTGCTTCGTGCAACATAATTCTGGGTGCCATTTACAAACCATAAGTGCTAATGTCTCCATTCCTTTTTGTGGTTGTAGGGGCTGTTGATTGGAGTACACTAAAACAAACCTAACCTCTCTAGGACATTCAGAAGCCAAGTTATAAGCCCACAAATGTGTAACTGGACTACTTCTTTAAAGTGACACCAGATCCGGTGACCTTTGGGACATGGTTTGACCCCCTTAGGAAAGTGCTATCATCATGAAACGTTCAGATCACTTACAACTCAATAGATTCTACCTTCCTGTAACGTTTCAGCCTGATTGGACCTTGTTTTCACTCAAATGAACACAGAATGATGTGAAATTGTGCTTCGTGCAACATAATTCTGGGTGCCATTTAAAAAGCATAAGTGCTAATGTCTCCATTCCTTTTTGTGGTTGTAGGGGCTGTTGATTGGAGTACACTAAAACAAACCTGATCGTTCTAGGACATTCAGAAGCCAAGTTATAAGCCCACAAATGTGTAACTGGACAACTTCTTTAAATTGACACCAGATCCGGTGACCTTTGAGACATGGTTTGACCCCCTTAGGAAAGTGCTATCATCATGAAATATTCAGATCACTTACAACTCAATAGATTCTACCTTCTTGTAACGTTTCAGCCTGATTGGACATTGTTTTCACACAAATGGACCCAGAATGATGTGAAATTGTGCTTCGTGCAACATATTTCTGGGTGCCATTTACAAACCATAAGTGCTAATGACTCCATTCCTTTTTGTGGTTGTAGGGGCTGTTGATTGGAGTACACTAAAACAAAGATAACCTCTCTAGGACATTCAGAAGCCAAGTTATAAGCCCACAAATGTGTAACTGGACTACTTCTTTAAATTGACACCAGATCCGGTGACCTTTGGGACATGGTTTGACCCCCTTAGGAAAGTGCTATCATCATGAAACGTTCAGATCACTTACAACTCAATAGATTCTACCTTCCTGTAACGTTTCAGCCTGATTGGACCTTGTTTTCATACAAATGGACCCAGAATGATGTGAAATTGTGCTTCGTGCAACATAATTCTGGTTGCCATTTACAAACCATAAGTGCTAATGACTCCATTCCTTTTTGTGGCTGTAGGGGCTTTTTATTGGAGTACACTTAAACAAACCTGACCTCTCTAGGACATTCAGAAGCCAAGTTATAAGCCCACAAAGGTGTAACTGGACTACTTCTTTAAAGTGACACCAGGCCCGGTGACCTTTGGGACATGGTTTGACCCCCTATAGGAATGTGCGATCATCATGAAACGTTCAGATCACTTACAACTCAATAGATTCTACCTTCTTGTAACGTTTCAGCCTGATTGGACATTGTTTTCACACAAATGGACCCAGAATGATGTGAAATTGTGCTTCGTGCAACATAATTCTGGGTGCCATTTACAAACCATAAGTGCTAATGACTCCATTCCTTTTTGTGGTTGTAGGGGCTGTTGATTGGAGTACACTAAAACAAAGCTAACCTCTCTAGGACATTCAGAAGCCAAGTTATAAGCCCACAAATGTGTAACTGGACTACTTCTTTAAATTGACACCAGATCCGGTGACCTTTGGGACATGGTTTTACCCCCTTAGGAAAGTGCTATCATCATGAAACGTTCAGATCACTTACAACTCAATAGATTATACCTTCCTGTAACGTTTCAGCCTGATTGGACCTTGTTTTCACACAAATGAACCCGGAATGATGTGAAATTGTGCTTCGTGCAGCATAATTCTGGGTGCCATTTAAAAACCATAAGTGCTAATGACTCCATTCCTTTTTGTGGTTGTAGGGGCTGTTGATTGGAGTACCCTAAAACAAACCTGATCTCTCTAGGACATTCAGAAGCCAAATTAAAATCCCACAAAGGTGTAACTGGACTACTTCTTTAAATTGACACCAGATCCGGTGACATTTGGGACATGGTTTGACCCCCTTAGGAAAGTGCTATCATCATGAAACATTCAGATCACTTACAACTCAATAGATTCTACCTTCTTGTAGCGTTTCAGCCTGATTGGACCTTGTTTTCACACAAATGGACCCAGAATGATGTGAATTTGTGCTTCGTGCAACATAATTCTGGGTGCCATTTACAAACCATAAGTGCTAATGTCTCCATTCCTTTTTGTGGTTGTAGGAGCTGTTGATTGGAGTACAATAAAACAAACCTGACCTCTCTAGGACATTCAGAAGCCAAGTTGTAAGCCCACAAATGTGTAACTGGACTACTTCTTTAAATTGACACCAGATCCGGTGACCTTTGGGACATGGTTTGACCCCCTTAGGAAAGTGCTATCATCATGAAACATTCAGATCACTTACAACTCAATAGATTCTACCTTCTTGTAGCGTTTCAGCCTGATTGGACCTTGTTTTCACACAAATGGACCCAGAATGATGTGAATTTGTGCTTCGTGCAACATAATTCTGGGTGCCATTTACAAACCATAAGTGCTAATGTCTCCATTCCTTTTTGTGGTTGTAGGAGCTGTTGATTGGAGTACAATAAAACAAACCTGACCTCTCTAGGACATTCAGAAGCCAAGTTGTAAGCCCACAAATGTGTAACTGGACTACTTCTTTAAATTGACACCAGATCCGGTGACCTTTGGGACATGGTTTGACCCCCTTAGGAAAGTGCTATCATCATGAAACATTCAGATCACTTACAACTCAATAGATTCTACCTTCCTGTAACGTTTCAGCCTGATTGGACCTTGTTTTCACACAAATGAACCCAGAATGATGTGAAATTGTGCTTCGTGCAACATAATTCTGGGTGCCATTTACAAACCATAAGTGCTAATGACTCCATTCCTTTTTGTGGTTGTAGGGGCTGTTGATTGGAGTACAATAAAACAAACCTGACCTCTCTAGGACATTCAGAAGCCAAGTTATAAGCCCACAAATGTGTAACTGGACTACTTCTTTAAAGTGACACCAGATCCGGTGACCTTTGGGACATGGTTTGACCCCTTTAGGAATGTGCGATCATCTTGAAACGTTCAGATCACTTACAACTCAATAGATTCTACCTTCCTGTAACGTTTCAGCCTGATTGGACGTTGTTTTCACACAAATGGACCCAGAATGATGTGAAATTGTGCTTCGTGCAACATAATTCTGGGTGCCATTTACAAACCATAAGTGCTAATGTCTCCATTCCTTTTTGTGGTTGTAGGGGCTGTTGATTGGAGTACAATAAAACAAACCTGACCTCTCTAGGACATTCAGAAGCCAAGTTGTAAGCCCACAAATGTGTAACTGGACTACTTCTTTAAAGTGACACCAGATCCGGTGACCTTTGGGACATGGTTTGACCCCCTTAGGAAAGTGTGATCATCTTGAAACGTTCAGATCACTTACAACTCAATAGATTCTACCTTCTTGTAGCGTTTCAGCCTGATTGGACCTTGTTTTCACACAAATGGACCCAGAATGATGTGAAATTGGGCTTCGTGCAACATAATTCTGGTTGCCATTTACAAACCATAAGTGCTAATGACTCCATTCCTTTTTGTGGCTGTAGGGGCTGTTTATTGGAGTACACTTAAACAAACCTGACCTCTCTAGGACATTCAGAAGCCAAGTTATAAGCCCACAAATGTGTAACTGGACTACTTCTTTAAAGTGACACCAGATCCGGTGACCTTTGGGACATTGTTTGACCCCCTTAGGAAAGTGCTACCATCATGAAACGTTCAGATCACTTACAACTCGATAGATTCTACCTTCCTGTAACGTTTCAGCCTGATTGGACCTTGTTTTCACACAAATGAACCCAGAATGATGTGAAATTGTGCTTCGTGCAACATAATTCTGGGTACCATTTACAAACCATAAGTGCTAATGACTCCATTCCTTTTTGTGGTTGTAGGGGCTTTTGATTGGAGTACACTAAAACAAACCTAACCTCTCTAGGACATTCAGAAGCCAAGTTATAAGCCCACAAAGGTGTAACTGGACAACTTCTTTAAATTGACACCAGATCCGGTGACATTTGGGACATGGTTTGACCCCCTTAGGAAAGTGCTATCATCATGAAACGTTCAGATCACTTACAACTCAATAGATTCTACCTTCCTGTAACGTTTCAGCCTGATTGGACCTTGTTTTCACACAAATGAACCCAGAATGATGTGAAATTGTGCTTCGTGCAACATAATTCTGGGTGCCATTTAAAAACCATAAGTGCTAATGTCTCCATTCCTTTTTGTGGTTGTAGGGGCTGTTGATTGGAGTACACTAAAACAAACCTGACCTCTCTAGGACATTCAGAAGCCAAGATATAAGCCCACAAATGTGTAACTGGACTACTTCTTTAAAGTGACACCAGATCCGGTGACCTTTGGGACATGGTTTGACCCCCTTAGGAAAGTGCTACCATCATGAAACGTTCAGATCACTTACAACTCAATAGATTCTACCTTCCTGTAACGTTTCAGCCTGATTGGACCTTGTTTTCACACAAATGAACCCAGAATGATGTGAAATTGTGCTTCGTGCAACATAATTCTGGGTACCATTTACAAACCATAAGTGCTAATGACTCCATTCCTTTTTGTGGTTGTAGGGGCTTTTGATTGGAGTACACTAAAACAAACCTAACCTCTCTAGGACATTCAGAAGCCAAGTTATAAGCCCACAAAGGTGTAACTGGACTACATCTTTAAAGTGACACCAGGCCCGGTGACCTTTGGGACATGGTTTTACCCCCTATGGGAATGTGCGATCATCTTGAAACGTTCAGATCACTTACAACTCAATAGATTCTACCTTCTTGTAGCGTTTCAGCCTGATTGGACCTTGTTTTCACACAAATGGACCCAGAATGATGTGAAATTGTGCTTCGTGCAACATAATTCTGGGTGCCATTTACAAACCATAAGTGCTAATGTCTCCATTCCTTTTTGTGGTTGTAGGGGCTGTTGATTGGAGTACACTAAAACAAACCTAACCTCTCTAGGACATTCAGAAGCCAAGTTATAAGCCCACAAATGTGTAACTGGACTACTTCTTTAAAGTGACACCAGATCCGGTGACCTTTGGGACATGGTTTGACCCCCTTAGGAAAGTGCTATCATCATGAAACGTTCAGATCACTTACAACTCAATAGATTCTACCTTCCTGTAACGTTTCAGCCTGATTGGACCTTGTTTTCACTCAAATGAACACAGAATGATGTGAAATTGTGCTTCGTGCAACATAATTCTGGGTGCCATTTAAAAAGCATAAGTGCTAATGTCTCCATTCCTTTTTGTGGTTGTAGGGGCTGTTGATTGGAGTACACTAAAACAAACCTGATCGTTCTAGGACATTCAGAAGCCAAGTTATAAGCCCACAAATGTGTAACTGGACAACTTCTTTAAATTGACACCAGATCCGGTGACCTTTGAGACATGGTTTGACCCCCTTAGGAAAGTGCTATCATCATGAAACGTTCAGATAACTTACAACTCAATAGATTCTACCTTCCTGTAACGTTTCAGCCTGACTGGACCTTGTTTTCACACAAATGAGCCCTGAATGATGTGAAGTTGGGCTTCGTGCAACATAATTCTGGGTGCCATTTAAAAACCATAAGTGCTAATGACTCCATTCCT
The DNA here is from genome assembly GCF_043380555.1 of Nothobranchius furzeri. Taxonomy (NCBI): domain Eukaryota; kingdom Metazoa; phylum Chordata; class Actinopteri; order Cyprinodontiformes; family Nothobranchiidae; genus Nothobranchius; species Nothobranchius furzeri. The sequence continues at coordinate 16,689,700 of NC_091749.1, read as the reverse complement.
TTTTGTGGTTGTAGGGGCTGTTGATTGGAGTATACAAAAACAAACCTGATCTCTCTAGGACATTCAGAAGCCAAGTTATAAGCCCACAAATGTGTAACTGGACTACTTCTTTAAATTGACACCAGATCCGGTGACCTTTGGGACATGGTTTGACCCCCTTAGGAAAGTGCTATCATCTTGAAACGTTCAGATCACTTACAACTCAATAGATTCTACCTTCCTGTAACGTTTCAGCCTGATTGGACCTTGTTTTCACACAAATGAACCCAGAATGATGTGAAATTGTGCTTCGTGCAACATAATTCTGGGTGCCATTTACAAACCATAAGTGCTAATGACTCCATTCCTTTTTGTGGTTGTAGGGGCTGTTGATTGGAGTACACTAAAACAAACCTGATCTCTCTAGGACATTCAGAAGCCAAGTTATAAGCCCACAAATGTGTAACTGGACTACTTTAAATTGACACCAGATCCGGTGACCTTTGGGACATGGTTTGACCCCCTTAGGAAAGTGCTACCATCATGAAACGTTCAGATCACTTACAACTCAATAGATTCTACCTTCCTGTAACGTTTCAGCCTGATTGGACCTTGTTTTCACACAAATGAACCCAGAATGATGTGAAATTGTGCTTCGTGCAACATAATTCTGGGTACCATTTACAAACCATAAGTGCTAATGACTCCATTCCTTTTTGTGGTTGTAGGGGCTTTTGATTGGAGTACACTAAAACAAACCTAACCTCTCTAGGACATTCATAAGCCAAGTTATAAGCCCACAAAGGTGTAACTGGACAACTTCTTTAAATTGACACCAGATCCGGTGACATTTGGGACATGGTTTGACCCCCTTAGGAAAGTGCTATCATCATGAAACGTTCAGATCACTTACAACTCAATAGATTCTACCTTCCTGTAACGTTTCAGCCTGATTGGACCTTGTTTTCACACAAATGAACCCAGAATGATGTGAAATTGTGCTTCGTGCAACATAATTCTGGGTGCCATTTAAAAACCATAAGTGCTAATGTCTCCATTCCTTTTTGTGGTTGTAGGGGCTGTTGATTGGAGTACACTAAAACAAACCTGACCTCTCTAGGACATTCAGAAGCCAAGATATAAGCCCACAAATGTGTAACTGGACTACTTCTTTAAAGTGACACCAGATCCGGTGACCTTTGGGACATGGTTTGACCCCCTTAGGAAAGTGCTACCATCATGAAACGTTCAGATCACTTACAACTCAATAGATTCTACCTTCCTGTAACGTTTCAGCCTGATTGGACCTTGTTTTCACACAAATGAACCCAGAATGATGTGAAATTGTGCTTCGTGCAACATAATTCTGGGTACCATTTACAAACCATAAGTGCTAATGACTCCATTCCTTTTTGTGGTTGTAGGGGCTTTTGATTGGAGTACACTAAAACAAACCTAACCTCTCTAGGACATTCAGAAGCCAAGTTATAAGCCCACAAAGGTGTAACTGGACTACATCTTTAAAGTGACACCAGGCCCGGTGACCTTTGGGACATGGTTTTACCCCCTATAGGAATGTGCGATCATCTTGAAACGTTCAGATCACTTACAACTCAATAGATTCTACCTTCTTGTAGCGTTTCAGCCTGATTGGACCTTGTTTTCACACAAATGGACCCAGAATGATGTGAAATTGTGCTTCGTGCAACATAATTCTGGGTGCCATTTACAAACCATAAGTGCTAATGTCTCCATTCCTTTTTGTGGTTGTAGGGGCTGTTGATTGGAGTACACTAAAACAAACCTAACCTCTCTAGGACATTCAGAAGCCAAGTTATAAGCCCACAAATGTGTAACTGGACTACTTCTTTAAAGTGACACCAGATCCGGTGACCTTTGGGACATGGTTTGACCCCCTTAGGAAAGTGCTATCATCATGAAACGTTCAGATCACTTACAACTCAATAGATTCTACCTTCCTGTAACGTTTCAGCCTGATTGGACCTTGTTTTCACTCAAATGAACACAGAATGATGTGAAATTGTGCTTCGTGCAACATAATTCTGGGTGCCGTTTAAAAAGCATAAGTGCTAATGTCTCCATTCCTTTTTGTGGTTGTAGGGGCTGTTGATTGGAGTACACTAAAACAAACCTGATCGTTCTAGGACATTCAGAAGCCAAGTTATAAGCCCACAAATGTGTAACTGGACAACTTCTTTATTTGACACCAGATCCGGTGACCTTTGAGACATGGTTTGACCCCCTTAGGAAAGTGCTATCATCATGAAACGTTCAGATCACTTACAACTCAATAGATTCTACCTTCCTGTAACGTTTCAGCCTGACTGGACCTTGTTTTCACACAAATGAGCCCTGAATGATGTGAAGTTGGGCTTCGTGCAACATAATTCTGGGTGCCATTTAAAAACCATAAGTGCTAATGACTCCATTCCTTTTTGTGGTTGTAGGGGCTGTTGATTGGAGTATACAAAAACAAACCTGATCTCTCTAGGACATTCAGAAGCCAAGTTATAAGCCCACAAATGTGTAACTGGACTACTTCTTTAAATTGACACCAGATCCGGTGACCTTTGGGACATGGTTTGACCCCCTTAGGAAAGTGCTATCATCTTGAAACGTTCAGATCACTTACAACTCAATAGATTCTACCTTCCTGTAACGTTTCAGCCTGATTGGACCTTGTTTTCACACAAATGAACCAAGAATGATGTGAAATTGTGCTTCGTGCAACATAATTCTGGGTGCCATTTACAAACCATAAGTGCTAATGACTCCATTCCTTTTTGTGGTTGTAGGGGCTGTTGATTGGAGTACACTAAAACAAACCTGATCTCTCTAGGACATTCAGAAGCCAAGTTATAAGCCCACAAATGTGTAACTGGACTACTTCTTTAAATTGACACCAGATCCGGTGACCTTTGGGACATGGTTTGACCCCCTTAGGAAAGTGCTATCATCATGAAACGTTCAGATAACTTACAACTCAATAGATTCTACCTTCCTGTAACGTTTCAGCCTGATTGGACCTTGTTTTCACACAAATGAACCCAGAATGATGTGAAACTGTGCTTCGTGCAACATAATTCTGGGTGCCATTTACAAACCATAAGTGCTAATGACTCCATTCCTTTTTGTGGTTGTAGGGGCTGTTGATTGGAGTACATTAAAACAAACCTGATCTCTCTAGGACATTCAGAAGCCAAGTTATAAGCCCACAAATGTGTAACTGGACTACTTCTTTAAATTGACACCAGATCCGGTGACCTTTGGGACATGGTTTGACCCCCTTAGGAAAGTGCTATCATCATGAAACGTTCAGATCACTTACATCTCAATAGATTCTACATTCCTGTAACGTTTCAGCCTGATTGGACCTTGTTTTCACACAAATGAACCCAGAATGATGTGAAATTGTGCTTCGTTCAACATAATTCTGGGTGCCATTTACAAAGCATAAGTGCTAATGACTCCATTCCTTTTTGTGGTTGTAGGGGCTGTTGATTGGAGTATACTAAAATAAACCTGATCTCTCCAGGACATTCAGAAGCCAAGTTATAAGCCCACAAATGTGTAACTGGACTACTTCTTTAAATTGACACCAGATCTGGTGACCTTTGGGACATGGTTTGACCCCCTTAGGAAAGTGCTATCATCATTAAACGTTCAGATCACTTACAACTCAATAGATTCTACCTTCCTGTAACGTTTCAGCCTGATTGGACCTTGTTTTCACACAAATGGACCCAGAATGATGTGAAATTGTGCTTCGTGCAACATAATTCTGGGTGCCATTTACAAACCATAAGTGCTAATGACTCCATTCCTTTTTGTGGTTGTAGGGGCTGTTGATTGGAGTACATTAAAACAAACCTGATCTCTCTAGGACATTCAGAAGCCAAGTTATAAGCCCACAAAGGTGTAACTGGACTACTTCTTTAAAGTGACACCAGGCCCGGTGACCTTTGGGACATGGTTTGACCCCCTATAGGAATGTTCGATCATCATGAAACGTTCAGATCACTTACAACTCAATAGATTCTACCTTCTTGTAACGTTTCAGCCTGATTGGACCTTGTTTTCACACAAATGAACCCAGAATGATGTGAAATTGTGCTTCGTGCAACATAATTCTGGGTGCCATTTACAAACCATAAGTGCTAATGACTCCATTCCTTTTTGTGGTTGTAGGGGCTGTTGATTGGAGTACACTAAAACAAACCTAACCTCTCTAGGACATTCAGAAGCCAAGTTATAAGCCCACAAATGTGTAACTGGACTACTTCTTTAAAGTGACACCAGGCCCGGTGACCTTTGGGACATGGTTTGACCCCCTATAGGAATGTGCGATCATCATTAAACGTTCAGATCACGTACAACTCAATAGATTCTACCTTCTTGTAACGTTTCAGCCTGATTGGACCTTGTTTTCACACAAATGAACCCAGAATGATGTGAAATTGTGCTTCGTGCAACATAATTCTGGGTGCCATTTACAAACCATAAGTGCTAATGACTCCATTCCTTTTTGTGGTTGTAGGGGCTGTTGATTGGAGTACACTAAAACAAACCTGATCTCTCTAGGACATTCAGAAGCCAAGTTATAAGCCCACAAATGTGTAACTGGACTACTTCTTTAAATTGACACCAGATCCGGTGAACTTTGGGACATGGTTTGACCCTCTTAGGAAAGTGCTATCATCGTGAAACGTTCAGATCACTTACAACTCAATAGATTCTACCTTCCTGTAACGTTTTAGCCTGATTGGACCTTGTTTTCACACAAATGACCCCAGAATGATGTGAAATTGTGCTTCGTGCAACATAATTCTGGGTGCCATTTAAAAACCATAAGTGCTAATGACTCCATTCCTTTTTGTGGTTGTAGGGGCTGTTGATTGGAGTATACTAAAACAAACCTGATCTCTCTAGGACATTCAGAAGCCAAGTTATAAGCCCACAAATGTGTAACTGGACTACTTCTTTAAATTGACACCAGATCCGGTGACCTTTGGGACATGGTTTGACCCCCTTAGGAAAGTGCTATCATCATGAAACGTTCAGATCACTTACAACTCAATAGATTCTACCTTCCTGTAACGTTTCAGCCTGATTGGACCTTGTTTTCATACAAATGGACCCAGAATGATGTGAAATTGTGCTTCGTGCAACATAATTCTGGGTGCCATTTACAAACCATAAGTGCTAATGACTCCATTCCTTTTTGTGGCTGTAGGGGCTGTATATTGGAGTACACTTAAACAAACCTGACCTCTCTAGGACATTCAGACACCAAGTTATAAGCCCACAAAGGTGTAACTGGACTACTTCTTTAAAGTGACACCAGGCCCGGTGACCTTTGGGACATGGTTTGACCCCCTATGGGAATGTGCGATCATCATGAAACGTTCAGATCACTTACAACTCAATAGATTCTACCTTCTTGTAACGTTTCAGCCTGATTGGACATTGTTTTCACACAAATGGACCCAGAATGATGTGAAATTGTGCTTCGTGCAACATAATTCTGGGTGCCATTTACAAACCATAAGTGCTAATGACTCCATTCCTTTTTGTGGTTGTAGGGGCTGTTGATTGGAGTACACTAAAACAAACCTAACCTCTCTAGGACATTCAGAAGCCAAGTTATAAGCCCACAAATGTGTATCTGGACTACTTCTTTAAATTGACACCAGATCCGGTGACCTTTGGGACATGGTTTTACCCCCTTAGGAAAGTGCTATCATCATGAAACGTTCAGATCACTTACAACTCAATAGATTCTACCTTCCTGTAACGTTTCAGCCTGATTGGACCTTGTTTTCACACAAATGAACCCAGAATGATGTGAAATTGTGCTTCGTGCAACATAATTCTGGGTGCCATTTACAAACCATAAGTGCTAATGACTCCATTCCTTTTTGTGGTTGTAGGGGATTTTGATTGGAGTACACTAAAACAAACCTAACCTCTATAGGACATTCAGAAGCCAAGTTATAAGCCCACAAATGTGTAACTGGACTACTTCTTTAAAGTGACACCAGGCCCGGTGACCTTTGGGACATGGTTTGACCCCCTATAGGAATGTGCGATCATCATTAAACGTTCAGATCACTTACAACTCAATAGATTCTACCTTCTTGTAACGTTTCAGCCTGATTGGACCTTGTTTTCACACAAATGAACCCAGAATGATGTGAAATTGTGCTTCGTGCAACATAATTCTGGGTGCCATTTACAAACTATAAGTGCTAATGACTCCATTCCTTTTTGTGGTTGTAGGGGCTGTTGATTGGAGTACACTAAAACAAACCTGATCTCTCTAGGACATTCAGAAGCCAAGTTATAAGCCCACAAATGTGTAACTGGACTACTTCTTTAAATTGACACCAGGTCCGGTGAACTTTGGGACATGGTTTGACCCCCTTAGGAAAGTGCTATCATCGTGAAACGTTCAGATCACTTAAAACTCAATAGATTCTACCTTCCTGTAACGTTTCAGCCTGATTGGACCTTGTTTTCACACAAATGAACCCAGAATGATGTGAAATTGTGCTTCGTGCAACATAATTCTGGGTGCCATTTAAAAACCATAAGTGCTCGTGACTCCATTCCTTTTTGTGGTTGTAGGGGCTGTTGATTGGAGTATACTAAAACAAACCTGATCTCTCTAGGACATTCAGAAGCCAAGTTATAAGCCCACAAATGTGTAACTGGACTACTTCTTTAAAGTGACACCAGGCCCGGTGACCTTTGGGACATGGTTTGACCCCCTATAGGAATGTGCGATCATCATGAAACGTTCAGATCACTTACAACTCAATAGATTCTACCTTCTTGTAACGTTTCAGCCTGATTGGACATTGTTTTCACACAAATGGACCCAGAATGATGTGAAATTGTGCTTCATGCAACATAATTCTGGGTGCCATTTACAAACCATAAGTGCTAATGACTCCATTCCTTTTTGTGGTTGTAGGGGCTGTTGATTGGAGTACACTAAAACAAAGCTAACCTCTCTAGGACATTCAGAAGCCAAGTTATAAGCCCACAAATGTGTAACTGGACTACTTCTTTAAATTGACACCAGATCCGGTGACCTTTGGGACATGGTTTTACCCCCTTAGGAAAGTGCTATCATCATGAAACGTTCAGATCACTTACAACTCAATAGATTATACCTTCCTGTAACGTTTCAGCCTGATTGGACCTTGTTTTCACACAAATGAACCCGGAATGATGTGAAATTGTGCTTCGTGCAGCATAATTCTGGGTGCCGTTTAAAAACCATAAGTGCTAATGACTCCATTCCTTTTTGTGGTTGTAGGGGCTGTTGATTGGAGTACCCTAAAACAAACCTGATCTCTCTAGGACATTCAGAAGCCAAATTATAAGCCCACAAAGGTGTAACTGGACTACTTCTTTAAATTGACACCAGATCCGGTGACATTTGGGACATGGTTTGACCCCCTTAGGAAAGTGCTATCATCATGAAACGTTCAGATCACTTACAACTCAATAGATTCTACCTTCTTGTAGCGTTTCAGCCTGATTGGACCTTGTTTTCACACAAATGGACCCAGAATGATGTGAATTTGTGCTTCGTGCAACATAATTCTGGGTGCCATTTACAAACCATAAGTGCTAATGTCTCCATTCCTTTTTGTGGTTGTAGGAGCTGTTGATTGGAGTACAATAAAACAAACCTGACCTCTCTAGGACATTCAGAAGCCAAGTTGTAAGCCCACAAATGTGTAACTGGACTACTTCTTTAAAGTGACACCAGATCCGGTGACCTTTGGGACATAGTTTGACCCCTTTAGGAATGTGCGATCATCTTGAAACGTTCAGATCACTTACAACTCAATAGATTCTTCCTTCCTGTAACGTTTCAGCCTGATTGGACCTTGTTTTCACACAAATGGACCCAGAATGATGTGAAATTGTTCTTCGTGCAACATAATTCTGGGTGCCATTTACAAACCATAAGTGCTAATGTCTCCATTCCTTTTTGTGGTTGTAGGGGCTGTTGATTGGAGTACAATAAAACAAACCTGACCTCTCTAGGACATTCAGAAGCCAAGTTGTAAGCCCACAAATGTGTAACTGGACTACTTCTTTAAAGTGACACCAGATCCGGTGACCTTTGGGACATGGTTTGACCCCCTTAGGAAAGTGCTATCATCATGAAACGTTCAGATCACTTACAACTCAATAGATTCTACCTTCCTGTAACGTTTCAGCCTGATTGGACCTTGTTTTCACACAAATGAACCCAGAATGATGTGAAATTGGGCTTCGTGCAACATAATTCTGGGTGCCATTTAAAAACCATAAGTGCTAATGACTCCATTCCTTTTTGTGGTTGTAGGGGCTGTTGATTGGAGTATACTAAAACACACCTGATCTCTCTAGGACATTCAGAAGCCAAGTTATAAGCCCACAAATGTGTAACTGGACTACTTCTTTAAATTGACACCAGATCCGGTGACCTTTGGGACATGGTTTGACCCCCTTAGGAAAGTGCTATCATCATGAAACGTTCAGATCACTTACAACTCAATAGATTCTACCTTCCTGTAACGTTTCAGCCTGATTGGACCTTGTTTTCACACAAATGAACCCAGAATGATGTGAAATTGTGCTTCGTGCAACATAATTCTGGGTGCCATTTAAAAACCAAAAGTGCTAATGACTCCATTCCTTTTTGTGGTTGTAGGGGCTGTTGATTGGAGTATACTAAACAAACCTGATCTCTCAGGGACATTCAGAAGCCAAGTTATAAGCCCACAAATGTGTAACTGGACTACTTCTTTAAATTGACACCAGATCCGGTGACCTTTGGGACATGGTTTGACCCCCTTAGGAAAGTGCTATCATCATGAAACGTTCAGATCACTTACAACTCAATAGATTCTACCTTCCTGTAACGTTTCAGCCTGATTGGACCTTGTTTTCACACAAATGAACCCAGAATGATGTGAAATTGTGCTTCGTGCAACATAATTCTGGGTGCCATTTACAAACCATAAGTGCTAATGACTCCATTCCTTTTTGTGGTTGTAGGGGATTTTGATTGGAGTACACTAAAACAAACCTAACCTCTATAGGACATTCAGAAGCCAAGTTATAAGCCCACAAATGTGTAACTGGACTACTTCTTTAAAGTGACACTAGATCCGGTGACCTTTGGGACATGGTTTGACCCCTTTAGGAATGTGCGATCATCTTGAAACGTTCAGATCACTTACAACTCAATAGATTCTTCCTTCCTGTAACGTTTCAGCCTGATTGGACCTTGTTTTCACACAAATGGACCCAGAATGATGTGAAATTGTGCTTCGTGCAAAATAATTCTGGGTGCCATTTACAAACCATAAGTGCTAATGACTCCATTCCTTTTTGTGGTTGTAGGGGCTGTTGATTGGAGTACAATAAAACAAACCTGACCTCTCTAGGACATTCAGAAGCCAAGTTGTAAGCCCACAAATGTGTAACTGGACTACTTCTTTAAAGTGACACCAGATCCGGTGACCTTTGGGACATGGTTTGACCCCCTTAGGAAAGTGCTATCATCATGAAACGTTCAGATCACTTACAACTCAATAGATTCTACCTTCCTGTAACGTTTCAGCCTGACTGGACCTTGTTTTCACACAAATGAACCCAGAATGATGTGAAATTGGGCTTCGTGCAACATAATTCTGGGTGCCATTTAAAAACCATAAGTGCTAATGACTCCATTCCTTTTTGTGGTTGTAGGGGCTGTTGATTGGAGTATACTAAAACACACCTGATCTCTCTAGGACATTCAGAAGCCAAGTTATAAGCCCACAAATGTGTAACTGGACTACTTCTTTAAATTGACACCAGATCCGGTGACCTTTGGGACATGGTTTGACCCCCTTAGGAAAGTGCTATCATCATGAAACGTTCAGATCACTTACAACTCAATAGATTCTACCTTCCTGTAACGTTTCAGCCTGATTGGACCTTGTTTTCACACAAATGAACCCAGAATGATGTGAAATTGTGCTTCGTGCAACATAATTCTGGGTGCCATTTAAAAACCAAAAGTGCTAATGACTCCATTCCTTTTTGTGGTTGTAGGGGCTGTTGATTGGAGTATACTAAACAAACCTGATCTCTCAGGGACATTCAGAAGCCAAGTTATAAGCCCACAAATGTGTAACTGGACTACTTCTTTAAAGTGACACCAGATCCGGTGACCTTTGGGACATAGTTTGACCCCTTTAGGAATGTGCGATCATCTTGAAACGTTCAGATCACTTACAACTCAATAGATTCTACCTTCCTGTAACGTTTCAGCCTGATTGGACCTTGTTTTCACACAAATGGACCTAGAATGATGTGAAATTGTGCTTCGTGCAACATAATTCTGGGTGCCATTTACAAACCATAAGTGCTAATGTCTCCATTCCTTTTTGTGGTTGTAGGGGCTGTTTATTGGAGTACACTTAAACAAACCTGACCTCTCTAGGACATTCAGAAGCCAAGTTATAAGCCCACAAAGGTGTAACTGGACTACTTCTTTAAAGTGACACCAGGCCCGGTGACCTTTGGGACATGGTTTGACCCCCTATAGGAATGTGCGATCATCATGAAACGTTCAGATCACTTACAACTCAATAGATTCTACCTTCTTGTAACGTTTCAGCCTGATTGGACATTGTTTTCACACAAATGGACCCAGAATGATGTGAAATTGTGCTTCATGCAACATAATTCTGGGTGCCATTTACAAACCATAAGTGCTAATGACTCCATTCCTTTTTGTGGTTGTAGGGGCTGTTGATTGGAGTACACTAAAACAAAGCTAACCTCTCTAGGACATTCAGAAGCCAAGTTATAAGCCCACAAATGTGTAACTGGACTACTTCTTTAAATTGACACCAGATCCGGTGACCTTTGGGACATGGTTTTACCCCCTTAGGAAAGTGCTATCATCATGAAACGTTCAGATCACTTACAACTCAATAGATTATACCTTCCTGTAACGTTTCAGCCTGATTGGACCTTGTTTTCACACAAATGAACCCGGAATGATGTGAAATTGTGCTTCATGCAGCATAATTCTGGGTGCCATTTACAAACCATAAGTGCTAATGACTCCATTCCTTTTTGTGGTTGTAGGGGCTGTTGATTGGAGTACCCTAAAACAAACCTGATCTCTCTAGGACATTCAGAAGCCAAATTATAAGCCCACAAAGGTGTAACTGGACTACTTCTTTAAATTGACACCAGATCCGGTGACATTTGGGACATGGTTTGACCCCCTTAGGAAAGTGCTATCATCATGAAACGTTCAGATCACTTACAACTCAATAGATTATACCTTCCTGTAACGTTTCAGCCTGATTGGACCTTGTTTTCACACAAATGGACCCAGAATGATGTGAATTTGTGCTTCGTGCAACATAATTCTGGGTGCCATTTACAAACCATAAGTGCTAATGTCTCCATTCCTTTTTGTGGTTGTAGGAGCTGTTGATTGGAGTACAATAAAACAAACCTGACCTCTCTAGGACATTCAGAAGCCAAGTTGTAAGCCCACAAATGTGTAACTGGACTACTTCTTTAAAGTGACACCAGATCCGGTGACCTTTGGGACATAGTTTGACCCCTTTAGGAATGTGCGATCATCTTGAAACGTTCAGATCACTTACAACTCAATAGATTCTACCTTCCTGTAACGTTTCAGCCTGATTGGACCTTGTTTTCACCCAAATGGACCCAGAATGATGTGAAATTGTGCTTCGTGCAACATAATTCTGGGTGCCATTTACAAACCATAAGTGCTAATGTCTCCATTCCTTTTTGTGGTTGTAGGGGCTGTTGATTGGAGTACAATAAAACAAACCTGACCTCTCTAGGACATTCAGAAGCCAAGTTGTAAGCCCACAAATGTGTAACTGGACTACTTCTTTAAAGTGACACCAGATCCGGTGACCTTTGGGACATGGTTTGACCCCCTTAGGAAAGTGCTATCATCATGAAACGTTCAGATCACTTACAACTAAATAGATTCTACCTTCCTGTAACGTTTCAGCCTGACTGGACCTTGTTTTCACACAAATGAACCCAGAATGATGTGAAATTGTGCTTCGTGCAACATAATTCTGGGTGCCATTTAAAAACCATAAGTGCTAATGACTCCATTCCTTTTTGTGGTTGTAGGGGCTGTTGATTGGAGTATACTAAAACACACCTGATCTCTCTAGGACATTCAGAAGCCAAGTTATAAGCCCACAAATGTGTAACTGGACTACTTCTTTAAATTGACACCAGATCCGGTGACCTTTGGGACATGGTTTGACCCCCTTAGGAAAGTGCTATCATCATGAAACGTTCAGATCACTTACAACTCAATAGATTCTACCTTCCTGTAACGTTTCAGCCTGATTGGACCTTGTTTTCACACAAATGAACCCAGAATGATGTGAAATTGTGCTTCGTGCAACATAATTCTGGGTGCCATTTAAAAACCAAAAGTGCTAATGACTCCATTCCTTTTTGTGGTTGTAGGGGCTGTTGATTGGAGTATACTAAACAAACCTGATCTCTCAGGGACATTCAGAAGCCAAGTTATAAGCCCACAAATGTGTAACTGGACTACTTCTTTAAATTGACACCAGATCCGGTGACCTTTGGGACATGGTTTGACCCCCTTAGGAAAGTGCTATCATCATGAAACGTTCAGATCACTTACAACTCAATAGATTCTACCTTCCTGTAACGTTTCAGCCTGATTGGACCTTGTTTTCACACAAATGAACCCAGAATGATGTGAAATTGTGCTTCGTGCAACATAATTCTGGGTGCCATTTACAAACCATAAGTGCTAATGACTCCATTCCTTTTTGTGGTTGTAGGGGATTTTGATTGGAGTACACTAAAACAAACCTAACCTCTATAGGACATTCAGAAGCTAAGTTATAAGCCCACAAATGTGTAACTGGACTACTTCTTTAAAGTGACACTAGATCCGGTGACCTTTGGGACATGGTTTGACCCCTTTAGGAATGTGCGATCATCTTGAAACGTTCAGATCACTTACAACTCAATAGATTCTACCTTGCTGTAACGTTTCAGCCTGATTGGACCTTGTTTTCACACAAATGGACCCAGAATGATGTGAAATTGTGCTTCGTGCAACATAATTCTGGGTGCCATTTACAAACCATAAGTGCTAATGTCTCCATTCCTCTTTTGTGGTTGTAGGGGCTGTTGATTGGAGTACAATAAAACAAACCTGACCTCTCTAGGATATTCAGAAGCCAAGTTGTAAGCCCACAAATGTGTAACTGGACTACTTCTTTAAAGTGACACCAGATCCGGTGACCTTTGGGACATAGTTTGACCCATTTAGGAATGTGCGATCATCTTGAAACGTTCAGATCACTTACAACTCAATAGATTCTACCTTCCTGTAACGTTTCAGCCTGATTGGACCTTGTTTTCACACAAATGGACCCAGAATGATGTGAAATTGTGCTTCGTGCAACATAATTCTGGGTGCCATTTACAAACCATAAGTGCTAATGTCTCCATTCCTTTTTGTGGTTGTAGGGGCTGTTGATTGGAGTACAATAAAACAAACCTGACCTCTCTAGGACATTCAGAAGCCAAGTTGTAAGCCCACAAATGTGTAACTGGACTACTTCTTTAAAGTGACACCAGATCCGGTGACCTTTGGGACATGGTTTGACCCCCTTAGGAAAGTGCTATCATCATGAAACGTTCAGATCACTTACAACTCAATAGATTCTACCTTCCTGTAACGTTTCAGCCTGACTGGACCTTGTTTTCACACAAATGAACCCAGAATGATGTGAAATTGGGCTTCGTGCAACATAATTCTGGGTGCCATTTAAAAACCATAAGTGCTAATGACTCCATTCCTTTTTGTGGTTGTAGGGGCTGTTGATTGGAGTATACTAAAACACACCTGATCTCTCTAGGACATTCAGAAGCCAAGTTATAAGCCCACAAATGTGTAACTGGACTACTTCTTTAAATTGACACCAGATCCGGTGACCTTTGGGACATGGTTTGACCCCCTTAGGAAAGTGCTATCATCATGAAACGTTCAGATCACTTACAACTCAATAGATTCTACCTTCCTGTAACGTTTCAGCCTGATTGGACCTTGTTTTCACACAAATGAACCCAGAATGATGTGAAATTGTGCTTCGTTCAACATAATTCTGGGTGCCATTTACAAAGCATAAGTGCTAATGACTCCATTCCTTTTTGTGGTTGTAGGGGCTGTTGATTGGAGTATACTAAAACAAACCTGATCTCTCTAGGACATTCAGAAGCCAAGTTATGAGCCCACAAATGTGTAACTGGACTACTTCTTTAAATTGACACCAGATCCGGTGACCTTTGGGACATGGTTTGACCCCCTTATGAAAGTGCTATCATCATGAAACGTTCAGATCACTTACAACTCAATAGATTCTACCTTCCTGTAACGTTTCAGCCTGATTGGACCTTGTTTTCATACAAATGGACCCAGAATGATGTGAAATTGTGCTTCGTGCAACATAATTCTGGTTGCCATTTACAAACCATAAGTGCTAATGACTCCATTCCTTTTTTTGGCTGTAGGGGCTGTTTATTGGAGTACACTTAAACAAACCTGACCTCTCTAGGACATTCAGAAGCCAAGTTATAAGCCCACAAATGTGTAACTGGACTACTTCTGTAAAGTGACACCAGGCCCGGTGACCTTTGGGACATGGTTTGACCCCCTATAGGAATGTGCGATCATCATGAAACGTTCAGATCACTTACAACTCAATAGATTCTACCTTCTTGTAACGTTTCAGCCTGATTGGACATTGTTTTCACACAAATGGACCCAGAATGATGTGAAATTGTGCTTCATGCAACATAATTCTGGGTGCCATTTACAAACCATAAGTGCTAATGACTCCATTCCTTTTTGTGGTTGTAGGGGCTGTTGATTGGAGTACACTAAAACAAAGCTAACCTCTCTAGGACATTCAGAAGCCAAGTTATAAGCCCACAAATGTGTAACTGGACTACTTCTTTAAATTGACACCAGATCCGGTGACCTTTGGGACATGGTTTTACCCCCTTAGGAAAGTGCTATCATCATGAAACGTTCAGATCACTTACAACTCAATAGATTATACCTTCCTGTAACGTTTCAGCCTGATTGGACCTTGTTTTCACACAAATGAACCCGGAATGATGTGAAATTGTGCTTCGTGCAGCATAATTCTGGGTGCCATTTAAAAACCATAAGTGCTAATGACTCCATTCCTTTTTGTGGTTGTAGGGGCTGTTGATTGGAGTACCCTAAAACAAACCTGATCTCTCTAGGACATTCAGAAGCCAAATTATAAGCCCACAAAGGTGTAACTGGACTACTTCTTTAAATTGACACCAGATCCGGTGACATTTGGGACATGGTTTGACCCCCTTAGGAAAGTGCTATCATCATGAAACGTTCAGATCACTTACAACTCAATAGATTATACCTTCCTGTAACGTTTCAGCCTGATTGGACCTTGTTTTCACACAAATGGACCCAGAATGATGTGAATTTGTGCTTCGTGCAACATAATTCTGGGTGCCATTTACAAACCATAAGTGCTAATGTCTCCATTCCTTTTTGTGGTTGTAGGGGCTGTTGATTGGAGTACAATAAAACAAACCTGACCTCTCTAGGACATTCAGAAGCCAAGTTGTAAGCCCACAAATGTGTAACTGGACTACTTCTTTAAAGTGACACCAGATCCGGTGACCTTTGGGACATAGTTTGACCCCTTTAGGAATGTGCGATCATCTTGAAACGTTCAGATCACTTACAACTCAATAGATTCTACCTTCCTGTAACGTTTCAGCCTGATTGGACCTTGTTTTCACCCAAATGGACCCAGAATGATGTGAAATTGTGCTTCGTGCAACATAATTCTGGGTGCCATTTACAAACCATAAGTGCTAATGTCTCCATTCCTTTTTGTGGTTGTAGGGGCTGTTGATTGGAGTACAATAAAACAAACCTGACCTCTCTAGGACATTCAGAAGCCAAGTTGTAAGCCCACAAATGTGTAACTGGACTACTTCTTTAAAGTGACACCAGATCCGGTGACCTTTGGGACATGGTTTGACCCCCTTAGGAAAGTGCTATCATCATGAAACGTTCAGATCACTTACAACTCAATAGATTCTACCTTCCTGTAACGTTTCAGCCTGACTGGACCTTGTTTTCACACAAATGAACCCAGAATGATGTGAAATTGGGCTTCGTGCAACATAATTCTGGGTGCCATTTAAAAACCATAAGTGCTAATGACTCCATTCCTTTTTGTGGTTGTAGGGGCTGTTGATTGGAGTATACTAAAACACACCTGATCTCTCTAGGACATTCAGAAGCCAAGTTATAAGCCCACAAATGTGTAACTGGACTACTTCTTTAAATTGACACCAGATCCGGTGACCTTTGGGACATGGTTTGACCCCCTTAGGAAAGTGCTATCATCATGAAACGTTCAGATCACTTACAACTCAATAGATTCTACCTTCCTGTAACGTTTCAGCCTGATTGGACCTTGTTTTCACACAAATGAACCCAGAATGATGTGAAATTGTGCTTCGTGCAACATAATTCTGGGTGCCATTTAAAAACCAAAAGTGCTAATGACTCCATTCCTTTTTTGTGGTTGTAGGGGCTGTTGATTGGAGTATACTAAACAAACCTGATCTCTCAGGGACATTCAGAAGCCAAGTTATAAGCCCACAAATGTGTAACTGGACTACTTCTTTAAATTGACACCAGATCCGGTGACCTTTGGGACATGGTTTGACCCCCTTAGGAAAGTGCTATCATCATGAAACGTTCAGATCACTTACAACTCAATAGATTCTACCTTCCTGTAACGTTTCAGCCTGATTGGACCTTGTTTTCACACAAATGAACCCAGAATGATGTGAAATTGTGCTTCGTGCAACATAATTCTGGGTGCCATTTACAAACCATAAGTGCTAATGACTCCATTCCTTTTTGTGGTTGTAGGGGATTTTGATTGGAGTACACTAAAACAAACCTAACCTCTATAGGACATTCAGAAGCCAAGTTATAAGCCCACAAATGTGTAACTGGACTACTTCTTTAAAGTGACACTAGATCCGGTGACCTTTGGGACATGGTTTGACCCCTTTAGGAATGTGCGATCATCTTGAAACGTTCAGATCACTTACAACTCAATAGATTCTACCTTGCTGTAACGTTTCAGCCTGATTGGACCTTGTTTTCACACAAATGGACCCAGAATGATGTGAAATTGTGCTTCGTGCAACATAATTCTGGGTGCCATTTACAAACCATAAGTGCTAATGTCTCCATTCCTTTTTGTGGTTGTAGGGGCTGTTGATTGGAGTACAATAAAACAAACCTGACCTCTCTAGGATATTCAGAAGCCAAGTTGTAAGCCCACAAATGTGTAACTGGACTACTTCTTTAAAGTGACACCAGATCCGGTGACCTTTGGGACATAGTTTGACCCCTTTAGGAATGTGCGATCATCTTGAAACGTTCAGATCACTTACAACTCAATAGATTCTACCTTCCTGTAACGTTTCAGCCTGATTGGACCTTGTTTTCACACAAATGGACCCAGAATGATGTGAAATTGTGCTTCGTGCAACATAATTCTGGGTGCCATTTACAAACCATAAGTGCTAATGTCTCCATTCCTTTTTGTGGTTGTAGGGGCTGTTGATTGGAGTACAATAAAACAAACCTGACCTCTCTAGGACATTCAGAAGCCAAGTTGTAAGCCCACAAATGTGTAACTGGACTACTTCTTTAAAGTGACACCAGATCCGGTGACCTTTGGGACATGGTTTGACCCCCTTAGGAAAGTGCTATCATCATGAAACGTTCAGATCACTTACAACTCAATAGATTCTACCTTCCTGTAACGTTTCAGCCTGACTGGACCTTGTTTTCACACAAATGAACCCAGAATGATGTGAAATTGGGCTTCGTGCAACATAATTCTGGGTGCCATTTAAAAACCATAAGTGCTAATGACTCCATTCCTTTTTGTGGTTGTAGGGGCTGTTGATTGGAGTATACTAAAACACACCTGATCTCTCTAGGACATTCAGAAGCCAAGTTATAAGCCCACAAATGTGTAACTGGACTACTTCTTTAAATTGACACCAGATCCGGTGACCTTTGGGACATGGTTTGACCCCCTTAGGAAAGTGCTATCATCATGAAACGTTCAGATCACTTACAACTCAATAGATTCTACCTTCCTGTAACGTTTCAGCCTGATTGGACCTTGTTTTCACACAAATGAACCCAGAATGATGTGAAATTGTGCTTCGTGCAACATAATTCTGGGTGCCATTTAAAAAACCAAAAGTACTAATGACTCCATTCCTTTTTGTGGTTGTAGGGGCTGTTGATTGGAGTATACTAAACAAACCTGATCTCTCAGGGACATTCAGAAGCCAAGTTATAAGCCCACAAATGTGTAACTGGACTACTTCTTTAAATTGACACCAGATCCGGTGACCTTTGGGACATGGTTTGACCCCCTTAGGAAAGTGCTATCATCATGAAACGTTCAGATCACTTACAACTCAATAGATTCTACCTTCCTGTAACGTTTCAGCCTGATTGGACCTTGTTTTCACACAAATGAACCCAGAATGATGTGAAATTGTGCTTCGTGCAACATAAATCTGGGTGCCATTTACAAACCATAAGTGCTAATGACTCCATTCCTTTTTGTGGTTGTAGGGGATTTTGATTGGAGTACACTAAAACAAACCTAACCTCTATAGGACATTCAGAAGCCAAGTTATAAGCCCACAAATGTGTAACTGGACTACTTCTTTAAAGTGACACTAGATTCGGTGACCTTTGGGACATGGTTTGACCCCTTTAGGAATGTGCGATCATCTTGAAACGTTCAGATCACTTACAACTCAATAGATTCTACCTTCCTGTAACGTTTCAGCCTGATTGGACGTTGTTTTCACACAAATGGACCCAGAATGATGTGAAATTGTGCTTCGTGCAACATAATTCTGGGTGCCATTTACAAACCATAAGTGCTAATGTCTCCATTCCTTTTTGTGGTTGTAGGGGCTGTTGATTGGAGTACAATAAAACAAACCTGACCTCTCTAGGACATTCAGAAGCCAAGTTGTAAGCCCACAAATGTGTAACTGGACTACTTCTTTAAAGTGACACCAGATCCGGTGACCTTTGGGACATGGTTTGACCCCCTTAGGAAAGTGCTATCATCATGAAACGTTCAGATCACTTACAACTCAATAGATTCTACCTTCCTGTAACGTTTCAGCCTGACTGGACCTTGTATTCACACAAATGAACCCAGAATGATGTGAAATTGGGCTTCGTGCAACATAATTCTGGGTGCCATTTAAAAACCATAAGTGCTAATGACTCCATTCCTTTTTGTGGTTGTAGGGGCTGTTGATTGAAGTATACTAAAACAAACCTGATCTCTCTAGGACATTCAGAAGCCAAGTTATAAGCCCACAAAAGTGTAACTGGACTACTTCTTTAAAGTGACACCAGATCCGGTGACCTTTGGGACATGGTTTGACCCCTTTAGGAATGTGCGATCATCTTGAAACGTTCAGATCACTTACAACTCAATAGATTCTACCTTCCTGTAACGTTTCAGCCTGATTGGACCTTGTTTTCACACAAATGGACCCAGAATGATGTGAAATTGTGCTTCGTGCAACATAATTCTGGGTGCCATTTACAAACCATAAGTGCTAATGTCTCCATTCCTTTTTGTGGTTGTAGGGGCTGTTGATTGGAGTACAATAAAACAAACCTGACCTCTCTAGGACATTCAGAAGCCAAGTTGTAAGCCCACAAATGTGTAACTGGACTACTTATTTAAAGTGACACCAGATCCGGTGACCTTTGGGACATGGTTTGACCCCCTTAGGAAAGTGCTATCATCATGAAACGCTCAGATCACTTACAACTCAATAGATTCTACCTTCCTGTAACGTTTCAGCCTGACTGGACCTTGTTTTCACACAAATGAACCCAGAATGATGTGAAATTGGGCTTCGTGCAACATAATTCTGGGTGCCATTTACAAACCATAAGTGCTAATGACTCCATTCCTTTTTGTGGTTGTAGGGGCTGTTGATTGGAGTACAATAAAACAAACCTGACCTCTCTAGGACATTCAGAAGCCAAGTTGTAAGCCCACAAATGTGTAACTGGACTACTTCTTTAAAGTGACACCAGATCCGGTGACCTTTGGGACATGGTTTGACCCCCTTAGGAAAGTGCTATCATCATGAAACGTTCAGATCACTTACAACTCAATAGATTCTACCTTCCTGTAACGTTTCAGCCTGATTGGACCTTGTTTTCACACAAATGGACCCAGAATGATGTGAAATTGTGCTTCGTGCAACATAATTCTGGGTGCCATTTACAAACCATAAGTGCTAATGTCTCCATTCCTTTTTGTGGTTGTAGGGGCTGTTGATTGGAGTACAATAAAACAAACCTGACCTCTCTAGGACATTCAGAAGTCAAGTTGTAAGCCCACAAATGTGTAACTGGACTACTTCTTTAAAGTGACACCAGATCCGGTGACCTTTGGGACATGGTTTGACCCCCTTAGGAAAGTGCTATCATCATGAAACGTTCAGATCACTTACAACTCAATAGATTCTACCTTCCTGTAACGTTTCAGCCTGACTGGACCTTGTTTTCACACAAATGAACCCAGAATGATGTGAAATTGGGCTTCGTGCAACATAATTCTGGGTGCCATTTAAAAACCATAAGTGCTAATGACTCCATTCCTTTTTGTGGTTGTAGGGGCTGTTGATTGGAGTATACTAAAACAAACCTGATCTCTCTAGGACATTCAGAAGCCAAGTTATAAGCCCACAAATGTGTATCTGGACTACTTCTTTAAATTGACACCAGATCCGGTGACCTTTGGGACATGGTTTGACCCCCTTAAGAAAGTGCTATCATCTTGAAACGTTCAGATCACTTACAACTCAATAGATTCTACCTTCGTGTAACGTTTCAGCCTGACTGGACCTTGTATTCACACAAATGAACCCAGAATGATGTGAAATTGGGCTTTGTGCAACATAATTCTGGGTGCCATTTAAAAACCATAAGTGCTAAAGACTCCATTCCTTTTTGTGGTTGTAGGGGATTTTGATTGGAGTACACTAAAACAAACCTAACCTCTATAGGACATTCAGAAGCCAAGTTATAAGCCCACAAAGGTGTAACTGGACTACATCTTTAAAGTGACACCAGGCCCGGTGACCTTTGGGACATGGTTTTACCCCCTATAGGAATGTGCGATCTTCTTGAAATGTTCAGATCACTTACAACTCAATAGATTCTACCTTCTTGTAGCGTTTCAGCCTGATTGGACCTTGTTTTCACACAAATGGACCCAGAATGATGTGAAATTGTGCTTCGTGCAACATAATTCTGGGTGCCATTTACAAACCATAAGTGCTAATGTCTCCATTCCTTTTTGTGGTTGTAGGGGCTGTTGATTGGAGTACAATAAAACAAACCTGACCTCTCTAGGACATTCAGAAGCCAAGTTATAATCCCACAAATGTGTAACTGGACTACTTCTTTAAAGTGACACCAGATCCGGTGACCTTTGGGACATGGTTTGACCCCTTAGGAAAGTGCTATCATCATGAAACGTTCAGATCACTTACAACTCAATAGATTCTACCTTCCTGTAACGTTTCAGCCTGATTGGACCTTGTTTTCACACAAATGAACCCAGAATGATGTGAAATTGTGCTTCGTGCAACATAATTCTGGGTGCCATTTACAAACCATAAGTGCTAATTTCTCCATTCCTTTTTGTGGTTGTAGGGGCTGTTGATTGGAGTACAATAAAACAAACCTGACCTCTCTAGGACATTCAGAAGCCAAGTTGTAAGCCCACAAATGTGTAACTGGACTACTTCTTTAAAGTGACACCAGATCCGGTGACCTTTGGGACATGGTTTGACCCCCTTAGGAAAGTGCTATCATCATGAAACGTTCAGATCACTTACAACTCAATAGATTCTACCTTCCTGTAACGTTTCAGCCTGATTGGACCTTGTTTTCACACAAATGAACCCAGAATGATGTGAAATTGTGCTTCGTGCAACATAATTCTGGGTGCCATTTACAAACCATAAGTGCTAATGACTCCATTCCTTTTTGTGGTTGTAGGGGCTGTTGATTGGAGTACACTAAAACAAACCTGATCACTCTAGGACATTCTGAAGCCAAGTTATAAGCCCACAAATGTGTAACTGGACTACTTCTTTAAATTGACACGAGATCCGGTGACCTTTGGGACATGGTTTGACCCCCTTAGGAAAGCGCTATCATCATGAAACGTTCAGATCACTTACAACTCAATAGATTCTACCTTCCTGTAACGTTTCAGCCTGACTGGACCTTGTTTTCACACAAATGAACCCAGAATGATGTGAAATTGTGCTTCGTGCAACATAATTCTGGGTGCCATTTAAAAACCAAAAGTGCTAATGACTCCATTCCTTTTTGTGGTTGTAGGGGCTGTTGATTGGAGTATACTAAAACAAACCTGATCTCTCAGGGACATTCAGAAGCCAAGTTATAAGCCCACAAATGTGTAACTGGACTACTTCTTTAAATTGACACCAGATCCGGTGACCTTTGGGACATGGTTTGACCCCCTTAGGAAAGTGCTATCATCATGAAATGTTCAGATCACTTACAACTCAATAGATTCTACCTTCCTGTAACGTTTCAGCCTGATTGGACCTTGTTTTCACACAAATGAACCCAGAATGATGTGAAATTGTGCTTCGTGCAACATAATTCTGGGTGCCATTTACAAACCATAAGTGCTAATGACTCCATTCCTTTTTGTGGTTGTAGGGGATTTTGATTGGAGTACACTAAAACAAACCTAACCTCTATAGGACATTCAGAAGCCAAGTTATAAGCCCACAAAGGTGTAACTGGACTACATCTTTAAAGTGACACCAGGCCCGGTGACCTTTGGGACATGGTTTTACCCCCTATAGGAATGTGCGATCTTCTTGAAATGTTCAGATCACTTACAACTCAATAGATTCTACCTTCTTGTAGCGTTTCAGCCTGATTGGACCTTGTTTTCACACAAATGGACCCAGAATGATGTGAAATTGTGCTTCGTGCAACATAATTCTGGGTGCCATTTACAAACCATAAGTGCTAATGTCTCCATTCCTTTTTGTGGTTGTAGGGGCTGTTGATTGGAGTACAATAAAACAAACCTGACCTCTCTAGGACATTCAGAAGCCAAGTTATAATCCCACAAATGTGTAACTGGACTACTTCTTTAAAGTGACACCAGATCCGGTGACCTTTGGGACATGGTTTGACCCCTTAGGAAAGTGCTATCATCATGAAACGTTCAGATCACTTACAACTCAATAGATTCTACCTTCCTGTAACGTTTCAGCCTGATTGGACCTTGTTTTCACACAAATGAACCCAGAAAGATGTGAAATCGTGCTTCGTGCAACATAATTCTGGGTGCCATTTACAAACCATAAGTGCTAATGTCTCCATTCCTTTTTGTGGTTGTAGGGGCTGTTGATTGGAGTACAATAAAACAAACCTGACCTCTCTAGGACATTCAGAAGCCAAGTTGTAAGCCCACAAATGTGTAACTGGACTACTTCTTTAAATTGACACCAGATCCGGTGACCTTTGGGACATGGTTTGACCCCTTAGGAAAGGGCTATCATCATGAAACGTTCAGATCACTTACAACTCAATAGATTCTACCTTCCTGTAACGTTTCAGCCTGATTGGACCTTGTTTTCACACAAATGAACCCAGAATGATGTGAAATCGTGCTTCGTGCAACATAATTCTGGGTGCCATTTACAAACCATAAGTGCTAATGTCTCCATTCCTTTTTGTGGTTGTAGGGGCTGTTGATTGGAGTACAATAAAACAAACCTGACCTCTCTAGGACATTCAGAAGCCAAGTTGTAAGCCCACAAATGTGTAACTGGACTACTTCTTTAAATTGACACCAGATCCGGTGACCTTTGGGACATGGTTTGACCCCCTTAGGAAAGTGCTATCATCTTGAAACGTTCAGATCACTTACAACTCAATAGATTCTACCTTCCTGTAACGTTTCAGCCTGATTGGACCTTGTTTTCACACAAATGGACCCAGAATGATGTGAAATTGTGCTTCGTGCAACATAATTCTGGGTGCAATTTACAAACCATAAGTGCTAATGACTCCATTCCTTTTTGTGGTTGTAGGGGCTGTTGATTGGAGTACACTAAAACAAACTTGATCTCTCTAGGACATTCAGAAGCCAAGTTATAAGCCCACAAATGTGTAACTGGACTACTTCTTTAAATTGACACGAGATCCGGTGACCTTTGGGACATGGTTTTACCCCCTTAGGAAAGTGCTATCTTCATGAAAAGTTCAGATCACTTACAACTCAATAGATTCTACCTTCCTGTAACGTTTCAGCCTGATTGGACCTTGTTTTCACACAAATGAGCCCTGAATGATGTGAAGTTGGGCTTCGTGCAACATAATTCTGGGTGCCATTTAAAAACCATAAGTGCTAATGACTCCATTCCTTTTTGTGGTTGTAGGGGCTGTTGATTGGAGTATACTAAAACAAACCTGATCTCTCAGGGACATTCAGAAGCCAAGTTATAAGCCCACAAATGTGTAACTGGACTACTACTTTAAATTGACACCAGATCCGGTGACCTTTGGGACATGGTTTGACCCCCTTAGGAAAGTGCTATCATCATGAAACGTTCAGATCACTTACAACTCAATAGATTCTACCTTCCTGTAACGTTTCAGCCTGATTGGACCTTGTTTTCACACAAATGAACCCAGAATGATGTGAAATTGTGCTTCGTGCAACATAATTCTTGGTGCCATTTAAAAACCATAAGTGCTAATGTCTCCATTCCTTTTTGTGGTTGTAGGGGCTGTTGATTGGAGTAAACTAAAACAAACCTGACCTCTCTAGGACATTCAGAAGCCAAGTTATAAGCCCACAAATGTGTAACTGGACTACTTCTTTAAAGTGACACCAGATCCGGTGACCTTTGGGACATGGTTTGACCCCCCTTAGGAAAGTGCTATCATCATGAAACGTTCAGATCACTTACAACTCAATAGATTCTACCTTCCTGTAACGTTTCAGCCTGATTGGACCTTGTTTTCACACAAATGAACCCAGAATGATGTGAAATTGTGCTTCGTGCAAAATAATTCTGGGTGCCATTTACAAACCATAATTGCTAATGACTCCATTCCTTTTTGTGGTTGTAGGGGCTGTTGATTGGAGTACACTAAAACAAACCTGACCTCTCTAGGACATTCAGAAGCCAAGTTATAAGCCCACAAATGTGTAACTGGACTACTTCTTTAAAGTGACACCAGATCCGGTGACCTTTGGGACATGGATTGACCCCCTTAGGAAAGTGCTATCATCATGAAACGTTCAGATCACTTACAACTCAATAGATTCTACCTTCCTGTAACGTTTCAGCCTGATTGGACCTTGTTTTCACACAAATGAACCCAGAATGATGTGAAATTGTGCTTCGTGCAACATAATTCTGGGTGCCATTTACAAACCATAATTGCTAATGACTCCATTCCTTTTTGTGGTTGTAGGGGCTGTTGATTGGAGTACACTAAAACAAACCTGATCACTCTAGGACATTCAGAAGCCAAGTTATAAGCCCACAAATGTGTAACTGGACTACTTCTTTAAATTGACACGAGATCCTGTGACCTTTGGGACATGGCTTGACCCCCTTAGGAAAGCGCTATCATCATGAAACGTTCAGATCACTTACAACTCAATAGATTCTACCTTCCTGTAACGTTTCAGCCTGACTGGACCTTGTTTTCACACAAATGAACCCAGAATGATGTGAAATTGTGCTTCGTGCAACATAATTCTGGGTGCCATTTACAAACCATAAGTGCTAATGACTCCATTCCTTTTTGTGGTTGTAGGGGCTTTTGATTGGAGTACACTAAAACAAACCTAACCTCTATAGGACATTCAGAAGCCAAGTTATAAGCCCACAAAGGTGTAACTGGACTACATCTTTAAAGTGACACCAGTCCCGGTGACCTTTGGGACATGGTTTTACCCCCTATAGGAATGTGCGATCTTCTTGAAACGTTCAGATCACTTACAACTCAATAGATTCTACCTTCCTGTAACGTTTCAGCCTGATTGGACCTTGTTTTCACACAAATGTACCCAGAATGATGTGAAATTGTGCTTCGTGCAACATAATTCTGGGTGCCATTTACAAACCATAAGTGCTAATGTCTCCATTCCTTTTTGTGGTTGTAGGGGCTGTTGATTGGAGTACATTAAAACAAACCTGATCTCTCTAGGACATTCAGAAGCCAAGTTATAAGCCCACAAATGTGTAACTGGACTACTTTAAATTGACACCAGATCCGGTGACCTTTGGGGCATGGTTTGACCCCCTTAGGAAAGTGATATCATCATGAAACGTTCAGATCACTTACAACTCAATAGATTCTACCTTCCTGTAACGTTTCAGCCTGATTGGACCTTGTTTTCACACAAATGAACCCAGAATGATGTTAAATTGTGCTTCGTGCAACATAATTCTGGGTGCCTTTTACAAACCATAAGTGCTAATGACTCCATTCCTTTTTGTGGTTGTAGGGGCTGTTGATTGGAGTACATTAAAACAAACCTGATCTCTCTAGGACATTCAGAAGCCAAGTTATAAGCCCACAAATGTGTAACTGGACTACTTCTTTAAATTGACACCAGATCCGGTGACCTTTGGGACATGGTTTGACCCCCTTAGGAAAGTGCTATCATCATGAAACGTTCAGATCACTTACAACTCAATAGATTCTACCTTCCTGTAACGTTTCAGCCTGATTGGACCTTGTTTTCACACAAATGAACCCAGAATGATGTGAAATTGTGCTTCGTTCAACATAATTCTGGGTGCCATTTACAAAGCATAAGTGCTAATGACTCCATTCCTTTTTGTGGTTGTAGGGGCTGTTGATTGGAGTATACTAAAACAAACCTGATCTCTCTAGGACATTCAGAAGCCAAGTTATGAGCCCACAAATGTGTAACTGGACTACTTCTTTAAATTGACACCAGATCCGGTGACCTTTGGGACATGGTTTGACCCCCTTAGGAAAGTGCAATCATCATGAAACGTTCAGATCACTTACAACTCAATAGATTCTACCTTCCTGTAACATTTCAGCCTGATTGGACCTTGTTTTCACACAAATGGACGCAGAATGATGTGAAATTGTGCTTCGTGCAACATAATTCTGGGTGCCATTTAAAAACCATAAGTGATAATGACTCCATTCCTTTTTGTGGTTGTAGGGGCTGTTGATTGGAGTACAATAAAACAAACCTGACCTCTCTAGGACATTCAGAAGCCAAGTTATAAGCCCACAAAGGTGTAACTGGACTACTTCTTAAAAGTGACACCAGGCCCGGTGACCTTTGGGACATGGTTTGACCCCCTATAGCAGGGGTGGGCAATTATTTTTTCCATGGGGCCACATGAGAAATAGAAAATATTGTGGAGGGCCGCAGGCCAAAAGGCTGAAGTCAATTATGCATAATATTAATGGTATTTCTTTATAAAAAGCAGTAAATACCATTGTTTCTTCAAGCTGGTAAGAGTAGACTATATGTTATAAATGAGCAAAAAGGAAAAAGTGAGGTTGGCTTACAAAAATGTGATTTATTCAAATTTCCCAAGGCAATGGTAAACAAAGTGTGCACATTTGGTTTTTGTTAAACATTTGTACTTATATTAGTTAACAGTTTCAGTCACATTCACTCCAAAACACATTCTGAGTTTCAAATATTGTTGGAAAGAGGTTCTTAGCATTCTACAGACACACAGTATCGTCTGTAAAATAAAATCACTGAACTGTGATCTTGAGAAAGAGGTTTAAAAAAAGTGTCCCAGTTCACTGCTAGTTGCCTACATTTGTGGTCCAAACACCTTATTTTGTGTTTTTAAGCAATTTTTTTCTTATTCAGTGAGAGAAATCTAGTCTCTGCTGGGCTTTAACGAGTGCATCAAAGTCAGGTTGGATGTCTGAGATGGAGAAGCGAAGCACAGCTGACAAATGATCATCAGTGAGAGAGGATCTTTACCTGGATTTTGTAAACTTCATCATTGAAAATGTTTGTTCACAAATGTAGGTAGAGCTGAAGAGAACCAACATCTTCTGAGCATGTCTCTTCAGGTTTGGAAAATCCTCCTTAAGAGAAGAGTAGAAATCCAGCAGAGATCCTGAATCTCTGCTTTCGAGTCCCAAACCTTCTTCAGCACTTTCCCCAGGCTGAGCCATCTGACAGCTGTGTGGAGTCCTCCACAAGAGCCACAAACTGTCTGTGATTCATCGCCCGCGCCCTGATGAAGTTTATTATTTTAGTAACAACATCAGTAACATGGTTGATTTTTAGCACTGACTTGCACAACACATGTTGGTGTATAATACAATGCAAAAACACCTATTTTTGATCTGCATCGATTTCTGTCACTTTATCTTGCATGCGTTTCAAAAGTCCGACATTTTTCCCTGTAAAGCCGGACGTACACTGTGCGACTTTTTCACTCGCAGCACTCAGCTTCAGCTCAAACTGTACGACTTCCCCGCAGAGCAGATCTCACGAGTCATGTGCTCACACTGTACGACCCAGTTCTCGCATGCGACCTGACTGCTCACACTGTACGTCTGGTAGCAACATGTCGGCCCTAAAAATGTGCTAAAAATAGCAGTTTTTACTCAACACGTTAGACTTTTTTGTCTTGTTTTGCCTGTTGTCCTTCGGGAGTGCTGCTGGAGGACACACAGGGATTTATGGGGGTTGGATGAGGAAAACGAAATAAAGAAAGTAAATCTGTGTTTTGTGATCAGTTTAATTTGACATGAACACGACAAACACACTTTCTTGACAATCTTTGTGAGTAAAAAAAATGTGTAGAAACAAAAACGAACAGCGTGTGTTATTAGGGAAATAGCGAGCGACAAGCGTTGATGCAGGATTGCGCGCGCATGCGCCGTGAGTGGTTCTGATACTTTTTGGGTCGCAGCTGCTCACAGCGCCGCTTCAACAGTGCGATACCCTCACGAGGGACGAGCGAAATATTAAACACACCAGAGTGCGACCTCACGACTGCTGATCGGCGGCTGGTCACGTGGTGTTAATCGCCTCTCGTAACCCCCTGTACACTACACGACCGCTCGGCGCAAAACTCGCCCCGATGTCGTGGCTTCTCGCACGACTGGAAAATCGGCTCAAAAATGTGAAAAAGTCGCACAGTGTACGCCCGGCTGTGACAGTCTCTCCCATTTCAATCCCAGAGTGTCCATGCACGCATTTACCTCTGTAAAAAGATCACTCCCTGTCGTTGTCCCTCTCATCGACCGCATTGCTGCCCGCTCCTCTGTGAGCTTGAAGTCCGTTATCCCCCGGACAAATACGAGGAGCTGGGCTGTGTCCCGGACATCACAGCTCCCGTCTAATGAGAAAAAGTCAAAACTTGCCACTTCACGTTGCAGCTGAAGCTCCAGGTTCCCCGCAATGTCCTCGATCCTCCTGGTCACGGTTCGCTGTTTTTAGCTATTTTGTGGGATATCACAAAGCTGGTCCTGGTTGCTGCATCCCTGGATGTGTGAAGCTTAGTAAAAAAGCCTTGCTGCTTTTGCAACTTTGCTAGCAAAGCTTCGGATGTCCGTGCCCTCTCAGCATCAGACAAGTTCTTGTATTTTTCCGAGTGTTTCTTGTCGTAATGCCGACTCAAATTGTAGTCCTTAAACACGGCAATCTCCTCCCCGCAAACCAAACACACGGTTTAACCTCCGACTTCAGTAAAAAAAAATACTTAGCAGTCCAATTTTTGTTGAAAATCCTGCATTCGGCATCTTTCTTTTTTTTTTTTTTTTTTGCATGAGCGGACATTTCTCAGGCTACAATCACCATGTCAACCGCGGGCACTTGTTGCTATACGTATTGCGTCATTGTGCACGTAAAATACAACTTCAAAATAAAAGCAATGCAGCCTTAGCCCATGCATGAGGTAAAATGAGAAAATACATTTATTTTGTAATTTCCAATTAACCTTACGCGGGCCGGTCAAAGTCAACCAAAGGGCCGGATGTGGCCCGCGGGCCGTAAAATGCCCAGGTCTGCCCTATAGGAATGTGTGATCATCATGAAACGTTCAGATCACTTACAACTCAATAGATTCTACCTTCTTGTAACGTTTCAGCCTGATTGGACCTTGTTTTCACACAAATGAACCCAGAATGATGTGAAATTGTGCTTCGTGCAACATAATTCTGGGTGCCATTTACAAACCATAAGTGCTAATGACTCCATTCCTTTTTGTGGTTGTAGGGGCTGTTTGTTGGAGTACACTAAAACAAACCTGACCTCTCTAGGACATTCAGAAGCCAAGTTATAAGCCCACAAATGTGTAACTGGACTACTTGACACCAGATCCGGTGACCTTTGGGACATGGTTTGACCCCCTTAGGAAAGTGCTATCATCATGAAACGTTCAGATCACTTACAACTCAATAGATTCTACCTTCCTGTAACGTTTCAGCCTGATTGGACCTTGTTTTCACACAAATGAACCCAGAATGATGTGAAATTGTGCTTTGTGCAACATAATTCTGGGTGCCATTTACAAACCATAAGTGCTAATGACTCCATTCCTTTTTGTGGTTGTAGGGGCTGTTGATTGGAGTACACTAAAACAAGCCTGACCTCTCTAGGACATTCAGAAGCCAAGTTATAAGCCCACAAATGTGTAACTGGACTACTTCTTTAAATTGACACCAGATCCGGTGACCTTTGGGACATGGTTTGACCCCCTATAGGAATTTGCTATCATCATGAAACGTTCAGATCACTTACAACTCAATAGATTCTACCTTCCTGTAACGTTTCAGCCTGATTGGACCTTGTTTTCACACAAATGGACCCAGAATGATGTGAAATTGTGCTTCGTGCAACATAATTCTGGGTGCCATTTACAAACCATAAGTGCTAATGACTCCATTCCTTTTTGTGGTTGTAGAGGCTGTTGATTGGAGTACACTAAAACAAACCTGACCTCTTTAGGATATTCAGAAGCCAAGTTATTAGCTCACAAAGGTGTAACTGGACTACTTCTTTAAAGTGACACGAGGCCCGGTGACCTTTGGGACATGGTTTTACCCCCTATAGGAATGTGCGATCATCATGAAACGTTCAGATCACTTACAACTCAATAGATTCTACCTTCTTGTAACGTTTCAGCCTGATTGGACCTTGTTTTCACACAAATGGACCCAGAATGATGTGAAATTGTGCTTCGTGCAACATAATTCTGGGTGCCATTTACAAACCATAAGTGCTAATGACTCCATTTCTTTTTGTGGTTGTAGGGGCTGTTGATTGGAGTACACTAAACCAAACCTGATCTCTCTAGGACATTCAGAAGCCAAGTTATAAGCCCACAAATGTGTAACTGGACTACTTTAAATTGACACCAGATCTGGTGACATTTTGGGACATGGTTTGACCCCCTTAGGAAAGTGCTATCATCATGAAACGTTCAGATCACTTACAACTCAATAGATTCTACCTTCCTGTAACGTTTCAGCCTGATTGGACCTTGATTTCACACAAATGAACCCAGAATGATGTGAAATTGTGCTTCGTGCAACATAATTCTGGGTGCCATTTAAAAACCATAAGTGCTAATGACTCCATTCCTTTTTGTGGTTGTAGGGGCTGTTAATTGGAGTACTCTTAAACAAACCTGACCTCTCTAGGATGTTCAGAAGCCAAGTTATAAGCCCACAAATGTGTAACTGGACTACTTCTTTAAATTGACACCAGATCCGGTGACCTTTGGGACATGGTTTGACCCCCTTAGGAAAGTGCTATCATCATGAAACGTTCAGATCACTTACAACTCAATAGATTCTACCTTCCTGTAACGTTTCAGCCTGATTGGACCTTGTTTTCACACAAATGAACCCAGAATGATGTGAAATTGTGCTTCGTGCAACATAATTCTTGGTGCCATTTAAAAACCATAAGTGCTAATGTCTCCATTCCTTTTTGTGGTTGTAGGGGCTGTTGATTGGAGTAAACTAAAACAAACCTGACCTCTCTAGGACATTCAGAAGCCAAGTTATAAGCCCACAAATGTGTAACTGGACTACTTCTTTAAAGTGACACCAGATCCGGTGACCTTTGGGACATGGTTTGACCCCCTTAGGAAAGTGCTATCATCATGAAACGTTCAGATCACTTACGACTCAATAGATTCTACCTTCCTGTAACGTTTCAGCCTGATTGGACCTTGTTTTCACACAAATGAACCCAGAATGATGTGAAATTGTGCTTCGTGCAAAATAATTCTGGGTGCCATTTACAAACCATAAGTGCTAATGACTCCATTCCTTTTTGTGGTTGTAGGGGCTGTTGATTGGAGTATACTAAAACAAACCTGATCTCTCTAGGACATTCAGAAGCCAAGTTATAAGCCCACAAATGTGTAACTGGACTACTTCTTTAAATTGACACCAGATCCGGTGACCTTTGGGACATGGATTGACCCCCTTAGGAAAGTGCTATCATCATGAAACGTTCAGATCACTTACAACTCAATAGATTCTACCTTCCTGTAACGTTTCAGCCTGATTGGACCTTGTTTTCACACAAATGAACCCAGAATGATGTGAAATTGTGCTTCGTGCAACATAATTCTGGGTGCCATTTACAAACCATAATTGCTAATGACTCCATTCCTTTTTGTGGTTGTAGGGGCTGTTGATTGGAGTACACTAAAACAAACCTGATCACTCTAGGACATTCAGAAGCCAAGTTATAAGCCCACAAATGTGTAACTGGACTACTTCTTTAAATTGACACGAGATCCTGTGACCTTTGGGACATGGCTTGACCCCCTTAGGAAAGCGCTATCATCATGAAATGTTCAGATCACTTACAACTCAATAGATTCTACCTTCCTGTAACGTTTCAGCCTGACTGGACCTTGTTTTCACACAAATGAACCCAGAATGATGTGAAATTGTGCTTCGTGCAACATAATTCTGGGTGCCATTTACAAACCATAAGTGCTAATGACTCCATTCCTTTTTGTGGTTGTAGGGGCTTTTGATTGGAGTACACTAAAACAAACCTAACCTCTATAGGACATTCAGAAGCCAAGTTATAAGCCCACAAAGGTGTAACTGGACTACATCTTTAAAGTGACACCAGTCCCGGTGACCTTTGGGACATGGTTTTACCCCCTATAGGAATGTGCGATCTTCTTGAAACGTTCAGATCACTTACAACTCAATAGATTCTACCTTCCTGTAACGTTTCAGCCTGATTGGACCTTGTTTTCACACAAATGGACCCAGAATGATGTGAAATTGTGCTTCGTGCAACATAATTCTGGGTGCCATTTACAAACCATAAGTGCTAATGTCTCCATTCCTTTTTGTGGTTGTAGGGGCTGTTGATTGGAGTACATTAAAACAAACCTGATCTCTCTAGGACATTCAGAAGCCAAGTTATAAGCCCACAAATGTGTAACTGGACTATTTTAAATTGACACCAGATCCGGTGACCTTTGGGGCATGGTTTGACCCCCTTAGGAAAGTGCTATCATCATGAAACGTTCAGATCACTTACAACTCAATAGATTCTACCTTCCTGTAACGTTTCAGCCTGATTGGACCTTGTTTTCACACAAATGAACCCAGAATGATGTTAAATTGCGCTTCGTGCAACATAATTCTGGGTGCCATTTACAAACCATAAGTGCTAATGACTCCATTCCTTTTTGTGGTTGTAGGGGCTGTTGATTGGAGTACATTAAAACAAACCTGATCTCTCTAGGACATTCAGAAGCCAAGTTATAAGCCCACAAATGTGTAACTGGACTACTTCTTTAAAGTGACACCAGATCCGGTGACCTTTGGGACATGGTTTGACCCCCTTAGGAAAGTGCTATCATCATGAAACGTTCAGATCACTTACAACTCAATAGATTCTACCTTCCTGTAACGTTTCAGCCTGATTGGACCTTGTTTTCACACAAATGAACCCAGAATGATGTGAAATTGTGCTTCGTGCAACATAATTCTGGGTGCCATTTACAAACCATAAGTGCTAATGACTCCATTCCTTTTTTTGGTTGTAGAAGCTATTAATTGAAGTACTCTAAAACAAACCTGACCTCTCTAGGGCATTCAGAAGAAAAGTTATAAGCCGACAAAGGTGTTACTGGACTACTTCTTTAAAGTGACACCAGGCCGCGTGACCTTTGGGACATGGTTTGACCCCCTATAGTAATGTGCAATCATCTTGAAACGTTCAGATCACTTACAACTCAATAGATTCTACCTTCTTGTAACGTTTCAGCCTGATTGGACCTTGTTTTCACACAAATGGACCCAGAATGATGTGAAATTGTGCTTCTTGCAACA
This sequence comes from Nothobranchius furzeri, assembly GCF_043380555.1. Taxonomy (NCBI): domain Eukaryota; kingdom Metazoa; phylum Chordata; class Actinopteri; order Cyprinodontiformes; family Nothobranchiidae; genus Nothobranchius; species Nothobranchius furzeri. The sequence goes on along the minus strand of NC_091749.1, from coordinate 16,655,052 downwards.
TAATTCTGGGTGCCATTTACAAACCATAAGTGCTAATGACTCCATTCCTTTTTGTGGTTGTAGAGGCTGTTGATTGGAGTACACTAAAACAAACCTGACCTCTTTAGGATATTCAGAAGCCAAGTTATAAGCCCACAAAGGTGTAACTGGACTACTTCTTTAAAATGACACCAGGCCCGGTGACCTTTGGGACATGGTTTGACCCCCTATAGGAAAGTGCAATCATCATGAAATGTTCAGATCACTTACAACTCAATAGATTCTACCTTCTTGTAACGTTTCAGCCTGATTGGACCTTGTTTTCACACAAATGGACCCAGAATGATGTGAAATTGTGCTTCGTGCAACATAATTCTGGGTGCCATTTACAAACCATAAGTGCTAATGACTCCATTCCTTTTTGTGGTTGTAGGGGCTGTTGGTTGGAGTTGTAAGTGATCTGAACGTTTCATGATGATCGCACTTTACTATAGGGGGTCAAACCATGTCCCAAAGGTCACCGGGCCTGGTGTCACTTTAAAGAAGTAGTCCAGTTACACCTTTGTGGGCTTATAACTTGGCTTCTGAATATCCTAAAGAGGTCAGGTTTGTTTTAGTGTACTCCAATCAACAGCCTCTACAACCACAAAAAGGAATGGAGACATTAGCACTTATGGTTTGTAAATGGCACCCAGAACTATGTTGCACGAAGCACAATTTTACATCATTCTGGGTCCATTTGTGTGAAAACAAGGTCCAATCAGGCTGAAACGTTACAAGAAGGTAGAATCTATTGAGTTGTAAGTGATCTGAACGTTTCAAGATGATTGCACATTACTATAGGGGGTCAAACCATGTCCCAAAGGTCACCGGGCCTGGTGTCACTTTAAAGAAATAGTCCAGTTACACCTTTGTCGGCTTATAACTTTTCTTCTGAATGTCCTAGAGAGGTTAGGTTTGTTTTAGAGTACTTCAATTAATAGCTCCTACAACCACAAAAAGGAATGGAGTCATTAGCACTTATGGTTTGTTAATGGCATCCAGAATTATGTTGTACGAAGCACAATTTCAAATCATTCTGGGTCCATTTGTGTGAAAACAAGGTCCAATCAGGCTGAAACATTACAGGAAGGTAGAATCTATTGAGTTGTAAGTGATCTGAACGTTTCAGGCTGATAGCACTTTCCTAAGGAGGTCAAACTATGTCCCAAAGGTCACCGGATCTGGTGTCAATTTAAAGAAGTAGTCCAGTTACACATTTGTGGGCTTATAACTTGGCTTCTGAATGTCCTAGAGAGATCAGGTTTAATTTAGTGTACTCCAATAAACAGCCCCTACAACCACAAAAAGGAATGGAGTCATTAGCACTTATGGTTTGTAAATGGCACCCAGAATTATGTTGCACGAAGCACAATTTCACATCATTCTGGGTTCATTTGTGTGAAAACAAGGTCCAATCATGCTGAAACGTTACAGGAAGGTAGAATCTATTGAGTTGTAAGTGATCTGAACGTTTCATGATGATAGCACTTTCCTAAGGGGGTCAAACCATGTCCCAAAGGTCACTGGATCTGGTGTCAATTTAAAGAAGTAGTCCAGTTACACATTTGTGGGCTTATAACTTGGCTTCTGAATGTCCTAGAGAAGTCAGGCTTGTTTTAGTGTACTCCAATCAACAGCCTGTTGAGGGTCTGACCTCATGAGGAAATTACTATGCAGTGATTTTCTCCAAAATGACTGTGCTTAAATTGCTCTGAAAAGCAAATAATCACATCAGCGCCAAGAAACTTCATTTCCCATGATGCTTTGCACATGGAAGCATTGGGATGATGTCACCGCCTAGTACCAGAAACACGTTCTGCGCATGTGCGGGAAGCCGTGGAGCTTTTCCCGCGAACTAAGACCATAAATCTTCAGCAGAGACAAAGAATCCTCGTTCTTTTGCCCAGGATACCTGGCGGTAAGGACACGCTTGTCAACGCTCCGACTCCCTTGAGCACGCGGAAGCTCTAAGTGCCCAAGTTGAGCCCACGGAACTGCTGGAAACTAAACTGCAAGCCCATCAGATCTGCTCGTTTCTGCTCCCCTCCAGCTGATGTTTGAGGACACAGAACTGCGGAGGAAAGCAACAACTCCATCAAGCACGCTGTAAGTTATAACTCAGCACAGAAAGAAACTTTGCTGTCTCTGTCCAGCCCGTGGAGAAACACTCGTGAACGCCAAACAACGGAGAAAGCATCAAACCGACGGACGACGCCGAAAGCTGCGGAGAAACACGGAGAACCGTCAAATCAAAGAGGGAGGGACGCCTCGCTCTTCTGGTGATCAGCAACTCATCTCTTTCTCTCTCTCCTTCTTCTTCCGTTAACTCTATAGTCCAGAATAAGCAATAAAACCGCGCTATTGCTTAAAAAGTAGCTTCGTGTTTTCCTCTTTCGTCCCAAACACGTCCGTCGGGTCATTTTGAAAGAATAAACTGCTTATTGATCATTGTTTGGTATCTTAAAATGGTTTCTGTCATGGCCAGGCTGAAACTAAAAGATATTAATTTGTGATTAATCTTTTGTGTTGTTTCATGATCTTTTGAAATGTTTTGAGTGATTTAGGGTTAAGTTACTACTGATTCTAAGTGCTTTGGAAGTTAAAGTGCAAGTTGCCACCCACACTTTAGCCAGACAAAGGGGTCAGCCATCTTGTATTCAAGACTCCATTTTGAATCCATACACACACACACACACACACACACACACACACACACACACACACACACACACACACTACTCCTTTGTGAGAACAAAGGACCCCATTCATACATCCTCCATCACATGCAAACACATCCATCTTCAATCATATCACACGGTTATTATTCATCTATTCCACTGTTTATTCATTTGACAAATTGTTAATTAAATGTTATAAAATTCAGATTTTTGTGTCCAGTAGCTTTGTTGTGTCGAAGAGAAGTCTCTCTTCCAAGGATTCTACGAACTTCAAGAAAGACTGATAAGAGTTTTGGATTCATTTCCCTTTCTAATTAAAGGGTGGTGCCCCGAAGATATCTAAGAATATCTTAATTAATTAATAAATCAATAAATAGTTCCATATTTACAGAATTTATTGAAGAATCCAAAAGTAAGTTAAAGCTTACGAATTGTTCGCTCCTAATAACACCAACATTTTATTGGTGCAGCCCGCGTGAGGCTTGGATACACAGAGATTTCTATCCGGCACAAACAAACAAATAAATCCAAAGAGCTTGAATTAAAAATAATCCGTTGTTCAGCCTTGAACCAGCAACAGAGTGGTGCTGATTTCGCTGAGCAGGAAGCTGCATCGAACTCTCACCAGTAACTCAGTGCTTCTTTAAAGGTGCAACGTGTAAATTAATTCTGGTTGACCTTTTAGGTTAAAAATTCAGTTTTTCCTTAAAGGTGCAACGTGTAATTAATTCTGGCTAACCTTTTAGGTTAAAATTCAGCTTTTCCTTAAAGGTGCAACGTGTAATTAATTCTGGCTAACCTTTTAGGTTAAAATTCAGTTTTTCCTTAAAGGTGCAACGTGTAAGTAATTCTGGCTAACCTTTTAGGTTAAAATTCAGTTCCTCATTAAAGGTGCAGCGTGTAAGTAATTCTGACTAACCCTTTTAGGCTAAAATTAACTGCTAATTTAGCGACTTTAACTCACAGTGGCTATTATAACTAACTGAAACCTTCACTCAAAGACTGATAACACCCTGTTTGCTAATATTCTGAAGGAATAACTAGCATATTTAACACTGCAAGTGTTGTAAGACGTTGCTACGGCAACGCACCAGCTTTTGCTAAAATACTGAAAGGAATAGTATTTTAAGCGTCAGTCACGGCATTCCGTGCAATCTTAAAACGCTAAAACCTGTGCGCACAAAGGTTAATTTAGTGTTTTTCTGCTACAAAGCTAGCAGTTGCTGCCAAAGGTGCAGCCTTGAGCTATCTGCAGAAGCTCTACTAGGCTATTTTTGGTTTGGTTGTTAAATGGAGGGACAGAGTAGTGAACTGACCAACTCCCAGCAACCAGGTGGCGCTGCGGCCCACGACTATGAACCTGGCCTACTTTCTGGACAAATATTGTCCAAACTGGTCGCGGTTGCTCGAGAACCCGACTACCCTTCTAGGGATTTCACTGAAGAACAGCGTAGCGTCGAGCTAGAAGCTGTAATCGATCAAATAGAAAACCCGGATGGTACAAAACCAATCCAGGTTCACTTAGCTAAGTTAGCCCTGATCCTCTATCAGAGAGGACTCCAACATGATAGAGAGATCATGAACCTCCAGAGTATGCTAGCTGAAAAACAGCGAAATGGAAGGCTGATCGAGGAAGACGACACCCGCACCGATTCTGGGGAAGATGGGGAGAAGACCCCGCCCCCTTCTGCTGATGACAACAGACAGTGGGAAGGGGGGAAACACCAGGACTCTCTGGACGGACGCACGCCGCAGGGGAGAGATGAAGCTCATCTGTTCCAACCTTCGGCCCCGTTCCCTACACACACTATAGGGCATTCAGGACCACCTAGGGGCCGAGAGCAGTTCGCCCTCGAATCCCAGGTTGCACCACCACCCTCATCTTCACGGCCTTCTCAATCAGTGAGAAGTCGACCAGCTGAGCGGCACCTCTATTTAGACCGCTCCCCCAGTCCACGAAGGGTGCAAGGTGCCGATTGGGGTTATGCACCCCAAGCTGCACCTCAACCATCTACCCATCCTAGCTACTCCGGTATTCGGCATGCCGATAACCAGCTGCATGACAGAGCACACTACGCAGACGTGCCCCGGGAGGAGGACCTCCCAGGACACCCACGTGACGTGCCAGCAGCCCGCCACAGCATGCCGAACCCCGATTTGGGCCCCAGGAGTCAACATTGGGAGCCCAGAGCACACCAGCGATATCCAGCGCTCTCTGAGACAGACCGTGGGTCAGAGTCAGAGGATGACGCGCCGTACCGTGAGTCAGGGCTCCGTGTACGTCAAATTGAATCGCTAGCTAAAGACATAGAACGCTTTGATCCTAACACCAATGAATCCAACGTCGACGATTATCTCAGGGAGATAGAACGTTGTCTGCTTGATCTTCCAGCACCCTCTTCAAGGGAAAAGCTCAAGCTAATTTGGAAAACCACATCTAGAACGGTGCACGGTTTCATGGAAACTCTACCACCTGACATTCGAGATCGGTACTCCTCGCTCTGCCGAGCGTTGAGGGATGAATACGCCACGTATGCAGACTCCGCGTCAGCTACAATGGGGGCCTTCTCCATCAAACACGGGAGAAACGAACCCCCCAGAGAGTATTATCGCCGACTCAAAAGTGCTTATTTCCAAGGTCGAAACGGCCCTGGGCTCGAGGAAGACCCTGCCTTCAGATCCCTGTTCATTCACAACCTGCACGAGTGTGTTCGCTCCGAAGTCTCAATGTATTGTCGGATGAAAAATCTGACAACTCAGGAGATTAGGAGATACGCTCAACAGGCTTGGGAAGCCGGCGGAAAGCCCCAAAAGCCTGACGCACATCACCGCGTCATGCACCTAGCTCCCGACGCCGAGCCGCGTTTGGAGCTTGAAGGCACAGAAGCTCCACCCACTAAGCCAAAATCTGCTAAACCTAGACCTGTTAAACCGCGAGAGCAGTCCCAATCTCCTCAACAGGGGAAGGGGGGTGCTGATTGGCCGCCTAGGTCTGGACAATCAGACAGGAAGTGGCCCAACCAAAACCAACGGCAGGCAGGTCGGAACAGTGGAAGGTTTAAGGAGCGCCGCCCACAGGTAGGTCCCGAACACAAGTCCGCAGGTGAGTACTTGACCAAAGCCGACCTCCAGGAGATGTTTCAGCAGTTCCTAGCTAAACAGAAGGAACAGCTGAGATCTGCAGATGAGACCCCTGCACCAAAGTCTTCTTCTAAGAAGCCAGACCCAGAGCCAACGTCAGCATGACTAGGCGTGGCTCAACCTCCCAGCGTGGCCAGGACCTACCTGATCAGCTGGGGGAACACTACTGGTAGATCACAGGAGTCTCCTGAAATCTACCCCCCAGAGAAACCAGATACTAAATTTCTGAAGTTCCTTGGTGACTTAACAAACCATGATCATGCTCGCCGTTTGTACTGTAGCACCAACGTAGGTGGGTGCATACAGGTTGATGCTCTGCTGGATACCGGCTCAGAAATCACCCTGATGTGCTCCACACTGTTCCATCGCGTGTCTGACACCATGCGGTCGCTCGGGAAACCAGTCCAGGTAGAACCCTGTGACCTGAAAATCACCAGCTACACCCAGACCCGGGAGTGTATCACTCACCGGGCGTGGCTGGATATCACCTTCCAAGACATGACTCTGGTTCACCCGTTTTATGTCTGCCAGCTAGACACTGAACCATTTCTCGTTGGTCAGGACCTGCTTGAACGTCTAGCTCCCCTCATCGACTGCCAGAAGGGTCAACTGTGGGCCCAGGTGGACACACCTAAGCCCTGGAACCCAGATAGCAGCCGACCATCCTCCATTCTTGAAGTCAGCATAAGTGAGCCGCAAAACCCTTGTTCCAAGGTCATGCCCCTCCCTACAGCTCCCACAGACGATGTCCGCCTGCAAAGGCATGAAACCGCTCCTGGAACTCCGTTCCGCACACATTCATCTTTTCTCTGCTCGCTGAAGAACGTCAGCCTGCAGCCATATGCACCACACATAGTTGGTGGTCTTACCATCAACTGCACCCACATCTCAGATGCTCGCCTTGCTCTTTGGTCTGAAAAGTCAGCCATCAGCCAGCAGAAGTTTGAACACCTGCGTCAGAAGGACCCCCTTCTGGTCAGTGTGACACGTAGCCATCGGCTCTTGTCACCTACTTGGCCGCAGAGGCTCCTGAAAGCGCCAGAGGTCTGCTCTCTGACTATCCAACTTGGAGCAAGACAGCTCACACATACATTCAGCATCATACCACAGCTTGATCCACCTGCACTCATTGGAGCAGACCTGCTGGTTCGACTCGGTGCCCAGCTGGACACTTGCAATCAAGTCCTTTGGGCCCGGGCCACACCTTCCTCTGAGCCTCGCTCAGAAGGCCGTGAACACTTGCTGTCCGGACAGACCATTCCACAGGCCTGCCGTGCAGTGGTTGAGGCCAGCACGGTTCTGCCCCCACTGGTCAAAGGAGTGCCTGTTCGTCTGACTCTGATGAAGCATCAGAAGCTGCCAGGCACACAGGCCTTCTTCCAGCCATCACCACACTTCTTGGAGCTCAACTTAGCCGTCTGTGGCACGCCACTCTTGGAGCTGAACAATCGTTCTGCGTACTTGTTGGTCGAAAATCCGACCCAGAGTCCTATCCACCTGCCGGCAGGAAAGCCCTTGGGCATGCTGATAGATAGCTCATTCCATGACTTCGAACTTTCAGTCCCCGTGATCGGACAACTTCCGTTGTTCTTGAACGACAGACAGGTTGGTGTAGACACATTCAGTACTTTCCCTTCACAAATGATTACCATCAAGCGGCATGAAGCCCTTCCTGAGGAACCCATTTGCAGTGCAACCTTAGATACTGACAGCGGTCAGTGTCTAACGGTTTTTGCAATAAATACTCAACCCTCTGAGTCACCGGTTGAAAGCCCGGAACACCAGAGACCCTCCTCCTCTGAACCTTATGACGGCTTCGAGGCCGAAGTCAGCCAGCAGCTTGACAAAGCGGATGCGCTGGAGTCAGAGGAGCAGAGAGCAGAGCTTAGAAGCCTGTTCTATGAGTTTCAGTCCGTCTTATCCAGGGACTCCCTGGACTGTGGACTCACAAACCTGCATACGGTTCGCATTCCAACGAACCCGAATGCCCCTCCTACTTTTGTACGTCAGTACAAGATTCCCCTCGCTGCTTATGAGTCGATCCAAGAGATCCTCGATCAGCTGAAGGAGAAAAACATCATCAGAGAGTGTAACTCCACTTACAACTCTCCCATCTGGCCGGTTCTGAAACCGACTGGGAAATGGCGTCTCACCATAGACTATCGTGCACTGAACAAACAAGTACCTCTCTCCAGGTGGCCTATGATCCATTTAGATCAGGAGCTAGCCAGAGTCAGAGATGCTTGTTTCTTCTCTACGGTTGACGTAGCCAACGGCTTCTGGACCATGAAGGTTGAGCCGGCGGACCAGTATAAACTGGCTTTCTCCTTTGGAAATCGCCAATATACTTGGAACCGCTGCCCCTTTGGCTACTCTAACTCACCTGCCGAGTTCAACATCTTCCTCCACAAAGCCATGTCAGATGCTGCTTCCAGAGGGAACCTCATATATGTCGATGACATCTTGATGAGGAGTCGAACCTTTGAGGAGCACCTGGCCGAACTCCGTCACGTGCTGCAACAGCTCGCTGACGCCGGAGCTAAATTGGCGATTCTCAAGGGACAGTGGTGTCGAACCAAAGTGGAGTATGTTGGACTGCTGGTTGGCCCTAATGGAGTCGAGCCCCAAGCGGGACGCATTAGAGCCATTCAGGACATCAAAGCCCCAGCTAATCTGACTGAACTCAGGAGCTTCCTCGGAGTCTGCAACTACTCCAGGCAGTTCATTGAGGAGTACGCTGAAACAGCGAGGCCCCTCACTGAGCTGCTTCGGAACGACACACCTTTCGTGTGGGACAGACCCCAAGAACTCTCCTTCCAGTTCCTAAAACAGAAGTTGGCGTCCGCACCCTGTCTGGCTTACCCAGACAAGGATAAAGAGTTCTACATAGAGGCTACTTTCTCCTCTCACTGCCTGAGCGCTGCTTTGAAGCAGAAACACGATCAGGACATGAGAGTTGTGGCATACGCCAGCAAGCCTCTGAGCAAGGTGGAACTCCAGTTCTCAGACTGTGAGAGAGCCCTCCTCTCTACAGTCTGGGCCGTCGAACACTTTCGTAGTTACATCGGTGGACAGAAAGTGATCATTGAAACGTGTCATCAGCCTGTCACCTTCCTAAACAGCCAGCGTCTGCGCGAAGGAAGAGTGTCAAACAGCCGCATTGCGACGTGGATGATGGTGCTCCAAGGATACAACATTGAGGTCAAGTATGGTCAGAACACCAAGCTAGCGCTAGGACAAGGGCTAGCAGGCTGCCAGCACTGTGACTCTGACTCCGTCATGGCCCCCCTGGACACACCTGCCGCAGTCTACCCAACCGCATCCAATCATCGCTACTTTGATGAGAATGTTTGCCAAGGGCTTCCGAAAGTTTACACTGACGGATGCGCCTACCTTCACGAAGGCCAGCTCCGTGCCGGGGTTGGAGTCGTTTGGGTGGACTGTGACACTAAGCAACCAAATCACTACCGGTTGGGCCAAAAGTCTAGTCAGTACGCCGAAATTGCTGCAGTGTTGATAACCCTCCAGCAGGCGGCAGCCTTGGACATCACTCAAATCGTCCTTTGCTCAGATTCAAACTACGCTAGACACAGCTTCATATCTCACTTCCCCATGTGGAAGGAGAACAACATGAAAAACGCCAGGAACAGAGACGTGAAACACTCGGAGTTATTCCTAGCGTGTGATCTGCTCACCACTGAGAAAGGCATAATGGTCTACTGGAAAAAGGTCAAAGGTCACTCCAGGACCATAGGTCCGGAGAAAGATGGTAATGACGAAGCTGACCGCCTTGCTAAGCTCGGTGCTGACCAGGGAACCTGCTGGGAATTCAAAGACGAGTGGCTTCCTCCCAAGGCCGTTCACGAGGTCTGTGCGATTACTCGTCGCCATGCTAAACAGGCAGACGAACCTCAGAACATTGGGGTACCCGTGTTTCTAGGCAGACAACCACATGATGCGGACCTAGTCACCATGCAGGAACAAGATCCTGACCTGAAGCTCATCCGCGAGCTTCTCCAAAAGGGACCGATGCCTGAACAACCGTCACCACCTACTGGCGCAAGTCGAGATTTGGTAACCCTGCATCGTCAACTCACGCACCTGAAACTACAAAACGATTTGTTAGTTTACATGCGTGACGATCACAGCCCGCCGCGCTGGGTCGTTCCACTCGACCACAGAGGAGTAATGCTTGCCTACGCCCACGACACTCCGGTTGGAGGTCACCGCGGAGCAAAAGCTACGCTCGCGTCACTGACAGAAGTAGCATATTGGCCGTCGATGTCCAAGGACGTACACAGCTATGTCCAAGGCTGCCTCGTCTGTGCCCAGTTTCAACCCTCCCAGCCGCTTGCTAGAGCACCACTGCAACGCAGGGGAATAACCTTCCCTTGGTCCCACCTGCAGATCGACTGGGTTGGACCGGTTCCCAAATCGGCAAGAGGAAACAAATATATGCTAACTGTAACTTGCAGTTTCACAAAGTGGGTTGAGTGCCTTCCAGCGCCAAACGATACAGCCGTCACAACCGCTGTACTGCTGATTAACCACGTTTTCAGTCGATGGGGACTTCCACTCTGCATTGACTCTGACCGGGGAACTCATTTCACATCCAGTGTAATGACGTCCCTGTTTGAACTTCTGGGAGTGGAAGTGAGATTCCACCTCCCCTATCACCCACAGTCATCCGGACAGGTCGAACGGATGAACCGCACGGTCGTCTCTATGCTCAAAAAGTACGTCTGCTCCACTGGGAAGGACTGGGACGTCAAGCTCCCTCTGGTCCTGATGGCCATACGGTCCACTCCCCAGCGATCCACAGGGGTTACGCCCTTTGAGATGATGACCGGCAGACTGATGACTCTACCACTGCACCTCCTGTATCACCCAGAGGATGTCAGTGTTGCCACTGCCTATACCGCTCATCAGTATGTGGCAGACTTGAAAACACACCTCAGAGCTACGTTCGCGCACGCTCAGAAGAAACTGGAGACCAACGTAGAAGGCGCTAAGGCCTACTACGACCAAAAGACAACCAGCCGCGAATACGAGGTGGGTGACAAAGTATTCTACTTTCGGTTCGCCCAACCGGCACGCAAACCTAAGAAGTTCCTGCCCTGCTGGTCAGGACCATTTGAGATCGTGGCAAAACTCTCTCCAGTTGCATACAGGTTACGCATCACCAAAGCGAGACAGGAGCCTGTCTACAAATGGGTGCATGCAAACCAAATCAAACCCTACGTCAAACCATCCCCGCGGGTACAGAGACCAGACTCCCCGCAGGAGGTAGACGTAGTCTCGACATAGTTCTATGCATGGAAATGGAAACGGGGGGAAAGTGCACGTTTAACCCACTAACATGTACTAACCGACAAAGAACAAGCCCCCCCCCCCCCCCCCCCCCCCGCCGTCCCTTTCACTAACCAAGAGAAACTTCTCCTAGACCGCTAACAGGATGTACCTACTAAAACCTTACAGAGTACTCTGGTACCTATACTAGGCTCTGATTAATGAATCTCTACGTGCAATCAAGACTTTGTCTGAAACCATACATCAGGATATTGTGTACACACGAGTGGTGAGAGATTTGATGCAGGACCTGCTCAGGGAAGTAAGTTCCACGCTGGACAGCTTGGTTGAAAGTCGTATTTCCCCGTACTTGGTACCACTGGACCTGCTCAAAGTTAGCTTGACAGCTGCTACCCCTCTACTGTGCACCTTTCACAAATCCACCTAGCGTACAGCCTAGGTAGTGCAATTCCCATTCACGTTGATGCAGAAAATTAGAACTCGGTTTCCTGTTACATGTTCCCATAATTGTGACACCTCACATCTATAGGTTTAAGTCGATGCTGAACATTGGTATTTGAAAGGACGGTAGGCATTTCCACTTTGAACTAGAAACCTGACACTCCATCACCTCAACCTCGAACAGCATGACTCAGAGATTGAGATCATGGACGCTTTCCGGGGTTGTAACTTTGCCTTCGATTTAGAAATTGACCAACAATTACTGATTGAAGGAACCAAATTTGCTAAGTTCACACAAACCCCGCGTGAACTTACTTTGACGCCCAAGACGCTACATTGACACAGATTATACGACTTTAATCTGCACATTGGTCGCCCTGGGGATGGAATGGCTCATCACGGCCGTGATAGCTTATTCCGCCTACAGGCGTGTTAATAAACTCCAAGATAAGATGCACTTGCTCACCTACGGTGTGCCTCGTAACCGCGTTCGGGGAGACTCCAAGCGTGAATGTACCACACCTGTCTAAAGGGGGTGAGCAACATTTTCTTTGTTATTCTGTAAACCTAAGAGTAGTTCTCAATTTAGTCTACCTCACATATTTATCTGAGTGTTGCAGTATGTCACATTCTTTATTTTGAATACACACTGACTGTATGACCTAAGAATGTATTTTATGAGACCTCAAGGTTGCTATGAATTTTCTTGGATGTTATATGTTTTTTTTTTTTGGGTTTTCTGTATTTTTGTTTCTTACTTGGTCACATATTAACTAGTGGTTATGTGCCGGCCCAGCTCATTCTGTCAATGACTCTGTCTGACGCACCAGCACATTGTAGTACCTCTTAGTTTTATGGTCCTTGTTTTAGCCCAAAGACTGTCCTGATCCACCCTTTGGACCAAAAAGGGGGGAATCTTGGGACCACATAGGTCAATGCGCGTTTGCGAACTATGGACCTCGTACATCACCGCGTGCTCCATAAACTGAACTGTATGGCCGGCGGTGAGATGCCTTTGTGTCCACTCGTGGAGTTAACCGCCCACCGACCTTCCTCCTTCTACACTACTACCTCTCGCATGGACGACATCATCATTGCGTACCACCTGCGTGAGTGGCTTCTTCTAGTTATGCGCGTTGGGGACTATCCCGTTTCCTATCCTCTTTGTGCCTGACAAAGACAAAGACCAAAGGCGCCAGGATCCAAGACAAAGACCAAAGACAAAGGCGTCCAAGGAGACCAACGTCCTAAGGGACAAACCCACCTGTGCTTCCGACAATCAAGTCGACCTACGTTCATGAGGAACAAACCCATCTGTGCTTCCGACGATCGAGCTTTGGGCGCGATCCCCGAAACCAAAAGGGGGAATGTTGAGGGTCTGACCTCATGAGGAAATTACTATGCAGTGATTTTCTCCAAAATGACTGTGCTTAAATTGCTCTGAAAAGCAAATAATCACATCAGCGCCAAGAAACTTCATTTCCCATGATGCTTTGCACACGGAAGCATTGGGATGATGTCACCGCCTAGTACCAGAAACACGTTCTGCGCATGTGCGGGAAGCCGTGGAGCTTTTCCCGCGAACTAAGACCATAAATCTTCAGCAGAGACAAAGAATCCTCGTTCTTTTGCCCAGGATACCTGGCGGTAAGGACACGCTTGTCAACGCTCCGACTCCCTTGAGCACGCGGAAGCTCTAAGTGCCCAAGTTGAGCCCACGGAACTGCTGGAAACTAAACTGCAAGCCCATCAGATCTGCTCGTTTCTGCTCCCCTCCAGCTGATGTTTGAGGACACAGAACTGCGGAGGAAAGCAACAACTCCATCAAGCACGCTGTAAGTTATAACTCAGCACAGAAAGAAACTTTGCTGTCTCTGTCCAGCCCGTGGAGAAACACTCGTGAACGCCAAACAACGGAGAAAGCATCAAACCGACGGACGACGCCGAAAGCTGCGGAGAAACACGGAGAACCGTCAAATCAAAGAGGGAGGGACGCCTCGCTCTTCTGGTGATCAGCAACTCATCTCTTTCTCTCTCTCCTTCTTCTTCCGTTAACTCTATAGTCCAGAATAAGCAATAAAACCGCGCTATTGCTTAAAAAGTAGCTTCGTGTTTTCCTCTTTCGTCCCAAACACGTCCGTCGGGTCATTTTGAAAGAATAAACTGCTTATTGATCATTGTTTGGTATCTTAAAATGGTTTCTGTCATGGCCAGGCTGAAACTAAAAGATATTAATTTGTGATTAATCTTTTGTGTTGTTTCATGATCTTTTGAAATGTTTTGAGTGATTTAAGGTTAAGTTACTACTGATTCTAAGTGCTTTGGAAGTTAAAGTGCAAGTTGCCACCCACACTTTAGCCAGACAAAGGGGTCAGCCATCTTGTATTCAAGACTCCATTTTGAATCCATACACACACACACACACACACACACACACACACACACACACACACACACACACACTACTCCTTTGTGAGAACAAAGGACCCCATTCATACATCCTCCATCACATGCAAACACATCCATCTTCAATCATATCACACGGTTATTATTCATCTATTCCACTGTTTATTCATTTGACAAATTGTTAATTAAATGTTATAAAATTCAGATTTTTGTGTCCAGTAGCTTTGTTGTGTCGAAGAGATGTCTCTGCTCCAAGGATTCTACGAACTTCAAGAAAGACTGATAAGAGTTTTGGATTCATTTCCCTTTCTAATTAAAGGGTGGTGCCCCGAAGATATCTAAGAATATCTTAATTAATTAATAAATCAATAAATAGTTCCATATTTACAGAATTTATTGAAGAATCCAAAAGTAAGTTAAAGCTTACGAATTGTTCGCTCCTAATAACACCAACAAGCCCCTACAACCACAAAAAGGAATGGAGTCATTAGCATTTATGGTTTGTAAATGGCACCCAGAATTATGTTGCACGAAGCACAATTTCACATCATTCTGGGTCCATTTGTGTGAAAACAAGGTCCAATCAGGCTGAAACGTTACAAGAAGGTAGAATCTATTGAGTTGTAAGTGATCTGAACTTTTCATGATGATCGCAAAATCCTATGGGGGGTCAAACCATGTCCCAAAGGTCACCGGGCCTGGTGTCACTTTAAAGAAGTAGTCCAGTTACACCTTTGTGGGCTTATAACTCTGCTTCTGAATATCCTAAAGAGGTCGGTTTGTTTTAGAGTAATTCCAGTTAACAGCCCCCATTACCCCAAAAAGGAATGGAGTCATTAGCACTTATGGTTTTTAAATGGAACCCAGAATTATGTTGCACGAAGCAGAATTTCACATAATTCTGGGTTCATTTGTGTGAAAACAAGGTCCAATCAGGCTGAAACGTTACAAGACGGTAGAATCTAGTGAGTTGTAAGTGATCTGAACGTTTCATGATGATAGCACTTTCCTAAGGGGGTCAAATCATGTCCCAAAGGTCACCGGATCTGGTGTCAATTTAAAGAAGTAGTCCAGTTACACATTTGTGGGCTTATAACTTGGCTTCTGAATGTCCTAGTGAGATCAGGTTTGTTTTAGTGTACTCCAATCAACAGCCCCTACAACCACAAAAAGGAATGGAGTCATTAGCACTTATGGTTTTTAAATGGCTCCCAGAATTATGTTGCACGAAGCACAATTTCACATCATTCTGGGTTCATTTGTGTGAAAACAAGGTCCAATCAGGCTGAAACGTTACAGGAAGGTAGAATCTATTGAGTTGTAAATGATTTGAACGTTTCATGATGATAGCACTTTCCTAAGGGGGTCAAACCATGTCCCAAAGGTCACCGGATCTGGTGTCAATTTAAAGAAGTAGTCCAGTTACACATTTGTGGGCTTATAACTTGGCTTCTGAATTTCCTAGAGTGATCAGGTTTGTTTTAGTGTACTCCAAACAACAGCCCCTACAACCACAAAAAGGAATTGAGTCATTAGCAATTATGGTTTGTAAATGGCACCCAGAATTATGTTGCACGAAGCACAATTTCACATCATTCTGGGTTCATTTGTGTGAAAACGAGGTCCAATCAGGCTGAAACGTTACAGGAAGGTAGAATCTATTGAGTTGTAAGTGATCTGAACATTTCATGATGATAGCACTTTCCTAAGGGGGTCAAACCATGTCCCAAAGGTCACCGGATCTGGTGTCAATTTAAAGAAGTTGTCCAGTTACACATTTGTGGGCTTATAACTTGGCTTCTGAATGTCCTAGAGCGATCAGGTTTGTTTTAGTGTACTCCAATCAACAGCCCCTACAACCACAAAAAGGAATGGAGACATTAGCACTTATGGTTTTTAAATGGCACCCAGAATTATGTTGCACGAAGCACAATTTCCCATCATTCTGGGTTCATTTCTGTGAAAACAAGGTCCAATCAGGCTGAAACGCTACAAGAAGGTAGAATCTATTGAGTTGTAAGTGATCTGAACGTTTCAAGATGATCGCACATTCCTATAGGGGGTAAAACCATGTCCCAAAGGTCACCGGGCCTGGTGTCACTTTAAAGATGTAGTCCAGTTACACCTTTGTGGGCTTATAACTTGGCTTCTGAATGTCCTATAGAGGTTAGGTTTGTTTTAGTGTACTCCAATCAAAAGCCCCTACAACCACAAAAAGGAATGGAGTCATTAGCACTTATGGTTTGTAAATGGCACCCAGAATTATGTTGCACGAAGCACAATTTCACATCATTCTGGGTTCATTTGTGTGAAAACAAGGTCCAATCAGGCTGAAACGTTACAGGAAGGTAGAATCTATTGAGTTGTAAGTGATCTGAACGTTTCATGATGATAGCACTTTCCTAAGGGGGTCAAACCATGTCCCAAAGGTCACCGGATCTGGTGTCACTTTAAAGAAGTAGTCCAGTTACACATTTGTGGGCTTATAACTTGGCTTCTGAATGTCCTAGAGAGATCAGGTTTGTTTTAATGTACTCCAATCAACAGCCCCTACAACCACAAAAAGGAATGGAGTCATTAGCACTTATGGTTTGTAAACGGCACCCAGAATTATGTTGCACGAAGCACAATTTGACATCATTCTGGGATCATTTGTGTGAAAACAAGGTCCAATCAGCCTGAAACGTTACAGGAAGGTAGAATCTATTGACTTGTAAGTGATCTGAACGTTTCATGATGATAGCACTTTCCTAAGGGGGTCAATCCATGTCCCAAAGGTCACCGGATCTGGTGTCAATTTAAAGTAGTCCAGTTACACATTTGTGGGCTTATAACTTGGCTTCTGAATGTCCTAGAGAGATCAGGTTTGTTTTAGTATACTCCAATCAGCAGCCCCTACAACCACAAAAAGGAATGGAGTCATTAGCACTTATGGTTTTTAAATGGCACCCAGAATTATGTTGCACGAAGCCCAATTTCACATCATTCTGGGTTCATTTGTGTGAAAACAAGGTCCAGTCAGGCTGAAACGTTACAGGAAGGTAGAATCTATTGAGTTGTTAATGATCTGAACATTTCATTATGATAGCACTTTCCTAAGGGGGTCAAACCATGTCCCAAAGGTCACCGGATCTGGTGTCAATTTAAAGAAATTGTCCAGTTACACATTTGTGGGCTTATAACTTGGCTTCTGAATGTCCTAGAGCGATCAGGTTTGTTTTTGTGTACTCCAATCAACAGCCCCTACAACCACAAAAAGGAATGGAGACATTAGCACTTATGGTTTTTAAATGGCACCCAGAATTATGTTGCACGAAGCACAATTTCACATCATTCTGGGTTCATTTGTGTGAAAACAAGGTCCAATCAGGCTGAAACGTTACAGGAAGGTAGAATCTATTGAGTTGTAAGTCATCTGAACGTTTCATGATGATATCACTTTCCTAAGGGGGTCAAACCATGTCCCAAAGGTCACCGGATCTGGTGTCACTTTAAAGAAGTAGTCCAGTTACACATTTGTGGGCTTATAACTTGGCTTCTGAATGTCCTAGAGAGGTCAGGTTTGTTTTATTGTACTCCAATCAACAGCCCCTACAACCACAAAAAGGAATGGAGACATTAGCACTTATGGTTTGTAAATGGCACCCAGAATTATGTTGCACGAAGAACAATTTCACATCATTCTGGGTCCATTTGTGTGAAAACAAGGTCCAATCAGGCTGAAACGCTACAAGAAGGTAGAATCTATTGAGTTGTAAGTGATCTGAACGTTTCAAGAAGATCACACATTCCTATAGGGGGTAAAACCATGTCCCAAAGGTCACCGGGCCTGGTGTCACTTTAAAGATGTAGTCCAGTTACACCTTTGTGGGCTTATAACTTGGCTTCTGAATGTCCTATAGAGGTTAGGTTTGTTTTATTGTACTCCAATCAAAATCCCCTACAACCACAAAAAGGAATGGAGACATTAGCACTTATGGTTTTTAAATGGCACCCAGAATTATGTTGCATGAAGCACAATTTCACATCATTCTGGGTCCATTTGTGTGAAAACAAGGTCCAATCAGGCTGAAACGCTACAAGAAGGTAGAATCTATTGAGTTGTAAGTGATCAGAACGTTTCAAGAAGATCACACATTCCTATAGGGGGTAAAACCATGTCCCAAAGGTCACCGGGCCTGGTGTCACTTTAAAGATGTAGTCCAGTTACACCTTTGTGGGCTTATAACTTGGCTTCTGAATGTCCTATAGAGGTTAGGTTTGTTTTAGTGTACTCCAATCAAAATCCCCTACAACCACAAAAAGGAATGGAGTCATTAGCACTTATGGTTTGTAAATGGCACCCAGAATTATGTTGCACGAAGCACAATTTCACATCATTCTGGGTTCATTTGTGTGAAAACAAGGTCCAATCAGGCTGAAACGTTACAGGAAGGTAGACTCTATTGAGTTGTAAGTGATCTGAACGTTTCATGATGATAGCACTTTCCTAAGGGGGTCAAACCATGTCCCAAAGGTCACCGGATCTGGTGTCACTTTAAAGAAGTAGTCCAGTTACACATTTGTGGGCTTATAACTTGGCTTCTGAATGTCCCTGAGAGATCAGGTTTGTTTTAGTATACTCCAATCAACAGCCCCTACAACCACAAAAAGGAATGGAGTCATTAGCACTTTTGGTTTTTAAATGGCACCCAGAATTATGTTGCACGAAGCACAATTTCACATCATTCTGGGTTCATTTGTGTGAAAACAAGGTCCAGTCAGGCTGAAACGTTACAGGAAGGTAGAATCTATTGAGTTGTAAGTGATCTGAACGTTTCATGATGATAGCGCTTTCCTAAGGGGGTCAAACCATGTCCCAAAGGTCACCGGATCTCGTGTCAATTTAAAGAAGTAGTCCAGTTACACATTTGTGGGCTTATAACTTGGCTTCTGAATGTCCTAGAGTGATCAGGTTTGTTTTAGTGTACTCCAATCAACAGCCCCTACAACCACAAAAAGGAATGGAGTCATTAGCACTTATGGTTTGTAAATGGCACCCAGAATTATGTTGCACGAAGCACAATTTCACATCATTCTGGGTTCATTTGTGTGAAAACAAGGTCCAATCAGGCTGAAACGTTACAGGAAGGTAGAATCTATTGAGTTGTAAGTGATCTGAACGTTTCATGATGATAGCACTTTCCTAAGGGGGTCAAACCATGTCCCAAAGGTCACCGGATCTGGTGTCACTTTAAAGAAGTAGTCCAGTTACACATTTGTGGGCTTACAACTTGGCTTCTGAATGTCCTAGAGAGGTCAGGTTTGTTTTATTGTACTCCAATCAACAGCCCCTACAACCACAAAAAGGAATGGAGACATTAGCACTTATGGTTTGTAAATGGCACCCAGAATTATGTTGCACGAAGCACAATTTCACATCATTCTGGGTCCATTTGTGTGAAAACAAGGTCCAATCAGGCTGAAACGTTACAGGAAGGTAGAATCTATTGAGTTGTAAGTGATCTGAACGTTTCATGATGATAGCACTTCCCTAAGGGGTCAAACCATGTCCCAAAGGTCACCGGATCTGGTGTCACTTTAAAGAAGTAGTCCAGTTACACATTTGTGGGATTATAACTTGGCTTCTGAATGTCCTAGAGAGGTCAGGTTTGTTTTATTGTACTCCAATCAACAGCCCCTACAACCACAAAAAGGAATGGAGTCATTAGCAATTATGGTTTGTAAATGGCACCCAGAATTATGTTGCACGAAGCACAATTTCACATCATTCTGGGTTCATTTGTGTGAAAACAAGGTCCAATCAGGCTGAAACGTTACAGGAAGGTAGAATCTATTGAGTTGTAAGTGATCTGAACGTTTCATGATGATAGCACTTTCCTAAGGGGGTCAATCCATGTCCCAAAGGTCACCGGATCTGGTGTCAATTTAAAGAAGTAGTCCAGTTACACATTTGTGGGCATATAACTTGGCTTCTGAATGTCCTAGTGTGATCAGGTTTGTTTTAGTGTACTCCAATCAACAGCCCCTACAACCACAAAAAGGAATGGAGTCATTAGCACTTATGGTTTGTAAATGGCACCCAGAATTATGTTGCACGAAGCCCAATTTCACATCATTCTGGGTTCATTTGTGTGAAAACAAGGTCCAATCAGGCTGAAACGTTACAGGAAGGTAGAATCTATTGAGTTGTAAGTGATCTGAACGTTTCATGATGATAGCACTTTCCTAAGGGGGTCAAACCATGTCCCAAAGGTCACCGGATCTGGTGTCACTTTAAAGAAGTAGTCCAGTTACACATTTGTGGGCTTACAACTTGGCTTCTGAATGTCCTAGAGAGGTCAGGTTTGTTTTATTGTACTCCAATCAACAGCCCCTACAACCACAAAAAGGAATGGAGACATTAGCACTTATGGTTTGTAAATGGCACCCAGAATTATGTTGCACGAAGCACAATTTCACATCATTCTGGGTCCATTTGTGTGAAAACAAGGTCCAATCAGGCTGAAACGTTACAGGAAGGTAGAATCTATTGAGTTGTAAGTGATCTGAACGTTTCATGATGATAGCACTTTCCTAAGGGGTCAAACCATGTCCCAAAGGTCACCGGATCTGGTGTCACTTTAAAGAAGTAGTCCAGTTACACATTTGTGGGATTATAACTTGGCTTCTGAATGTCCTAGAGAGGTCAGGTTTGTTTTATTGTACTCCAATCAACAGCCCCTACAACCACAAAAAGGAATGGAGACATTAGCACTTATGGGTTGTAAATGGCACCCAGAATTATGTTGCACGAAGCACAATTTCACATCATTCTGGGTCCATTTGTGTGAAAACAAGGTCCAATCAGGCTGAAACGCTACAAGAAGGTAGAATCTATTGAGTTGTAAGTGATCTGAACGTTTCAAGAAGATCGCACATTCCTATAGGGGGTAAAACCATGTCCCAAAGGTCACCGGGCCTGGTGTCACTTTAAAGATGTAGTCCAGTTACACCTTTGTGGGCTTATAACTTGGCTTCTGAATGTCCTATAGAGGTTAGGTTTGTTTTAGTGTACTCCAATCAAAATCCCCTACAACCACAAAAAGGAATGGAGTCATTAGCACTTATGGTTTGTAAATGGCACCCAGAATTATGTTGCACGAAGCACAATTTCACATCATTCTGGGTTCATTTGTGTGAAATCAAGGTCCAATCAGGCTGAAACGTTACAGGAAGGTAGAATCTATTGAGTTGTAAGTGATCTGAACATTTCATGATGATAGCACTTTCCTAAGCGGGTCAAACCATGTCCCAAAGGTCACCGGATCTGGTGTCAATTTAAAGAAGTAGTCCAGTTACACATTTGTGGGCTTATAACTTGGCTTCTGAATGTCCCTGAGAGATCAGGTTTGTTTTAGTATACTCCAATCAACAGCCCCTACAACCACAAAAAGGAATGGAGTCATTAGCACTTTTGGTTTTTAAATGGCACCCAGAATTATGTTGCACGAAGCACAATTTCACATCATTCTGGGTTCATTTGTGTGAAAACAAGGTCCAATCAGGCTGAAACGTTACAGGAAGGTAAAATCTATTGAGTTGTAAGTGATCTGAACGTTTCAAGATGATAGCACTTTCCTAAGGGGGTCAAACCATGTCCCAAAGGTCACCGGATCTGGTGTCAATTTAAAGAAGTAGTCCAGTTACACATTTGTGGGCTTATAACTTGGCTTCTGAATGTCCTAGAGAGATCAGGTTTGTTTTAGTGTACTCCAATCAACAGCCCCTACAACCACAAAAAGGAATGGAGTCATTAGCACTTATGGTTTGTAAATGGCACCCAAAATTATGTTGCACGGAGCACAATTTCACATCATTCTGGGTCCATTTGTGTGAAAACAAGGTCCAATCAGGCTGAAACGTTACAGGAAGGTAGAATCTATTGAGTTGTAAGTGATCTGAACGTTTCAAGATGATAGCACTTTCTTAAGGGGGTCAAACCATGTCCCAAAGGTCACCGGATCTGGTGTCAATTTAAAGAAGTAGTCCAGTTACACATTTGTGGGCTTATAACTTGGCTTCTGAATGTCCTAGAGAGATCAGGTTTGTTTTAGTATACTCCAATCAACAGCCCCTACAACCACAAAAAGGAATGGAGTCATTAGCACTAATGGTTTTTAAATGGCACCCAGAATTATGTTGCACGAAGCCCAATTTCACATCATTCTGGGTTCATTTGTGTGAAAACAAGGTCCAGTCAGGCTGAAACGTTACAGGAAGGTAGAATCTATTGAGTTGTAAGTGATCTGAACGTTTCATGATGATAGCACTTTCCTAAGGGGGTCAAACCATGTCCCAAAGGTCACCGGATCTGGTGTCACTTTAAAGAAGTAGTCCAGTTACACATTTGTGGGCTTACAACTTGGCTTCTGAATGTCCTAGAGAGGTCAGGTTTGTTTTATTGTACTCCAATCAACAGCCCCTACAATCACAAAAAGGAATGGAGACATTAGCACTTATGGTTTGTAAATGGCACCCAGAATTATGTTGCACGAAGCACAATTTCACATCATTCTGGGTCCATTTGTGTGAAAACAAGGTCCAATCAGGCTGAAACGTTACAGGAAGGTAGAATCTATTGAATTGTAAGTGATCTGAACGTTTCAAGATGATCGCACATTCCTAAAGGGGTCAAACCATGTCCCAAAGGTCACCGGATCTGGTGTCACTTTAAAGAAGTAGTCCAGTTACACATTTGTGGGCTTATAACTTGGCTTCTGAATGTCCTAGAGAGATCAGGTTTGTTTTAGTATACTCCAATCAACAGCCCCTACAACCACAAAAAGGAATGGAGTCATTAGCACTTATGGTTTTTAAATGGCACCCAGAATTATGTTGCACGAAGCCCAATTTCACATCATTCTGGGTTCATTTGTGTGAAAACAAGGTCCAGTCAGGCTGAAACGTTACAGGAAGGTAGAATCTATTGAGTTGTAAGTGATCTGAACGTTTCATGATGATAGCACTTTCCTAAGGGGGTCAAACCATGTCCCAAAGGTCACCGGATCTGGTGTCACTTTAAAGAAGTAGTCCAGTTACACATTTGTGGGCTTACAACTTGGCTTCTGAATGTCCTAGAGAGGTCAGGGTTGTTTTATTGTACTCCAATCAACAGCCCCTACAACCACAAAAAGGATTGGAGACATTAGCACTTATGGTTTGTAAATGGCACCCAGAATTATGTTGCACGAAGCACAATTTCACATCATTCTGGGTCCATTTGTGTGAAAACAAGGTCCAATCAGGCTGAAACGTTACAGGAAGGTAGAATCTATTGAGTTGTAAGTGATCTGAACGTTTCAAGATGATCGCACATTCCTAAAGGGGTCAAACCATGTCCCAAAGGTCACCGGATCTGGTGTCACTTTAAAGAAGTAGTCCAGTTACACATTTGTGGGCTTATAACTTGGCTTCTGAATGTCCTATAGAGGTTAGGTTTGTTTTAGTGTACTCCAATCAAAATCCCCTACAACCACAAAAAGGAATGGAGTCATTAGCACTTATGGTTTGTAAATGGCACCCAGAATTATGTTGCACGAAGCACAATTTCACATCATTCTGGGTTCATTTGTGTGAAAACAAGGTCCAATCAGGCTGAAACGTTACAGGAAGGTAGAATCTATTGAGTTGTAAGTGATCTGAACGTTTCATGATGATAGCACTTTCCTAAGGGGGTCAAACCATGTCCCAAAGGTCACCGGATCTGGTGTCAATTTAAAGAAGTAGTCCAGTTACACATTTGTGGGCTTATAACTTGGCTTCTGAATGTCCCTGAGAGATCAGGTTTGTTTTAGTATACTCCAATCAACATCCCCTACAACCACAAAAAGGAATGGAGTCATTAGCACTTTTGGTTTTTAAATCGCACCCAGAATTATGTTGCACGAAGCACAATTTCACATCATTCTGGGTTCATTTGTGTGAAAACAAGGTCCAATCAGGCTGAAACGTTACAGGAAGGTAGAATCTATTGAGTTGTAAGTGATCTGAACGTTTCAAGATGATAGCACTTTCTTAAGGGGGTCAAACCATGTCCCAAAGGTCACCGGATCTGGTGTCAATTTAAAGAAGTAGTCCAGTTACACATTTGTGGGCTTATAACTTGGCTTCTGAATGTCCTAGAGCGATCAGGTTTGTTTTAGTATACTCCAATCAACAGCCCCTACAACCACAAAAAGGAATGGAGTCATTAGCACTTATGGTTTTTAAATGGCACCCAGAATTATGTTGCACGAAGCCCAATTTCACATCATTCTGGGTTCATTTGTGTGAAAACAAGGTCCAGTCAGGCTGAAACGTTACAGGAAGGTAGAATCTATTGAGTTGTAAGTGATCTGAACGTTTCATGATGATAGCACTTTCCTAAGGGGGTCAAACCATGTCCCAAAGGTCACCGGATCTGGTGTCACTTTAAAGAAGTAGTCCAGTTACACATTTGTGGGCTTACAACTTGGCTTCTGAATGTCCTAGAGAGGTCAGGTTTGTTTTACTGTACTCCAATCAACAGCCCCTACAACCACAAAAAGGAATGGAGACATTAGCACTTATGGTTTGTAAATGGCACCCAGAATTATGTTGCACGAAGCACAATTTCACATCATTCTGGGTCCATTTGTGTGAAAACAAGGTCCAATCAGGCTGAAACGTTACAGGAAGGTAGAATCTATTGAGTTGTAAGTGATCTGAACGTTTCAAGATGATCGCACATTCCTAACGGGGTCAAACTATGTCCCAAAGGTCACCGGATCTGGTGTCACTTTAAAGAAGTAGTCCAGTTACACATTTGTGGGCTTACAACTTGGCTTCTGAATGTCCTAGAGAGGTCAGGTTTGTTTTATTGTACTCCAATCAACAGCCCCTACAACCACAAAAAGGAATGGAGACATTAGCACTTATGGTTTGTAAATGGCACCCAGAATTATGTTGCACGAAGCACAAATTCACATCATTCTGGGTCCATTTGTGTGAAAACAAGGTCCAATCAGGCTGAAACGCTACAAGAAGGTAGAATCTATTGAGTTGTAAGTGATCTGAACGTTTCAAGATGATCGCACATTCCTATAGGGGGTAAAACCATGTCCCAAAGGTCACCGGGCCTGGTGTCACTTTAAAGATGTAGTCCAGTTACACCTTTGTGGGCTTATAACTTGGCTTCTGAATGTCCTAGAGAGGTTAGGTTTGTTTTAGTGTACTCCAATCAACAGCCCCTACAACCACAAAAAGGAATGGAGACATTAGCACTTATGGTTTTTAAATGGCACCCAGAATTATGTTGCACGAAGCACAATTTCACATCATTCTGGGTTCATTTGTGTGAAAACAAGGTCCAATCAGGCTGAAACGTTACAAGAAGGTAGAATCTATTGAGTTGTAAGTGATCTGAACGTTTCATGATGATAGCACTTTCCTAAGGGGGTCAAACCATGTCCCAAATGTCACCGGATCTGGTGTCAATTTAAAGAAGTAGTCCAGTTACACCTTTGTGGGCTTATAATTTGGCTTCTGAATGTCCTAGAGAGATCAGGTTTGTTTTAGGGTACTCCAATTAACAGCCCCTACAACCACAAAAAGGAATGGAGTCATTAGCACTTATGGTTTTTAAATGGCACCCAGAATTATGCTGCACGAAGCACAATTTCACATCATTCCGGGTTCATTTGTGTGAAAACAAGGTCCAATCAGGCTGAAACGTTACAGGAAGGTATAAGCTATTTAGTTGCAAGTGATCTGAACGTTTCATGATGATAGCACTTTCCTAAGGGGGTAAAACCATGTCCCAAAGGTCACCGGATCTGGTGTCAATTTAAAGAAGTAGTCCAGTTACACATTTGTGGGCTTATAACTTGGCTTCTGAATGTCCTAGAGAGGTTAGCTTTATTTTAGTGTACTCCAATCAACAGCCCCTACAGCCACAAAAAGGAATGGAGTCATTAGCACTTATGGTTTGTAAATGGCACCCAGAATTATGTTGCACGAAGCACAATTTCACATCATTCTGGGTCCATTTGTATGAAAACAAGGTCCAGTCAGGCTGAAACGTTACAGGAAGGTAGAATCTATTGAGTTGTAAGTGATCTGAACGTTTCATGATGATAGCACTTTCCTAAAAGGGTCAAACCATGTCCCAAAGGTCACCGGATCTGGTGTCAATTTAAAGAAGTAGTCCAGTTACACATTTGTGGGCTTATAACTTGGCTTCTGAATGTCCTAGAGAGATCAGGTTTGTTTTAGTATACTCCAATCAACAGCCCCTACAACCACAAAAAGGAATGGAGTCATTAGCACTTATGGTTTTTAAATGGCACCCAGAATTATGTTGCACGAAGCACAATTTCACATCATTCTGGGTTCATTTGTGTGAAAACAAGGTCCAATCAGGCTGAAACGTTACAGGAAGGTAGAATCTATTGAGTTTTAAGTGATCTGAACGTTTCACGATGATAGCACTTTCCTAAGGGGGTCAAACCATGTCCCAAAGTTCACCGGACCTGGTGTCAATTTAAAGAAGTAGTCCAGTTACACATTTGTGGGCTTATAACTTGGCTTCTGAATGTCCTAGAGAGATCAGGTTTGTTTTAGTGTACTCCAATCAACAGCCCCTACAACCACAAAAAGGAATGGAGTCATTAGCACGTATGGTTTGTAAATGGCACCCAGAATTATGTTGCACGAAGCACAATTTCACATCATTCTGGGTTCATTTGTGTGAAAACAAGGTCCAATCAGGCTGAAACGTTACAAGAAGGTAGAATCTATTGAGTTGTAAGTGATCTGAACGTTTAATGATGATCGCACATTCCTATAGGGGGTCAAACCATGTCCCAAAGGTCACCGGGCCTGGTGTCACTTTAAAGAAGTAGTCCAGTTACACCTTTGTGGGCTTATAACTTGGCTTCTGAATGTCCTAGAGAGGTCAGGTTTGTTTTAGTGTACTCCAATCAACAGCCCCTACAACCACAAAAAGGAATGGAGTCATTAGCACTTATGGTTTGTAAATGGCACCCAGAATTATGTTGCACGAAGCACAATTTCACATCATTCTGGGTTCATTTGTGTGAAAACAAGGTCCAATCAGGCTGAAACGTTACAGGAAGGTAGAATCTATTGAGTTGTAAGTGATCTGAACGTTTCAAGATGATCGCACATTCCTATAGGGGGTAAAACCATTTCCCAAAGGTCACCGGGCCTGGTGTCACTTTAAAGATGTAGTCCAGTTACACCTTTGTGGGCTTATAACTTGGCTTCTGGATGTCCTAGAGAGGTTAGGTTTGTTTTAGTGTACTCCAATCAAAAGCCCCTACAACCACAAAAAGGAATGGAGACATTAGCACTTATGGTTTTTAAATGGCACCCAGAATTATGTTGCACGAAGCACAATTTCACATCATTCTGGGTTCATTTGTGTGAAAACAAGGTCCAATCAGGCTGAAACGTTACAGGAAGGTAGAATCTATTGAGTTGTAAGTGATCTGAACGTTTCATGATGATAGCACTTTCCTAAGGGGGTCAAACCATGTCCCAAATGTCACCGGATCTGGTGTCAATTTAAAGAAGTAGTCCAGTTACACCTTTGTGGGCTTATAATTTGGCTTCTGATTGTCCTAGAGAGATCAGGGTTGTTTTAGGGTACTCCAATCAACAGCTCCTACAACCACAAAAAGGAATGGAGTCATTAGCACTTATGGTTTTTAAATGGCACCCAGAAATATGCTGCACGAAGCACAATTTCACATCATTCCGGGTTCATTTGTGTGAAAACAAGGTCCAATCAGGCTGAAACGTTACAGGAAGGTATAATCTATTGAGTTGTAAGTGATCTGAACGTTTCATGATGATAGCACTTTCCTAAGGGGGTAAAATAATGTCCCAAAGGTCACCGGATCTGGTGTCAATTTAAAGAAGTAGTCCAGTTACACATTTGTGGGCTTATAACTTGGCTTCTGAATGTCCTAGAGAGGTTAGGTTTGTTTTAGTATACTCCAATCAACAGCCCCTACAACCACAAAAAGGAATGGAGTCATTAGCACTTATGGTTTTTAAATGGCACCCAGAATTATGTTGCACGAAGCCCAAATTCACATCATTCTGGGTTCATTTGTGTGAAAACAAGGTCCAGTCAGGCTGAAACGTTACAGGAAGGTAGAATCTATTGAGTTGTAAGTGATCTGAACGTTTCATGATGATAGCACTTTCCTAAGGGGGTCAAACCATGTCCCAAAGGTCACCGGATCTGGTGTCACTTTAAAGAAGTAGTCCAGTTACACATTTGTGGGCTTACAACTTGGCTTCTGAATGTCCTAGAGAGGTCAGGTTTGTTTTATTGTACTCCAATCAACAGCCCCTACAACCACAAAAAGGAATGGAGACATTAGCACTTATGGTTTGTAAATGGCACCCAGAATTATGTTGCACGAAGCACAATTTCACATCATTCTGGGTCCATTTGTGTGAAAACAAGGTCCAATCAGGCTGAAACGTTACAGGAAGGTAGAATCTATTGAATTGTAAGTGATCTGAACGTTTCAAGATGATCGCACATTCCTAAAGGGGTCAAACTATGTCCCAAAGGTCACCGGATCTGATGTCACTTTAAAGAAGTAGTCCAGTTACACATTTGTGGGCTTACAACTTGGCTTCTGAATGTCCTAGAGAGGTCAGGTTTGTTTTATTGTACTCCAATCAACAGCCCCTACAACCACAAAAAGGAATGGAGACATTAGCACTTATGGTTTGTAAATGGCACCCAGAATTATGTTGCACGAAGCACAAATTCACATCATTCTGGGTCCATTTGTGTGAAAACAAGGTCCAATCAGGCTGAAACGCTTCAAGAAGGTAGAATCTATTGAGTTGTAAGTGATCTGAACGTTTCATGATGATTGCACTTTCCTAAGGGGGTCAAACCATGTCCCAAATGTCACCGGATCTGGTGTCAATTTAAAGAAGTAGTCCAGTTACACCTTTGTGGGCTTATAATTTGGCTTCTGAATGTCCTAGAGAGATCAGGTTTGTTTTAGGGTACTCCAATCAACAGCCCCTACAACCACAAAAAGGAATGGAGTCATTAGCACTTATGGTTTTTAAATGGCACCCAGAATTATGTTGCACGAAGCACAATTTCACATCATTCTGGGTCCATTTGTGTGAAAACAATGTCCAATCAGGCTGAAACGTTACAAGAAGGTAGAATCTATTGAGTTGTAAGTGATCTGAACGTTTCATGATGATCGCACATTCCTATAGGGGGTCAAACCATGTCCCAAAGGTCACCGGGCCTGGTGTCACTTTAAAGAAGTAGTCCAGTTACACCTTTGTGGGCTTATAACTTGGCTTCTGAATGTCCTAGAGAGGTCAGGTTTGTTTAAGTGTACTCCAATAAACAGCCCCTACAGCCACAAAAAGGAATGGAGTCATTAGCACTTATGGTTTGTAAATGGCAACCAGAATTATGTTGCACGAAGCACAATTTCACATCATTCTGGGTCCATTTGTATGAAAACAATGTCCAATCAGGCTGAAACGTTACAGGAAGGTAGAATCTATTGAGTTGTAAGTGATCTGAACTTTTCATGATGATAGCACTTTCCTAAGGGGGTCAAACCATGTCCCAAAGGTCACCGGATCTGGTGTCAATTTAAAGAAGTAGTCCAGTTACACATTTGTGGGCTTATAACTTGGCTTCTGAATGTCCTAGAGAGATCAGATTTGTTTTAGTATACTCCAATCAACAGCCCCTACAACCACAAAAAGGAATGGAGTCATTAGCACTTATGGTTTTTAAATGGCACCCAGAAATATGCTGCACGAAGCACAATTTCACATCATTCCGGGTTCATTTGTGTGAAAACAAGGTCCAATCAGGCTGAAACGTTACAGGAAGGTATAATCTATTGAGTTGTAAGTGATCTGAACGTTTCATGATGATAGCACTTCCCTAAGGGGGTAAAACTATGTCCCAAAGGTCACCGGATCTGGTGTCAATTTAAAGAAGTAGTCCAGTTACACATTTGTGGGCTTATAACTTGGCTTCTGAATGTCCTAGAGAGGTTAGGTTTGTTTTAGTATACTCCAATCAACAGCCCCTACAACCACAAAAAGGAATGGAGTCATTAGCACTTATGGTTTTTAAATGGCACCCAGAATTATGTTGCACGAAGCCCAATTTCACATCATTCTGGGTTCATTTGTGTGAAAACAAGGTCCAGTCAGGCTGAAACGTTACAGGAAGGTAGAATCTATTGAGTTGTAAGTGATCTGAACGTTTCATGATGATAGCACTTTCCTAAGGGGGTCAAACCATGTCCCAAAGGTCACCGGATCTGGTGTCACTTTAAAGAAGTAGTCCAGTTACACATTTGTGGGCTTACAACTTGGCTTCTGAATGTCCTAGAGAGGTCAGGTTTGTTTTATTGTACTCCAATCAACAGCCCCTACAACCACAAAAAGGAATGGAGTCATTAGCACTTATGGTTTGTAAATGGCACCCAGAATTATGTTGCACGAAGCACAATTTCACATCATTCTGGGTCCATTTGTGTGAAAACAAGGTCCAATCAGGCTGAAACGTTACAGGAAGGTAGAATCTATTGAGTTGTAAGTGATCTGAACGTTTCAAGATGATAGCACTTTCTTAAGGGGGTCAAACCATGTCCCAAAGGTCACCGGATCTGGTGTCAATTTAAAGAAGTAGTCCAGATACACATTTGTGGGCTTATAACTTGGCTTCTGAATGTCCTAGAGAGATCAGGTTTGTTTTAGTATACTCCAATCAACAGCCCCTACAACCACAAAAAGGAATGGAGTCATTAGCACTTATGGTTTTTAAATGGCACCCAGAATTATGTTGCACGAAGCCCAATTTCACATCATTCTGGGTTCATTTGTGTGAAAACAAGGTCCAGTCAGGCTGAAACGTTACAGGAAGGTAGAATCTATTGAGTTGTAAGTGATCTGAACGTTTCATGATGATAGCACTTTCCTAAGGGGGTCAAACCATGTCCCAAAGGTCACCGGATCTGGTGTCACTTTAAAGAAGTAGTCCAGTTACACATTTGTGGGCTTACAACTTGACTTCTGAATGTCCTAGAGAGGTCAGGTTTGTTTTATTGTACTCCAATCAACAGCCCCTACAACCACAAAAAGGAATGGAGACATTAGCACTTATGGTTTGTAAATGGCACCCAGAATTATGTTGCACGAAGCACAATTTCACATCATTCTGGGTCCATTTGTGTGAAAACAAGGTCCAATCAGGCTGAAACGTTACAGGAAGGTAGAATCTATTGAGTTGTAAGTGATCTGAACGTTTCATGATGATAGCACTTTCCTAAGGGGGTCAAACCATGTCCCAAAGGTCACCGGATCTGGTGTCACTTTAAAGAAGTAGTCCAGTTACACATTTGTGGGCTTACAACTTGGCTTCTGAATGTCCTAGAGAGGTCAGGTTTGTTTTATTGTACTCCAATCAACAGCCCCTACAACCACAAAAAGGAATGGAGTCATTAGCACTTATGGTTTGTAAATGGCACCCAGAATTATGTTGCACGAAGCCCAATTTCACATCATTCTGGGTTCATTTGTGTGAAAACAAGGTCCAGTCAGGCTGAAACGTTACAGGAAGGTAGAATCTATTGAGTTGTAAGTGATCTGAACGTTTCATGATGATAGCACTTTCCTAAGGGGGTCAAACCATGTCCCAAAGGTCACCGGATCTGGTGTCACTTTAAAGAAGTAGTCCAGTTACACATTTGTGGGCTTACAACTTGGCTTCTGAATGTCCTAGAGAGGTCAGGTTTGTTTTATTGTACTCCAATCAACAGCCCCTACAACCACAAAAAGGAATGGAGACATTAGCACTTATGGTTTGTAAATGGCACCCAGAATTATGTTGCACGAAGCACAATTTCACATCATTCTGGGTCCATTTGTGTGAAAACAAGGTCCAATCAGGCTGAAACGTTACAGGAAGGTAGAATCTATTGAGTTGTAAGTGATCTGAACGTTTCAAGATGATCGCACATTCCTAAAGGGGTCAAACCATGTCCCAAAGGTCACCGGATCTGGTGTCACTTTAAAGAAGTAGTCCAGTTACACTTTTGTGGGCTTATAACTTGGCTTCTGAATGTCCTAGAGAGATCAGGTTTGTTTTAGTATACTTCAATCAACAGCCCCTACAACCACAAAAAGGAATGGAGTCATTAGCACTTATGGTTTTTAAATGGCACCCAGAATTATGTTGCACGAAGCCCAATTTCACATCATTCTGGGTTCATTTGTGTGAATACAAGGTCCAGTCAGGCTGAAACGTTACAGGAAGGTAGAATCTATTGAGTTGTAAGTGATCTGAATGTTTCATGATGATAGCACTTTCCTAAGGGGGTCAAACCATGTCCCAAAGGTCACCGGATCTGGTGTCACTTTAAAGAAGTAGTCCAGTTACACATTTGTGGGCTTACAACTTGGCTTCTGAATGTCCTAGAGAGGTCAGGTTTGTTTTATTGTACTCCAATCAACAGCCCCTACAACCACAAAAAGGAATGGAGACATTAGCACTTATGGTTTGTAAATGGCACCCAGAATTATGTTGCACGAAGCACAATTTCACATCATTCTGGGTCCATTTGTGTGAAAACAACGTCCAATCAGGCTGAAACGTTACAGGAAGGTAGAATCTATTGAGTTGTAAGTGATCTGAACGTTTCAAGATGATCGCACATTCCTAAAGGGGTCAAACCATGTCCCAAAGGTCACCGAATCTAGTGTCACTTTAAAGAAGTAGTCCAGTTACACATTTGTGGGCTTATAACTTGGCTTCTGAATGTCCTATAGAGGTTAGGTTTGTTTTAGTGTACTCCAATCAAAATCCCCTACAACCACAAAAAGGAATGGAGTCATTAGCACTTATGGTTTGTAAATGGCACCCAGATTTATGTTGCACGAAGCACAATTTCACATCATTCTGGGTTCATTTGTGTGAAAACAAGGTCCAATCAGGCTGAAACGTTACAGGAAGGTAGAATCTATTGAGTTGTAAGTGATCTGAACGTTTCATGATGATAGCACTTTCCTAAGGGGGTCAAACCATGTCCCAAAGGTCACCGGATCTGGTGTCAATTTAAAGAAGTAGTCCAGTTACACATTTGTGGGCTTATAACTTGGCTTCTGAATGTCCTAGAGAGATCAGGTGTGTTTTAGTATACTCCAATCAACAGCCCCTACAACCACAAAAAGGAATGGAGTCATTAGCACTTATGGTTTTTAAATGGCACCCAGAATTATGTTGCACGAAGCCCAATTACACATCATTCTGGGTTCATTTGTGTGAAAACAAGGTCCAGTCAGGCTGAAACGTTACAGGAAGGTAGAATCTATTGAGTTGTAAGTGATCTGAACGTTTCATGATGATAGCACTTTCCAAAGGGGGTCAAACCATGTCCCAAAGGTCACCGGATCTGGTGTCACTTTAAAGAAGTAGTCCAGTTACACATTTGTGGGCTTACAACTTGGCTTCTGAATGTCCTAGAGAGGTCAGGTTTGTTTTATTGTACTCCAATCAACAGCCCCTACAACCACAAAAAGGAATGGAGACATTAGCACTTATGGTTTGTAAATGGCACCCAGAATTATGTTGCACGAAGCACAATTTCACATCATTCTGGGTCCATTTGTGTGAAAACAAGGTCCAATCAGGCTGAAACGTTACAGGAAGGTAGAATCTATTGAGTTGTAAGTGATCTGAACGTTTCAAGATGATCGCACATTCCTAAAGGGGTCAAACTATGTCCCAAAGGTCACCGGATCTGGTGTCATTTTAAAGAAGTAGTCCAGTTACACATTTGTGGGCTTACAACTTGGCTTCTGAATATCCTAGAGAGGTCAGGTTTGTTTTATTGTACTCCAATCAACAGCCCCTACAACCACAAAAAGGAATGGAGACATTAGCACTTATGGTTTGTAAATGGCACCCAGAATTATGTTGCACGAAGCACAATTTCACATCATTCTGGGTCCATTTGTGTGAAAACAAGGTCCAATCAGGCTGAAACGTTACAGCAAGGTAGAATCTATTGAGTTGTAAGTGATCTGAACGTTTCAAGATGATTGCACATTCCTAAAGGGGTCAAACCATGTCCCAAAGGTCACCGGATCTAGTGTCACTTTAAAGAAGTAGTCCAGTTACACATTTGTGGGCTTATAACTTGGCTTCTGAATGTCCTATAGAGGTTAGGTTTGTTTTAGTGTACTCCAATCAAAATCCCCTACAACCACAAAAAGGAATGGAGTCATTAGCACTTATGGTTTGTAAATGGCACCCAGAATTATGTTGCACGAAGCACAATTTCACATCATTCTGGGTTCATTTGTGTGAAAACAAGGTCCAATCAGGCTGAAACGTTACAGGAAGGTAGAATCTATTGAGTTGTAAGTGATCTGAACATTTCATGATGATAGCACTTTCCTAAGGGGGTCAAACCATGTCCCAAAGGTCACCGGATCTGGTGTCAATTTAAAGAAGTAGTCCAGTTACACATTTGTGGGCTTATAACTTGGCTTCTGAATGTCCCTGAGAGATCAGGTTTGTTTAGTATACTCCAATCAACAGCCCCTACAACCACAAAAAGGAATGGAGTCATTAGCACTTTTGGTTTTTAAATGGCACCCAGAATTATGTTGCACGAAGCACAATTTCACATCATTCTGGGTTCATTTGTGTGAAAACAAGGTCCAATCAGGCTGAAACGTTACAGGAAGGTAGAATCTATTGAGTTGTAAGTGATCTGAACGTTTCATGATGATAGCACTTTCCTAAGGGGGTCAAACCATGTCCCAAAGGTCACCGGATCTGGTGTCAATTTAAAGAAGTAGTCCAGTTACACATTTGTGGGCTTATAACTTGGCTTCTGAATGTCCTAGAGAGATCAGGTGTGTTTTAGTATACTCCAATCAACAGCCCCTACAACCACAAAAAGGAATGGAGTCATTAGCACTTATGGTTTTTAAATGGCACCCAGAATTATGTTGCACGAAGCCCAATTTCACATCATTCTGGGTTCATTTGTGTGAAAACAAGGTCCAGTCAGGCTGAAACGTTACAGGAAGGTAGAATCTATTGAGTTGTAAGTGATCTGAACGTTTCATGATGATAGCACTTTCCTAAGGGGGTCAAACCATGTCCCAAAGGTCACCGGATCTGGTGTCACTTTAAAGAAGTAGTCCAGTTACACATTTGTGGGCTTACAACTTGGCTTCTGAATGTCCTAGAGAGGTCAGGTTTGTTTTATTGTACTCCAATCAACAGCCCCTACAACCACAAACAGGAATGGAGACATTAGCACTTATGGTTTGTAAATGGCACCCAGAATTATGTTGCACGAAGCACAATTTCACATCATTCTGGGTCCATTTGGGTGAAAACAAGGTCCAATCAGGCTGAAACGTTACAGGAAGGTAGAATCTATTGAGTTGTAAGTGATCTGAACGTTTCAAGATGATCGCACATTCCTAAAGGGGTCAAACTATGTCCCAAAGGTCACCGGATCTGGTGTCACTTTAAAGAAGTAGTCCAGTTACACATTTGTGGGCTTACAACTTGGCTTCTGAATGTCCTAGAGAGGTCAGGTTTGTTTTATTGTACTCCAATCAACAGCTCCTACAACCACAAAAAGGAATGGAGACATTAGCACTTATGGTTTGTAAATGGCACCCAGAATTATGTTGCACGAAGCACAAATTCACATCATTCTGGGTCCATTTGTGTGAAAACAAGGTCCAATCAGGCTGAAACGTTACAGGAAGGTATAATCTATTGAGTTGTAAGTGATCTGAACGTTTCATGATGATAGCACTTTCCTAAGGGGGTCAAACCATGTCCCAAATGTCACCGGATCTGGTGTCAATTTAAAGAAGTAGTCCAGTTACACCTTTGTGGGCCTATAATTTGGCTTCTGAATGTCCTAGAGAGATCAGGTTTGTTTTAGGGTACTCCAATCAACAGCCCCTACAACCACAAAAAGGAATGGAGTCATTAGCACTTATGGTTTTTAAATGGCACCCAGAATTATGCTGCACGAAGCACAATTTCACATCATTCCGGGTTCATTTGTGTGAAAACAAGGTCCAATCAGGCTGAAACGTTACAGGAAGGTATAATCTATTGAGTTGTAAGTGATCTGAACGTTTCATGATGATAGCACTTTCCTAAGGGGGTAAAACCATGTCCCAAAGGTCACCGGATCTGGTGTCAATTTAAAGAAGTAGTCCAGTTACACATTTGTGGGCTTATAACTTGGCTTCTGAATGTCCTAGAGAGGTTAGCTTTGTTTTAGTGTACTCCAATCAACAGCCCCTACAACCACAAAAAGGAATGGAGTCATTAGCACTTATGGTTTGTAAATGGCACCCAGAATTATGTTGCATGAAGCACAATTTCACATCATTCTGGGTCCATTTGTGTGAAAACAATGTCCAATCAGGCTGAAACGTTACAAGAAGGTAGAATCTATTGAGTTGTAAGTGATCTGAACGTTTCATGATGATCGCACATTCCTATAGGGGGTCAAACCATGTCCCAAAGGTCACCGGGCCTGGTGTCACTTTAAAGAAGTAGTCCAGTTACACCTTTGTGGGCTTATAACTTGGCTTCTGAATGTCCTAGAGAGGTCAGGTTTGTTTAAGTGTACTCCAATAAACAGCCCCTACAGCCAAAAAAAGGAATGGAGTCATTAGCACTTATGGTTTGTAAATGGCAACCAGAATTATGTTGCACGAAGCACAATTTCACATCATTCTGGGTCCATTTGTATGAAAACAAGGTCCAATCAGGCTGAAACGTTACAGGAAGGTAGAATCTATTGAGTTGTAAGTGATCTGAACGTTTCATGATGATAGCACTTTCATAAGGGGGTCAAACCATGTCCCAAAGGTCACCGGATCTGGTGTCAATTTAAAGAAGTAGTCCAGTTACACATTTGTGGGCTCATAACTTGGCTTCTGAATGTCCTAGAGAGATCAGGTTTGTTTTAGTATACTCCAATCAACAGCCCCTACAACCACAAAAAGGAATGGAGTCATTAGCACTTATGCTTTGTAAATGGCACCCAGAATTATGTTGAACGAAGCACAATTTCACATCATTCTGGGTTCATTTGTGTGAAAACAAGGTCCAATCAGGCTGAAACGTTACAGGAAGGTAGAATCTATTGAGTTGTAAGTGATCTGAACGTTTCATGATGATAGCACTTTCCTAAGGGGGTCAAACCATGTCCCAAAGGTCACCGGATCTGGTGTCAATTTAAAGAAGTAGTCCAGTTACACATTTGTGGGCTTATAACTTGGCTTCTGAATGTCCTAGAGAGATCAGGTGTGTTTTAGTATACTCCAATCAACAGCCCCTACAACCACAAAAAGGAATGGAGTCATTAGCACTTATGGTTTTTAAATGGCACCCAGAATTATGTTGCACGAAGCCCAATTTCACATCATTCTGGGTTCATTTGTGTGAAAACAAGGTCCAGTCAGGCTGAAACGTTACAGGAAGGTAGAATCTATTGAGTTGTAAGTGATCTGAACGTTTCATGATGATAGCACTTTCCTAAGGGGGTCAAACCATGTCCCAAAGGTCACCGGATCTGGTGTCACTTTAAAGAAGTAGTCCAGTTACACATTTGTGGGCTTACAACTTGGCTTCTGAATGTCCTAGAGAGGTCAGGTTTGTTTTATTGTACTCCAATCAACAGCCCCTACAACCACAAAAAGGAATGGAGACATTAGCACTTATGGTTTGTAAATGGCACCCAGAATTATGTTGCACGAAGCACAATTTCACATCATTCTGGGTCCATTTGTGTGAAAACAAGGTCCAATCAGGCTGAAACGTTACAGGAAGGTAGAATCTATTGAGTTGTAAGTGATCTGAACGTTTCAAGATGATCGCACATTCCTAAAGGGGTCAAACTTTGTCCCAAAGGTCACCGGATCTGGTGTCACTTTAAAGAAGTAGTCCAGTTACACATTTGTGGGCTTACAACTTGGCTTCTGAATATCCTAGAGAGGTCAGGTTTGTTTTATTGTACTCCAATCAACAGCCCCTACAACCACAAAAAGGAATGGAGACATTAGCACTTATGGTTTGTAAATGGCACCCAGAATTATGTTGCACGAAGCACAATTTCACATCATTCTGGGTCCATTTGTGTGAAAACAAGGTCCAATCAGGCTGAAACGTTACAGCAAGGTAGAATCTATTGAGTTGTAAGTGATCTGAACGTTTCAAGATGATCGCACATTCCTAAAGGGGTCAAACCATGTCCCAAAGGTCACCGGATCTAGTGTCACTTTAAAGAAGTAGTCCAGTTACACATTTGTGGGCTTATAACTTGGCTTCTGAATGTCCTATAGAGGTTAGGTTTGTTTTAGTGTACTCCAATCAAAATCCCCTACAACCACAAAAAGGAATGGAGTCATTAGCACTTATGGTTTGTAAATGGCACCCAGAATTATGTTGCACGAAGCACAATTTCACATCATTCTGGGTTCATTTGTGTGAAAACAAGGTCCAATCAGGCTGAAACGTTACAGGAAGGTAGAATCTATTGAGTTGTAAGTGATCTGAACGTTTCATGATGATAGCACTTTCCTAAGGGGGTCAAACCATGTCCCAAAGGTCACCGGATCTGGTGTCAATTTAAAGAAGTAGTCCAGTTACACATTTGTGGGCTTATAACTTGGCTTCTGAATGTCCCTGAGAGATCAGGTTTGTTTAGTATACTCCAATCAACAGCCCCTACAACCACAAAAAGGAATGGAGTCATTAGCACTTTTGGTTTTTAAATGGCACCCAGAATTATGTTGCACGAAGCACAATTTCACATCATTCTGGGTTCATTTGTGTGAAAACAAGGTCCAATCAGGCTGAAACATTACAGGAAGGTAGAATCTATTGAGTTGTAAGTGATCTGAACGTTTCATGATGATAGCACTTTCCTAAGGGGGTCAAACCATGTCCCAAAGGTCACCGGATCTGGTGTCAATTTAAAGAAGTAGTCCAGTTACACATTTGTGGGCTTATAACTTGGCTTCTGAATGTCCTAGAGAGATCAGGTGTGTTTTAGTATACTCCAATCAACAGCCCCTACAACCACAAAAAGGAATGGAGTCATTAGCACTTATGGTTTTTAAATGGCACCCAGAATTATGTTGCACGAAGCCCAATTTCACATCATTCTGGGTTCATTTGTGTGAAAACAAGGTCCAGTCAGGCTGAAACGTTACAGGAAGGTAGAATCTATTGAGTTGTAAGTGATCTGAACGTTTCATGATGATAGCACTTTCCTAAGGGGGTCAAACCATGTCCCAAAGGTCACCGGATCTGGTGTCACTTTAAAGAAGTAGTCCAGTTACACATTTGTGGGCTTACAACTTGGCTTCTGAATGTCCTAGAGAGGTCAGGTTTGTTTTATTGTACTCCAATCAACAGCCCCTACAACCACAAAAAGGAATGGAGACATTAGCACTTATGGTTTGTAAATGGCACCCAGAATTATGTTGCACGAAGCACAATTTCACATCATTCTGGGTCCATTTGGGTGAAAACAAGGTCCAATCAGGCTGAAACGTTACAGGAAGGTAGAATCTATTGAGTTGTAAGTGATCTGAACGTTTCAAGATGATCGCACATTCCTAAAGGGGTCAAACTATGTCCCAAAGGTCACCGGATCTGGTGTCACTTTAAAGAAGTAGTCCAGTTACACATTTGTGGGCTTACAACTTGGCTTCTGAATGTCCTAGAGAGGTCAGGTTTGTTTTATTGTACTCCAATCAACAGCTCCTACAACCACAAAAAGGAATGGAGACATTAGCACTTATGGTTTGTAAATGGCACCCAGAATTATGTTGCACGAAGCACAATTTCACATCATTCTGGGTCCATTTGTGTGAAAACAAGGTCCAATCAGGCTGAAACGTTACAGGAAGGTAGAATCTATTGAGTTGTAAGTGATCTGAACGTTTCAAGATGATCGCACATTCCTAAAGGGGTCAAACTATGTCCCAAAGGTCACCGGATCTGGTGTCACTTTAAAGAAGTAGTCCAGTTACACATTTGTGGGCTTACAACTTGGCTTCTGAATATCCTAGAGAGGTCAGGTTTGTTTTATTGTACTCCAATCAACAGCCCCTACAACCACAAAAAGGAATGGAGACATTAGCACTTATGGTTTGTAAATGGCACCCAGAATTATGTTGCACGAAGCACAATTTCACATCATTCTGGGTCCATTTGTGTGAAAACAAGGTCCAATCAGGCTGAAACGTTACAGCAAGGTAGAATCTATTGAGTTGTAAGTGATCTGAACGTTTCAAGATGATCGCACATTCCTAAAGGGGTCAAACCTTGTCCCAAAGGTCACCGGATCTAGTGTCACTTTAAAGAAGTAGTCCAGTTACACATTTGTGGGCTTATAACTTGGCTTCTGAATGTCCTATAGAGGTTAGGTTTGTTTTAGTGTACTCCAATCAAAATCCCCTACAACCACAAAAAGGAATGGAGTCATTAGCACTTATGGTTTGTAAATGGCACCCAGAATTATGTTGCACGAAGCACAATTTCACATCATTCTGGGTTCATTTGTGTGAAAACAAGGTCCAATCAGGCTGAAACGTTACAGGAAGGTAGAATCTATTGAGTTGTAAGTGATCTGAACGTTTCATGATGATAGCACTTTCCTAAGGGGGTCAAAGCATGTCCCAAAGGTCACCGGATCTGGTGTCAATTTAAAGAAGTAGTCCAGTTACACATTTGTGGGCTTATAACTTGGCTTCTGAATGTCCCTGAGAGATCAGGTTTGTTTAGTATACTCCAATCAACAGCCCCTACAACCACAAAAAGGAATGGAGTCATTAGCACTTTTGGTTTTTAAATGGCACCCAGAATTATGTTGCACGAAGCACAATTTCACATCATTCTGGGTTCATTTGTGTGAAAACAAGGTCCAATCAGGCTGAAACGTTACAGGAAGGTAGAATCTATTGAGTTGTAAGTGATCTGAACGTTTCATGATGATAGCACTTTCCTAAGGGGGTCAAACCATGTCCCAAAGGTCACCGGATCTGGTGTCAATTTAAAGAAGTAGTCCAGTTACACATTTGTGGGCTTATAACTTGGCTTCTGAATGTCCTAGAGAGATCAGGTGTGTTTTAGTATACTCCAATCAACAGCCCCTACAACCACAAAAAGGAATGGAGTCATTAGCACTTATGGTTTTTAAATGGCACCCAGAATTATGTTGCACGAAGCCCAATTTCACATCATTCTGGGTTCATTTGTGTGAAAACAAGGTCCAGTCAGGCTGAAACGTTACAGGAAGGTAGAATCTATTGAGTTGTAAGTGATCTGAACGTTTCATGATGATAGCACTTTCCTAAGGGGGTCAAACCATGTCCCAAAGGTCACCGGATCTGGTGTCACTTTAAAGAAGTAGTCCAGTTACACATTTGTGGGCTTACAACTTGGCTTCTGAATGTCCTAGAGAGGTCAGGTTTGTTTTATTGTACTCCAATCAACAGCCCCTACAACCACAAAAAGGAATGGAGTCATTAGCACTAATGGTTTGTAAATGGCACCCAGAATTATTTTGCACGAAGCACAATTTCACATCATTCTGGGTCCATTTGTGTGAAAACAAGGTCCAATCAGGCTGAAACGTTACAGGAAGGAAGAATCTATTGAGTTGTAAGTGATCTGAACGTTTCAAGATGATCGCACATTCCTAAAGGGGTCAAACCATGTCCCAAAGGTCACCGGATCTAGTGTCACTTTAAAGAAGTAGTCCAGTTACACATTTGTGGGCTTATAACTTGGCTTCTGAATGTCCTATAGAGGTTAGGTTTGTTTTAGTGTACTCCAATCAAAATCCCCTACAACCACAAAAAGGAATGGAGTCATTAGCACTTATGGTTTGTAAATGGCACCCAGAATTATGTTGCACGAAGCACAATTTCACATCATTCTGGGTTCATTTGTGTGAAAACAAGGTCCAATCAGGCTGAAACGTTACAGGAAGGTAGAATCTATTGAGTTGTAAGTGATCTGAACGTTTCATGATGATAGCTCTTTCCTAAGGGGGTCAAACCATGTCCCAAAGGTCACCGGATCTGGTGTCAATTTAAAGAAGTAGTCCAGTTACACATTTGTGGGCTTATAACTTGGCTTCTGAATGTCCCTGAGAGATCAGGTTTGTTTAGTATACTCCAATCAACAGCCCCTACAACCACAAAAAGGAATGGAGTCATTAGCACTTTTGGTTTTTAAATGGCACCCAGAATTATGTTGCACGAAGCACAATTTCACATCATTCTGGGTTCATTTGTGTGAAAACAAGGTCCAATCAGGCTGAAACGTTACAGGAAGGTAGAATCTATTGAGTTGTAAGTGATCTGAACGTTTCATGATGATAGCACTTTCCTAAGGGGGTCAAACCATGTCCCAAAGGTCACCGGATCTGGTGTCAATTTAAAGAAGTAGTCCAGTTACACATTTGTGGGCTTATAACTTGGCTTCTGAATGTCCTAGAGAGATCAGGTGTGTTTTAGTATACTCCAATCAACAGCCCCTACAACCACAAAAAGGAATGGAGTCATTAGCACTTATGGTTTTTAAATGGCACCCAAAATTATGTTGCACGAAGCCCAATTTCACATCATTCTGGGTTCATTTGTGTGAAAACAAGGTCCAGTCAGGCTGAAACGTTACAGGAAGGTAGAATCTATTGAGTTGTAAGTGATCTGAACGTTTCATGATGATAGCACTTTCCTAAGGGGGTCAAACCATGTCCCAAAGGTCACCGGATCTGGTGTCACTTTAAAGAAGTAGTCCAGTTACACATTTGTGGGCTTACAACTTGGCTTCTGAATGTCCTAGAGAGGTCAGGTTTGTTTTATTGTACTCCAATCAACAGCCCCTACAACCACAAAAAGGAATGGAGACATTAGCACTTATGGTTTGTAAATGGCACCCAGAATTATGTTGCACGAAGAACAATTTCACATCATTCTGGGTCCATTTGTGTGAAAACAAGGTCCAATCAGGCTGAAACGTTACAGGAAGGAAGAATCTATTGAGTTGTAAGTGATCTGAACGTTTCAAGATGATCGCACATTCCTAAAGGGGTCAAACTATGTCCCAAAG
Source organism: Nothobranchius furzeri (assembly GCF_043380555.1). Taxonomy (NCBI): domain Eukaryota; kingdom Metazoa; phylum Chordata; class Actinopteri; order Cyprinodontiformes; family Nothobranchiidae; genus Nothobranchius; species Nothobranchius furzeri. Next base: position 16,611,831 of record NC_091749.1, on the reverse strand, counting down.
GTCACTGGATCTGGTGTCACTTTAAAGAAGTAGTCCAGTTACACATTTGTGGGCTTACAACTTGGCTTCTGAATGTCCTAGAGAGGTCAGGTTTGTTTTATTGTACTCCAATCAACAGCTCCTACAACCACAAAAAGGAATGGAGACATTAGCACTTATGGTTTGTAAATGGCACCCAGAATTATGTTGCACGAAGCACAAATTCACATCATTCTGGGTCCATTTGTGTGAAAACAAGGTCCAATCAGGCTGAAACGCTACAAGAAGGTAGAATCTATTGAGTTGTAAGTGATCTGAACGTTTCATGATGATAGCACTTTCCTAAGGGGGTCAAACCATGTCCCAAATGTCACCGGATCTGGTGTCAATTTAAAGAAGTAGTCCAGTTACACCTTTGTGGGCTTATAATTTGGCTTCTGAATGTCCTAGAGAGATCAGGTTTGTTTTAGGGTACTCCAATCAACAGCCCCTACAACCACAAAAAGGAATGGAGTCATTAGCACTTATGGTTTTTAAATGGCACCCAGAATTATGCTGCACGAAGCACAATTTCACATCATTCCGGGTTCATTTGTGTGAAAACAAGGTCCAATCAGGCTGAAACGTTACAGGAAGGTATAATCTATTGAGTTGTAAGTGATCTGAACGTTTCATGATGATAGCACTTTCCTAAGGGGGTAAAACCATGTCCCAAAGGTCACCGGATCTGGTGTCAATTTAAAGAAGTAGTCCAGTTACACATTTGTGGGCTTATAACTTGGCTTCTGAATGTCCTAGAGAGGTTAGCTTTGTTTTAGTGTACTCCAATCAACAGCCCCTACAACCACAAAAAGGAATGGAGTCATTAGCACTTATGGTTTGTAAATGGCACCCAGAATTATGTTGCATGAAGCACAATTTCACATCATTCTGGGTCCATTTGTGTGAAAACAATGTCCAATCAGGCTGAAACGTTACAAGAAGGTAGAATCTATTGAGTTGTAAGTGATCTGAACGTTTCATGATGATCGCACATTCCTATAGGGGGTCAAACCATGTCCCAAAGGTCACCGGGCCTGGTGTCACTTTAAAGAAGTAGTCCAGTTACACCTTTGTGGGCTTATAACTTGGCTTCTGAATGTCCTAGAGAGGTCAGGTTTTTTTAAGTGTACTCCAATAAACAGCCCCTACAGCCACAAAAAGGAATGGAGTCATTAGCACTTATGGTTTGTAAATGGCAACCAGAATTATGTTGCACGAAGCACAATTTCACATCATTCTGGGTCCATTTGTATGAAAACAAGGTCCAATCAGGCTGAAACGTTACAGGAAGGTAGAATCTATTGAGTTGTAAGTGATCTGAACGTTTCATGATGATAGCACTTTCCTAAGGGGGTCAAACCATGTCCCAAAGGTCACCGGATCTGGTGTCAATTTAAAGAAGTAGTCCAGTTACACATTTGTGGGCTTATAACTTGGCTTCTGAATGTCCTAGAGAGATCAGGTTTGTTTTAGTATACTCCAATCAACAGCCCCTACAACCACAAAAAGGAATGGAGTCATTAGCACTTATGGTTTTTAAATGGCACCCAGAATTATGTTGCACGAAGCACAATTTCACATCATTCTGGGTTCATTTGTGTGAAAACAAGGTCCAATCAGGCTGAAACGTTACAGGAAGGTAGAATCTATTGAGTTTTAAGTGATCTGAACGTTTCACGATGATAGCACTTTCCTAAGGGGGTCAAACCATGTCCCAAAGTTCAACGGACCTGGTGTCAATTTAAAGAAGTAGTCCAGTTACACATTTGTGGGCTTATAACTTGGCTTCTGAATGTCCTAGAGAGATCAGGTTTGTTTTAGTGTACTCCAATCAACAGCCCCTACAACCACAAAAAGGAATGGAGTCATTAGCACTTATGGTTTGTAAATGGCACCCAGAATTATGTTGCACGAAGCACAATTTCACATCATTCTGGGTTCATTTGTGTGAAAACAAGGTCCAATCAGGCTGAAACGTTACAAGAAGGTAGAATCTATTGAGTTGTAAGTGATCTGAACGTTTAATGATGATCGCACATTCCTATAGGGGGTCAAACCATGTCCCAAAGGTCACCGGGCCTGGTGTCACTTTAAAGAAGTAGTCCAGTTACACATTTGTGGGCTTATAACTTGGCTTCTGAATGTCCTATAGAGGTTAGGTTTGTTTTAGTGTACTCCAATCAAAATCCCCTACAACCACAAAAAGGAATGGAGTCATTAGCACTTATGGTTTGTAAATGGCACCCAGAATTATGTTGCACGAAGCACAATTTCACATCATTCTGGGTTCATTTGTGTGAAAACAAGGTCCAATCAGGCTGAAACGTTACAGGAAGGTAGAATCTATTGAGTTGTAAGTGATCTGAACGTTTCATGATGATAGCACTTTCCTAAGGGGGTAAAACCATGTCCCAAAGGTCACCGGATCTGGTGTCAATTTAAAGAAGTAGTCCAGTTACACATTTGTGGGCTTATAACTTGGCTTCTGAATGTCCTAGAGAGGTTAGGTTTGTTTTAGTGTACTCCAATCAACAGCCCCTACAACCACAAAAAGGAATGGAGTCATTAGCACTTATGGTTTGTAAATGGCACCCAGAATTATGTTGCACGAAGCACAATTTCACATCATTCTGGGTCCATTTGTGTGAAAACAATGTCCAATCAGGCTGAAACGTTACAAGAAGGTAGAATCTATTGAGTTGTAAGTGATCTGAACGTTTCATGATGATCGCACATTCCCATAGGGGGTCAAACCATGTCCCAAAGGTCACCGGATCTGGTGTCACTTTAAAGAAGTAGTCCAGTTACACCTTTGTGGGCTTATAACTTGGTGTCTGAATGTCCTAGAGAGGTCAGGTTTGTTTAAGTGTACTCCAATAAACAGCCCCTACAGCCACAAAAAGGAATGGAGTCATTAGCACTTATGGTTTGTAAATGGCACCCAGAATTATGTTGCACCAAGCACAATTTCACATCATTCTGGGTCCATTTGTATGAAAAGAAGGTCCAATCAGGCTGAAACGTTACAGGAAGGTAGAATCTATTGAGTTGTAAGTGATCTGAACGTTTCATGATGATAGCACTTTCCTAAGGGGGTCAAACCATGTCCCAAAGGTCACCGGATCTGGTGTCAATTTAAAGAAGTAGTCCAGTTACACATTTGTGGGCTTATAACTTGGCTTCTGAATGTCCTAGAGAGATCAGGTTTGTTTTAGTATACTCCAATCAACAGCCCCTACAACCACAAAAAGGAATGGAGTCATTAGCACTTATGGTTTTTAAATGGCACCCAGAATTATGTTGCACGAAGCACAATTTCACATCATTCTGGGGTCATTTGTGTGAAAACAAGGTCCAATCAGGCTAAAACGTTACAGGAAGGTAGAATCTATTGAGTTGTAAGTGATCTGAACGTTTCACGATGATAGCACTTTCCTAAGGGGGTCAAACCATGTCCCAAAGTTCACCGGATCTGGTGTCAATTTAAAGAAGTAGTCCAGTTACACATTTGTGGGCTTATAACTTTGCTTCTGAATGTCCTAGAGAGATCAGGTTTGTTTTAGTGTACTCCAATCAACAGCCCCTACAACCACAAAAAGGAATGGAGTCATTAGCACTTATGGTTTGTAAATGGCACCCAGAATTATGTTGCACGAAGCACAATTTCACATCATTCTGGGTTCATTTGTGTGAAAACAAGGTCCAATCAGGCTGAAACGTTACAAGAAGGTAGAATCTATTGAGTTGTAAGTGATCTGAACGTTTAATGATGATCGCACATTCCTATAGGGGGTCAAACCATGTCCCAAAGGTCACCGGGCCTGGTGTCACTTTAAAGAAGTAGTCCAGTTACACATTTGTGGGCTTATAACTTGGCTTCTGAATGTCCTAGAGAGGTTAGGTTTGTTTTAGTGTACTCCAATCAACAGCCCCTACAACCACAAAAAGGAATGGAGTCATTAGCACTTATGGTTTGTAAATGGCACCCAGAATTATGTTGCACGAAGCACAATTTCACATCATTCTGGGTTCATTTGTGTGAAAACAAGGTCCAATCAGGCTGAAACGTTACAAGAAGGTAGAATCTATTGAGTTGTAAGTGATCTGAACGTTTCATGATGATCGAACATTCCTATAGGGGGTCAAACCATGTCCCAAAGGTCACCGGGCCTGGTGTCACTTTAAAGAAGTAGTCCAGTTACACCTTTGTGGGCTTATAACTTGGCTTCTGAATGTCCTAGAGAGATCAGGTTTGTTTTAATGTACTCCAATCAACAGCCCCTACAACCACAAAAAGGAATGGAGTCATTAGCACTTATGGTTTGTAAATGGCACCCAGAATTATGTTGCACGAAGCACAATTTCACATCATTCTGGGTCCATTTGTGTGAAAACAAGGTCCAATCAGGCTGAAACGTTACAGGAAGGTAGAATCTATTGAGTTGTAAGTGATCTGAACGTTTAATGATGATAGCACTTTCCTAAGGGGGTCAAACCATGTCCCAAAGGTCACCAGATCTGGTGTCAATTTAAAGAAGTAGTCCAGTTACACATTTGTGGGCTTATAACTTGGCTTCTGAATGTCCTGGAGAGATCAGGTTTATTTTAGTATACTCCAATCAACAGCCCCTACAACCACAAAAAGGAATGGAGTCATTAGCAGTTATGCTTTGTAAATGGCACCCAGAATTATGTTGAACGAAGCACAATTTCACATCATTCTGGGTTCATTTGTGTGAAAACAAGGTCCAATCAGGCTGAAACGTTACAGGAAGGTAGAATCTATTGAGATGTAAGTGATCTGAACGTTTCATGATGATAGCACTTTCCTAAGGGGGTCAAACCATGTCCCAAAGGTCACCGGATCTGGTGTCAATTTAAAGAAGTAGTCCAGTTACACATTTGTGGGCTTATAACTTGGCTTCTGAATGTCCTAGAGAGATCAGGTTTGTTTTAATGTACTCCAATCAACAGCCCCTACAACCACAAAAAGGAATGGAGTCATTAGCACTCATGGTTTGTAAATGGCACCCAGAATTATGTTGCACGAAGCACAGTTTCACATCATTCTGGGTTCATTTGTGTGAAAACAAGGTCCAATCAGGCTGAAACGTTACAGGAAGGTAGAATCTATTGAGTTGTAAGTTATCTGAACGTTTCATGATGATAGCACTTTCCTAAGGGGGTCAAACCATGTCCCAAAGGTCACCGGATCTGGTGTCAATTTAAAGAAGTAGTCCAGTTACACATTTGTGGGCTTATAACTTGGCTTCTGAATGTCCTAGAGAGATCAGGTTTGTTTTAGTGTACTCCAATCAACAGCCCCTACAACCACAAAAAGGAATGGAGTCATTAGCACTTATGGTTTGTAAATGGCACCCAGAATTATGTTGCACGAAGCACAATTTCACATCATTCTGGGATCATTTGTGTGAAAACAAGGTCCAATCAGGCTGAAACGTTACAGGAAGGTAGAATCTATTGAGTTGTAAGTGATCTGAACGTTTCAAGATGATAGCACTTTCCTAAGGGGGTCAAACCATGTCCCAAAGGTCACCGGATCTGGTGTCAATTTAAAGAAGTAGTCCAGTTACACATTTGTGGGCTTATAACTTGGCTTCTGAATGTCCTAGAGAGATCAGGTTTGTTTTTGTATACTCCAATCAACAGCCCCTACAACCACAAAAAGGAATGGAGTCATTAGCACTTATGGTTTTTAAATGGCACCCAGAATTATGTTGCACGAAGCCCAACTTCACATCATTCAGGGCTCATTTGTGTGAAAACAAGGTCCAGTCAGGCTGAAACGTTACAGGAAGGTAGAATCTATTGAGTTGTAAGTGATCTGAACGTTTCATGATGATAGCACTTTCCTAAGGGGGTCAAACCATGTCTCAAAGGTCACCGGATCTGGTGTCAATTTAAAGAAGTTGTCCAGTTACACATTTGTGGGCTTATAACTTGGCTTCTGAATGTCCTAGAACGATCAGGTTTGTTTTAGTGTACTCCAATCAACAGCCCCTACAACCACAAAAAGGAATGGAGACATTAGCACTTATGCTTTTTAAATGGCACCCAGAATTATGTTGCACGAAGCACAATTTCACATCATTCTGTGTTCATTTGAGTGAAAACAAGGTCCAATCAGGCTGAAACGTTACAGGAAGGTAGAATCTATTGAGTTTTAAGTGATCTGAACGTTTCATGATGATAGCACTTTCCTAAGGGGGTCAAACCATGTCCCAAAGGTCACCGGATCTGGTGTCACTTTAAAGAAGTAGTCCAGTTACACATTTGTGGGCTTATAACTTGGCTTCTGAATGTCCTAGAGAGGTTAGGTTTGTTTTAGTGTACTCCAATCAACAGCCCCTACAACCACAAAAAGGAATGGAGACATTAGCACTTATGGTTTGTAAATGGCACCCAGAATTATGTTGCACGAAGCACAATTTCACATCATTCTGGGTCCATTTGTGTGAAAACAAGGTCCAATCAGGCTGAAACGCTACAAGAAGGTAGAATCTATTGAGTTGTAAGTGATCTGAACGTTTCAAGATGATCGCACATTCCTATAGGGGGTAAAACCATGTCCCAAAGGTCACCGGGCCTGGTGTCACTTTAAAGATGTAGTCCAGTTACACCTTTGTGGGCTTATAACTTGGCTTCTGAATGTCCTAGAGAGGTTAGGTTTGTTTTAGTGTACTCCAATCAAAAGCCCCTACAACCACAAAAAGGAATGGAGTCATTAGCACTTATGGTTTGTAAATGGTACCCAGAATTATGTTGCACGAAGCACAATTTCACATCATTCTGGGTTCATTTGTGTGAAAACAAGGTCCAATCAGGCTGAAACGTTACAGGAAGGTAGAATCTATTGAGTTGTAAGTGATCTGAACGTTTCATGATGGTAGCACTTTCCTAAGGGGGTCAAACCATGTCCCAAAGGTCACCGGATCTGGTGTCACTTTAAAGAAGTAGTCCAGTTACACATTTGTGGGCTTATATCTTGGCTTCTGAATGTCCTAGAGAGGTCAGGTTTATTTTAGTGTACTCCAATCAACAGCCCCTACAACCACAAAAAGGAATGGAGACATTAGCACTTATGGTTTTTAAATGGCACCCAGAATTATGTTGCACGAAGCACAATTTCACATCATTCTGGGTTCATTTGTGTGAAAACAAGGTCCAATCAGGCTGAAACGTTACAGGAAGGTAGAATCTATTGAGTTGTAAGTGATCTGAACGTTTCATGATGATAGCACTTTCCTAAGGGGGTCAAACCATGTCCCAAATGTCACCGGATCTGGTGTCAATTTAAAGAAGTTGTCCAGTTACACCTTTGTGGGCTTATAACTTGGCTTATGAATGTCCTAGAGAGGTTAGGTTTGTTTTAGTGTACTCCAATCAAAAGCCCCTACAACCACAAAAAGGAATGGAGTCATTAGCACTTATGGTTTGTAAATGGTACCCAGAATTATGTTGCACGAAGCACAATTTCACATCATTCTGGGTTCATTTGTGTGAAAACAAGGTCCAATCAGGCTGAAACGTTACAGGAAGGTAGAATCTATTGAGTTGTAAGTGATCTGAACATTTCATGATGGTAGCACTTTCCTAAGGGGGTCAAACCATGTCCCAAAGGTCACCGGATCTGGTGTCAATTTAAAGTAGTCCAGTTACACATTTGTGGGCTTATAACTTGGCTTCTGAATGTCCTAGAGAGATCAGGTTTGTTTTAGTGTACTCCAATCAACAGCCCCTACAACCACAAAAAGGAATGGAGTCATTAGCACTTATGGTTTGTAAATGGCACCCAGAATTATGTTGCACGAAGCACAATTTCACATCATTCTGGGTTCATTTGTGTGAAAACAAGGTCCAATCAGGCTGAAACGTTACAGGAAGGTAGAATCTATTGAGTTGGAAGTGATCTGAACGTTTCAAGATGATAGCACTTTCCTAAGGGGGTCAAACCATGTCCCAAAGGTCACCGGATCTGGTGTCAATTTAAAGAAGTAGTCCAGTTACACATTTGTGGGCTTATAACTTGGCTTCTGAATGTCCTAGAGAGATCAGGTTTGTTTTTGTATACTCCAATCAACAGCCCCTACAACCACGAAAAGGAATGGAGTCATTAGCACTTATGGTTTTTAAATGGCACCCAGAATTATGTTGCACGAAGCCCAACTTCACATCATTCAGGGCTCATTTGTGTGAAAACAAGGTCCAGTCAGGCTGAAACGTTACAGGAAGGTAGAATCTATTGAGTTGTAAGTTATCTGAACGTTTCATGATGATAGCACTTTCCTAAGGGGGTCAAACCATGTCTCAAAGGTCACCGGATCTGGTGTCAATTTAAAGAAGTTGTCCAGTTACACATTTGTGGGCTTATAACTTGGCTTCTGAATGTCCTAGAACGATCAGGTTTGTTTTAGTGTACTCCAATCAACAGCCCCTACAACCACAAAAAGGAATGGAGACATTAGCACTTATGCTTTTTAAATGGCACCCAGAATTATGTTGCACGAAGCACAATTTCACATCATTCTGTGTTCATTTGAGTGAAAACAAGGTCCAATCAGGCTGAAACGTTACAGGAAGGTAGAATCTATTGAGTTGTAAGTGATCTGAACGTTTCATGATGATAGCACTTTCCTAAGGGGGTCAAACCATGTCCCAAAGGTCACCGGATCTGGTGTCACTTTAAAGAAGTAGTCCAGTTACACATTTGTGGGCTTATAACTTGGCTTCTGAATGTCCTAGAGAGGTTAGGTTTGTTTTAGTGTACTCCAATCAACAGCCCCTACAACCACAAAAAGGAATGGAGACATTAGCACTTATGCTTTTTAAATGGCACCCAGAATTATGTTGCACGAAGCACAATTTCACATCATTCTGTGTTCATTTGAGTGAAAACAAGGTCCAATCAGGCTGAAACGTTACAGGAAGGTAGAATCTATTGAGTTGTAAGTGATCTGAACGTTTCAAGATGATCGCACATTCCTATAGGGGGTAAAACCATGTCCCAAAGGTCACCGGGCCTGGTGTCACTTTAAAGATGTAGTCCAGTTACACCTTTGTGGGCTTATAACTTGGCTTCTGAATGTCCTAGAGAGGTTAGGTTTGTTTTAGTGTACTCCAATCAAAAGCCCCTACAACCACAAAAAGGAATGGAGTCATTAGCACTTATGGTTTGTAAATGGTACCCAGAATTATGTTGCACGAAGCACAATTTCACATCATTCTGGGTTCATTTGTGTGAAAACAAGGTCCAATCAGGCTGAAACGTTACAGGAAGGTAGAATCTATTGAGTTGTAAGTGATCTGAACGTTTCATGATAGTAGCACTTTCCTAAGGGGGTCAAACCATGTCCCAAAGGTCACCGGATCTGGTGTCACTTTAAAGAAGTAGTCCAGTTACACATTTGTGGGCTTATATCTTGGCTTCTGAATGTCCTAGAGAGGTCAGGTTTGTTTTAGTGTACTCCAATCAACAGCCCCTACAACCACAAAAAGGAATGGAGACATTAGCACTTATGGTTTTTAAATGGCACCCAGAATTATGTTGCACGAAGCACAATTTCACATCATTCTGGGTTCATTTGTGTGAAAACAAGGTCCAATCAGGCTGAAACGTTACAGGAAGGTAGAATCTATTGAGTTGTAAGTGATCTGAACGTTTCATGATGATAGCACTTTCCTAAGGGGGTCAAACCATGTCCCAAATGTCACCGGATCTGGTGTCAATTTAAAGAAGTTGTCCAGTTACACCTTTGTGGGCTTATAACTTGGCTTATGAATGTCCTAGAGAGGTTAGGTTTGTTTTAGTGTACTCCAATCAAAAGCCCCTACAACCACAAAAAGGAATGGAGTCATTAGCACTTATGGTTTGTAAATGGTACCCAGAATTATGTTGCACGAAGCACAATTTCACATCATTCTGGGTTCATTTGTGTGAAAACAAGGTCCAATCAGGCTGAAACGTTACAGGAAGGTAGAATCTATTGAGTTGTAAGTGATCTGAACGTTTCATGATGGTAGCACTTTCCTAAGGGGGTCAAACCATGTCCCAAAGGTCACCGGATCTGGTGTCACTTTAAAGAAGTAGTCCAGTTACACATTTGTGGGCTTATAACTTGGCTTCTGAATGTCCTAGAGAGGTCAGGTTTGTTTAAGTGTACTCCAATAAACAGCCCCTACAGCCACAAAAAGGAATGGAGTCATTAGCACTTATGGTTTGTAAATGGCAACCAGAATTATGTTGCACGAAGCCCAATTTCACATCATTCTGGGTCCATTTGTGTGAAAACAAGGTCCAATCAGGCTGAAACGCTACAAGAAGGTAGAATCTATTGAGTTGTAAGTGATCTGAACGTTTCAAGATGATCGCACTTTCCTAAGGGGGTCAAACCATGTCCCAAAGGTCACCGGATCTGGTGTCACTTTAAAGAAGTAGTCCAGTTACACATTTGTGGGCTTACAACTTGGCTTCTGAATGTCCTAGAGAGGTCAGGTTTGTTTTATTGTACTCCAATCAACAGCCCCTACAACCACAAAAAGGAATGGAGACATTAGCACTTATGGTTTGTAAATGGCACCCAGAATTATGTTGCACGAAGCACAATTTCACATCATTCTGGGTCCATTTGTGTGAAAACAACGTCCAATCAGGCTGAAACGTTACAGGAAGGTAGAATCTATTGAGTTGTAAGTGATCTGAACGTTTCAAGATGATCGCACATTCCTAAAGGGGTCAAACCATGTCCCAAAGGTCACCGGATCTGGTGTCACTTTAAAGAAGTAGTCCAGTTACACATTTGTGGGCTTATAACTTGGCTTCTGAATGTCCTAGAGAGGTCAGGTTTGTTTTATTGTACTCCAATCAACAGCCCCTACAACCACAAAAAGGAATGGAGTCATTAGCACTTATGGTTTGTAAATGGCACCCAGAATTATGTTGCACGAAGCACAATTTCACATCATTCTGGGTTCATTTGTGTGAAAACAAGGTCCAATCAGGCTGAAACGTTACAGGAAGGTAGAATATATTGAGTTGTAAGTGATCTGAACGTTTCATGATGATAGCACTTTCCTAAGGGGGTCAAACCATGTCCCAAAGGTCACCGGATCTGGTGTCAATTTAAAGAAGTAGTCCAGTTACACATTTGTGGGCTTATAACTTGGCTTCTGAATGTCCCTGAGAGATCAGGTTTGTTTTAGTATACTCCAATCAACAGCCCCTACAACCACAAAAAGGAATGGAGTCATTAGCACTTTTGGTTTTTAAATGGCACCCAGAATTATGTTGCACGAAGCACAATTTCACATCATTCTGGGTCCATTTGTGTGAAAACAAGGTCCAATCAGGCTGAAACGTTACAGGAAGGTAGAATCTATTGAGTTGTAAGTGATCTGAACGTTTCAAGATGATCGCACATTCCTAAAGGGGTCAAACTATGTCCCAAAGGTCACCGGATCTGGTGTCACTTTAAAGAAGTAGTCCAGTTACACATTTGTGGGCTTACAACTTGGCTTCTGAATGTCCTAGAGAGGTCAGGTTTGTTTTATTGTACTCCAATCAACAGCTCCTACAACCACAAAAAGGAATGGAGACATTAGCACTTATGGTTTGTAAATGGCACCCAGAATTATGTTGCACGAAGCACAAATTCACATCATTCTGGGTCCATTTGTGTGAAAACAAGGTCCAATCAGGCTGAAACGCTACAAGAAGGTAGAATCTATTGAGTTGTAAGTGATCTGAATGTTTCATGATGATAGCACTTTCCTAAGGGGGTCAAACCATGTCCCAAATGTCACCGGATCTGGTGTCAATTTAAAGAAGTAGTCCAGTTACACCTTTGTGGGATTTTAATTTGGCTTCTGAATGTCCTAGAGAGATCAGGTTTGTTTTAGGGTACTCCAATCAACAGCCCCTACAACCACAAAAAGGAATGGAGTCATTAGCACTTATGGTTTTTAAATGGCACCCAGAATTATGCTGCACGAAGCACAATTTCACATCATTCCGGGTTCATTTGTGTGAAAACAAGGTCCAATCAGGCTGAAACGTTACAGGAAGGTATAATCTATTGAGTTGTAAGTGATCTGAACGTTTCATGATGATAGCACTTTCCTAAGGGGGTAAAACCATGTCCCAAAGGTCACCGGATCTGGTGTCAATTTAAAGAAGTAGTCCAGTTACACATTTGTGGGCTTATAACTTGGCTTCTGAATGTCCTAGAGAGGTTAGCTTTGTTTTAGTGTACTCCAATCAACAGCCCCTACAACCACAAAAAGGAATGGAGTCATTAGCACTTATGGTTTGTAAATGGCACCCAGAATTATGTTGCACGAAGCACAATTTCACATCATTCTGGGTCCATTTGTGTGAAAACAATGTCCAATCAGGCTGAAACGTTACAAGAAGGTAGAATCTATTGAGTTGTAAGTGATCTGAACGTTTCATGATGATCGCACATTCCTATAGGGGGTCAAACCATGTCCCAAAGGTCACCGGGCCTGGTGTCACTTTAAAGAAGTAGTCCAGTTACACCTTTGTGGGCTTATAACTTGGCTTCTGAATGTCCTAGAGAGGTCAGGTTTGTTTAAGTGTACTCCAATAAAAAGCCCCTACAGCCACAAAAAGGAATGGAGTCATTAGCACTTATGGTTTGTAAATGGCAACCAGAATTATGTTGCACGAAGCACAATTTCACATCATTCTGGGTCCATTTGTATGAAAACAAGGTCCAATCAGGCTGAAACGTTACAGGAAGGTAGAATCTATTGAGTTGTAAGTGATCTGAACGTTTCATGATGATAGCACTTTCCTAAGGGGGTCAAACCATGTCCCAAAGGTCACCGGATCTGGTGTCAATTTAAAGAAGTAGTCCAGTTACACATTTGTGGGCTTATAACTTGGCTTCTGAATGTCCTAGAGAGGTTATCTTTGTTTTAGTGTACTCCAATCAACAGCCCCTACAACCACAAAAAGGAATGGAGTCATTAGCACTTATGGTTTGTAAATGGCACCCAGAAATATGTTGCACGAAGCACAATTTCACATCATTCTGGGTCCATTTGTGTGAAAACAATGTCCAATCAGGCTGAAACGTTACAAGAAGGTAGAATCTATTGAGTTGTAAGTGATCTGAACGTTTCATGATGATCGCACATTCCTATAGGGGGTCAAACCATGTCTCAAAGGTCACCGGGCCTGGTGTCACTTTAAAGAAGTAGTCCAGTTACACCTTTGTGGGCTTATAACTTGGCTTCTGAATGTCCTAGAGAGGTCAGGTTTGTTTAAGTGTACTCCAATAAACAGCCCCTACAGCCACAAAAAGGAATGGAGTCATTAGCACTTATGGTTTGTAAATGGCAACCAGAATTATGTTGCACGAAGCACAATTTCACATCATTCTGTGTCCATTTGTATGAAAACAAGGTCCAATCAGGCTGAAACGTTACAGGAAGGTAGAATCTATTGAGTTGTAAGTGATCTGAACGTTTCATGATGATAGCACTTTCCTAAGGGGGTCAAACCATGTCCCAAAGGTCACCGGATCTGGTGTCAATTTAAAGAAGTAGTCCAGTTACACATTTGTGGGCTTATAACTTGGCTTCTGAATGTCCTAGAGAGATCAGGTTTGTTTTAGTATACTCCAATCAACAGCCCCTACAACCACAAAAAGGAATGGAGTCATTAGCACTTATGGTTTTTAAATGGCACCCAGAATTATGTTGCACGAAGCACAATTTCACATCATTCTGGGGTCATTTGTGTGAAAACAAGGTCCAATCAGGCTAAAACGTTACAGGAAGGTAGAATCTATTGAGTTGTAAGTGATCTGAACGTTTCACGATGATAGCCCTTTCCTAAGGGGGTCAAACCATGTCCCAAAGTTCACCGGATCTGGTGTCAATTTAAAGAAGTAGTCCAGTTACACATTTGTGGGCTTATAACTTGGCTTCTGAATGTCCTAGAGAGATCAGGTTTGTTTTAGTGTACTCCAATCAACAGCCCCTACAACCACAAAAAGGAATGGAGTCATTAGCACTTATGGTTTGTAAATGGCACCCAGAATTATGTTGCACGAAGCACAATTTCACATCATTCTGGGTTCATTTGTGTGAAAACAAGGTCCAATCAGGCTGAAACGTTACAAGAAGGTAGAATCTATTGAGTTGTAAGTGATCTGAACGTTTAATGATGATCGCACATTCCTATAGGGGGTCAAACCATGTCCCAAAGGTCACCGGGCCTGGTGTCACTTTAAAGAAGTAGTCCAGTTACACCTTTGTGGGCTTATAACTTGGCTTCTGAATGTCCTATAGAGGTCAGGTTTGTTTTAGTGTACTCCAATAAACAGCCCCTACAACCACAAAAAGGAATGGAGTCATTAGCACTTATGGTTTGTAAATGGTACCCAGAATTATGTTGCACGAAGCACAATTTCACATCATTCTGGGTTCATTTGTGTGAAAACAAGGTCCAATCAGGCTGAAACGTTACAGGAAGGTAGAATCTATTGAGTTGTAAGTGATCTGAACGTTTCATGATGGTAGCACTTTCCTAAGGGGGTCAAACCATGTCCCAAAGGTCACCGGATCTGGTGTCACTTTAAAGAAGTAGTCCAGTTACACATTTGTGGGCTTATAACTTGGCTTCTGAATGTCCTAGAGAGGTCAGGTTTGTTTAAGTGTACTCCAATAAACAGCCCCTACAGCCACAAAAAGGAATGGAGTCATTAGCACTTATGGTTTGTAAATGGCAACCAGAATTATGTTGCACGAAGCCCAAATTCACATCATTCTGGGTCCATTTGTGTGAAAACAAGGTCCAATCAGGCTGAAACGCTACAAGAAGGTAGAATCTATTGAGTTGTAAGTGATCTGAACGTTTCATGATGATCGCACATTCCTATAGGGGGTCAAACCATGTCCCAAAGGTCACCGGGCCTGGTGTCACTTTAAAGAAGTAGTCCAGTTACACCTTTGTGGGCTTATAACTTGGCTTCTGAATGTCCTAGAGAGGTCAGGTTTGTTTAAGTGTACTCCAATAAACAGCCCCTACAGCCACAAAAAGGAATGGAGTCATTAGCACTTATGGTTTGTAAATGGCAACCAGAATTATGTTGCACAAAGCACAATTTCACATCATTCTGGGTCCATTTGTATGAAAACAAGGTCCAATCAGGCTGAAACGTTACAGGAAGGTAGAATCTATTGAGTTGTAAGTGATCTGAACGTTTCATGATGATAGCACTTTCCTAAGGGGGTCAAACCATGTCCCAAAGGTCACCGGATCTGGTGTCAATTTAAAGAAGTAGTCCAGTTACACATTTGTGGGCTTATAACTTGGCTTCTGAATGTCCTAGAAAGGTTAGCTTTGTTTTAGTGTACTCCAATCAACAGCCCCTACAACCACAAAAAGGAATGGAGTCATTAGCACTTATGGTTTGTAAATGGCACCCAGAATTATGTTGCACGAAGCACAATTTCACATCATTCTGGGTCCATTTGTGTGAAAACAATGTCCAATCAGGCTGAAACGTTACAAGAAGGTAGAATCTATTGAGTTGTAAGTGATCTGAACGTTTCATGATGATCGCACATTCCTATAGGGGGTCAAACCATGTCTCAAAGGTCACCGGGCCTGGTGTCACTTTAAAGAAGTAGTCCAGTTACACCTTTGTGGGCTTATAACTTGGCTTCTGAATGTCCTAGAGAGGTCAGGTTTGTTTAAGTGTACTCCAATAAACAGCCCCTACAGCCACAAAAAGGAATGGAGTCATTAGCACTTATGGTTTGTAAATGGCAACCAGAATTATGTTGCACGAAGCACAATTTCACATCATTCTGGGTCCATTTGTATGAAAACAAGGTCCAATCAGGCTGAAACGTTACAGGAAGGTAGAATCTATTGAGTTGTAAGTGATCTGAACGTTTCATGATGATAGCACTTTCCTAAGGGGGTCAAACCATGTCCCAAAGGTCACCGGATCTGGTGTCAATTTAAAGAAGTAGTCCAGTTACACATTTGTGGGCTTATAACTTGGCTTCTGAATGTCCTAGAGAGATCAGGTTTGTTTTAGTATACTCCAATCAACAGCCCCTACAACCACAAAAAGGAATGGAGTCATTAGCACTTATGGTTTTTAAATGGCACCCAGAATTATGTTGCACGAAGCACAATTTCACATCATTCTGGGGTCATTTGTATGAAAACAAGGTCCAATCAGGCTGAAACGTTACAGGAAGGTAGAATCTATTGAGTTGTAAGTGATCTGAACGTTTCATGATGATAGCACTTTCCTAAGGGGGTCAAACCATGTCCCAAAGGTCACCGGATCTGGTGTCAATTTAAAGAAGTAGTCCAGTTACACATTTGTGGGCTTATAACTTGGCTTCTGAATGTCCTAGAGAGATCAGGTTTGTTTTAGTATACTCCAATCAACAGCCCCTACAACCACAAAAAGGAATGGAGTCATTAGCACTTATGGTTTTTAAATGGCACCCAGAATTATGTTGCACGAAGCACAATTTCACATCATTCTGGGTCCATTTGTGTGAAAACAATGTCCAATCAGGCTGAAACGTTACAAGAAGGTAGAATCTATTGAGTTGTAAGTGATCTGAACGTTTCATGATGATCGCACATTCCTATAGGGGGTCAAACCATGTCTCAAAGGTCACCGGGCCTGGTGTCACTTTAAAGAAGTAGTCCAGTTACACCTTTGTGGGCTTATAACTTGGCTTCTGAATGTCCTAGAGAGGTCAGGTTTGTTTAAGTGTACTCCAATAAACAGCCCCTACAGCCACAAAAAGGAATGGAGTCATTAGCACTTATGGTTTGTAAATGGCAACCAGAATTATGTTGCACGAAGCACAATTTCACATCATTCTGGGTCCATTTGTATGAAAACAAGGTCCAATCAGGCTGAAACGTTACAGGAAGGTAGAATCTATTGAGTTGTAAGTGATCTGAACGTTTCATGATGATAGCACTTTCCTAAGGGGGTCAAACCATGTCCCAAAGGTCACCGGATCTGGTGTCAATTTAAAGAAGTAGTCCAGTTACACATTTGTGGGCTTATAACTTGGCTTCTGAATGTCCTAGAGAGATCAGGTTTGTTTTAGTATACTCCAATCAACAGCCCCTACAACCACAAAAAGGAATGGAGTCATTAGCACTTATGGTTTTTAAATGGCACCCAGAATTATGTTGCACGAAGCACAATTTCACATCATTCTGGGGTCATTTGTATGAAAACAAGGTCCAATCAGGCTGAAACGTTACAGGAAGGTAGAATCTATTGAGTTGTAAGTGATCTGAACGTTTCATGATGATAGCACTTTCCTAAGGGGGTCAAACCATGTCCCAAAGGTCACCGGATCTGGTGTCAATTTAAAGAAGTAGTCCAGTTACACATTTGTGGGCTTATAACTTGGCTTCTGAATGTCCTAGAGAGATCAGGTTTGTTTTAGTATACTCCAATCAACAGCCCCTACAACCACAAAAAGGAATGGAGTCATTAGCACTTATGGTTTTTAAATGGCACCCAGAATTATGTTGCACGAAGCACAATTTCACATCATTCTGGGGTCATTTGTGTGAAAACAAGGTCCAATCAGGCTAAAACGTTACAGGAAGGTAGAATCTATTGAGTTGTAAGTGATCTGAACGTTTCACGATGATAGCCCTTTCCTAAGGGGGTCAAACCATGTCCCAAAGTTCACCGGATCTGGTGTCAATTTAAAGAAGTAGTCCAGTTACACATTTGTGGGCTTATAACTTGGCTTCTGAATGTCCTAGAGAGATCAGGTTTGTTTTAGTGTACTCCAATCAACAGCCCCTACAACCACAAAAAGGAATGGAGTCATTAGCACTTATGGTTTGTAAATGGCACCCAGAATTATGTTGCACGAAGCACAATTTCACATCATTCTGGGTTCATTTGTGTGAAAACAAGGTCCAATCAGGCTGAAACGTTACAAGAAGGTAGAATCTATTGAGTTGTAAGTGATCTGAACGTTTAATGATGATCGCACATTCCTATAGGGGGTCAAACCATGTCCCAAAGGTCACCGGTCCTGGTGTCACTTTAAAGAAGTAGTCCAGTTACACCTTTGTGGGCTTATAACTTGGCTTCTGAATGTCCTATAGAGGTCAGGTTTGTTTTAGTGTACTCCAATAAACAGCCCCTACAACCACAAAAAGGAATGGAGTCATTAGCACTTATGGTTTGTAAATGGTACCCAGAATTATGTTGCACGAAGCACAATTTCACATCATTCTGGGTTCATTTGTGTGAAAACAAGGTCCAATCAGGCTGAAACGTTACAGGAAGGTAGAATCTATTGAGTTGTAAGTGATCTGAACGTTTCATGATGGTAGCACTTTCCTAAGGGGGTCAAACCATGTCCCAAAGGTCACCGGATCTGGTGTCACTTTAAAGAAGTAGTCCAGTTACACATTTGTGGGCTTATAACTTGGCTTCTGAATGTCCTAGAGAGGTCAGGTTTGTTTAAGTGTACTCCAATAAACAGCCCCTACAGCCACAAAAAGGAATGGAGTCATTAGCACTTATGGTTTGTAAATGGCAACCAGAATTATGTTGCACAAAGCACAATTTCACATCATTCTGGGTCCATTTGTATGAAAACAAGGTCCAATCAGGCTGAAACGTTACAGGAAGGTAGAATCTATTGAGTTTTAAGTGATCTGAACGTTTCATGATGATAGCACTTTCCTAAGGGGGTCAAACCATGTCCCAAAGGTCACCGGATCTGGTGTCAATTTAAAGAAGTAGTCCAGTTACACATTTGTGGGCTTATAACTTGGCTTCTGAATGTCCTAGAGAGGTTAGCTTTGTTTTAGTGTACTCCAATCAACAGCCCCTACAACCACAAAAAGGAATGGAGTCATTAGCACTTATGGTTTGTAAATGGCACCCAGAATTATGTTGCACGAAGCACAATTTCACATCATTCTGGGTCCATTTGTGTGAAAACAATGTCCAATCAGGCTGAAACGTTACAAGAAGGTAGAATCTATTGAGTTGTAAGTGATCTGAACGTTTCATGATGATAGCACTTTCCTAAGGGGGTCGAACCATGTCCCAAAGGTCACCGGATCTGGTGTCAATTTAAAGAAGTAGTCCAGTTACACATTTGTGGGCTTATAACTTGGCTTCTGAATGTCCTAGAGAGATCAGGTTTGTTTTAGTATACTCCAATCAACAGCCCCTACAACCACAAAAAGGAATGGAGTCATTAGCACTTATGGTTTTTAAATGGCACCCAGAATTATGTTGCACGAAGCACAATTTCACATCATTCTGGGGTCATTTGTGTGAAAACAAGGTCCAATCAGGCTAAAACGTTACAGGAAGGTAGAATCTATTGAGTTGTAAGTGATCTGAACGTTTCACGATGATAGCACTTTCCTAAGGGGGTCAAACCATGTCCCAAAGTTCACCGGATCTGGTGTCAATTTAAAGAAGTAGTCCAGTTACACATTTGTGGGCTTATAACTTGGCTTCTGAATGTCCTAGAGAGATCAGGTTTGTTTTAGTGTACTCCAATCAACAGCCCCTACAACCACAAAAAGGAATGGAGTCATTAGCACTTATGGTTTGTAAATGGCACCCAGAATTATGTTGCACGAAGCACAATTTCACATCATTCTGGGTTCATTTGTGTGAAAACAAGGTCCAATCAGGCTGAAACGTTACAAGAAGGTAGAATCTATTGAGTTGTAAGTGATCTGAACGTTTAATGATGATCGCACATTCCTATAGGGGGTCAAACCATGTCCCAAAGGTCACCGGGCCTGGTGTCACTTTAAAGAAGTAGTCCAGTTACACCTTTGTGGGCTTATAACTTGGCTTCTGAATGTCCTATAGAGGTCAGGTTTGTTTTAGTGTACTCCAATAAACAGCCCCTACAACCACAAAAAGGAATGGAGTCATTAGCACTTATGGTTTGTAAATGGTACCCAGAATTATGTTGCACGAAGCACAATTTCACATCATTCTGGGTTCATTTGTGTGAAAACAAGGTCCAATCAGGCTGAAACGTTACAGGAAGGTAGAATCTATTGAGTTGTAAGTGATCTGAACGTTTCATGATGGTAGCACTTTCCTAAGGGGGTCAAACCATGTCCCAAAGGTCACCGGATCTGGTGTCACTTTAAAGAAGTAGTCCAGTTACACATTTGTGGGCTTATAACTTGGCTTCTGAATGTCCTAGAGAGGTCAGGTTTGTTTTATTGTACTCCAATCAACAGCTCCTACAACCACAAAAAGGAATGGAGACATTAGCACTTATGGTTTGTAAATGGCACCCAGAATTATGTTGCACGAAGCACAAATTCACATCATTCTGGGTCCATTTGTGTGAAAACAAGGTCCAATCAGGCTGAAACGTTACAGGAAGGTAGAATCTATTGAGTTGTAAGTGATCTGAACGTTTCAAGATGATCGCACATTCCTAAAGGGGTCAAACTATGTCCTAAAGGTCACCGGATCTGGTGTCACTTTAAAGAAGTAGTCCAGTTACACATTTGTGGGCTTACAACTTGGCTTCTGAATGTCCTAGAGAGGTCAGGTTTGTTTTATTGTACTCCAATCAACAGCTCCTACAACCACAAAAAGGAATGGAGACATTAGCACTTATGGTTTGTAAATGGCACCCAGAATTATGTTGCACGAAGCACAAATTCACATCATTCTGGGTCCATTTGTGTGAAAACAAGGTCCAATCAGGCTGAAACGCTACAAGAAGGTAGAATCTATTGAGTTGTAAGTGATCTGAACGTTTCATGATGATAGCACTTTCCTAAGGGGGTCAAACCATGTCCCAAATGTCACCGGATCTGGTGTCAATTTAAAGAAGTAGTCCAGTTACACCTTTGTGGGCTTATAATTTGGCTTCTGAATGTCCTAGAGAGGTCAGGTTTTTTTTATTGTACTCCAATCAACAGCCCCTACAACCACAAAAAGGAATGGAGACATTAGCACTTATGGTTTGTAAATGGCACCCAGAATTATGTTGCACGAAGCACAATTTCACATCATTCTGGGTCCATTTGTGTGAAAACAACGTCCAATCAGGCTGAAACGTTACAGGAAGGTAGAATCTATTGAGTTGTAAGTGATCTGAACGTTTCAAGATGATCGCACATTCCTAAAGGGGTCAAACCATGTCCCAAAGGTCACCGGATCTGGTGCCACTTTAAAGAAGTAGTCCAGTTACACATTTGTGGGCTTATAACTTGGCTTCTGAATGTCCTATAGAGGTTAGGTTTGTTTTAGTGTACTCCAATCAAAATCCCCTACAACCACAAAAAGGAATGGAGTCATTAGCACTTATGGTTTGTAAATGGCACCCAGAATTATGTTGCACGAAGCACAATTTCACATCATTCTGGGTTCATTTGTGTGAAAACAAGGTCCAATCAGGCTGAAACGTTACAGGAAGGTAGAATCTATTGAGTTGTAAGTGATCTGAACGTTTCATGATGATAGCACTTTCCTAAGGGGGTCAAACCATGTCCCAAAGGTCACCGGATCTGGTGTCAATTTAAAGAAGTAGTCCAGTTACACATTTGTGGGCTTATAACTTGGCTTCTGAATGTCCCTGAGAGATCAGGTTTGTTTTAGTATACTCCAATCAACAGCCTCTACAACCACAAAAAGGAATGGAGTCATTAGCACTTTTGGTTTTTAAATGGCACCCAGAATTATGTTGCACGAAGCACAATTTCACATCATTCTGGGTTCATTTGTGTGAAAACAAGGTCCAATCAGGCTGAAACGTTACAGGAAGGTAGAATCTATTGAGTTGTAAGTGATCTGAACGTTTCATGATGATAGCACTTTCCTAAGGGGGTCAAACCATGTCCCAAAGGTCGCCGGATCTGGTGTCAATTTAAAGAAGTAGTCCAGTTACACATTTGTGGGCTTATAACTTGGCTTCTGAATGTCCTAGAGAGATCAGGTTTGTTTTAGTATACTCCAATCAACAGCCCCTACAACCACAAAAAGGAATGGAGTCAATAGCACTTATGGTTTTTAAATGGCACCCAGAATTATGTTGCACGAAGCCCAATTTCACATCATTCTGGGTTCATTTGTGTGAAAACAAGGTCCAGTCAGGCTGAAACGTTACAGGAAGGTAGAATCTATTGAGTTGTAAGTGATCTGAACGTTTCATGATGATAGCACTTTCCTAAGGGGGTCAAACCATGTCCCAAAGGTCACCGGATCTGGTGTCACTTTAAAGAAGTAGTCCAGTTACACATTTGTGGGCTTACAACTTGGCTTCTGAATGTCCTAGAGAGGTCATGTTTGTTTTATTGTACTCCAATCAACAGCCCCTACAACCACAAAAAGGAATGGAGACATTAGCACTTATGGTTTGTAAATGGCACCCAGAATTATGTTGCACGAAGCACAATTTCACATCATTCTGGGTCCATTTGTGTGAAAACAAGGTCCAATCAGGCTGAAACGTTACAGGAAGGTAGAATCTATTGAGTTGTAAGTGATCTGAACGTTTCAAGATGATCGCACCTTCCTAAAGGGGTCAAACTATGTCCCAAAGGTCACCGGATCTGGTGTCACTTTAAAGAAGTAGTCCAGTTACACATTTGTGGGCTTACAACTTGGCTTCTGAATGTCCTAGAGAGGTCAGGTTTGTTTTATTGTACTCCAATCAACAGCTCCTACAACCACAAAAAGGAATGGAGACATTAGCACTTATGGTTTGTAAATGGCACCCAGAATTATGTTGCACGAAGCACAAATTCACATCATTCTGGGTCCATTTGTGTGAAAACAAGGTCCAATTAGGCTGAAACGCTACAAGAAGGTAGAATCTATTGAGTTGTAAGTGATCTGAACGTTTCATGATGATAGCACTTTCCTAAGGGGGTCAAACCATGTCCCAAATGTCACCGGATCTGGTGTCAATTTAAAGAAGTAGTCCAGTTACACCTTTGTGGGCTTATAATTTGGCTTCTGAATGTCCTAGAGAGATCAGGTTTGTTTTAGGGTACTCCAATCAACAGCCCCTACAACCACAAAAAGGAATGGAGTCATTAGTACTTATGGTTTTTAAATGGCACCCAGAATTATGCTGCATGAAGCACAATTTCACATCATTCCGGGTTCATTTGTGTGAAAACAAGGTCCAATCAGGCTGAAACGTTACAGGAAGGTATAATCTATTGAGTTGTAAGTGATCTGAACGTTTCATGATGATAGCACTTTCCTAAGGGGGTAAAACCATGTCCCAAAGGTCACCGGATCTGGTGTCAATTTAAAGAAGTAGTCCAGTTACACATTTGTGGGCTTATAACTTGGCTTCTGAATGTCCTAGAGAGGTTAGCTTTGTTTTAGTGTACTCCAATCAACAGCCCCTACAACCACAAACAGGAATGGAGTCATTAGCACTTATGGTTTGTAAATGGCACCCAGAATTATGTTGCACGAAGCACAATTTCACATCATTCTGGGTCCATTTGTGTGAAAACAATGTCCAATCAGGCTGAAACGTTACAAGAAGGTAGAATCTATTGAGTTGTAAGTGATCTGAACGTTTCATGATGATCGCACATTCCTATAGGGGGTCAAACCATGTCCCAAAGGTCACCGGGCCTGGTGTCACTTTAAAGAAGTAGTCCAGTTACACCTTTGTGGGCTTATAACTTGGCTTCTGAATGTCCTAGAGAGGTCAGGTTTGTTTAAGTGTACTCCAATAAACAGCCCCTACAGCCACAAAAAGGAATGGAGTCATTAGCACTTATGGTTTGTAAATGGCAACCAGAATTATGTTGCACGAAGCACAATTTCACATCATTCTGGGTCCATTTGTATGAAAACAAGGTCCAATCAGGCTGAAACGTTACAGGAAGGTAGAATCTATTGAGTTGTAAGTGATCTGAACGTTTCATGATGATAGCACTTTCCTAAGGGGGTCAAACCATGTCCCAAAGGTCACCGGATCTGGTGTCAATTTAAAGAAGTAGTCCAGTTACACATTTGTGGGCTTATAACTTGGCTTCTGAATGTCCTAGAGAGATCAGGTTTGTTTTAGTATACTCCAATCAACAGCCCCTACAACCACAAAAAGGAATGGAGTCATTAGCACTTATGGTTTTTAAATGGCACCCAGAATTATGTTGCACGAAGCACAATTTCACATCATTCTGGGGTCATTTGTGTGAAAACAAGGTCCAATCAGGCTAAAACGTTACAGGAAGGTAGAATCTATTGAGTTGTAAGTGATCTGAACGTTTCACGATGATAGCACTTTCCTAAGGGGGTCAAACCATGTCCCAAAGTTCACCGGATCTGGTGTCAATTTAAAGAAGTAGTCCAGTTACACATTTGTGGGCTTATAACTTGGCTTCTGAATGTCCTAGAGAGATCAGGTTTGTTTTAGTGTACTCCAATCAACAGCCCCTACAACCACAAAAAGGAATGGAGTCATTAGCACTTATGGTTTGTAAATGGCACCCAGAATTATGTTGCACGAAGCACAATTTCACATCATTCTGGGTTCATTTGTGTGAAAACAAGGTCCAATCAGGCTGAAACGTTACAAGAAGGTAGAATCTATTGAGTTGTAAGTGATCTGAACGTTTAATGATGATCGCACATTCCTATAGGGGGTCAAACCATGTCCCAAAGGTCACCTGGCCTGGTGTCACTTTAAAGAAGTAGTCCAGTTACACCTTTGTGGGCTTATAACTTGGCTTCTGAATGTCCTATAGAGGTCAGGTTTGTTTTAGTGTACTCCAATCAACAGCCCCTACAACCACAAAAAGGAATGGAGTCATTAGCACTTATGGTTTGTAAATGGCACCCAGAATTATGTTGCACGAAGCACAATTTCACATCATTCTGGGTTCATTTGTGTGAAAACAAGGTCCAATCAGGCTGAAACGTTACAAGAAGGTAGAATCTTTTGAGTTGTAAGTGATCTGAACGTTTCATGATGATCGAACATTCCTATAGGGGGTCAAACCATGTCCCAAAGGTCACCGGGCCTGGTGTCACTTTAAAGAAGTAGTCCAGTTACACCTTTGTGGGCTTATAACTTGGCTTCTGAATGTCCTAGAGAGGTCAGGTTTGTTTTAGTGTACTCCAATCAACAGCCCCTACAACCACAAAAAGGAATGGAGTCATTAGCACTTATGGTTTGTAAATGGCACCCAGAATTATGTTGCACGAAGCACAATTTCACATCATTCTGGGTCCATTTGTGTGAAAACAAGGTCCAATCAGGCTGAAACGTTACAGGAAGGTAGAATCTATTGAGTTGTAAGTGATCTGAACGTTTCATGATGATAGCACTTTCCTAAGGGGGTCAAACCATGTCCCAAAGGTCACCGGATCTGGTGTCAATTTAAAGAAGTAGTCCAGTTACACATTTGTGGGCTTATAACTTGGCTTCTGAATGTCCTGGAGAGATCAGGTTTATTTTAGTATACTCCAATCAACAGCCCCTACAACCACAAAAAGGAATGGAGTCATTAGCACTTATGGTTTTTAAATGGCACCCAGAATTATGTTGCACGAAGCCCAACTTCACATCATTCTGGGTTCATTTGTGTGAAAACAAGGTCCAGTCAGGCTGAAACGTTACAGGAAGGTAGAATCTATTGAGTTGTAAGTGATCTGAACGTTTCATGATGATAGCACTTTCCTAAGGGGGTCAAACCATGTCTCAAAGGTGAGCGGATCTGGTGTCAATTTAAAGAAGTTGTCCAGTTACACATTTGTGGGCTTATAACTTGGCTTCTGAATGTCCTAGAACGATCAGGTTTGTTTTATTGTACTCCAATCAACAGCCCCTACAACCACAAAAAGGAATGGAGACATTAGCACTTATGCTTTTTAAATGGCACCCAGAATTATGTTGCACAAAGCACTATTTCACATCATTCTGTGTTCATTTGAGTGAAAACAAGGTCCAATCAGGCTGAAACGTTACAGGAAGGTAGAATCTATTGAGTTGTAAGTGATCTGAACGTTTCATGATGATAGCACTTTCCTAAGGGGGTCAAACCATGTCCCAAATGTCACCGGATCTGGTGTCACTTTAAAGAAGTAGTCCAGTTACACATTTGTGGGCTTATAACTTGGCTTCTGAATGTCCTAGAGAGGTTAGGTTTGTTTTAGTGTACTCCAATCAACAGCCCCTACAACCACAAAAAGGAATGGAGACATTAGCACTTATGGTTTGTAAATGGCACCCAGAATTATGTTGCACGAAGCACAATTTCACATCATTCTGGGTCCATTTGTGTGAAAACAAGGTCCAATCAGGCTGAAACGCTACAAGAAGGTAGAATCTATTGAGTTGTAAGTGATCTGAACGTTTCAAGATGATCGCACATTCCTATAGGGGGTAAAACCATGTCCCAAAGGTCACCGGGCCTGGTGTCACTTTAAAGAAGTAGTCCAGTTACACCTTTGTGGGCTTATAACTTGGCTTCTGAATGTCCTAGAGAGGTCAGGGTTGTTTTAGTGTACTCCAATCAACAGCCCCTACAACCACAAAAAGGAATGGAGTCATTAGCACTTATGGTTTGTAAATGGCACCCAGAATTATGTTGCACGAAGCACAATTTCACATCATTCTGGGTCCATTTGTGTGAAAACAAGGTCCAATCAGGCTGAAACGTTACAGGAAGGTAGAATCTATTGAGTTGTAAGTGATCTGAACGTTTCATGATGATAGCACTTTCCTAAGGGGGTCAAACCATGTCCCAAAGGTCACCGGATCTGGTGTCAATTTAAAGAAGTAGTCCAGTTACACATTTGTGGGCTTATAACTTGGCTTCTGAATGTCCTGGAGAGATCAGGTTTATTTTAGTATACTCCAATCAACAGCCCCTACAACCACAAAAAGGAATGGAGTCATTAGCACTTATGCTTTGTAAATGGCACCCAGAATTATGTTGAACGAAGCACAATTTCACATCATTCTGGGTTCATTTGTGTGAAAACAAGGTCCAATCAGGCTGAAACGTTACAGGAAGGTAGAATCTATTGAGTTGTAAGTGATCTGAACGTTTCATGATGATAGCACTTTCCTAAGGGGGTCAAACCATGTCCCAAAGGTCACCGGATCTGGTGTCAATTTAAAGAAGTAGTCCAGTTACACATTTGTGGGCTTATAACTTGGCTTCTGAATGTCCTAGAGAGATCAGGTTTGTTTTAATGTACTCCAATCAACAGCCCCTACAACCACAAAAAGGAATGGAGTCATTAGCACTTATGGTTTTTAAATGGCACCCAGAATTATGTTGCACGAAGCCCAACTTCACATCATTCTGGGTTCATTTGTGTGAAAACAAGGTCCAGTCAGGCTGAAACGTTACAGGAAGGTAGAATCTATTGAGTTGTAAGTGATCTGAACGTTTCATGATGATAGCACTTTCCTAAGGGGGTCAAACCATGTCTCAAAGGTCACCGGATCTGGTGTCAATTTAAAGAAGTTGTCCAGTTACACATTTGTGGGCTTATAACTTGGCTTCTGAATGTCCTAGAACGATCAGGTTTGTTTTATTGTACTCCAATCAACAGCCCCTACAACCACAAAAAGGAATGGAGACATTAGCACTTATGCTTTTTAAATGGCACCCAGAATTATGTTGCACAAAGCACTATTTCACATCATTCTGTGTTCATTTGAGTGAAAACAAGGTCCAATCAGGCTGAAACGTTACAGGAAGGTAGAATCTATTGAGTTGTAAGTGATCTGAACGTTTCATGATGATAGCACTTTCCTAAGGGGGTCAAACCATGTCCCAAATGTCACCGGATCTGGTGTCACTTTAAAGAAGTAGTCCAGTTACACATTTGTGGGCTTATAACTTGGCTTCTGAATGTCCTAGAGAGGTTAGGTTTGTTTTAGTGTACTCCAATCAACAGCCCCTACAACCACAAAAAGGAATGGAGACATTAGCACTTATGGTTTGTAAATGGCACCCAGAATTATGTTGCACGAAGCACAATTTCACATCATTCTGGGTCCATTTGTGTGAAAACAAGGTCCAATCAGGCTGAAACGCTAGAAGAAGGTAGAATCTATTGAGTTGTAAGTGATCTGAACGTTTCAAGATGATCGCACATTCCTATAGGGGGTAAAACCATGTCCCAAAGGTCACCGGGCCTGGTGTCACTTTAAAGATGTAGTCCAGTTACACCTTTGTGGGCTTATAACTTTGCTTCTGAATGTCCTAGAGAGGTTAGGTTTTTTTTTAGTGTACTCCAATCAAAAGCCCCTACAACCACAAAAAGGAATGGAGTCATTAGCACTTATGGTTTGTAAATGGTACCCAGAATTATGTTGCACGAAGCACAATTTCACATCATTCTGGGTTCATTTGTGTGAAAACAAGGTCCAATCAGGCTGAAACGTTACAGGAAGGTAGAATCTATTGAGTTGTAAGTGATCTGAACGTTTCATGATGGTAGCGCTTTCCTAAGGGGGTCAAACTATGTCCCAAAGGTCACCGGATCTGGTGTCACTTTAAAGAAGTAGTCCAGTTACACATTTGTGGGCTTATAACTTGGCTTCTGAATGTCCTAGAGAGGTCAGGTTTGTTTTAGTGTACTCCAATCAACAGCCCCTACAACCACAAAAAGGAATGGAGACATTAGCACTTATGGTTTTTAAATGGCACCCAGAATTATGTGGCACGATGCACAATTTCACATCATTCTGGGTTCATTTGTGTGAAAACAAGGTCCAATCAGGCTGAAACGTTACAGGAAGGTAGAATCTATTGAGTTGTAAGTGATCTGAACGTTTCATGATGATAGCACTTTCCTAAGGGGGTCAAACCATGTCCCAAATGTCACCGGATCTGGTGTCAATTTAAAGAAGTTGTCCAGTTACACCTTTGTGGGCTTATAATTTGGCTTCTGAATGTCCTAGAGAGATCAGGTTTGTTTTAGTGTACTCCAATCAACAGCCCCTACAACCACAAAAAGGAATGGAGTCATTAGCACTTATGGTTTTTAAATGGCACCCAGAATTATGTTGCACGAAGCACAATTTCACATCATTCTGGGTTCATTTGTGTGAAAACAAGGTCCAATCAGGCTGAAACGTTACAGGAAGGTAGAATCTATTGAGTTGTAAGTGATCTGAACGTTTAATGATGATAGCACTTTCCTAAGGGGGTCAAACCATGTCCCAAATGTCACCGGATCTGGTGTCAATTTAAAGAAGTAGTCCAGTTACACCTTTGTGGGCTTATAATTTGGCTTCTGAATGTCCTAGAGAGATCAGGTTTGTTTTAGGGTACTCCAATCAACAGCCCCTACAACCACAAAAAGGAATGGAGTCATTAGCACTTATGGTTTTTAAATGGCACCCAGAATTATGTTGCACGAAGCACAATTTCACATCATTCTGGGTTCATTTGTGTGAAAACAAGGTCCAATCAGGCTGAAACGTTACAGGAAGGTAGAATCTATTGAGTTGTAAGTGATCTGAACGTTTCATGATGATAGCACTTTCCTATAGGGGGTAAAACCATGTCCCAAAGGTCACCGGATCTGGTGTCACTTTAAAGAAGTAGTCCAGTTACACATTTGTGGGCTTATAACTTGGCTTCTGAATGTCCTAGAGAGGTTAGGTTTGTTTTAGTGTACTCCAATTAACAGCCCCTACAACCACAAAAAGGAATCGAGACATTAGCACTTATGGTTTGTAAATGGCACCCAGAATTATGTTGCACGAAGCACAATTTCACATCATTCTGGGTCCATTTGTGTGAAAACAAGGTCCAATCAGGCTGAAACGCTACAAGAAGGTAGAATCTATTGAGTTGTAAGTGATCTGAACGTTTCAAGATGATCGCACATTCCTATAGGGGGGAAAACCATGTCCCAAAGGTCACCGGGCCTGGTGTCACTTTAAAGATGTAGTCCAGTTACACCTTTGTGGGCTTATAACTTGGCTTCTGAATGTCCTAGAGAGGTTAGGTTTGTTTTAGTGTACGCCAATCAAAAGCCCCTACAACCACAAAAAGGAATGGAGTCATTAGCACTTATGGTTTGTAAATGGTACCCAGAATTATGTTGCACGAAGCACAATTTCACATCATTCTGGGTTCATTTGTGTGAAAACAAGGTCCAATCAGGCTGAAACGTTACAGGAAGGTAGAATCTATTGAGTTGTAAGTGATCTGAACGTTTCATGATGATAGCACTTTCCTAAGGGGGTCAAACCATGTCCCAAATGTCACCGGATCTGGTGTCAATTTAAAGAAGTTGTCCAGTTACACCTTTGTGGGCTTATAATTTGGCTTCTGAATGTCCTAGAGAGATCAGGTTTGTTTTATTGTACTCCAATCAACAGCCCCTACAACCACAAAAAGGAATGGAGTCATTAGCACTTATGGTTTTTAAATGGCATCCAGAATTATGTTGCACGAAGCACAATTTCACATCATTCTGGGTTCATTTGTGTGAAAACAAGGTCCAATCAGGCTGAAACGTTACAGGAAGGTAGAATCTATTGAGTTTTAAGTGATCTGAACGTTTCATGATGATAGCACTTTCCTAAGGGGGTAAAACCATGTCCCAAAGGTCACCGGATCTTGTGTCAATTTAAAGAAGTAGTCCAGTTACACATTTGTGGGCTTATAACTTGGCTTCTGAATGTCCTAGAGAGGTTAGGTTTGTTTTAGTGTACTCCAATCAACAGCCCCTACAACCACAAAAAGGAATGGAGTCATTAGCACTTATGGTTTGTAAATGGCACCCAGAATTATGTTGCACGAAGCACAATTTCACATCATTCTGGGTTCATTTGTGTGAAAACAAGGTCCAATCAGGCTGAAACTTTACAGGAAGGTAGAATCTATTGAGTTGTAAGTGATCTGAACGGTTCATGATGATAGCACTTTCCTAAGGGGGTCAAACCATGTCCCAAAGGTCACCGGATCTGGTGTCACTTTAAAGAAGTAGTCCAGTTACACATTTGTGGGCTTATAGCTTGGCTTCTGAATGTCCTAGAGAGGTCAGGTTTGTTTTGGTGTACTCCAATAAACAGTCCCTACAACCACAAAAAGGAATGGAGTCAT
Source organism: Nothobranchius furzeri (assembly GCF_043380555.1). Lineage (NCBI taxonomy): Eukaryota > Metazoa > Chordata > Actinopteri > Cyprinodontiformes > Nothobranchiidae > Nothobranchius > Nothobranchius furzeri. The sequence goes on along the minus strand of NC_091749.1, from coordinate 16,580,690 downwards.
TAGCACTTATGGTTTGTAAATGGCACCCAGAATTATGTTGCACGAAGCACAATTTCACATCATTCTGGGTCCATTTGTGTGAAAACAAGGTCCAATCAGGCTGAAACGTTACAAGAAGGTAGAATCTATTGAGTTGTAAGTGATCTGAACGTTTCATGATGATCGCACATTCCTATAGGGGGTCAAACCATGTCCCAAAGGTCACCGGGCCAGGTGTCACTTTAAAGAAGTAGTCCAGTTACACCTTTGTGGGCTTATAACTTGGCTTCTGAATGTCCTAGAGAGGTCAGGTTTGTTTTAGTGTACTCCAATCAACAGCCCCTACAACCACAAAAAGGAATGGAGTCATTAGTACTTATGGTTTGTAAATGGCACCCAGAATTATGTTGCACGGAGCACAATTTCACATCATTCTGGGTCCATTTGTGTGAAAACAAGGTCCAATCAGGCTGAAACGTTACAGGAAGGTAGAATCTATTGAGTTGTAAGTGATCTGAACGTTTCATGATGATAGCACTTTCCTAAGGGGGCCAAACCATGTCCCAAAGGTCACCGGATCTGGTGTCAATTTAAAGAAGTAGTCCAGTTACACATTTGTGGGCTTATAACTTGGCTTCTGAATGTCCTAGAGAGATCAGGTTTATTTTAGTATACTCCAATCAACAGCCCCTACAACCACAAAAAGGAATGGAGTCATTAGCACTTATGCTTTGTAAATGGCACCCAGAATTATGTTGCACGAAGCACAGTTTCACATCATTCTGGGTTCATTTGTGTGAAAACAAGGTCCAATCAGGCTGAAACGTTACAGGAAGGTAGAATCTATTGAGTTGTAAGTGATCTGAACGTTTCATGATGATAGCACTTTCCTAAGGGGGTCAAACCATGTCCCAAAGGTCACCGGATCTGGTGTCAATTCAAAGAAGTAGTCCAGTTACACATTTGTGGGCTTATAACTTGGCTTCTGAATGTCCTAGAGAGATCAGGTTTGTTTTAGTGTACTCCAATCAACAGCCCCTACAACCACAAAAAGGAATGGAGTCATTAGCACTTATGGTTTGTAAATGGCACCCAGAATTATGTTGCACGAAGCACAATTTCACATCATTCTGGGTTCATTTGTGTGAAAACAAGGTCCAGTCAGGCTGAAACGTTACAGGAAGGTAGAATCTATTGAGTTGTAAGTGATCTGAACGTTTCATGATGATAGCACTTTCCTAAGGGGGTCAAACCATGTCTCAAAGGTCACCGGATCTGGTGTCAATTTAAAGAAGTTGTCCAGTTACACATTTGTGGGCTTATAACTTGGCTTCTGAGTGTCCTAGAATGATCAGGTTTGTTTTAGTGTACTCCAATCAACAGCCCCTACAACCACAAAAAGGAATGGAGACATTAGCACTTATGCTTTTTAAATGGCACCCAGAATTATGTTGCACGAAGCACAATTTCACATCATTCTGTGTTCATTTGAGTGAAAACAAGGTCCAATCAGGCTGAAACGTTACAGGAAGGTAGAATCTATTGAGTTGTAAGTGATCTGAACGTTTCATGATGATAGCACTTTCCTAAGGGGGTCAAACCATGTCCCAAAGGTCACCGGATCTGGTGTCACTTTAAAGAAGTAGTCCAGTTACACATTTGTGGGCTTATAACTTGGCTTCTGAATGTCCTAGAGAGGTTAGGTTTGTTTTAGTGTACTCCAATCAACAGCCCCTACAACCACAAAAAGGAATGGAGACATTAGCACTTATGGTTTGTAAATGGCACCCAGAATTATGTTGCACGAAGCACAATTTCACATCATTCTGGGTCCATTTGTGTGAAAACAAGGTCCAATCAGGCTTAAACGCTACAAGAAGGTAGAATCTATTGAGTTGTAAGTGATCTGAACGTTTCAAGATGATCGCACATTCCTATAGGGGGTAAAACCATGTCCCAAAGGTCACCGGGCCTGGTGTCACTTTAAAGATGTAGTCCAGTTACACCTTTGTGGGCTTATAACTTGGCTTCTGAATGTCCTAGAGAGGTTAGGTTTGTTTTAGTGTACTCCAATCAAAAGCCCCTACAACCACAAAAAGGAATGGAGTCATTAGCACTTATGGTTTGTAAATGGTACCCAGAATTATGTTGCACGAAGCACAATTTCACATCATTCTGGGTTCATTTGTGTGAAAACAAGGTCCAATCAGGCTGAAACGTTACAGGAAGGTAGAATCTATTGAGTTGTAAGTGATCTGAATGTTTCATGATGGTAGCACTTTCCTAAGGGGGTCAAACCATGTCCCAAAGGTCACCGGATCTGGTGTCACTTTAAAGAAGTAGTCCAGTTACACATTTGTGGGCTAATAACTTGGCTTCTGAATGTCCTAGAGAGGTCAGGTTTGTTTTAGTGTACTCCAATCAACAGCCCCTACAACCACAAAAAAGAATGGAGACATTAGCACTTATGGTTTTTAAATGGCACCCAGAATTATGTTGCACGAAGCACAATTTCACATCATTCTGGGTTCATTTGTGTGAAAACAAGGTCCAATCAGGCTGAAACGTTACAGGAAGGTAGAATCTATTGAGTTGTAAGTGATCTGAATGTTTCATGATGATAGCACTTTCCTAAGGGGGTTAAACCATGTCCCAAATGTCACCGGATCTGGTGTCAATTTAAAGAAGTTGTCCAGTTACACCTTTGTGGGCTTATAATTTGGCTTCTGAATGTCCTAGAGAGATCAGGTTTGTTTTAGGGTACTCCAATCAACAGCCCCTACAACCACAAAAAGGAATGGAGTCATTAGCACTTATGGTTTTTAAATGGCACCCAGAATTATGTTGCACGAAGCACAATTTCACATCATTCTGGGTTCATTTGTGTGAAAACAAGGTCCAATCAGGCTGAAACGTTACAGGAAGGTAGAATCTATTGAGTTGTAAGTGATCTGAACGTTTCAAGATGATCGCACATTCCTATAGGGGGTCAAACCATGTCCCAAAGGTCACCGGGCCTGGTGTCACTTTAAAGATGTAGTCCAGTTACACCTTTGTGGGCTTATAACTTGGCTTCTGAATGTCCTAGAGAGGTTAGGTTTGTTTTAGTGTACTCCAATCAAAAGCCCCCACAACCACAAAAAGGAATGGAGTCATTAGCACTTATGGTTTGTAAATGGTACCCAGAATTATGTTGCACGAAGCACAATTTCACATCATTCCGGGTTCATTTGTGTGAAAACAAGGTCCAATCAGGCTGAAACGTTACAGGAAGGTAGAATCTATTGAGTTGTAAGTGATCTGAACGTTTCATGATGATAGCACTTTCCTAAGGGGGTCAAACCATGTCCCAAAGGTCACCGGATCTGGTGTCACTTTAAAGAAGTAGTCCAGTTACACATTTGTGGGCTTATAACTTGGCTTCTGAATGTCCTAGAGAGGTCAGGTTTGTTTTAGTGTACTCCAATCAACAGCCCCTACAACCACAAAAAGGAATGGAGACATTAGCACTTATGGTTTTTAAATGGCACCCAGAATTATGTTGCACGAAGCACAATTTCACATCATTCTGGGTTCATTTGTGTGAAAACAAGGTCCAATCAGGCTGAAACGTTACAGGAAGGTAGAATCTATTGAGTTGTAAGTGATCTGAACGTTTCATGATGATAGCACTTTCCTAAGGGGGTCAAACCATGTCCCAAATGTCACCGGATCTGGTGTCAATTTAAAGAAGTAGTCCAGTTACACCTTTGTGGGCTTATAATTTGGCTTCTGAATGTCCTGGAGAGATCAGGTTTGTTTTAGGGTTCTCCAATCAACAGCCCCTACAACCACAAAAAGGAATGGAGTCATTAGCACTTATGGTTTTTAAATGGCACCCAGAATTATGTTGCACGAAGCACTATTTCACATCATTCTGGGTCATTTGTGTGAAAACAAGGTCCAATCAGGCTAAAACGTTACAGGAAGGTAGAATCTATTGAGTTGTAAGTGATCTGAACGTTTCATGATGATAGCACTTTCCTAAGGGGGTCAAACCATGTCCCAAAGGTCACCGGATCTGGTGTCACTTTAAAGAAGTAGTCCAGTTACACATTTGTGGGCTTATAACTTGGCTTCTGAATGTCCTAGAGAGGTTAGGTTTGTTTTAGTGTACTCCAATTAACAGCCCCTACAACCACAAAAAGGAATCGAGACATTAGCACTTATGGTTTGTAAATGGCACCCAGAATTATGTTGCACGAAGCACAATTTCACATCATTCTGGGTCCATTTGTGTGAAAACAAGGTCCAATCAGGCTGAAACGCTACAAGAAGGTAGAATCTCTTGAGTTGTAAGTGATCTGAACGTTTCAAGATGATCGCACATTCCTATAGGGGGTAAAACCATGTCCCAAAGGTCACCGGGCCTGGTGTCACTTTAAAGATGTAGTCCAGTTACACCTTTGTGGGTTTATAACTTGGCTTCTGAATGTCCTAGAGAGGTTAGGTTTGTTTTAGTGTACGCCAATCAAAAGCCCCTACAACCACAAAAAGGAATGGAGTCATTAGCACTTATGGTTTGTAAATGGTACCCAGAATTATGTTGCACGAAGCACAATTTCACATCATTCTGGGTTCATTTGTGTGAAAACCAGGTCCAATCAGGCTGAAACGTTACAGGAAGGTAGAATCTATTGAGTTGTAAGTGATCTGAACGTTTCATGATGATAGCACTTTCCTAAGGGGGTCAAACCATGTCCCAAATGTCACCGGATCTGGTGTCAATTTAAAGAAGTTGTCCAGTTACACATTTGTGGGCTTATAACTTGGCTTCTGAATGTCCTAGAACGATCAGGTTTGTTTTAGGGTACTCCAATCAACAGCCCCTACAACCACAAAAAGGAATGGAGTCATTAGCACTTATGGTTTTTAAATGGCATCCAGAATTATGTTGCACGAAGCACAATTTCACATCATTCTGGGTTCATTTGTGTGAAAACAAGGTCCAATCAGGCTGAAACGTTACAGGAAGGTAGAATCTATTGAGTTGTAAGTGATCTGAACGTTTCATGATGATAGCACTTTCCTAAGGGGGTAAAACCATGTCCCAAAGGTCACCGGATCTTGTGTCAATTTAAAGAAGTAGTCCAGTTACACATTTGTGGGCTTATAACTTGGCTTCTGAATGTCCTAGAGAGGTTAGGTTTGTTTTAGTGTACTCCAATCAACAGCCCCTACAACCACAAAAAGGAATGGAGTCATTAGCACTTATGGTTTGTAAATGGCACCCAGAATTATGTTGCACGAAGCACAATTTCACATCATTCCGGGTTCATTTGTGTGAAAACAAGGTCCAATCAGGCTGAAACTTTACAGGAAGGTAGAATCTATTGAGTTGTAAGTGATCTGAACGTTTCATGATGATAGCACTTTCCTAAGGGGGTCAAACCATGTCCCAAAGGTCACCGGATCTGGTGTCACTTTAAAGAAGTAGTCCAGTTACACATTTGTGGGCTTATAGCTTGGCTTCTGAATGTCCTAGAGAGGTCAGGTTTGTTTTGGTGTACTCCAATAAACAGTCCCTACAACCACAAAAAGGAATGGAGTCATTAGCACTTATGGTTTGTAAATGGCACCCAGAATTATGTTGCACGAAGCACAATTTCACATCATTCTGGGTTCATTTGTGTGAAAACAAGGTCCAATCAGGCTGAAACATTACAAGAAGGTAGAATCTATTGAGTTGTAAGTGATCTGAACGTTTAATGATGATCGCACATTCCTATAGGGGGTCAAACCATGTCCCAAAGGTCACCGGGCCTGGTGTCACTTTAAAGAAGTAGTCCAGTTACACCTTTGTGGGCTTATAACTTGGCTTCTGAATGTCCTAGAGAGGTCAGGTTTGTTTTAGTGTACTCCAATCAACAGCCCCTACAACCACCAAAAGGAATGGAGTCATTAGCACTTATGGTTTGTAAATGGCACCCAGAATTATGTTGCACGAAGCACAATTTCACATCATTCTGGGTCCATTTGTGTTAAAACAAGGTCCACTCAGGCTGAAACGTTACAGGAAGGTAGAATCTATTGAGTTGTAAGTGATCTGAACGTTTCATGATGATAGCACTTTCCTAAGGGGGTCAAACCATGTCCCAAAGGTCACCGGATCTGGTGTCAATTTAAAGAAGTAGTCCAGTTACACATTTGTGGGCTTATAACTTGGCTTCTGAATGTCCTAGAGAGATCAGGTTTGTTTTAGTATACTCCAATCAACAGCCCCTACAACCACAAAAAGGAATGGAGTCATTAGCACTTATGGTTTTTAAATGGCACCCAGAATTATGTTGCACGAAGCCCAACTTCACATCATTCTGGGTTCATTTGTGTGAAAACAAGGTCCAGTCAGGCTGAAACGTTACAGGAAGGTAGAATCTATTGAGTTGTAAGTGATCTGAACATTTCATGATGATAGCACTTTCCTAAGGGGGTCAAACCATGTCCCAAAGGTCACCGGATCTGGTGTAAATTTAAAGAAGTTGTCCAGTTACACATTTGTGGGCTTATAACGTGGCTTCTGAATGTCCTAGAGCGATCAGGTTTGTTTTAGTGTACTCCAATCAACAGCCCCTACAACCACAAAAAGGAATGGAGACATTAGCACTTATGGTTTTTAAATGGCACCCAGAATTATGTTGCACGAAGCACAATTTCACATCATTCTGGGTTCATTTGTGTGAAAACAAGGTCCAATCAGGCTGAAACGTTACAGGAAGGTAGAATCTATTGAGTTGTAAGTGATCTGAACGTTTCATGATGATAGCACTTTCCTAAGGGGGTCAAACCATGTCCCAAAGGTCACCGGATCTGGTGTCACTTTAAAGAAGTAGTCCAGTTACACATTTGTGGGCTTACAACTTGGCTTCTGAATGTCCTAGAGAGGTCAGGTTTGTTTTATTGTACTCCAATCAACAGCCCCTACAACCACAAAAAGGAATGGAGACATTAGCACTTATGGTTTGTAAATGGCACCCAGAATTAAGTTGCACGAAGCACAATTTCACATCATTCTGGGTCCATTTGTGTGAAAACAAGGTCCAATCAGGCTGAAACGCTACAAGAAGGTAGAATCTATTGAGTTGTAAGTGATCTGAACGTTTCAAGATGATTGCACATTCCTATAGGGGGTAAAACCATGTCCCAAAGGTCATCGGGCCTGGTGTCACTTTAAAGATGTAGTCCATTTACACCTTTGTGGGCTTATAACTTGGCTTCTGAATGTCCTAGAGAGGTTAGGTTTGTTTTAGTGTACTCCAATCAAAAGCCCCTACAACCACAAAAAGGAATGGAGTCATTAGCACTTATGGTTTGTAAATGGTACCCAGAATTATGTTGCACGAAGCCCAATTTCACATCATTCTTGGTTCATTTGTGTGAAAACAAGGTCCAATCAGGCTGAAACGTTACAGGAAGGTAGAATCTATTGAGTTGTAAGTGATCTGAACGTTTCATGATGATAGCACTTTTCTAAGGGGGTCAAACCATGTCCCAAAGGTCACCGGATCTGGTGTCACTTTAAAGAAGTAGTCCAGTTACACATTTGTGGGCTTATAACTTGGCTTCTGAATGTCCTAGAGAGGTCAGGTTTGTTTTAGTGTACTCCAATCAACAGCCCCTACAACCACAAAAAGGAATGGAGACATTAGCACGTATGGTTTGTAAATGGCACCCAGAATTATGTTGCACGAAGCACAATTTCACATCATTCTGGGTTCATTTGTGTGAAAACAAGGTCCAATCAGGCTGAAACGTTACAAGAAGGTAGAATCTATTGAGTTGTAAGTGATCTGAACGTTTAATGATGATCGCACATTCCTATAGGGGGTCAAACCATGTCCCAAAGGTCACCGGGCCTGGTGTCACTTTAAAGAAGTAGTCCAGTTACACCTTTGTGGGCTTATAACTTGGCTTCTGAATGTCCTAGAGAGGTCAGTTTTGTTTTAGTGTACTCCAATCAACAGCCCCTACAACCACAAAAAGGAATGGAGTCATTAGCACGTATGGTTTGTAAATGGCACCCAGAATTATGTTGCACGAAGCACAATTTCACATCATTCTGGGTTCATTTGTGTGAAAACAAGGTCCAATCAGGCTGAAACGTTACAAGAAGGTAGAATCTATTGAGTTGTAAGTGATCTGAACGTTTCATGATGATCGAACATTCCTATAGGGGGTCAAACCATGTCCCAAAGGTCACCGGGCCTGGTGTCACTTTAAAAAAGTAGTCCAGTTACACATTTGTGGGCTTATAACTTGGCTTCTGAATGTCCTAGAGAGATCAGGTATTTTTTAATGTACTCCAATCAACAGCCCCTACAACCACAAAAAGGAATGGAGTCATTAGCACTTATGGTTTGTAAATGGCACCCAGAATTATGTTGCACGAAGCAAAATTTCACATCATTCTGGGTTCATTTGTGTGAAAACAAGGTCCAATCAGGCTGAAACGTTACAGGAAGGTAGAATCTATTGAGTTGTAAGTGATCTGAACGTTTCATGATGATAGCACTTTCCTAAGGGGGTCAACCCATGTCCCAAAGGTCACCGGATCTGGTGTCACTTTAAAGAAGTAGTCCAGTTACACATTTGTGGGCTTATAACTTGGCTTCTGAATATCCTAGAGAGGTCAGGTTTGTTTTAGTGTACTCCAATCAACAGAAGCTACAACCACAAAAAGGAATGGAGACATTAGCACTTATGGTTTTTAAATGGCACCCAGAATTATGTTGCACGAAGCCCAATTTCACATCATTCTGGGTTCATTTGTGTGAAAACAAGGTCCAATCAGGCTGAAACGTTACAGGAAGATAGAATCTATTGAGTTGTAAGTGATCTGAACGTTTCATGATGATAGCACTTTCCTAAGGGGGTCAAACGATGTCCCAAAGGTCACCGGATCTGGTGTCAATTTAAAGAAGTAGTCCAGTTACACATTTGTGGGCTTATAACTTGGCTTCTGAATGTCCTAGAGAGATCAGGTTTGTTTTAATGTACTCCAATCAACAGCCCCTACAACCACAAAAAGAAATGGAGTCATTAGCACTTATGGTTTGTAAATGGCACCCAGAATTACATTGCACGAAGCACAATTTCACATCATTCTGGGTCCATTTGTGTGAAAACAAGGTCCAATCAGGCTGAAATGTTACAAGAAGGTAGAATCTATTGAGTTGAAAGTGATCTGAACGTTTCATGATGATCGCACATTCCTATAGGGGGTCAAACCATGTCCCAAAGGTCACCGGGCCTGGTGTCACTTTAAAGAAGTAGTCCAGTTACACCTTTGTGGGCTTATAACTTGGCTTCTGAATGTCCTAGAGAGGTCAGGTTTGTTTTAGTGTACTCCAATCAACAGCCCCTACAACCACAAAAAGGAATGGAGTCATTAGCACTTATGGTTTGTAAATGGCACCCAGAATTATGTTGCACGAAGCACAATTTCACATCATTCTGGGTCCATTTGTGTTAAAACAAGGTCCAATCAGGCTGAAACGTTACAGAAAGGTAGATTCTATTGAGTTGTAAGTGATCTGAACGTTTCATGATGATAGCACTTTCCTAAGGGGGTCAAACCATGTCCCAAAGGTCACCGGATCTGGTGTCAATTTAAAGAAGTAGTCCAGTTACACATTTGTGGGCTTATAACTTGGCTTCTGAATGTCCTAGAGAGATCAGGTTTGTTTTAGTATACTCCAATCAACAGCCCCTACAACCACAAAAAGGAATGGAGTCATTAGCACTTATGGTTTTTAAATGGCACCCAGAATTATGTTGCACGAAGCACAATTTCACATCATTCTGGGTTCATTTGTGTGAAAACAAGGTCCAATCAGGCTGAAACATTACAGGTTTGTTTTAGTGTACTCCAATCAACAGCCTCTACAACCACAAAAAGGAATGGAGACATTAGCACTTATGGTTTTTAAATGGCACCCAGAATTATGTTGCACAAAGCACAATTTCACATCATTCTGGGTCCATTTGTGTGAAAACAAGGTCCAATCAGGCTGAAACGTTACAGGAAGGTAGAATCTACTGAGTTGTAAGTGATCTGACCGTTTCATGATGATAGCACTTTCCTAAGGGGGTCAAACCATGTCCCAAATGTCACCGGATCTGGTGTCACTTTAAAGAAGTAGTCCAGTTACACATTTGTGGGCTTATAACTTGGCTTCTGAATGTCCTAGAGAGATCATGTTTGTTTTAGGGTACTCCAATCAACAGCCCCTACAACCACAAAAAGGAATGGAGTCATTAGCACTTATGGTTTTTAAATGGCACCCAGAATTATGTTGCACGAAGCACAATTTCACATCATTCTGGGTTCATTTGTGTGAAAACAAGGTCCAATCAGGCTGAAACGTTACAGGAAGGTAGAATCTATTGAGTTGTAAGTGATCTGAACGTTTCATGATGATAGCACTTTCCTAAGGGGGTCAAACCATGTCCCAAAGATCACCGGATCTGGTGTCAATTTTAAAGAAGTAGTCCAGTTACACATTTGTGGGCTTATAACTTGGCTTCTGAATGTCCTAGAGAGATCAGGTATTTTTTAATGTACTCCAATCAACAGCCCCTACAACCACAAAAAGGAATGGAGTCATTAGCACTTATGGTTTGTAAATGGCACCCAGAATTATGTTGCACGAAGCAAAATTTCACATCATTCTGGGTTCATTTGTGTGAAAACAAGGTCCAATCAGGCTGAAACGTTACAGGAAGGTAGAATCTATTGAGTTGTAAGTGATCTGAACGTTTCATGATGATAGCACTTTCCTAAGGGGGTCAACCCATGTCCCAAAGGTCACCGGATCTGGTGTCACTTTAAAGAAGTAGTCCAGTTACACATTTGTGGGCTTATAACTTGGCTTCTGAATATCCTAGAGAGGTCAGGTTTGTTTTAGTGTACTCCAATCAACAGAAGCTACAACCACAAAAAGGAATGGAGACATTAGCACTTATGGTTTTTAAATGGCACCCAGAATTATGTTGCACGAAGCACAATTTCACATCATTCTGGGTTCATTTGTGTGAAAACAAGGTCCAATCAGGCTGAAACGTTACAGGAAGGTAGAATCTATTGAGTTGTAAGTGATCTGAACGTTTCATGATGATCGAACATTCCTATAGGGGGTCAAACCATGTCCCAAAGGTCACCGGGCCTGGTGTCACTTTAAAGAAGTAGTCCAGTTACACCTTTGTGGGCTTATAACTTGGCTTCTGAATGTCCTAGAGAGGTCAGGTTTGTTTTAGTGTACTCCAATCAACAGCCCCTACAACCACAAAAAGGAATGGAGTCATTAGCACTTATGGTTTTTAAATGGCACTCAGAATTATGTTGCACGAAGCCCAATTTCACATCATTCTGGGTTCATTTGTGTGAAAACAAGGTCCAGTCAGGCTGAAACGTTACAGGAAGGTAGAATCTATTGAGTTGTAAGTGATCTGAACGTTTCATGATGATAGCACTTTCCTAAGGGGGTCAAACAATGTCCCAAAGGTCACCGGATCTGGTGTCAATTTAAAGTAGTCCAGTTACACATTTGTGGGCTTATAACTTGGCTTCTGAATGTCCTAGAGAGATCAGGTTTGTTTTAATGTACTCCAATCAACAGCCCCTAGAACCACAAAAAGGAATGGAGTCATTAGCACTTATGGTTTGTAAATGGCACCCAGAATTATGTTGCACGAAGCACAATTTCACATCATTCTGGGTCCATTTGTGTTAAAACAAGGTCCACTCAGGCTGAAACGTTACAGGAAGGTAGAATCTATTGAGTTGTAAGTGATCTGAACGTTTCATGATGATCGAACATTCCTATAGGGGGTCAAACCATGTCCCAAAGGTCACCGGGCCTGGTGTCACTTTAAAGAAGTAGTCCAGTTACACCTTTGTGGGCTTATAACTTGGCTTCTGAATGTCCTAGAGAGGTCAGGTTTGTTTTAGTGTACTCCAATCAACAGCCCCTACAACCACAAAAAGGAATGGAGTCATTAGCACTTATGGTTTTTAAATGGCACTCAGAATTATGTTGCACGAAGCCCAATTTCACATCATTCTGGGTTCATTTGTGTGAAAACAAGGTCCAGTCAGGCTGAAACGTTACAGGAAGGTAGAATCTATTGAGTTGTAAGTGATCTGAACGTTTCATGATGATAGCACTTTCCTAAGGGGGTCAAACAATGTCCCAAAGGTCACCGGATCTGGTGTCAATTTAAAGTAGTCCAGTTACACATTTGTGGGCTTATAACTTGGCTTCTGAATGTCCTAGAGAGATCAGGTTTGTTTTAATGTACTCCAATCAACAGCCCCTAGAACCACAAAAAGGAATGGAGTCATTAGCACTTATGGTTTGTAAATGGCACCCAGAATTATGTTGCACGAAGCACAATTTCACATCATTCTGGGTCCATTTGTGTTAAAACAAGGTCCACTCAGGCTGAAACGTTACAGGAAGGTAGAATCTATTGAGTTGTAAGTGATCTGAACGTTTCATGATGATAGCACTTTCCTAAGGGGGTCAAACCATGTCCCAAAGGTCACCGGATCTGGTGTCAATTTAAAGAAGTAGTCCAGTTACACATTTGTGGGCTTATAACTTGGCTTCTGAATGTCCTAGAGAGATCAGGTTTGTTTTAGTATACTCCAATCAACAGCCCCTACAACCACAAAAAGGAATGGAGTCATTAGCACTTATGGTTTTTAAATGGCACCCAGAATTATGTTGCACGAAGCACTATTTCACATCATTCTGGGTTCATTTGTGTGAAAACAAGGTCCAATCAGGCTAAAACGTTACAGGAAGGTAGAATCTATTGAGTTGTAAGTGATCTGAACGTTTCATGATGATAGCACTTTCCTAAGGGGGTCAAACCATGTCCCAAAGGTCACCGGATCTGGTGTCACTTTAAAGAAGTAGTCCAGTTACACATTTGTGGGCTTATAACTTGGCTTCTAAATGTCCTAGAGAGGTTAGGTTTGTTTTAATGTACTCCAATTAACAGCCCCTACAACCACAAAAAGGAATCGAGACATTAGCACTTATGGTTTGTAAATGGCACCCAGAATTATGTTGCACGAAGCACAATTTCACATCATTCTGGGTCCATTTGTGTGAAAACAAGGTCCAATCAGGCTGAAACGCTACAAGAAGGTAGAATCTATTGAGTTGTAAGTGATCTGAACGTTTCAAGATGATCGCACATTCCTATAGGGGGTAAAACCATGTCCCAAAGGTCACCGGGCCTGGTGTCACTTTAAAGATGTAGTCCAGTTACACCTTTGTGGGTTTATAACTTGGCTTCTGAATGTCCTAGAGAGGTTAGGTTTGTTTTAGTGTACGCCAATCAAAAGCCCCTACAACCACAAAAAGGAATGGAGTCATTAGCACTTATGGTTTGTAAATGGTACCCAGAATTATGTTGCACGAAGCACAATTTCACATCATTCTGGGTTCATTTGTGTGAAAACAAGGTCCAATCAGGCTGAAACATTACAGGAAGGTAGAATCTAGTGAGTTGTAAGTGATCTGAACGTTTCATGATGATAGCACTTTCCTAAGGGGGTCAAACCATGTCCCAAATGTCACCGGATCTGGTGTCAATTTAAAGAAGTTGTCCAGTTACACCTTTGTGGGCTTATAATTTGGCTTCTGAATGTCCTAGAGAGATCAGGTTTGTTTTAGGGTACTCCAATCAACAGCCCCTACAACCACAAAAAGGAATGGAGTCATTAGCACTTATGGTTTTTAAATGGCATCCAGAATTATGTTGCACGAAGCACAATTTCACATCATTCTGGGTTCATTTGTGTGAAAACAAGGTCCAATCAGGCTGAAACGCTACAGGAAGGTAGAATCTATTGAGTTTTAAGTGATCTGAACGTTTCATGATGATAGCACTTTCCTAAGGGGGTAAAACCATGTCCCAAAGGTCACCGGATCTTGTGTCAATTTAAAGAAGTAGTCCAGTTACACATTTGTGGGCTTATAACTTGGCTTCTGAATGTCCTAGAGAGGTTAGGTTTGTTTTAGTGTACTCCAATCAACAGCCCCTACAACCACAAAAAGGAATGGAGTCATTAGCACTTATGGTTTGTAAATGGCACCCAGAATTATGTTGCACGAAGCACAATTTCACATCATTCCGGGTTCATTTGTGTGAAAACAAGGTCCAATCAGGCGGAAACTTTACAGGAAGGTAGAATCTATTGAGTTGTAAGTGATCTGAACGTTTCATGATGATAGGACTTTCCTAAGGGGGTCAAACCATGTCCCAAAGGTCACCGGATCTGGTGTCACTTTAAAGAAGTAGTCCAGTTACACATTTGTGGGCTTACAACTTGGCTTCTGAATGTCCTAGAGAGGTCAGGTTTGTTTTATTGTACTCCAATCAACAGCCCCTACAACCACAAAAAGGAATGGAGACATTAGCACTTATGGTTTGTAAATGGCACCCAGAATTATGTTGCACGAAGTACAATTTCACATCATTCTGGGTCCATTTGTGTGAAAACAAGGTCCAATCAGGCTGAAACGCTACAAGAAGGTAGAATCTATTGAGTTGTAAGTGATGTGAACGTTTCAAGATGATCGCACATTCCTATAGGGGGTAAAACCATGTCCCAAAGGTCATCGGGCCTGGTGTCACTTTAAAGATGTAGTCCATTTACACCTTTGTGGGCTTATAACTTGGCTTCTGAATGTCCTAGAGAGGTTAGGTTTGTTTTAGTGTACTCCAATCAAAAGCCCCTACAACCACAAAAAGGAATGGAGTCATTAGCACTTATGGTTTGTAAATGGTACCCAGAATTATGTTGCACGAAGCCCAATTTCACATCATTCTTGGTTCATTTGTGTGAAAACAAGGTCCAATCAGGCTGAAACGTTACAGGAAGGTAGAATCTATTGAGTTGTAAGTGATCTGAACGTTTCATGATGATAGCACTTTTCTAAGGGGGTCAAACCATGTCCCAAAGGTCACCGGATCTGGTGTCACTTTAAAGAAGTAGTCCAGTTACACATTTGTGGGCTTATAACTTGGCTTCTGAATGTCCTAGAGAGGTCAGGTTTGTTTTAGTGTACTCCAATCAACAGCCCCTACAACCACAAAAAGGAATGGAGACATTAGCACTTATGGTTTTTAAATGGCACCCAGAATTATGTTGCACGAAGCACAATTTCACATCATTCTGGGTTCATTTGTGTGAAAACAAGGTCCAATCAGGCTGAAACGTTACAAGAAGGTAGAATCTATTGAGTTGTAAGTGATCTGAACGTTTAATGATGATCGCACATTCCTATAGGGGGTCAAACCATGTCCCAAAGGTCACCGGGCCTGGTGTCACTTTAAAGAAGTAGTCCAGTTACACCTTTGTGGGCTTATAACTTGGCTTCTGAATGTCCTAGAGAGGTCAGGTTTGTTTTAGTGTACTCCAATCAACAGCCCCTACAACCACCAAAAGGAATGGAGTCATTAGCACTTATGGTTTGTAAATGGCACCCAGAATTATGTTGCACGAAGCACAATTTCACATCATTCTGGGTCCATTTGTGTTAAAACAAGGTCCACTCAGGCTGAAACGTTACAGGAAGGTAGAATCTATTGAGTTGTAAGTGATCTGAACGTTTCATGATGATAGCACTTTCCTAAGGGGGTCAAACCATGTCCCAAAGGTCACCGGATCTGGTGTCAATTTAAAGAAGTAGTCCAGTTACACATTTGTGGGCTTATAACTTGGCTTCTGAATGTCCTAGAGAGATCAGGTTTGTTTTAGTATACTCCAATCAACAGCCCCTACAACCACAAAAAGGAATGGAGTCATTAGCACTTATGGTTTTTAAATGGCACCCAGAATTATGTTGCACGAAGCACTATTTCACATCATTCTGGGTTCATTTGTGTGAAAACAAGGTCCAATCAGGCTAAAACGTTACAGGAAGGTAGAATCTATTGAGTTGTAAGTGATCTGAACGTTTCATGATGATAGCACTTTCCTAAGGGGGTCAAACCATGTCCCAAAGGTCACCGGATCTGGTGTCACTTTAAAGAAGTAGTCCAGTTACACATTTGTGGGCTTATAACTTGGCTTCTAAATGTCCTAGAGAGGTTAGGTTTGTTTTAATGTACTCCAATTAACAGCCCCTACAACCACAAAACGGAATCGAGACATTAGCACTTATGGTTTGTAAATGGCACCCAGAATTATGTTGCACGAAGCACAATTTCACATCATTTTGGGTCCATTTGTGTGAAAACAAGGTCCAATCAGGCTGAAACGCTACAAGAAGGTAGAATCTATTGAGTTGTAAGTGATCTGAACGTTTCAAGATGATCGCACATTCCTATAGGGGGTAAAACCATGTCCCAAAGGTCACCGGGCCTGGTGTCACTTTAAAGATGTAGTCCAGTTACACCTTTGTGGGCTTATAACTTGGCTTCTGAATGTCCTAGAGAGGTTAGGTTTGTTTTAGTGTACGCCAATCAAAAGCCCCTACAACCACAAAAAGGAATGGAGTCATTAGCACTTATGGTTTGTAAATGGTACCCAGAATTATGTTGCACGAAGCACAATTTCACATCATTCTGGGTTCATTTGTGTGAAAACAAGGTCCAATCAGGCTGAAACATTACAGGAAGGTAGAATCTATTGAGTTGTAAGTGATCTGAACGTTTCATGATGATAGCACTTTCCTAAGGGGGTCAAACCATGTCCCAAATGTCACCGGATCTGGTGTCAATTTAAAGAAGTTGTCCAGTTACACCTTTGTGGGCTTATAATTTGGCTTCTGAATGTCCTAGAGAGATCAGGTTTGTTTTAGGGTACTCCAATCAACAGCCCCTACAACCACAAAAAGGAATGGAGTCATTAGCACTTATGGTTTTTAAATGGCATCCAGAATTATGTTGCACGAAGCACAATTTCACATCATTCTGGGTTCATTTGTGTGAAAACAAGGTCCAATCAGGCTGAAACGTTACAGGAAGGTAGAATCTATTGAGTTTTAAGTGATCTGAACGTTTCATGATGATAGCACTTTCCTAAGGGGGTAAAACCATGTCCCAAAGGTCACCGGATCTTGTGTCAATTTAAAGAAGTAGTCCAGTTACACATTTGTGGGCTTATAACTTGGCTTCTGAATGTCCTAGAGAGGTTAGGTTTGTTTTAGTGTACTCCAATCAACAGCCCCTACAACCACAAAAAGGAATGGAGTCATTAGCACTTATGGTTTGTAAATGGCACCCAGAATTATGTTGCACGAAGCACAATTTCACATCATTCCGGGTTCATTTGTGTGAAAACAAGGTCCAATCAGGCGGAAACTTTACAGGAAGGTAGAATCTATTGAGTTGTAAGTGATCTGAACGTTTCATGATGATAGGACTTTCCTAAGGGGGTCAAACCATGTCCCAAAGGTCACCGGATCTGGTGTCACTTTAAAGAAGTAGTCCAGTTACACATTTGTGGGCTTATAGCTTGGCTTCTGAATGTCCTAGAGAGGTCAGGTTTGTTTTGGTGTACTCCAA
Source organism: Nothobranchius furzeri (assembly GCF_043380555.1). Classification (NCBI taxonomy): domain Eukaryota; kingdom Metazoa; phylum Chordata; class Actinopteri; order Cyprinodontiformes; family Nothobranchiidae; genus Nothobranchius; species Nothobranchius furzeri. The sequence goes on along the minus strand of NC_091749.1, from coordinate 16,563,146 downwards.
TAAACAGTCCCTACAACCACAAAAAGGAATGGAGTCATTAGCACTTATGGTTTGTAAATGGCACCCAGAATTATGTTGCACGAAGCACAATTTCACATCATTCTGGGTTCATTTGTGTGAAAACAAGGTCCAATCAGGCTGAAACATTACAAGAAGGTAGAATCTATTGAGTTGTAAGTGATCTGAACGTTTAATGATGATCGCACATTCCTATAGGGGGTCAAACCATGTCCCAAAGGTCACCGGATCTGGTGTCACTTTAAAGAAGTAGTCCAGTTACACATTTGTGGGCTTACAACTTGGCTTCTGAATGTCCTAGAGAGGTCAGGTTTGTTTTATTGTACTCCAATCAACAGCCCCTACAACCACAAAAAGGAATGGAGACATTAGCACTTATGGTTTGTAAATGGCACCCAGAATTATGTTGCACGAAGCACAATTTCACATCATTCTGGGTCCATTTGTGTGAAAACAAGGTCCAATCAGGCTGAAACGCTACAAGAAGGTAGAATCTATTGAGTTGTAAGTGATCTGAACGTTTCATGATGATAGCACTTTCCTAAGGGGGTCAAACCATGTCCCAAAGGTCACCGGATCTGGTGTCAATTTAAAGAAGAAGTCCAGTTACACATTTGTGGGCTTATAACTTGGCTTCTGAATGTCCTAGAGAGATCAGGTTTGTTTTAGTATACTCCAATCAACAGCCCCTACAACCACAAAAAGGAATGGAGTCATTAGCACTTATGGTTTTTAAATGGCACCAAGAATTATGTTGCACGAAGCCCAACTTCACATCATTCTGGGTTCATTTGTGTGAAAACAAGGTCCAGTCAGGCTGAAACGTTACAGGAAGGTAGAATCTATTGAGTTGTAAGTGATCTGAACATTTCATGATGATAGCACTTTCCTAAGGGGGTCAAACCATGTCCCAAAGGTCACCGGATCTGGTGTAAATTTAAAAAAGTTGTCCAGTTACACATTTGTGGGCTTATAACTTGGCTTCTGAATGTCCTAGAGCGATCAGGTTTGTTTTAGTGTACTCCAATCAACAGCCCCTACAACCACAAAAAGGAATGGAGACATTAGCACTTATGGTTTTTAAATGGCACCCAGAATTATGTTGCACGAAGCACAATTTCACATCATTCTGGGTTCATTTGTGTGAAAACAAGGTCCAATCAGGCTGAAACGTTACAGGAAGGTAGAATCTATTGAGTTGTAAGTGATCTGAACGTTTCATGATGATAGCACTTTCCTAAGGGGGTCAAACCATGTCCCAAAGGTCACCGGATCTGGTGTCACTTTAAAGAAGTAGTCCAGTTACACATTTGTGGGCTTACAACTTGGCTTCTGAATGTCCTAGAGAGGTCAGGTTTGTTTTATTGTACTCCAATCAACAGCCCCTACAACCACAAAAAGGAATGGAGACATTAGCACTTATGGTTTGTAAATGGCACCCAGAATTATGTTGCACGAAGCACAATTTCACATCATTCTGGGTCCATTTGTGTGAAAACAAGGTCCAATCAGGCTGAAACGCTACAAGAAGGTAGAATCTATTGAGTTGTAAGTGATCTGAACGTTTCAAGATGATCGCACATTCCTATAGGGGGTAAAACCATGTCCCAAAGGTCATCGGGCCTGGTGTCACTTTAAAGATGTAGTCCATTTACACCTTTGTGGGCTTATAACTTGGCTTCTGAATGTCCTAGAGAGGTTAGGTTTGTTTTAGTGTACTCCAATCAACAGCCCCTACAACCACAAAAAGGAATGGAGTCATTAGCACTTATGGTTTGTAAATGGTACCCAGAATTATGTTGCACGAAGCCCAATTTCACATCATTCTTGGTTCATTTGTGTGAAAACAAGGTCCAATCAGGCTGAAACGTTACAGGAAGGTAGAATCTATTGAGTTGTAAGTGATCTGAACGTTTCATGATGATAGCACTTTTCTAAGGGGGTCAAACCATGTCCCAAAGGTCACCGGATCTGGTGTCACTTTAAAGAAGTAGTCCAGTTACACATTTGTGGGCTTATAACTTGGCTTCTGAATGTCCTAGAGAGGTCAGGTTTGTTTTAGTGTACTCCAATCAACAGCCCCTACAACCACAAAAAGGAATGGAGACATTAGCACTTATGGTTTTTAAATGGCACCCAGAATTATGTTGCACGAAGCACAATTTCACATCATTCTGGGTTCATTTGTGTGAAAACAAGGTCCAATCAGGCTGAAACGTTACAAGAAGGTAGAATCTATTGAGTTGTAAGTGATCTGAACGTTTAATGATGATCGCACATTCCTATAGGGGGTCAAACCATGTCCCAAAGGTCACCGGGCCTGGTGTCACTTTAAAGAAGTAGTCCAGTTACACATTTGTGGGCTTATAACTTGGCTTCTGAATGTCCTAGAGAGGTCAGGTTTGTTTTAGTGTACTCCAATCAACAGCCCCTACAACCACCAAAAGGAATGGAGTCATTAGCACTTATGGTTTGTAAATGGCACCCAGAATTATGTTGCACGAAGCACAATTTCACATCATTCTGGGTTCATTTGTGTGAAAACAAGGTCCAATCAGGCTGAAACGTTACAAGAAGGTAGAATCTATTGAGTTGTAAGATATCTGAACGTTTAATGATGATCGCACATTCCTATAGGGGGTCAAACCATGTCCCAAAGGTCACCGGGCCTGGTGTCACTTTAAAGAAGTAGTCCAGTTACACATTTGTGGGCTTATAACTTGGCTTCTGAATGTCCTAGAGAGGTCAGGTTTGTTTTAGTGTACTCCAATCAAAAGCCCCTACAACCACAAAAAGGAATGGAGTCATTAGCACTTATGGTTTGTAAATGGTACCCAGAATTATGTTGCACGAAGCCCAATTTCACATCATTCTTGGTTCATTTGTGTGAAAACAAGGTCCAATCAGGCTGAAACGTTACAGGAAGGTAGAATCTATTGAGTTGTAAGTGATCTGAACGTTTCATGATGATAGCACTTTTCTAAGGGGGTCAAACCATGTCCCAAAGGTCACCGGATCTGGTGTCACTTTAAAGAAGTAGTCCAGTTACACATTTGTGGGCTTATAACTTGGCTTCTGAATGTCCTAGAGAGGTCAGGTTTGTTTTAGTGTACTCCAATCAACAGCCCCTACAACCACAAAAAGGAATGGAGACATTAGCACTTATGGTTTTTAAATGGCACCCAGAATTATGTTGCACGAAGCACAATTTCACATCATTCTGGGTTCATTTGTGTGAAAACAAGGTCCAATCAGGCTGAAACGTTACAAGAAGGTAGAATCTATTGAGTTGTAAGTGATCTGAACGTTTAATGATGATCGCACATTCCTATAGGGGGTCAAACCATGTCCCAAAGGTCACCGGGCCTGGTGTCACTTTAAAGAAGTAGTCCAGTTACACCTTTGTGGGCTTATAACTTGGCTTCTGAATGTCCTAGAGAGGTCAGGTTTGTTTTAGTGTACTCCAATCAACAGCCCCTACAACCACCAAAAGGAATGGAGTCATTAGCACTTATGGTTTGTAAATGGCACCCAGAATTATGTTGCACGAAGCACAATTTCACATCATTCTGGGTCCATTTGTGTTAAAACAAGGTCCACTCAGGCTGAAACGTTACAGGAAGGTAGAATCTATTGAGTTGTAAGTGATCTGAACGTTTCATGATGATAGCACTTTCCTAAGGGGGTCAAACCATGTCCCAAAGGTCACCGGATCTGGTGTCAATTTAAAGAAGTAGTCCAGTTACACATTTGTGGGCTTATAACTTGGCTTCTGAATGTCCTAGAGAGATCAGGTTTGTTTTAGTATACTCCAATCAACAGCCCCTACAACCACAAAAAGGAATGGAGTCATTAGCACTTATGGTTTTTAAATGGCACCCAGAATTATGTTGCACGAAGCACTATTTCACATCATTCTGGGTTCATTTGTGTGAAAACAAGGTCCAATCAGGCTAAAACGTTACAGGAAGGTAGAATCTATTGAGTTGTAAGTGATCTGAACGTTTCATGATGATAGCACTTTCCTAAGGGGGTCAAACCATGTCCCAAAGGTCACCGGATCTGGTGTCACTTTAAAGAAGTAGTCCAGTTACACATTTGTGGGCTTATAACTTGGCTTCTAAATGTCCTAGAGAGGTTAGGTTTGTTTTAATGTACTCCAATTAACAGCCCCTACAACCACAAAACGGAATCGAGACATTAGCACTTATGGTTTGTAAATGGCACCCAGAATTATGTTGCACGAAGCACAATTTCACATCATTTTGGGTCCATTTGTGTGAAAACAAGGTCCAATCAGGCTGAAACGCTACAAGAAGGTAGAATCTATTGAGTTGTAAGTGATCTGAACGTTTCAAGATGATCGCACATTCCTATAGGGGGTAAAACCATGTCCCAAAGGTCACCGGGCCTGGTGTCACTTTAAAGATGTAGTCCAGTTACACCTTTGTGGGCTTATAACTTGGCTTCTGAATGTCCTAGAGAGGTTAGGTTTGTTTTAGTGTACGCCAATCAAAAGCCCCTACAACCACAAAAAGGAATGGAGTCATTAGCACTTATGGTTTGTAAATGGTACCCAGAATTATGTTGCACGAAGCACAATTTCACATCATTCTGGGTTCATTTGTGTGAAAACAAGGTCCAATCAGGCTGAAACATTACAGGAAGGTAGAATCTATTGAGTTGTAAGTGATCTGAACGTTTCATGATGATAGCACTTTCCTAAGGGGGTCAAACCATGTCCCAAATGTCACCGGATCTGGTGTCAATTTAAAGAAGTTGTCCAGTTACACCTTTGTGGGCTTATAATTTGGCTTCTGAATGTCCTAGAGAGATCAGGTTTGTTTTAGGGTACTCCAATCAACAGCCCCTACAACCACAAAAAGGAATGGAGTCATTAGCACTTATGGTTTTTAAATGGCATCCAGAATTATGTTGCACGAAGCACAATTTCACATCATTCTGGGTTCATTTGTGTGAAAACAAGGTCCAATCAGGCTGAAACGTTACAGGAAGGTAGAATCTATTGAGTTTTAAGTGATCTGAACGTTTCATGATGATAGCACTTTCCTAAGGGGGTAAAACCATGTCCCAAAGGTCACCGGATCTTGTGTCAATTTAAAGAAGTAGTCCAGTTACACATTTGTGGGCTTATAACTTGGCTTCTGAATGTCCTAGAGAGGTTAGGTTTGTTTTAGTGTACTCCAATCAACAGCCCCTACAACCACAAAAAGGAATGGAGTCATTAGCACTTATGGTTTGTAAATGGCACCCAGAATTATGTTGCACGAAGCACAATTTCACATCATTCCGGGTTCATTTGTGTGAAAACAAGGTCCAATCAGGCGGAAACTTTACAGGAAGGTAGAATCTATTGAGTTGTAAGTGATCTGAACGTTTCATGATGATAGGACTTTCCTAAGGGGGTCAAACCATGTCCCAAAGGTCACCGGATCTGGTGTCACTTTAAAGAAGTAGTCCAGTTACACATTTGTGGGCTTATAGCTTGGCTTCTGAATGTCCTAGAGAGGTCAGGTTTGTTTTGGTGTACTCCAATAAACAGTCCCTACAACCACAAAAAGGAATGGAGTCATTAGCACTTATGGTTTGTAAATGGCACCCAGAATTATGTTGCACGAAGCACAATTTCACATCATTCTGGGTTCATTTGTGTGAAAACAAGGTCCAATCAGGCTGAAACATTACAAGAAGGTAGAATCTATTGAGTTGTAAGCTATCTGAACGTTTAATGATGATCGCACATTCCTATAGGGGGTCAAACCATGTCCCAAAGGTCACCGGATCTGGTGTCACTTTAAAGAAGTAGTCCAGTTACACATTTGTGGGCTTACAACTTGGCTTCTGAATGTCCTAGAGAGGTCAGGTTTGTTTTATTGTACTCCAATCAACAGCCCCTACAACCACAAAAAGGAATGGAGACATTAGCACTTATGGTTTGTAAATGGCACCCAGAATTATGTTGCACGAAGCACAATTTCACATCATTCTGGGTCCATTTGTGTGAAAACAAGGTCCAATCAGGCTGAAACGCTACAAGAAGGTAGAATCTATTGAGTTGTAAGTGATCTGAACGTTTCATGATGATAGCACTTTCCTAAGGGGGTCAAACCATGTCCCAAAGGTCACCGGATCTGGTGTCAATTTAAAGAAGAAGTCCAGTTACACATTTGTGGGCTTATAACTTGGCTTCTGAATGTCCTAGAGAGATCAGGTTTGTTTTAGTATACTCCAATCAACAGCCCCTACAACCACAAAAAGGAATGGAGTCATTAGCACTTATGGTTTTTAAATGGCACCAAGAATTATGTTGCACGAAGCCCAACTTCACATCATTCTGGGTTCATTTGTGTGAAAACAAGGTCCAGTCAGGCTGAAACGTTACAGGAAGGTAGAATCTATTGAGTTGTAAGTGATCTGAACATTTCATGATGATAGCACTTTCCTAAGGGGGTCAAACCATGTCCCAAAGGTCACCGGATCTGGTGTAAATTTAAAAAAGTTGTCCAGTTACACATTTGTGGGCTTATAACTTGGCTTCTGAATGTCCTAGAGCGATCAGGTTTGTTTTAGTGTACTCCAATCAACAGCCCCTACAACCACAAAAAGGAATGGAGACATTAGCACTTATGGTTTTTAAATGGCACCCAGAATTATGTTGCACGAAGCACAATTTCACATCATTCTGGGTTCATTTGTGTGAAAACAAGGTCCAATCAGGCTGAAACGTTACAGGAAGGTAGAATCTATTGAGTTGTAAGTGATCTGAACGTTTCATGATGATAGCACTTTCCTAAGGGGGTCAAACCATGTCCCAAAGGTCACCGGATCTGGTGTCACTTTAAAGAAGTAGTCCAGTTACACATTTGTGGGCTTACAACTTGGCTTCTGAATGTCCTAGAGAGGTCAGGTTTGTTTTATTGTACTCCAATCAACAGCCCCTACAACCACAAAAAGGAATGGAGACATTAGCACTTATGGTTTGTAAATGGCACCCAGAATTATGTTGCACGAAGCACAATTTCACATCATTCTGGGTCCATTTGTGTGAAAACAAGGTCCAATCAGGCTGAAACGCTACAAGAAGGTAGAATCTATTGAGTTGTAAGTGATCTGAACGTTTCAAGATGATCGCACATTCCTATAGGGGGTAAAACCATGTCCCAAAGGTCATCGGGCCTGGTGTCACTTTAAAGATGTAGTCCATTTACACCTTTGTGGGCTTATAACTTGGCTTCTGAATGTCCTAGAGAGGTTAGGTTTGTTTTAGTGTACTCCAATCAACAGCCCCTACAACCACAAAAAGGAATGGAGTCATTAGCACTTATGGTTTGTAAATGGTACCCAGAATTATGTTGCACGAAGCCCAATTTCACATCATTCTTGGTTCATTTGTGTGAAAACAAGGTCCAATCAGGCTGAAACGTTACAGGAAGGTAGAATCTATTGAGTTGTAAGTGATCTGAACGTTTCATGATGATAGCACTTTTCTAAGGGGGTCAAACCATGTCCCAAAGGTCACCGGATCTGGTGTCACTTTAAAGAAGTAGTCCAGTTACACATTTGTGGGCTTATAACTTGGCTTCTGAATGTCCTAGAGAGGTCAGGTTTGTTTTAGTGTACTCCAATCAACAGCCCCTACAACCACAAAAAGGAATGGAGACATTAGCACTTATGGTTTTTAAATGGCACCCAGAATTATGTTGCACGAAGCACAATTTCACATCATTCTGGGTTCATTTGTGTGAAAACAAGGTCCAATCAGGCTGAAACGTTACAAGAAGGTAGAATCTATTGAGTTGTAAGTGATCTGAACGTTTAATGATGATCGCACATTCCTATAGGGGGTCAAACCATGTCCCAAAGGTCACCGGGCCTGGTGTCACTTTAAAGAAGTAGTCCAGTTACACATTTGTGGGCTTATAACTTGGCTTCTGAATGTCCTAGAGAGGTCAGGTTTGTTTTAGTGTACTCCAATCAACAGCCCCTACAACCACCAAAAGGAATGGAGTCATTAGCACTTATGGTTTGTAAATGGCACCCAGAATTATGTTGCACGAAGCACAATTTCACATCATTCTGGGTTCATTTGTGTGAAAACAAGGTCCAATCAGGCTGAAACGTTACAAGAAGGTAGAATCTATTGAGTTGTAAGATATCTGAACGTTTAATGATGATCGCACATTCCTATAGGGGGTCAAACCATGTCCCAAAGGTCACCGGGCCTGGTGTCACTTTAAAGAAGTAGTCCAGTTACACATTTGTGGGCTTATAACTTGGCTTCTGAATGTCCTAGAGAGGTCAGGTTTGTTTTAGTGTACTCCAATCAACAGCCCCTACAACCACCAAAAGGAATGGAGTCATTAGCACTTATGGTTTGTAAATGGCACCCAGAATTATGTTGCACGAAGCACAATTTCACATCATTCTGGGTCCATTTGTGTTAAAACAAGGTCCACTCAGGCTGAAACTTTACAGGAAGGTAGAATCTATTGAGTTGTAAGTGATCTGAACGTTTCATGATGATAGCACTTTCCTAAGGGGGTCAAACAATGTCCCAAAGGTCACCGGATCTGGTGTCAATTTAAAGAAGTAGTCCAGTTACACATTTGTGGGCTTATAACTTGGCTTCTGAATGTCCTAGAGAGATCAGGTTTGTTTTCGTATACTCCAATCAACAGCCCCTACAACCACAAAAAGGAATGGAGTCATTAGCACTTATGGTTTTTAAATGGCACCCAGAATTATGTTGCACGAAGCCCAACTTCACATCATTCTGGGTTCATTTGTGTGAAAACAAGGTCCAGTCAGGCTGAAACGTTACAGGAAGGTAGAATCTATTGAGTTGTAAGTGATCTGAACATTTCATGATGATAGCACTTTCCTAAGGGGGTCAAACCATGTCCCAAAGGTCACCGGATCTGGTGTAAATTTAAAGAAGTTGTCCAGTTACACATTTGTGGGCTTATAACTTGGCTTCTGAATGTCCTAGAGCGATCAGGTTTGTTTTATTGTACTCCAATCAACAGCCCCTACAACCACAAAAAGGAATGGAGACATTAGCACTTATGGTTTTTAAATGGCACCCAGAATTATGTTGCACGAAGCACAATTTCATTTCATTCTGGGTTCATTTGTGTGAAAACAAGGTCCAATCAGGCTGAAACGTTACAGGAAGGTAGAATCTATTGAGTTGTAAGTGATCTGAACGTTTCATGATGATAGCACTTTCCTAAGGGGGTCAAACCATGTCCCAAAGGTCACCGGATCTGGTGTCAATTTAAAGAAGTAGTCCAGTTACACATTTGTGGGCTTATAACTTGGCTTCTGAATGTCCTAGAGAGATCAGGTTTGTTTTAGTATACTCCAATCAACAGCCCCTACAACCACAAAAAGGAATGGAGTCATTAGCACTTATGGTTTTTAAATGGCACCCAGAATTATGTTGCACGAAGCCCAACTTCACATCATTCTGGGTTCATTTGTGTGAAAACAAGGTCCAGTCAGGCTGAAACGTTACAGGAAGGTAGAATCTATTGAGTTGTAAGTGATCTGAACGTTTCATGATGATAGCACTTTCCTAAGGGGGTCAAACAATGTCCCAAAGGTCACCGGATCTGGTGTCAATTTAAAGAAGTAGTCCAGTTACACATTTGTGGGCTTATAACTTGGCTTCTGAATGTCCTAGAGAGATCAGGTTTGTTTTCGTATACTCCAATCAACAGCCCCTACAACCACAAAAAGGAATGGAGTCATTAGCACTTATGGTTTTTAAATGGCACCCAGAATTATGTTGCACGAAGCCCAACTTCACATCATTCTGGGTTCATTTGTGTGAAAACAAGGTCCAGTCAGGCTGAAACGTTACAGGAAGGTAGAATCTATTGAGTTGTAAGTGATCTGAACATTTCATGATGATAGCACTTTCCTAAGGGGGTCAAACCATGTCCCAAAGGTCACCGGATCTGGTGTAAATTTAAAGAAGTTGTCCAGTTACACATTTGTGGGCTTATAACTTGGCTTCTGAATGTCCTAGAGCGATCAGGTTTGTTTTATTGTACTCCAATCAACAGCCCCTACAACCACAAAAAGGAATGGAGACATTAGCACTTATGGTTTTTAAATGGCACCCAGAATTATGTTGCACGAAGCACAATTTCATTTCATTCTGGGTTCATTTGTGTGAAAACAAGGTCCAATCAGGCTGAAACGTTACAGGAAGGTAGAATCTATTGAGTTGTAAGTGATCTGAACGTTTCATGATGATAGCACTTTCCTAAGGGGGTCAAACCATGTCCCAAAGGTCACCGGATCTGGTGTCAATTTAAAGAAGTAGTCCAGTTACACATTTGTGGGCTTATAACTTGGCTTCTGAATGTCCTAGAGAGATCAGGTTTGTTTTAGTATACTCCAATCAACAGCCCCTACAACCACAAAAAGGAATGGAGTCATTAGCACTTATGGTTTTTAAATGGCACCCAGAATTATGTTGCACGAAGCCCAAATTCACATCATTCTGGGTTCATTTGTGTGAAAACAAGGTCCAGTCAGGCTGAAACGTTACAGGAAGGTAGAATCTATTGAGTTGTAAGTGATCTGAACATTTCATGATGATAGCCCTTTCCTAAGGGGGTCAAACCATGTCCCAAAGGTCACCGGATCTGGTGTAAATTTAAAGAAGTTGTCCAGTTACACATTTGTGGGCTTATAACTTGGCTTCTGAATGTCCTAGAGCGATCAGGTTTGTTTTAGTGTACTCCAATCAACAGCCCCTACAACCACAAAAAGGAATGGAGACATTAGCACTTATGGTTTTTAAATGGCACCCAGAATTATGTTGCACGAAGCACAATTTCACATCATTCTGGGTTCATTTGTGTGAAAACAAGGTCCAATCAGGCTGAAACGCTACAAGAAGGTAGAATCTATTGAGTTGTAAGTGATCTGAACGTTTCAAGATGATCGCACATTCCTATAGGGGGTAAAACCATGTCCCAAAGGTCATCGGGCCTGGTGTCACTTTAAAGATGTAGTCCATTTACACCTTTGTGGGCTTATAACTTGGCTTCTGAATGTCCTAGAGAGGTTAGGTTTGTTTTAGTGTACTCCAATCAAAAGCCCCTACAACCACAAAAAGGAATGGAGTCATTAGCACTTATGGTTTGTAAATGGTACCCAGAATTATGTTGCACGAAGCCCAATTTCACATCATTCTTGGTTCATTTGTGTGAAAACAAGGTCCAATCAGGCTGAAACGTTACAGGAAGGTAGAATCTATTGAGTTGTAAGTGATCTGAACGTTTCATGATGATAGCACTTTTCTAAGGGGGTCAAACCATGTCCCAAAGGTCACCGGATCTGGTGTCACTTTAAAGAAGTAGTCCAGTTACACATTTGTGGGCTTATAACTTGGCTTCTGAATGTCCTAGAGAGGTCAGGTTTGTTTTAGTGTACTCCAATCAACAGCCCCTACAACCACAAAAAGGAATGGAGACATTAGCACTTATGGTTTTTAAATGGCACCCAGAATTATGTTGCACGAAGCACAATTTCACATCATTCTGGGTTCATTTGTGTGAAAACAAGGTCCAATCAGGCTGAAACGTTACAAGAAGGTAGAATCTATTGAGTTGTAAGTGATCTGAACGTTTCATGATGATCACACATTCCTATAGGGGGTTAAACCATGTCCCAAAGGTCACCGGGCCTGGTGTCACTTTAAAGAAGTAGTCCAGTTACACCTTTGTGGGCTTATAACTTGGCTTCTGAATGTCCTAGAGAGGTCAGGTTTGTTTTAGTGTATTCCAATCAACAGCCCCTACAACCACCAAAAGGAATGGAGTCATTAGCACTTATGGTTTGTAAATGGCACCCAGAATTATGTTGCACGAAGCACAATTTCACATCATTCTGGGTCCATTTGTGTTAAAACAAGGTCCACTCAGGCTGAAACGTTACAGGAAGGTAGAATCTATTGAGTTGTAAGTGATCTGAACGTTTCATGATGATAGCACTTTCCTAAGGGGGTCAAACAATGTCCCAAAGGTCACCGGATCTGGTGTCAATTTAAAGAAGTAGTCCAGTTACACATTTGTGGGCTTATAACTTGGCTTCTGAATGTCCTAGAGAGATCAGGTTTGTTTTCGTATACTCCAATCAACAGCCCCTACAACCACAAAAAGGAATGGAGTCATTAGCACTTATGGTTTTTAAATGGCACCCAGAATTATGTTGCACGAAGCCCAACTTCACATCATTCTGGGTTCATTTGTGTGAAAACAAGGTCCAGTCAGGCTGAAACGTTACAGGAAGGTAGAATCTATTGAGTTGTAAGTGATCTGAACATTTCATGATGATAGCACTTTCCTAAGGGGGTCAAACCATGTCCCAAAGGTCACCGGATCTGGTGTAAATTTAAAGAAGTTGTCCAGGTACACATTTGTGGGCTTATAACTTGGCTTCTGAATGTCCTAGAGCGAACAGGTTTGTTTTATTGTACTCCAATCAACAGCCCCTACAACCACAAAAAGGAATGGAGACATTAGCACTTATGGTTTTTAAATGGCACCCAGAATTATTTTGCACGAAGCACAATTTCATTTCATTCTGGGTTCATTTGTGTGAAAACAAGGTCCAATCAGGCTGAAACGTTACAGGAAGGTAGAATCTATTGAGTTGTAAGTGATCTGAACGTTTCATGATGATAGCACTTTCCTAAGGGGGTCAAACCATGTCCCAAAGGTCACCGGATCTGGTGTCAATTTAAAGAAGTAGTCCAGTTACACATTTGTGGGCTTATAACTTGGCTTCTGAATGTCCTAGAGAGATCAGGTTTGTTTTAGTATACTCCAATCAACAGCCCCTACAACCACAAAAAGGAATGGAGTCATTAGCACTTATGGTTTTTAAATGGCACCCAGAATTATGTTGCACGAAGCCCAACTTCACATCATTCTGGGTTCATTTGTGTGAAAACAAGGGCCAGTCAGGCTGAAACGTTACAGGAAGGTAGAATCTATTGAGTTGTAAGTGATCTGAACATTTCATGATGATAGCACTTTCCTAAGGGGGTCAAACCATGTCCCAAAGGTCACCGGATCTGGTGTAAATTTAAAGAAGTTGTCCAGTTACACATTTGTGGGCTTATAACTTGGCTTCTGAATGTCCTAGAGCGATCAGGTTTGTTTTAGTGTACTCCAATCAACAGCCCCTACAACCACAAAAAGGAATGGAGACATTAGCACTTATGGTTTTTAAATGGCACCCAGAATTATGTTGCACGAAGCACAATTTCACATCATTCTGGGTTCATTTGTGTGAAAACAAGGTCCAATCAGGCTGAAACATTACAGGAAGGTAGAATCTATTGAGTTGTAAGTGATCTGAACGTTTCATGATGATAGCACTTTCCTAAGGGGGTCAAACCATGTCCCAAAGGTCACCGGATCTGGTGTCACTTTAAAGAAGTTGTCCAGTTACACATTTGTGGGCTTACAACTTGGCTTCTGAATGTCCTAGAGAGGTCAGGTTTGTTTTATTGTACTCCAATCAACAGCCCCTACAACCACAAAAAGGAATGGAGACATTAGCACTTATGGTTTGTAAATGGCACCCAGAATTATGTTGCACGAAGCACAATTTCACATCATTCTGGGTCCATTTGTGTGAAAACAAGGTCCAATCAGGCTGAAACGCTACAAGAAGGTAGAATCTATAGAGTTGTAAGTGATCTGAACGTTTCAAGATGATCGCACATTCCTATAGGGGGTAAAACCATGTCCCAAAGGTCATCGGGCCTGGTGTCACTTTAAAGATGTAGTCCATTTACACCTTTGTGGGCTTATAACTTGGCTTCTGAATGTCCTAGAGAGGTTAGGTTTGTTTTAGTGTACTCCAATCAAAAGCCCCTACAACCACAAAAAGGAATGGAGTCATTAGCACTTATGGTTTGTAAATGGTACCCAGAATTATGTTGCACGAAGCCCAATTTCACATCATTCTTGGTTCATTTGTGTGAAAACAAGGTCCAATCAGTCTGAAACGTTTCAGGAAGGTAGAATCTATTGAGTTGTAAGTGATCTGAACGTTTCATGATGATAGCACTTTTCTAAGGGGGTCAAACCATGTCCCAAAGGTCACCGGATCTGGTGTCACTTTAAAGAAGTAGTCCAGTTACACATTTGTGGGCTTATAACTTGGCTTCTGAATGTCCTAGAGAGGTCAGGTTTGTTTTAGTGTACTCCAATCAACAGCCCCTACAACCACAAAAAGGAATGGAGACATTAGCACTTATGGTTTTTAAATGGCACCCAGAATTATGTTGCACGAAGCCCAACTTCACATCATTCTGGGTTCATTTGTGTGAAAACAAGGTCCAGTCAGGCTGAAACGTTACAGGAAGGTAGAATCTATTGAGTTGTAAGTGATCTGAACATTTCATGATGATAGCACTTTCCTAAGGGGGTCAAACCATGTCCCAAAGGTCACCGGATCTGGTGTAAATTTAAAGAAGTTGTCCAGTTACACATTTGTGGGCTTATAACTTGGCTTCTGAATGTCCTAGAGCGATCAGGTTTGTTTTATTGTACTCCAATCAACAGCCCCTACAACCACAAAAAGGAATGGAGACATTAGCACTTATGGTTTTTAAATGGCACCCAGAATTATGTTGCACGAAGCACAATTTCACATCATTCTGGGTTCATTTGTGTGAAAACAAGGTCCAATCAGGCTGAAACGTTACAGGAAGGTAGAATCTATTGAGTTGTAAGTGATCTGAACGTTTCATGATGATAGCACTTTCCTAAGGGGGTCAAACCATGTCCCAAAGGTCACCGGATCTGGTGTCACTTTAAAGAAGTAGTCCAGTTACACATTTGTGGGCTTACAACTTGGCTTCTGAATGTCCTAGAGAGGTCAGGTTTGTTTTAGTGTACTCCAATCAACAGCCCCTACAACCACAAAAAGGAATGGAGACATTAGCACTTATGGTTTTTAAATGGCACCCAGAATTATGTTGCACGAAGCACAATTTCACATCATTCTGGGTTCATTTGTGTGAAAACAAGGTCCAATCAGGCTGAAACGTTACAAGAAGGTAGAATCTATTGAGTTGTAAGTGATCTGAACGTTTCATGATGATCACACATTCCTATAGGGGGTTAAACCATGTCCCAAAGGTCACCGGGCCTGGTGTCACTTTAAAGAAGTAGTCCAGTTACACCTTTGTGGGCTTATAACTTGGCTTCTGAATGTCCTAGAGAGGTCAGGTTTGTTTTAGTGTATTCCAATCAACAGCCCCTACAACCACCAAAAGGAATGGAGTCATTAGCACTTATGGTTTGTAAATGGCACCCAGAATTATGTTGCACGAAGCACAATTTCACATCATTCTGGGTCCATTTGTGTGAAAACAAGGTCCACTCAGGCTGAAACGTTACAGGAAGGTAGAATCTATTGAGTTGTAAGTGATCTGAACGTTTCATGATGATAGCACTTTCCTAAGGGGGTCAAACAATGTCCCAAAGGTCACCGGATCTGGTGTCAATTTAAAGAAGTAGTCCAGTTACACATTTGTGGGCTTATAACTTGGCTTCTGAATGTCCTAGAGAGATCAGGTTTGTTTTCGTATACTCCAATCAACAGCCCCTACAACCACAAAAAGGAATGGAGTCATTAGCACTTATGGTTTTTAAATGGCACCCAGAATTATGTTGCACGAAGCCCAACTTCACATCATTCTGGGTTCATTTGTGTGAAAACAAGGTCCAGTCAGGCTGAAACGTTACAGGAAGGTAGAATCTATTGAGTTGTAAGTGATCTGAACATTTCATGATGATAGCACTTTCCTAAGGGGGTCAAACCATGTCCCAAAGGTCACCGGATCTGGTGTAAATTTAAAGAAGTTGTCCAGGTACACATTTGTGGGCTTATAACTTGGCTTCTGAATGTCCTAGAGCGAACAGGTTTGTTTTATTGTACTCCAATCAACAGCCCCTACAACCACAAAAAGGAATGGAGACATTAGCACTTATGGTTTTTAAATGGCACCCAGAATTATTTTGCACGAAGCACAATTTCATTTCATTCTGGGTTCATTTGTGTGAAAACAAGGTCCAATCAGGCTGAAACGTTACAGGAAGGTAGAATCTATTGAGTTGTAAGTGATCTGAACGTTTCATGATGATAGCACTTTCCTAAGGGGGTCAAACCATGTCCCAAAGGTCACCGGATCTGGTGTCAATTTAAAGAAGTAGTCCAGTTACACATTTGTGGGCTTATAACTTGGCTTCTGAATGTCCTAGAGAGATCAGGTTTGTTTTAGTATACTCCAATCAACAGCCCCTACAACCACAAAAAGGAATGGAGTCATTAGCACTTATGGTTTTTAAATGGCACCCAGAATTATGTTGCACGAAGCCCAACTTCACATCATTCTGGGTTCATTTGTGTGAAAACAAGGGCCAGTCAGGCTGAAACGTTACAGGAAGGTAGAATCTATTGAGTTGTAAGTGATCTGAACATTTCATGATGATAGCACTTTCCTAAGGGGGTCAAACCATGTCCCAAAGGTCACCGGATCTGGTGTAAATTTAAAGAAGTTGTCCAGTTACACATTTGTGGGCTTATAACTTGGCTTCTGAATGTCCTAGAGCGATCAGGTTTGTTTTAGTGTACTCCAATCAACAGCCCCTACAACCACAAAAAGGAATGGAGACATTAGCACTTATGGTTTTTAAATGGCACCCAGAATTATGTTGCACGAAGCACAATTTCACATCATTCTGGGTTCATTTGTGTGAAAACAAGGTCCAATCAGGCTGAAACATTACAGGAAGGTAGAATCTATTGAGTTGTAAGTGATCTGAACGTTTCATGATGATAGCACTTTCCTAAGGGGGTCAAACCATGTCCCAAAGGTCACCGGATCTGGTGTCACTTTAAAGAAGTTGTCCAGTTACACATTTGTGGGCTTACAACTTGGCTTCTGAATGTCCTAGAGAGGTCAGGTTTGTTTTATTGTACTCCAATCAACAGCCCCTACAACCACAAAAAGGAATGGAGACATTAGCACTTATGGTTTGTAAATGGCACCCAGAATTATGTTGCACGAAGCACAATTTCACATCATTCTGGGTCCATTTGTGTGAAAACAAGGTCCAATCAGGCTGAAACGCTACAAGAAGGTAGAATCTATAGAGTTGTAAGTGATCTGAACGTTTCAAGATGATCGCACATTCCTATAGGGGGTAAAACCATGTCCCAAAGGTCATCGGGCCTGGTGTCACTTTAAAGATGTAGTCCATTTACACCTTTGTGGGCTTATAACTTGGCTTCTGAATGTCCTAGAGAGGTTAGGTTTGTTTTAGTGTACTCCAATCAAAAGCCCCTATAACCACAAAAAGGAATGGAGTCATTAGCACTTATGGTTTGTAAATGGTACCCAGAATTATGTTGCACGAAGCCCAATTTCACATCATTCTTGGTTCATTTGTGTGAAAACAAGGTCCAATCAGTCTGAAACGTTTCAGGAAGGTAGAATCTATTGAGTTGTAAGTGATCTGAACGTTTCATGATGATAGCACTTTTCTAAGGGGGTCAAACCATGTCCCAAAGGTCACCGGATCTGGTGTCACTTTAAAGAAGTAGTCCAGTTACACATTTGTGGGCTTATAACTTGGCTTCTGAATGTCCTAGAGAGGTCAGGTTTGTTTTAGTGTACTCCAATCAACAGCCCCTACAACCACAAAAAGGAATGGAGACATTAGCACTTATGGTTTTTAAATGGCACCCAGAATTATGTTGCACGAAGCCCAACTTCACATCATTCTGGGTTCATTTGTGTGAAAACAAGGTCCAGTCAGGCTGAAACGTTACAGGAAGGTAGAATCTATTGAGTTGTAAGTGATCTGAACATTTCATGATGATAGCACTTTCCTAAGGGGGTCAAACCATGTCCCAAAGGTCACCGGATCTGGTGTAAATTTAAAGAAGTTGTCCAGTTACACATTTGTGGGCTTATAACTTGGCTTCTGAATGTCCTAGAGCGATCAGGTTTGTTTTATTGTACTCCAATCAACAGCCCCTACAACCACAAAAAGGAATGGAGACATTAGCACTTATGGTTTTTAAATGGCACCCAGAATTATGTTGCACGAAGCACAATTTCACATCATTCTGGGTTCATTTGTGTGAAAACAAGGTCCAATCAGGCTGAAACGTTACAGGAAGGTAGAATCTATTGAGTTGTAAGTGATCTGAACGTTTCATGATGATAGCACTTTCCTAAGGGGGTCAAACCATGTCCCAAAGGTCACCGGATCTGGTGTCACTTTAAAGAAGTAGTCCAGTTACACATTTGTGGGCTTACAACTTGGCTTCTGAATGTCCTAGAGAGGTCAGGTTTGTTTTATTGTACTCCAATCAACATCCCCTACAACCACAAAAAGGAATGGAGACATTAGCACTTATGGTTTGTAAATGGCACCCAGAATTATGTTGCACGAAGCACAATTTCACATCATTCTGGGTCCATTTGTGTGAAAACAAGGTCCAATCAGGCTGAAACTCTACAAGAAGGTAGAATCTATTGAGTTGTAAGTGATCTGAACGTTTCAAGATGATCGCACATTCCTATAGGGGGTTAAACCATGTCCCAAAGGTCATCGGGCCTGGTGTCACTTTAAAGATGTAGTCCATTTACACCTTTGTGGGCTTATAACTTGGCTTCTGAATGTCCTAGAGAGGTTAGGTTTGTTTTAGTGTACTCCAATCAAAAGCCCCTACAACCACAAAAAGGAATGGAGTCATTAGCACTTATGGTTTGTAAATGGTACCCAGAATTATGTTGCACGAAGCCCAATTTCACATCATTCTTGGTTCATTTGTGTGAAAACAAGGTCCAATCAGGCTGAAACGTTACAGGAAGGTAGAATCTATTGAGTTGTAAGTGATCTGAACGTTTCATGATGATAGCACTTTTCTAAGGGGGTCAAACCATGTCCCAAAGGTCACCGGATCTGGTGTCACTTTAAAGAAGTAGTCCAGTTACACATTTGTGGGCTTATAACTTGGCTTCTGAATGTCCTAGAGAGGTCAGGTTTGTTTTAGTGTACTCCAATCAACAGCCCCTACAACCACAAAAAGGAATGGAGACATTAGCACTTATGGTTTTTAAATGGCACCCAGAATTATGTTGCACGAAGCACAATTTCACATCATTCTGGGTTCATTTGTGTGAAAACAAGGTCCAATCAGGCTGAAACGTTACAAGAAGGTAGAATCTATTGAGTTGTAAGTGATCTGAACGTTTAATGATGATCGCACATTCCTATAGGGGGTCAAACCATGTCCCAAAGGTCACCGGGCCTGGTGTCACTTTAAAGAAGTAGTCCAGTTACACCTTTGTGGGCTTATAACTTGGCTTCTGAATGTCCTAGAGAGGTCAGGTTTGTTTTAGTGTACTCCAATCAACAGCCCCTACAACCACAAAAAGGAATGGAGTCATTAGCACTTATGGTTTGTAAATGGCACCCAGAATTATGTTGCACGAAGCACAATTTCACATCATTCTGGGTTCATTTGTGTGAAAACAAGGTCCAATCAGGCTGAAACGTTACAAGAAGGTAGAATCTATTGAGTTGTAAGTGATCTGAACGTTTCATGATGATCAAACATTCCTATAGGGGGTCAAACCATGTCCCAAAGGTCACCGGGCCTGGTGTCACTTTAAAGAAGTAGTCCAGTTACACCTTTGTGGGCTTATAACTTGGCTTCTGAATGTCCTAGAGAGGTCAGGTTTGTTTTAGTGTACTCCAATCAACAGCCCCTACAACCACAAAAAGGAATGGAGTCATTAGCACTTATGGTTTTTAAATGGCACCCAGAATTATGTTGCACGAAGCCCAATTTCACATCATTCTGGGTTCATTTGTGTGAAAACAAGGTCCAGTCAGGCTGAAACGTTACAGGAAGGTAGAATCTATTGAGTTGTAAGTGATCTGAACGTTTCATGATGATAGCACTTTCCTAAGGGGGTCAAACGATGTCCCAAAGGTCACCGGATCTGGTGTCAATTTAAAGAAGTAGTCCAGTTACACATTTGTGGGCTTATAACTTGGCTTCTGAATGTCCTAGAGAGATCAGATTTGTTTTAATGTAGTCCAATCAACAGCCCCTACAACCACAAAAAGGAATTGAGTCATTAGCACTTATGGTTTGTAAATGGCACCCAGAATTACATTGCACGAAGCACAATTTCACATCATTCTGGGTCCATTTGTGTGAAAACAAGGTCCAATCAGGCTGAAATGTTACAAGAAGGTAGAATCTATTGAGTTGTAAGTGATCTGAACGTTTCATGATGATCGCACATTCCTATAGGGGGTCAAACCATGTCCCAAAGGTCACCGGGCCTGGTGTCACTTTAAAGAAGTAGTCCAGTTACACCTTTGTGGGCTTATAACTTGGCTTCTGAATGTCCTAGAGAGGTCAGGTTTGTTTTAGTGTACTCCAATCAACAGCCCCTACAACCACAAAAAGGAATGGAGTCATTAGCACTTATGGTTTGTAAATGGCACCCAGAACTATGTTGCACGAAGCACAATTTCACATCATTCTGGGTCCATTTGTGTTAAAACAAGGTCCAATCAGGCTGAAACGTTACAGGAAGGTAGATTCTATTGAGTTGTAAGTGATCTGAACGTTTCATGATGATAGCACTTTCCTAAGGGGGTCAAACCATGTCCCAAAGGTCACCGGATCTGGTGTCAATTTAAAGAAGTAGTCCAGTTACACATTTGTGGGCTTATAACTTGGCTTCTGAATGTCCTAGAGAGATCAGGTTTGTTTTAGTATACTCCAATCAACAGCCCCTACAACCACAAAAAGGAATGGAGTCATTAGCACTTATGGTTTTTAAATGGCACCCAGAATTATGTTGCACGAAGCACAATTTCACATCATTCTGGGTCCATTTGTGTGAAAACAAGGTCCAATCAGGCTGAAACGTTACAGGAAGGTAGAATCTACTGAGTTGTAAGTGATCTGACCGTTTCATGATGATAGCACTTTCCTAAGGTGGTCAAACCATGTCCCAAAGGTCACCGGATCTGGTGTCACTTTAAAGAAGTAGTCCAGTTACACATTTATTGGCTTATAACTTGGCTTCTGAATGTCCTAGAGAGATCATGTTTGTTTTAGGGTACTCCAATCAACAGCCCCTACAACCACAAAAAGGAATGGAGTCATTAGCACTTATGGTTTTTAAATGGCATCCAGAATTATGTTGCACGAAGCACAATTTCACATCATTCTGGGTTCATTTGTGTGAAAACAAGGTCCAATCAGGCTGAAACGTTACAGGAAGGTAGAATCTATTGAGTTGTAAGTGATCTGAACGTTTCATGATGATAGCACTTTCCTAAGGGGGTCAAACCATGTCCCAAAGGTCACCGGATCTGGTGTCAATTTAAAGAAGTAGTCCAGTTACACATTTGTGGGCTTATAACTTGGCTTCTGAATGTCCTAGAGAGATCAGGTTTGTTTTAGTGTACTCCAGTCAACAGCCCCTACAACCACAAAAAGGAATGGAGTCATTAGCACTTATGGTTTGTAAATGGCACCCAGAATTATGTTGCACGAAGCAAAATTTCACATCATTCTGGGTTCATTTGTGTGAAAACAAGGTCCAATCAGGCTGAAACGTTACAGGAAGGTAGAATCTATTGAGTTGTAAGTGATCTGAACGTTTCATGATGATAGCACTTTCCTAAGGGGGTCAAACCATGTCCCAAAGGTCACCGGATCTGGTGTCAATTTAAAGAAGTAGTCCAGTTACACATTTGTGGGCTTATAACTTGGCTTCTGAATGTCCTAGAGAGATCAGGTTTGTTTTAGTATACTCCAATCAACAGCCCCTACAACCACAAAAAGGAATGGAGTCATTAGCACTTATGGTTTTTAAATGGCACCCAGAATTATGTTGCACGAAGCCCAACTTCACATCATTCTGGGTTCATTTGTGTGAAAACAAGGTCCAGTCAGGCTGAAACGTTACAGGAAGGTAGAATCTATTGAGTTGTAAGTGATCTGAACATTTCATGATGATAGCACTTTCCTAAGGGGGTCAAACCATGTCCCAAAGGTCACCGGATCTGGTGTAAATTTAAAGAAGTTGTCCAGTTACACATTTGTGGGCTTATAACTTGGCTTCTGAATGTCCTAGAGCGATCAGGTTTGTTTTAGTGTACTCCAATCAACAGCCCCTACAACCACAAAAAGGAATGGAGACATTAGCACTTATGGTTTTTAAATGGCACCCAGAATTATGTTGCACGAAGCACAATTTCACATCATTCTGGGTTCATTTGTGTGAAAACAAGGTCCAATCAGGCTGAAACATTACAGGAAGGTAGAATCTATTGAGTTGTAAGTGATCTGAACGTTTCATGATGATAGCACTTTCCTAAGGGGGTCAAACCATGTCCCAAAGGTCACCGGATCTGGTGTCACTTTAAAGAAGTTGTCCAGTTACACATTTGTGGGCTTACAACTTGGCTTCTGAATGTCCTAGAGAGGTCAGGTTTGTTTTATTGTACTCCAATCAACAGCCCCTACAACCACAAAAAGGAATGGAGACATTAGCACTTATGGTTTGTAAATGGCACCCAGAATTATGTTGCACGAAGCACAATTTCACATCATTCTGGGTCCATTTGTGTGAAAACAAGGTCCAATCAGGCTGAAACGCTACAAGAAGGTAGAATCTATAGAGTTGTAAGTGATCTGAACGTTTCAAGATGATCGCACATTCCTATAGGGGGTAAAACCATGTCCCAAAGGTCATCGGGCCTGGTGTCACTTTAAAGATGTAGTCCATTTACACCTTTGTGGGCTTATAACTTGGCTTCTGAATGTCCTAGAGAGGTTAGGTTTGTTTTAGTGTACTCCAATCAAAAGCCCCTACAACCACAAAAAGGAATGGAGTCATTAGCACTTATGGTTTGTAAATGGTACCCAGAATTATGTTGCACGAAGCCCAATTTCACATCATTCTTGGTTCATTTGTGTGAAAACAAGGTCCAATCAGTCTGAAACGTTTCAGGAAGGTAGAATCTATTGAGTTGTAAGTGATCTGAACGTTTCATGATGATAGCACTTTTCTAAGGGGGTCAAACCATGTCCCAAAGGTCACCGGATCTGGTGTCACTTTAAAGAAGTAGTCCAGTTACACATTTGTGGGCTTATAACTTGGCTTCTGAATGTCCTAGAGAGGTCAGGTTTGTTTTAGTGTACTCCAATCAACAGCCCCTACAACCACAAAAAGGAATGGAGACATTAGCACTTATGGTTTTTAAATGGCACCCAGAATTATGTTGCACGAAGCCCAACTTCACATCATTCTGGGTTCATTTGTGTGAAAACAAGGTCCAGTCAGGCTGAAACGTTACAGGAAGGTAGAATCTATTGAGTTGTAAGTGATCTGAACATTTCATGATGATAGCACTTTCCTAAGGGGGTCAAACCATGTCCCAAAGGTCACCGGATCTGGTGTAAATTTAAAGAAGTTGTCCAGTTACACATTTGTGGGCTTATAACTTGGCTTCTGAATGTCCTAGAGCGATCAGGTTTGTTTTATTGTACTCCAATCAACAGCCCCTACAACCACAAAAAGGAATGGAGACATTAGCACTTATGGTTTTTAAATGGCACCCAGAATTATGTTGCACGAAGCACAATTTCACATCATTCTGGGTTCATTTGTGTGAAAACAAGGTCCAATCAGGCTGAAACGTTACAGGAAGGTAGAATCTATTGAGTTGTAAGTGATCTGAACGTTTCATGATGATAGCACTTTCCTAAGGGGGTCAAACCATGTCCCAAAGGTCACCGGATCTGGTGTCACTTTAAAGAAGTAGTCCAGTTACACATTTGTGGGCTTACAACTTGGCTTCTGAATGTCCTAGAGAGGTCAGGTTTGTTTTATTGTACTCCAATCAACATCCCCTACAACCACAAAAAGGAATGGAGACATTAGCACTTATGGTTTGTAAATGGCACCCAGAATTATGTTGCACGAAGCACAATTTCACATCATTCTGGGTCCATTTGTGTGAAAACAAGGTCCAATCAGGCTGAAACTCTACAAGAAGGTAGAATCTATTGAGTTGTAAGTGATCTGAACGTTTCAAGATGATCGCACATTCCTATAGGGGGTTAAACCATGTCCCAAAGGTCATCGGGCCTGGTGTCACTTTAAAGATGTAGTCCATTTACACCTTTGTGGGCTTATAACTTGGCTTCTGAATGTCCTAGAGAGGTTAGGTTTGTTTTAGTGTACTCCAATCAAAAGCCCCTACAACCACAAAAAGGAATGGAGTCATTAGCACTTATGGTTTGTAAATGGTACCCAGAATTATGTTGCACGAAGCCCAATTTCACATCATTCTTGGTTCATTTGTGTGAAAACAAGGTCCAATCAGGCTGAAACGTTACAGGAAGGTAGAATCTATTGAGTTGTAAGTGATCTGAACGTTTCATGATGATAGCACTTTTCTAAGGGGGTCAAACCATGTCCCAAAGGTCACCGGATCTGGTGTCACTTTAAAGAAGTAGTCCAGTTACACATTTGTGGGCTTATAACTTGGCTTCTGAATGTCCTAGAGAGGTCAGGTTTGTTTTAGTGTACTCCAATCAACAGCCCCTACAACCACAAAAAGGAATGGAGACATTAGCACTTATGGTTTTTAAATGGCACCCAGAATTATGTTGCACGAAGCACAATTTCACATCATTCTGGGTTCATTTGTGTGAAAACAAGGTCCAATCAGGCTGAAACGTTACAAGAAGGTAGAATCTATTGAGTTGTAAGTGATCTGAACGTTTAATGATGATCGCACATTCCTATAGGGGGTCAAACCATGTCCCAAAGGTCACCGGGCCTGGTGTCACTTTAAAGAAGTAGTCCAGTTACACCTTTGTGGGCTTATAACTTGGCTTCTGAATGTCCTAGAGAGGTCAGGTTTGTTTTAGTGTACTCCAATCAACAGCCCCTACAACCACAAAAAGGAATGGAGTCATTAGCACTTATGGTTTGTAAATGGCACCCAGAATTATGTTGCACGAAGCACAATTTCACATCATTCTGGGTTCATTTGTGTGAAAACAAGGTCCAATCAGGCTGAAACGTTACAAGAAGGTAGAATCTATTGAGTTGTAAGTGATCTGAACGTTTCATGATGATCGAACATTCCTATAGGGGGTCAAACCATGTCCCAAAGGTCACCGGGCCTGGTGTCACTTTAAAGAAGTAGTCCAGTTACACCTTTGTGGGCTTATAACTTGGCTTCTGAATGTCCTAGAGAGGTCAGGTTTGTTTTAGTGTACTCCAATCAACAGCCCCTACAACCACAAAAAGGAATGGAGTCATTAGCACTTATGGTTTTTAAATGGCACCCAGAATTATGTTGCACGAAGCCCAATTTCACATCATTCTGGGTTCATTTGTGTGAAAACAAGGTCCAGTCAGGCTGAAACGTTACAGGAAGGTAGAATCTATTGAGTTGTAAGTGATCTGAACGTTTCATGATGATAGCACTTTCCTAAGGGGGTCAAACGATGTCCCAAAGGTCACCGGATCTGGTGTCAATTTAAAGAAGTAGTCCAGTTACACATTTGTGGGCTTATAACTTGGCTTCTGAATGTCCTAGAGAGATCAGATTTGTTTTAATGTAGTCCAATCAACAGCCCCTACAACCACAAAAAGGAATTGAGTCATTAGCACTTATGGTTTGTAAATGGCACCCAGAATTATGTTGCACGAAGCACAATTTCACATCATTCTGGGTCCATTTGTGTGAAAACAAGGTCCAATCAGGCTGAAACGTTACAGGAAGGTAGAATCTACTGAGTTGTAAGTGATCTGACCGTTTCATGATGATAGCACTTTCCTAAGGTGGTCAAACCATGTCCCAAAGGTCACCGGATCTGGTGTCACTTTAAAGAAGTAGTCCAGTTACACATTTATTGGCTTATAACTTGGCTTCTGAATGTCCTAGAGAGATCATGTTTGTTTTAGGGTACTCCAATCAACAGCCCCTACAACCACAAAAAGGAATGGAGTCATTAGCACTTATGGTTTTTAAATGGCATCCAGAATTATGTTGCACGAAGCACAATTTCACATCATTCTGGGTTCATTTGTGTGAAAACAAGGTCCAATCAGGCTGAAACGTTACAGGAAGGTAGAATCTATTGAGTTGTAAGTGATCTGAACGTTTCATGATGATAGCACTTTCCTAAGGGGGTCAAACCATGTCCCAAAGGTCACCGGATCTGGTGTCAATTTAAAGAAGTAGTCCAGTTACACATTTGTGGGCTTATAACTTGGCTTCTGAATGTCCTAGAGAGATCAGGTTTGTTTTAGTGTACTCCAGTCAACAGCCCCTACAACCACAAAAAGGAATGGAGTCATTAGCACTTATGGTTTGTAAATGGCACCCAGAATTATGTTGCACGAAGCAAAATTTCACATCATTCTGGGTTCATTTGTGTGAAAACAAGGTCCAATCAGGCTGAAACGTTACAGGAAGGTAGAATCTATTGAGTTGTAAGTGATCTGAACATTTCATGATGATAGCACTTTCCTAAGGGGGTCAAACCATGTCCCAAAGGTCACCGGATCTGGTGTAAATTTAAAGAAGTTGTCCAGTTACACATTTGTGGGCTTATAACTTGGCTTCTGAATGTCCTAGAGCAATCAGGTTTGTTTTAGTGTACTCCAATCAACAGCCCCTACAACCACAAAAAGGAATGGAGACATTAGCACTTATGGTTTTTAAATGGCACCCAGAATTATGTTGCACGAAGCACAATTTCACATCATTCTGGGTTCATTTGTGTGAAAACAAGGTCCAATCAGGCTGAAACGTTACAGGAAGGTAGAATCTATTGAGTTGTAAGTGATCTGAACGTTTCATGATGATAGCACTTTCCTAAGGGGGTCAACCCATGTCCCAAATGTCACCGGATCTGGTGTCAATTTAAAGAAGTAGTCCAGTTACACATTTGTGGGCTTATAACTTGGCTTCTGAATGTCCTAGAGAGATCAGGTTTGTTTTAATGTACTCCAATCAACAGCCCCTACAACCACAAAAAGGAATGGAGTCATTAGCACTTATGGTTTGTAAATGGCACCCAGAATTATGTTGCACGAAGCACAATTTCACATCATTCTGGGTTCATTTGTGTGAAAACAAGGTCCAATCAGGCTGAAACGTTACAGGAAGGTAGAATCTATTGAGTTGTAAGTGATCTGAACGTTTCATGATGATAGCACTTTCCTAAGGGGGTCAAACCATGTCCCAAAGGTCACCGGATCTGGTGTCAATTTAAAGAAGTAGTCCAGTTACACATTTGTGGGCTTATAACTTGGCTTCTGAATGTCCTAGAGAGATCAGGTTTGTTTTAGTGTACTCCAATCAACAGCCCCTACAACCACAAAAAGGAATAGAGTCATTAGCACTTATGGTTTGTAAATGGCACCCAGAATTATGTTGCACGAAGCAAAATTTCACATCATTCTGGGTTCATTTGTGTGAAAACAAGGTCCAATCAGGCTGAAACGTTACAGGAAGGTAGAATCTATTGAGTTGTAAGTGATCTGAACATTTCATGATGATAGCACTTTCCTAAGGGGGTCAAACCATGTCCCAAAGGTCACCGGATCTGGTGTAAATTTAAAGAAGTTGTCCAGTTACACATTTGTGGGCTTATAACTTGGCTTCTGAATGTCCTAGAGCGATCAGGTTTGTTTTAGTGTACTCCAATCAACAGCCCCTACAACCACAAAAAGGAATGGAGACATTAGCACTTATGGTTTTTAAATGGCACCCAGAATTATGTTGCACGAAGCACAATTTCACATCATTCTGGGTTCATTTGTGTGAAAACAAGGTCCAATCAGGCTGAAACGTTACAGGAAGGTAGAATCTATTGAGTTGTAAGTGATCTGAACGTTTCATGATGATAGCACTTTCCTAAGGGGGTCAAACCATGTCCCAAAGGTCACCGGATCTGGTGTCACTTTAAAGAAGTAGTCCAGTTACACATTTGTGGGCTTACAACTTGGCTTCTGAATGTCCTAGAGAGGTCAGGTTTGTTTTATTGTACTCCAATCAACAGCCCCTACAACCACAAAAAGGAATGGAGACATTAGCACTTATGGTTTGTAAATGGCACCCAGAATTATGTTGCACGAAGCACAATTTCACATCATTCTGGGTCCATTTGTGTGAAAACAAGGTCCAATCAGGCTGAAACGCTACAAGAAGGTAGAATCTATTGAGTTGTAAGTGATCTGAACGTTTCAAGATGATCGCACATTCCTATAGGGGGTAAAACCATGTCCCAAAGGTCATCGGGCCTGGTGTCACTTTAAAGATGTAGTCCATTTACACCTTTGTGGGCTTATAACTTGGCTTCTGAATGTCCTAGAGAGGTTAGGTTTGTTTTAGTGTACTCCAATCAAAAGCCCCTACAACCACAAAAAGGAATGGAGTCATTAGCACTTATGGTTTGTAAATGGCACCCAGAATTATGTTGCACGAAGCACAATTTCACATCATTCTGGGTTCATTTGTGTGAAAACAAGGTCCAATCAGGCTGAAACGTTACAGGAAGGTAGAATCTATTGAGTTGTAAGTGATCTGAACGTTTCATGATGATAGCACTTTCCTAAGGGGGTCAAACCATGTCCCAAAGGTCACCGGATCTGGTGTCAATTTAAAGAAGTAGTCCAGTTACACATTTGTGGGCTTATAACTTGGCTTCTGAATGTCCTAGAGAGATCAGGTTTGTTTTAGTGTACTCCAATCAACAGCCCCTACAACCACAAAAAGGAATGGAGTCATTAGCACTTATGGTTTGTAAATGGCACCCAGAATTATGTTGCACAAAGCAAAATTTCACATCATTCTGGGTTCATTTGTGTGAAAACAAGGTCCAATCAGGCTGAAACGTTACAGGAAGGTAGAATCTATTGAGTTGTAAGTGATCTGAACATTTCATGATGATAGCACTTTCCTAAGGGGGTCAAACCATGTCCCAAAGGTCACCGGATCTGGTGTAAATTTAAAGAAGTTGTCCAGTTACACATTTGTGGGCTTATAACTTGGCTTCTGAATGTCCTAGAGCGATCAGGTTTGTTTTAGTGTACTCCAATCAACAGCCCCTACAACCACAAAAAGGAATGGAGACATTAGCACTTATGGTTTTTAAATGGCACCCAGAATTATGTTGCACGAAGCACAATTTCACATCATTTTGGGTTCATTTGTGTGAAAACAAGGTCCAATCAGGCTGAAACGTTACAGGATGGTAGAATCTATTGAGTTGTAAGTGATCTGAACGTTTCATGATGATAGCACTTTCCTAAGGGGGTCAAACCATGTCCCAAAGGTCACCGGATCTGGTGTCACTTTAAAGAAGTAGTCCAGTTACACATTTGTGGGCTTACAACTTGGCTTCTGAATGTCCTAGAGAGGTCAGGTTTGTTTTATTGTACTCCAATCAACAGCCCCTACAACCACAAAAAGGAATGGAGACATTAGCACTTATGGTTTGTAAATGGCACCCAGAATTATGTTGCACGAAGCACAATTTCACATCATTCTGGGTCCATTTGTGTGAAAACAAGGTCCAATCAGGCTGAAACGTTACAAGAAGGTAGAATCTATTGAGTTGTAAGTGATCTGAACGTTTAATGATGATCGCACATTCCTATAGGGGGTCAAACCATGTCCCAAAGGTCACCGGGCCTGGTGTCACTTTAAAGAAGTAGTCCAGTTACACCTTTGTGGGCTTATAACTTGGCTTCTGAATGTCCTAGAGAGGTCAGGTTTGTTTTAGTGTACTCCAATCAACAGCCCCTACAACCACAAAAAGTAATGGAGTCATTAGCACTTATGGTTTGTAAATGGCACCCAGAATTATGTTGCACGAAGCACAATTTCACATCATTCTGTGTTCATTTGTGTGAAAACAAGGTCCAATCAGGCTGAAACGTTACAGGAAGGTAGAATCTATTGAGTTGTAAGTGATCTGAACGTTTCATGATGATAGCACTTTCCTAAGGGGGTCAACCCATGTCCCAAAGGTCACCGGATCTGGTGTCACTTTAAAGAAGTAGTCCAGTTACACATTTGTGGGCTTATAACTTGGCTTCTGAATGTCCTAGAGAGGTCAGGTTTGTTTTAGTGTACTCCAATCAACAGAAGCTACAACCACAAAAAGGAATGGAGACATTAGCACTTATGGTTTTTAAATGGCACCCAGAATTATGTTGCACGAAGCACAATTTCACATCATTCTGGGTTCATTTGTGTGAAAACAAGGTCCAATCAGGCTGAAACGTTACAGGAAGGTAGAATCTTTTGAGTTGTAAGTGATCTGAACGTTTCATGATGATCGAACATTCCTATTGGGTGTCAAACCATGTCCCAAAGGTCACCGGTCCTGGTGTCACTTTAAAGAAGTAGTCCAGTTACACCTTTGTGGGCTTATAACTTGGCTTCTGAATGTCCTAGAGAGGTCAGGTTTGTTTTAGTGTACTCCAATCAACAGCCCCTACAACCACAAAAAGGAATGGCGTCATTAGCACTTATGGTTTTTAAATGGCACCCAGAATTATGTTGCACGAAGCCCAATTTCACATCATTCTGGGTTCATTTGTGTGAAAACAAGGTCCAGTCAGGCTGAAACGTTACAGGAAGGTAGAATCTATTGAGTTGTAAGTGATCTGAACGTTTCATGATGATAGCACTTTCCTAAGGGGGTCAAACAATGTCCCAAAGGTCACCGGATCTGGTGTCAATTTAAAGAAGTAGTCCAGTTACATGGGCTTATAACTTGGCTTCTGAATGTCCTAGAGAGATCAGGTTTGTTTTAATGTACTCCAATAAACAGCCCCTACAACCACAAAAAGGAATGGAGTCATTAGCACTTATGGTTTGTAAATGGCACCCAGAATTACATTGCACGAAGCACAATTTCACATCATTCTGGGTCCATTTGTGTGAAAACAAGGTCCAATCAGGCTGAAATGTTACAAGAAGGTAGAATCTATTGAGTTGTAAGTGATCTGAACGTTTCATGATGATCGCACATTCCTATAGGGGGTC
This sequence comes from Nothobranchius furzeri, assembly GCF_043380555.1. Classification (NCBI taxonomy): domain Eukaryota; kingdom Metazoa; phylum Chordata; class Actinopteri; order Cyprinodontiformes; family Nothobranchiidae; genus Nothobranchius; species Nothobranchius furzeri. The sequence continues at coordinate 16,531,932 of NC_091749.1, read as the reverse complement.
AAACCATGTCCCAAAGGTCACCGGGCCTGGTGTCACTTTAAAGAAGTAGTCCAGTTACACCTTTGTGGGCTTATAACTTGGCTTCTGAATGTCCTAGAGAGGTCAGGTTTGTTTTAGTGTACTCCAATCAACAGCCCCTACAGCCACAAAAAGGAATGGAGTCATTAGCACTTATGGTTTGTAAATGGCACCCAGAATTATGTTGCACGAAGTACAATTTCACATCATTCTGGGTCCATTTGTGTTAAAACAAGGTCCACTCAGGCTGAAACGTTACAGGAAGGTAGAATCTATTGAGTTTTAAGTGATCTGAACGTTTCATGATGATAGCACTTTCCTAAGGGGGTCAAACCATGTCCCAAAGGTCACCGGATCTGGTGTCAATTTAAAGAAGTAGTCCAGTTACACATTTGTGGGCTTATAACTTGGCTTCTGAATGTCCTAGAGAGATCAGGTTTGTTTTAGTATACTCCAATCAACAGCCCCTACAACCACAAAAAGGAATGGAGTCATTAGCACTTATGGTTTTTAAATGGCACCCAGAATTATGTTGCACGAAGCACAATTTCACATCATTCTGGGTTCATTTGTGTGAAAACAAGGTCCAATCAGGCTGAAACATTACAGGTTAGTTTTAGTGTACTCCAATCAACAGCCCCTACAACCCCAAAAAGGAATGGAGACATTAGCACTTATGGTTTTTAAATGGCACCCAGAATTATGTTGCACGAAGCACATTTTCACATCATTCTGGGTCCATTTGTGTGAAAACAAGGTCCAATCAGGCTGAAACGTTACAGGAAGGTAGAATCTACTGAGTTGTAAGTGATCTGAACTTTTCATGATGACAGCACTTTCCTAAGGGGGTCAAACCATGTCCCAAAGGTCACCGGATCTGGTGTCACTTTAAAGAAGTAGTCCAGTTACACATTTGTGGGCTTATAACTTGGCTTCTGAATGTCCTAGAGAGATAATGTTTGTTTTAGGGTACTCCAATCAACAGCCCCTACAACCACAAAAAGGAATGGAGTCATTAACACTTATGGTTTTTAAATGGCCCCCAGAATTATGTTGCACGAAGCACAATTTCACATCATTCTGGGTTCATTTGTGTGAAAACAAGGTCCAATCAGGCTGAAACGTTACAGGAAGGTAGAATCTATTGAGTTGTAAGTGATCTGAACGTTTCATGATGATAGCACTTTCCTAAGGGGGTCAACCCATGTCCCAAAGGTCACCGGATCTGGTGTCAATTTAAAGAAGTAGTCCAGTTACACATTTGTGGGCTTATAACTTGGCTTCTGAATGTCCTAGAGAGATCAGGTTTGTTTTAATGTACACCAATCAACAGCCGCTACAACCACAAAAAGGAATGGAGTCATTAGCACTTATGGTTTGTAAATGGCACCCAGAATTATGTTGCACGAAGCACAATTTCACATCATTCTGGGTTCATTTGTGTGAAAACAAGGTCCAATCAGGCTGAAACGTTACAGGAAGGTAGAATCTATTGAGTTGTAAGTGATCTGAACGTTTCAAGATGATAGCACTTTCCTAAGGGGGTCAAACCATGTCCCAAAGGTCACCAGATCTGGTGTCAATTTAAAGAAGTAGTCCAGTTACACATTTGTGGGCTTATAACTTGGCTTCTGAATGTCCTAGAGAGATCAGGTTTGTTTTAGTATACTCCAATCAACAGCCCCTACAACCACAAAAAGGAATGGAGTCATTAGCACTTATGGTTTTTAAATGGCACCCAGAATTATGTTGCACGAAGCCCAACTTCACATCATTCTGGGTTCATTTGTGTGAAAACAAGGTCCAGTCAGGCTGAAACGTTACAGGAAGGTAGAATCTATTGAGTTGTAAGTGATCTGAACGTTTCATGATGATAGCACTTTCCTAAGGGGGTCAAACCATGTCCCAAAGGTCACCGGATCTGGTGTCACTTTAAAGAAGTAGTCCAGTTACACATTTGTGGGCTTATAACTTGGCTTCTGAATGTCCTAGAGAGGTCAGGTTTGTTTTATTGTACTCCAATCAACAGCCCCTACAACCACAAAAAGGAATGGAGTCATTAACACTTATGGTTTTTAAATGGCACCCAGAATTATGTTGCACGAAGCACAATTTCACATCATTCTGGGTTCATTTGTGTGAAAACAAGGTCCAGTCAGGCTGAAACGTTACAGGAAGGTAGAATCTATTGAGTTGTAAGTGATCTGAACGTTTCATGATGATAGCACTTTCCTAAGGGGGTCAACCCATGTCCCAAAGGTCACCGGATCTGGTGTCAATTTAAAGAAGTAGACCAGTTACACATTTGTGGGCTTATAACTTGGCTTCTGAATGTCCTAGAGAGATCAGGTTTGTTTTAATGTACTCCAATCAACAGCCCCTACAACCACAAAAAGGAATGGAGTCATTAGCACTTATGGTTTGTAAATGGCACCCAGAATTATGTTGCACGAAGCACAATTTCACATCATTCTGGGTTCATTTGTGTGAAAACAAGGTCCAATCAGGCTGAAACGTTACAGGAAGGTAGAATCTATTGAGTTGTAAGTGATCTGAACGTTTCATGATGATAGCACTTTCCTAAGGGGGTCAAACCATGTCCCAAAGGTCACCGGATCTTGTGTCAATTTAAAGAAGTAGTCCAGTTACACATTTGTGGGCTTATAACTTGGCTTCTGAATGTCCTAGAGAGATCAGGTTTGTTTTAGTGTACTCCAATCAACAGCCCCTACAACCACAAAAAGGAATGGAGTCATTAGCACTTATGGTTTGTAAATGGCACCCAGAATTATGTTGCACGAAGCACAATTTCACATCATTCTGGGTTCATTTGTGTGAAAACAAGGTCCAATCAGGCTGAAACGTTACAGGAAGGTAGAATCTATTGAGTTGTAAGTGATCTGAACGTTTCAAGATGATAGCACTTTCCTAAGGGGGTCAAACCATGTCCCAAAGGTCACCGGATCTGGTGTCAATTTAAAGAAGTAGTCCAGTTACACATTTGTGGGCTTATAACTTGGCTTCTGAATGTCCTAGAGAGATCAGGTTTGTTTTAGTATACTCCAATCAACAGCCCCTACAACCACAAAAAGAAATGGAGTCATTAGCACTTATGGTTTTTAAATGGCACCCAGAATTATGTTGCACGAAGCCCAACTTCACATCATTCTGGGTTCATTTGTGTGAAAACAAGGTCCAGTCAGGCTGAAACGTTACAGGAAGGTAGAATCTATTGAGTTGTAAGTGATCTGAACGTTTCATGATGATAGCACTTTCCTAAGGGGGTCAAACCATGTCCCAAAGGTCACCGGATCTGGTGTCACTTTAAAGAAGTAGTCCAGTTACACATTTGTGGGCTTATAGCTTGGCTTCTGAATGTCCTAGAGAGGTCAGGTTTGTTTTGGTGTACTCCAATCAACAGTCCCTACAACCACAAAAAGGAATGGAGTCATTAGCACTTATGGTTTGTAAATGGCACCCAGAATTATGTTGCACAAAGCACAATTTCACATCATTCTGGGTCCATTTGTGTGAAAACAAGGGCCAATCAGGCTGAAACGTTACAAGAAGGTAGAATCTATTGAGTTGTAAGTGATCTGAACGTTTCATGATGATCGCACATTGCTATAGGGGGTCAAACCATGTCCCAAAGGTCACCGGGCCTGGTGTCACTTTAAAGAAGTAGTACAGTTACACCTTTGTGGGCTTATAACTTGGCTTCTGAATGTCATAGAGAGGTCAGGTTTGTTTAAGTGTACTCCAATAAACAGCCCCTACAACCACAAAAAGGAATGGAGTCATTAGCACTTATGGTTTGTAAATGGCACCCAGAATTATGTTGCACGAAGCACAATTTCACATCATTCTGGGTCCATTTGTATGAAAACAAGGTCCAGTCAGGCTGAAACGTTACAGGAAGGTAGAATCTATTGAGTTGTAAGTGATCTGAACGTTTCATGATGATAGCACTTTCCTAAGGGGGTCAAACCATGTCCCAAAGGTCACCGGATCTGGTGTCACTTTAAAGAAGTAGTCCAGTTACACATTTGTGGGCTTATAGCTTGGCTTCTGAATGTCCTAGAGAGATCAGGTTTGTTTTAGTATACTCCAATCAACAGCCCCTACAACCACAAAAAGGAATGGAGTTATTAGCACTTATGGTTTTTAAATGGCACCCAGAATTATGTTGCACGAAGCCCAACTTCACATCATTCTGGGTTCATTTGTGTGAAAACAAGGTCCAGTCAGGCTGAAACGTTACAGGAAGGTAGAATCTATTGAGTTGTAAGTGATCTGAACGTTTCATGATGATAGCACTTTCCTAAGGGGGTCAAACCATGTCCCAAAGGTCACCGGATCTGGTGTCACTTTAAAGAAGTAGTCCAGTTACACATTTGTGGGCTTATAGCTTGGCTTCTGAATGTCCTAGAGAGGTCAGGTTTGTTTTTGTGTACTCCAATCAACAGTCCCTACAACCACAAAAAGGAATGGAGTCATTAGCACTTATGGTTTGTAAATGGCACCCAGAATTATGTTGCACGAAGCACAATTTCACATCATTCTGGGTCCATTTGTGTGAAAACAAGGTCCAATCAGGCTGAAACGTTACAAGAAGGTAGAATCTATTGAGTTGTAAGTGATCTGAACGTTTCATGATGATCGCACATTCCTATAGGGGGTCAAACCATGTCCCAAAGGTCACCGGGCCTGGTGTCACTTTAAAGAAGTAGTACAGTTACACCTTTGTGGGCTTATAACTTGGCTTCTGAATGTCATAGAGAGGTCAGGTTTGTTTAAGTGTACTCCAATAAACAGCCCCTAAAACCACAAAAAGGAATGGAGTCATTAGCACTTATGGTTTGTAAATGGCACCCAGAATTATGTTGCACGAAGCACAATTTCACATCATTCTGGGTCCATTTGTATGAAAACAAGGTCCAATCAGGCTGAAACGTTACAGGAAGGTAGAATCTATTGAGGTGTAAGTGATCTGAACGTTTCATGATGCTAGCACTTTCCTAAGGGGGTCAAACCATGTCCCAAAGGTCACCGGATCTGGTGTCAATTTAAAGAAGTAGTCCAGTTACACATTTGTGGGCTTATAACTTGGCTTCTGAATGTCCTAGAGAGATCAAGTTTGTTTTAGTATACTCCAATCAACAGCCCCTACAACCACAAAAAGGAATGGAGTCATTAGCACTTATGGTTTTTAAATGGCACCCAGAATTATGTTGCACAAAGCACAATTTCACATCATTCTGAGTTCATTTGTGTGAAAACAAGGTCCAATCAGGCTGAAACGTTACAGGAAGGTAGAATCTATTGAGGTGTAAGTGATCTGAACGTTTCACGATGATAGCTTTCCTAAGGGGGTCAAACCATGTCCCAAAGTTCACCGGATCTGGTGTCAATTTAAAGAAGTAGTCCAGTTACACATTTGTGGGCTTATAACTTGGCTTCTGAATGTCCTAGAGAGATCAGGTTTGTTTTAGTGTACTCCAATCAACAGCCCCTACAACCACAAAAAGGAATGGAGTCATTAGCACTTATGGTTTGTAAATGGCACCCAGAATTATGTTGCACGAAGCACAATTTCACATCATTCTGGGTTCATTTGTGTGAAAACAAGGTCCAATCAGGCTGAAACGTTACAAGAAGGTAGAATCTATTGAGTTGTAAGTGATCTGAACGTTTAATGATGATCGCACATTCCTATAGGGGGTCAAACCATGTCCCAAAGGTCACCGGGCCTGGTGTCACTTTAAAGAAGTAGTCCAGTTACACCTTTGTGGGCTTATAACTTGGCTTCTGAATGTCCTAGAGAGATCAGGTTTGTTTTAGTATACTCCAATCAACAGCCCCTACAACCACAAAAAGGAATGGAGTCATTAGCACTTATGGTTTTTAAATGGCACCCAGAATTATGTTGCACGAAGCCCAACTTCACATCATTCTGGGTTCATTTGTGTGAAAACAAGGTCCAGTCAGGCTGAAACGTTACAGGAAGGTAGAATCTATTGAGTTGTAAGTGATCTGAACGTTTCATGATGATAGCACTTTCCTAAGGGGGTCAAACCATGTCCCAAAGGTCACCGGATCTGGTGTCACTTTAAAGAAGTAGTCCAGTTACACATTTGTGGGCTTATAGCTTGGCTTCTGAATGTCCTAGAGAGGTCAGGTTTGTTTTTGTGTACTCCAATCAACAGTCCCTACAACCACAAAAAGGAATGGAGTCATTAGCACTTATGGTTTGTAAATGGCACCCAGAATTATGTTGCACGAAGCACAATTTCACATCATTCTGGGTCCATTTGTGTGAAAACAAGGTCCAATCAGGCTGAAACGTTACAAGAAGGTAGAATCTATTGAGTTGTAAGTGATCTGAACGTTTCATGATGATCGCACATTCCTATAGGGGGTCAAACCATGTCCCAAAGGTCACCGGGCCTGGTGTCACTTTAAAGAAGTAGTACAGTTACACCTTTGTGGGCTTATAACTTGGCTTCTGAATGTCATAGAGAGGTCAGGTTTGTTTAAGTGTACTCCAATAAACAGCCCCTAAAACCACAAAAAGGAATGGAGTCATTAGCACTTATGGTTTGTAAATGGCACCCAGAATTATGTTGCACGAAGCACAATTTCACATCATTCTGGGTCCATTTGTATGAAAACAAGGTCCAATCAGGCTGAAACGTTACAGGAAGGTAGAATCTATTGAGGTGTAAGTGATCTGAACGTTTCATGATGCTAGCACTTTCCTAAGGGGGTCAAACCATGTCCCAAAGGTCACCGGATCTGGTGTCAATTTAAAGAAGTAGTCCAGTTACACATTTGTGGGCTTATAACTTGGCTTCTGAATGTCCTAGAGAGATCAAGTTTGTTTTAGTATACTCCAATCAACAGCCCCTACAACCACAAAAAGGAATGGAGTCATTAGCACTTATGGTTTTTAAATGGCACCCAGAATTATGTTGCACAAAGCACAATTTCACATCATTCTGAGTTCATTTGTGTGAAAACAAGGTCCAATCAGGCTGAAACGTTACAGGAAGGTAGAATCTATTGAGGTGTAAGTGATCTGAACGTTTCACGATGATAGCTTTCCTAAGGGGGTCAAACCATGTCCCAAAGTTCACCGGATCTGGTGTCAATTTAAAGAAGTAGTCCAGTTACACATTTGTGGGCTTATAACTTGGCTTCTGAATGTCCTAGAGAGATCAGGTTTGTTTTAGTGTACTCCAATCAACAGCCCCTACAACCACAAAAAGGAATGGAGTCATTAGCACTTATGGTTTGTAAATGGCACCCAGAATTATGTTGCACGAAGCACAATTTCACATCATTCTGGGTTCATTTGTGTGAAAACAAGGTCCAATCAGGCTGAAACGTTACAAGAAGGTAGAATCTATTGAGTTGTAAGTGATCTGAACGTTTAATGATGATCGCACATTCCTATAGGGGGTCAAACCATGTCCCAAAGGTCACCGGGCCTGGTGTCACTTTAAAGAAGTAGTCCAGTTACACCTTTGTGGGCTTATAACTTGGCTTCTGAATGTCCTAGAGAGGTCAGGTTTGTTTTAGTGTACTCCAATCAACAGCCCCTACAACCACAAAAAGGAATGGAGTCATTAGCACTTATGGTTTGTAAATGGCACCCAGAATTATGTTGCACGAAGCACAATTTCACATCATTCTGGGTTCATTTGTGTGAAAACAAGGTCCAATCAGGCTGAAACGTTACAAGAAGGTAGAATCTATTGAGTTGTAAGTGATCTGAACGTTTCATGATGATCGAACATTCCTATAGGGGGTCAAACCATGTCCCAAAGGTCACCGGGCCTGGTGTCACTTTAAAGAAGTAGTCCAGTTACACCTTTGTGGGCTTATAACTTGGCTTCTGAATGTCCTAGAGAGGTCAGGTTTGTTTTAGTGTACTCCAATCAACAGCCCCTACAACCACAAAAAGGAATGGAGTCATTAGCACTTATGGTTTTTAAATGGCACCCAGAATTATGTTGCACGAAGCACAATTTCACATCATTCTGGGTTCATTTGTGTGAAAACAAGGTCCAATCAGGCTGAAACATTACAGGTTTGTTTTAGTGTACTCCAATCAACAGCCCCTACAACCACAAAAAGGAATGGAGACATTAGCACTTATGGTTTTTAAATGGCACCCAGAATTATGTTGCACGAAGCACAATTTCACATCATTCTGGGTCCATTTGTGTGAAAACAAGGTCCAATCAGGCTGAAACGTTACAGGAAGGTAGAATCTACTGAGTTGTAAGTGATCTGACCGTTTCATGATGATAGCACTTTCCTAAGGGGGTCAAACCATGTCCCAAAGGTCACCGGATCTGGTGTCACTTTAAAGAAGTAGTCCAGTTACACATTTGTGGGCTTATAACTTGGCTTCTGAATGTCCTAGAGAGATCATGTTTGTTTTAGGGTACTCCAATCAACAGCCCCTACAACCACAAAAAGGAATGGAGTCATTAGAACTTATGGTTTTTAAATGGCACCCAGAATTATGTTGCACGAAGCACAATTTCACATCATTCTGGGTTCATTTGTGTGAAAACAAGGTCCAATCAGGCTGAAACGTTACAGGAAGGTAGAATCTATTGAGTTGTAAGTGATCTGAACGTTTCATGATGATAGCACTTTCCTAAGGGGGTCAAACCATGTCCCAAAGATCACCGGATCTGGTGTCAATTTTAAAGAGGTAGTCCAGTTACACATTTGTGGGCTTATAACTTGTTGCACGAAGCAAAATTTCACATCATTCTGGGTTCATTTGTGTGAAAACAAGGTCCAATCAGGCTGAAACGTTACAGGAAGGTAGAATCTACTGAGTTGTAAGTGATCTGAACGTTTCATGATGATAGCACTTTCCTAAGGGGGTCAAACCATGTCCCAAAGGTCACCGGATCTGGTGTCAATTTAAAGAAGTAGTCCAGTTACACATTTGTGGGCTTATAACTTGGCTTCTGAATGTCCTAGAGAGATCAAGTTTGTTTTAGTGTACTCCAATCAACAGCCCCTACAACCACAAAAAGGAATTGAGTCATTAGCCCTTATAGTTTTTAAATGGCACCCATAATTATGTTGCACGAAGCACAATTTCACATCATTCTGGGTTCATTTGTGTGAAAACAAGGTCCAATCAGGCTGAAACGCTAGAAGAAGGTAGAATCTATTGAGTTGTAAGTGATCTGAACGTTTCAAGATGATCGCACATTCCTATAGGGGGTAAAACCATGTCCCAAAGGTCACCGGGCCTGGTGTCAATTTAAAGAAGTAGTCCAGTTACACCTTTGTGGGCTTATAACTTGGCTTCTGAATGTCCTAGAGAGATCAGGTTTGTTTTAGGGTACTCCAATCAACAGCCCCTACAACCACAAAAATGAATGGAGTCATTAGCACTTATGGTTTGTAAATGGCACCCAGAATTATGTTGCACGAAGCACAATTTCACATCATTCTGGGTCCATTTGTATGAAAACAAGGTCCAATCAGGCTGAAACGTTACAGGAAGGTAGAATCTATTGAGGTGTAAGTGATCTGAACGTTTCATGATGCTAGCACTTTCCTAAGGGGGTCAAACCATGTCCCAAAGGTCACCGGATCTGGTGTCAATTTAAAGAAGTAGTCCAGTTACACATTTGTGGGCTTATAACTTGGCTTCTGAATGTCCTAGAGAGATCAAGTTTGTTTTAGTATACTCCAATCAACAGCCCCTACAACCACAAAAAGGAATGGAGTCATTAGCACTTATGGTTTTTAAATGGCACCCAGAATTATGTTGCACAAAGCACAATTTCACATCATTCTGAGTTCATTTGTGTGAAAACAAGGTCCAATCAGGCTGAAACGTTACAGGAAGGTAGAATCTATTGAGGTGTAAGTGATCTGAACGTTTCACGATGATAGCTTTCCTAAGGGGGTCAAACCATGTCCCAAAGTTCACCGGATCTGGTGTCAATTTAAAGAAGTAGTCCAGTTACACATTTGTGGGCTTATAACTTGGCTTCTGAATGTCCTAGAGAGATCAGGTTTGTTTTAGTGTACTCCAATCAACAGCCCCTACAACCACAAAAAGGAATGGAGTCATTAGCACTTATGGTTTGTAAATGGCACCCAGAATTATGTTGCACGAAGCACAATTTCACATCATTCTGGGTTCATTTGTGTGAAAACAAGGTCCAATCAGGCTGAAACGTTACAAGAAGGTAGAATCTATTGAGTTGTAAGTGATCTGAACGTTTAATGATGATCGCACATTCCTATAGGGGGTCAAACCATGTCCCAAAGGTCACCGGGCCTGGTGTCACTTTAAAGAAGTAGTCCAGTTACACCTTTGTGGGCTTATAACTTGGCTTCTGAATGTCCTAGAGAGGTCAGGTTTGTTTTAGTGTACTCCAATCAACAGCCCCTACAACCACAAAAAGGAATGGAGTCATTAGCACTTATGGTTTGTAAATGGCACCCAGAATTATGTTGCACGAAGCACAATTTCACATCATTCTGGGTTCATTTGTGTGAAAACAAGGTCCAATCAGGCTGAAACGTTACAAGAAGGTAGAATCTATTGAGTTGTAAGTGATCTGAACGTTTCATGATGATCGAACATTCCTATAGGGGGTCAAACCATGTCCCAAAGGTCACCGGGCCTGGTGTCACTTTAAAGAAGTAGTCCAGTTACACCTTTGTGGGCTTATAACTTGGCTTCTGAATGTCCTAGAGAGGTCAGGTTTGTTTTAGTGTACTCCAATCAACAGCCCCTACAACCACAAAAAGGAATGGAGTCATTAGCACTTATGGTTTTTAAATGGCACCCAGAATTATGTTGCACGAAGCACAATTTCACATCATTCTGGGTTCATTTGTGTGAAAACAAGGTCCAATCAGGCTGAAACATTACAGGTTTGTTTTAGTGTACTCCAATCAACAGCCCCTACAACCACAAAAAGGAATGGAGACATTAGCACTTATGGTTTTTAAATGGCACCCAGAATTATGTTGCACGAAGCACAATTTCACATCATTCTGGGTCCATTTGTGTGAAAACAAGGTCCAATCAGGCTGAAACGTTACAGGAAGGTAGAATCTACTGAGTTGTAAGTGATCTGACCGTTTCATGATGATAGCACTTTCCTAAGGGGGTCAAACCATGTCCCAAAGGTCACCGGATCTGGTGTCACTTTAAAGAAGTAGTCCAGTTACACATTTGTGGGCTTATAACTTGGCTTCTGAATGTCCTAGAGAGATCATGTTTGTTTTAGGGTACTCCAATCAACAGCCCCTACAACCACAAAAAGGAATGGAGTCATTAGAACTTATGGTTTTTAAATGGCACCCAGAATTATGTTGCACGAAGCACAATTTCACATCATTCTGGGTTCATTTGTGTGAAAACAAGGTCCAATCAGGCTGAAACGTTACAGGAAGGTAGAATCTATTGAGTTGTAAGTGATCTGAACGTTTCATGATGATAGCACTTTCCTAAGGGGGTCAAACCATGTCCCAAAGATCACCGGATCTGGTGTCAATTTTAAAGAAGTAGTCCAGTTACACATTTGTGGGCTTATAACTTGTTGCACGAAGCAAAATTTCACATCATTCTGGGTTCATTTGTGTGAAAACAAGGTCCAATCAGGCTGAAACGTTACAGGAAGGTAGAATCTACTGAGTTGTAAGTGATCTGAACGTTTCATGATGATAGCACTTTCCTAAGGGGGTCAAACCATGTCCCAAAGGTCACCGGATCTGGTGTCAATTTAAAGAAGTAGTCCAGTTACACATTTGTGGGCTTATAACTTGGCTTCTGAATGTCCTAGAGAGATCAAGTTTGTTTTAGTGTACTCCAATCAACAGCCCCTACAACCACAAAAAGGAATTGAGTCATTAGCCCTTATAGTTTTTAAATGGCACCCATAATTATGTTGCACGAAGCACAATTTCACATCATTCTGGGTTCATTTGTGTGAAAACAAGGTCCAATCAGGCTGAAACGCTAGAAGAAGGTAGAATCTATTGAGTTGTAAGTGATCTGAACGTTTCAAGATGATCGCACATTCCTATAGGGGGTAAAACCATGTCCCAAAGGTCACCGGGCCTGGTGTCAATTTAAAGAAGTAGTCCAGTTACACATTTGTGGGCTTATAACTTGGCTTCTGAATGTCCTAGAGAGATCAGGTTTGTTTTAGTGTACTCCAATCAACAGCCCCTACAACCACAAAAAGGAATGGAGTCATTAGCACTTATGGTTTGTAAATGGCACCCAGAATTATGTTGCACGAAGCACAATTTCACATCATTCTGGGTTCATTTGTGTGAAAACAAGGTCCAATCAGGCTGAAACGTTACAAGAAGGTAGAATCTATTGAGTTGTAAGTGATCTGAACGTTTAATGATGATCGCACATTCCTATAGGGGGTCAAACCATGTCCCAAAGGTCACCGGGCCTGGTGTCACTTTAAAGAAGTAGTCCAGTTACACCTTTGTGGGCTTATAACTTGGCTTCTGAATGTCCTAGAGAGGTCAGGTTTGTTTTAGTGTACTCCAATCAACAGCCCCTACAACCACAAAAAGGAATGGAGTCATTAGCACTTATGGTTTGTAAATGGCACCCAGAATTATGTTGCACGAAGCACAATTTCACATCATTCTGGGTTCATTTGTGTGAAAACAAGGTCCAATCAGGCTGAAACGTTACAAGAAGGTAGAATCTATTGAGTTGTAAGTGATCTGAACGTTTCATGATGATCGAACATTCCTATAGGGGGTCAAACCATGTCCCAAAGGTCACCGGGCCTGGTGTCACTTTAAAGAAGTAGTCCAGTTACACATTTGTGGGCTTATAACTTGGCTTCTGAATGTCCTAGAGAGATCATGTTTGTTTTAGGGTACTCCAATCAACAGCCCCTACAACCACAAAAAGGAATGGAGTCATTAGAACTTATGGTTTTTAAATGGCACCCAGAATTATGTTGCACGAAGCACAATTTCACATCATTCTGGGTTCATTTGTGTGAAAACAAGGTCCAATCAGGCTGAAACATTACAGGTTTGTTTTAGTGTACTCCAATCAACAGCCCCTACAACCACAAAAAGGAATGGAGACATTAGCACTTATGGTTTTTAAATGGCACCCAGAATTATGTTGCACGAAGCACAATTTCACATCATTCTGGGTTCATTTGTGTGAAAACAAGGTCCAATCAGGCTGAAACGTTACAGGAAGGTAGAATCTACTGAGTTGTAAGTGATCTGAACGTTTCATGATGATAGCACTTTCCTAAGGGGGTCAAACCATGTCCCAAAGGTCACCGGATCTGGTGTCAATTTAAAGAAGTAGTCCAGTTACACATTTGTGGGCTTATAACTTGGCTTCTGAATGTCCTAGAGAGATCAAGTTTGTTTTAGTGTACTCCAATCAACAGCCCCTACAACCACAAAAAGGAATTGAGTCATTAGCCCTTATAGTTTTTAAATGGCACCCATAATTATGTTGCACGAAGCACAATTTCACATCATTCTGGGTTCATTTGTGTGAAAACAAGGTCCAATCAGGCTGAAACGCTAGAAGAAGGTAGAATCTATTGAGTTGTAAGTGATCTGAACGTTTCAAGATGATCGCAAATTCCTATAGGGGGTAAAATCATGTCCCAAAGGTCACCGGGCCTGGTGTCAATTTAAAGAAGTAGTCCAGTTACACATTTGTGGGCTTATAACTTGGCTTCTGAATGTCCTAGAGAGATCAGGTTTGTTTTAGTGTACTCCAATCAACAGCCCCTACAACCACAAAAAGGAATGGAGTCATTAGCACTTATGGTTTGTAAATGGCACCCAGAATTATGTTGCACGAAGCACAATTTCACATCATTCTGGGTTCATTTGTGTGAAAACAAGGTCCAGTCAGGCTGAAACGTTACAAGAAGGTAGAATCTATTGAGTTGTAAGTGATCTGAACGTTTAATGATGATCGCACATTCCTATAGGGGGTCAAACCATGTCCCAAAGGTCACCGGGCCTGGTGTCACTTTAAAGAAGTAGTCCAGTTACACCTTTGTGGGCTTATAACTTGGCTTCTGAATGTCCTAGAGAGGTCAGGTTTGTTTTAGTGTACTCCAATCAACAGCCCCTACAACCACAAAAAGGAATGGAGTCATTAGCACTTATGGTTTGTAAATGGCACCCAGAATTATGTTGCACGAAGCACAATTTCACATCATTCTGGGTTCATTTGTGTGAAAACAAGGTCCAATCAGGCTGAAACGTTACAAGAAGGTAGAATCTATTGAGTTGTAAGTGATCTGAACGTTTCATGATGATCGAACATTCCTATAGGGGGTCAAACCATGTCCCAAAGGTCACCGGGCCTGGTGTCACTTTAAAGAAGTAGTCCAGTTACACCTTTGTGGGCTTATAACTTGGCTTCTGAATGTCCTAGAGAGGTCAGGTTTGTTTTAGTGTACTCCAATCAACAGCCCCTACAACCACAAAAAGGAATGGAGTCATTAGCACTTATGGTTTTTAAATGGCACCCAGAATTATGTTGCACGAAGCACAATTTCACATCATTCTGGGTTCATTTGTGTGAAAACAAGGTCCAATCAGGCTGAAACATTACAGGTTTGTTTTAGTGTACTCCAATCAACAGCCCCTACAACCACAAAAAGGAATGGAGACATTAGCACTTATGGTTTTTAAATGGCACCCAGAATTATGTTGCACGAAGCACAATTTCACATCATTCTGGGTCCATTTGTGTGAAAACAAGGTCCAATCAGGCTGAAACGTTACAGGAAGGTAGAATCTACTGAGTTGTAAGTGATCTGAACGTTTCATGATGATAGCACTTTCCTAAGGGGGTCAAACCATGTCCCAAAGATCACCGGATCTGGTGTCAATTTTAAAGAAGTAGTCCAGTTACACATTTGTGGGCTTATAACTTGTTGCACGAAGCAAAATTTCACATCATTCTGGGTTCATTTGTGTGAAAACAAGGTCCAATCAGGCTGAAACGTTACAGGAAGGTAGAATCTACTGAGTTGTAAGTGATCTGAACGTTTCATGATGATAGCACTTTCCTAAGGGGGTCAAACCATGTCCCAAAGGTCACCGGATCTGGTGTCAATTTAAAGAAGTAGTCCAGTTACACATTTGTGGGCTTATAACTTGGCTTCTGAATGTCCTAGAGAGATCAAGTTTGTTTTAGTGTACTCCAATCAACAGCCCCTACAACCACAAAAAGGAATGCAGTCATTAGCCCTTATAGTTTTTAAATGGCACCCAGAATTATGTTGCACGAAGCACAATTTCACATCATTCTGGGTTCATTTGTGTGAAAACAAGGTCCAATCAGGCTGAAACGCTAGAAGAAGGTAGAATCTATTGAGTTGTAAGTGATCTGAACGTTTCAAGATGATCGCACATTCCTATAGGGGGTAAAACCATGTCCCAAAGGTCACCGGGCCTGGTGTCAATTTAAAGAAGTAGTCCAGTTACACATTTGTGGGCTTATAACTTGGCTTCTGAATGTCCTAGAGAGATCAGGTTTGTTTTAGTGTACTCCAATCAACAGCCCCTACAACCACAAAAAGGAATGGAGTCATTAGCACTTATGGTTTGTAAATGGCACCCAGAATTATGTTGCACGAAGCACAATTTCACATCATTCTGGGTTCATTTGTGTGAAAACAAGGTCCAATCAGGCTGAAACGTTACAAGAAGGTAGAATCTATTGAGTTGTAAGTGATCTGAACGTTTAATGATGATCGCACATTCCTATAGGGGGTCAAACCATGTCCCAAAGGTCACCGGGCCTGGTGTCACTTTAAAGAAGTAGTCCAGTTACACCTTTGTGGGCTTATAACTTGGCTTCTGAATGTCCTAGAGAGGTCAGGTTTGTTTTAGTGTACTCCAATCAACAGCCCCTACAACCACAAAAAGGAATGGAGTCATTAGCACTTATGGTTTGTAAATGGCACCCAGAATTATGTTGCACGAAGCACAATTTCACATCATTCTGGGTTCATTTGTGTGAAAACAAGGTCCAATCAGGCTGAAACGTTACAAGAAGGTAGAATCTATTGAGTTGTAAGTGATCTGAACGTTTCATGATGATCGAACATTCCTATAGGGGGTCAAACCATGTCCCAAAGGTCACCGGGCCTGGTGTCACTTTAAAGAAGTAGTCCAGTTACACATTTGTGGGCTTATAACTTGGCTTCTGAATGTCCTAGAGAGATCATGTTTGTTTTAGGGTACTCCAATCAACAGCCCCTACAACCACAAAAAGGAATGGAGTCATTAGAACTTATGGTTTTTAAATGGCACCCAGAATTATGTTGCACGAAGCACAATTTCACATCATTCTGGGTTCATTTGTGTGAAAACAAGGTCCAATCAGGCTGAAACATTACAGGTTTGTTTTAGTGTACTCCAATCAACAGCCCCTACAACCACAAAAAGGAATGGAGACATTAGCACTTATGGTTTTTAAATGGCACCCAGAATTATGTTGCACGAAGCACAATTTCACATCATTCTGGGTCCATTTGTGTGAAAACAAGGTCCAATCAGGCTGAAACGTTACAGGAAGGTAGAATCTACTGAGTTGTAAGTGATCTGACCGTTTCATGATGATAGCACTTTCCTAAGGGGGTCAAACCATGTCCCAAAGGTCACCGGATCTGGTGTCACTTTAAAGAAGTAGTCCAGTTACACATTTGTGGGCTTATAACTTGGCTTCTGAATGTCCTAGAGAGATCATGTTTGTTTTAGGGTACTCCAATCAACAGCCCCTACAACCACAAAAAGGAATGGAGTCATTAGAACTTATGGTTTTTAAATGGCACCCAGAATTATGTTGCACGAAGCACAATTTCACATCATTCTGGGTTCATTTGTGTGAAAACAAGGTCCAATCAGGCTGAAACGTTACAGGAAGGTAGAATCTATTGAGTTGTAAGTGATCTGAACGTTTCATGATGATAGCACTTTCCTAAGGGGGTCAAACCATGTCCCAAAGATCACCGGATCTGGTGTCAATTTTAAAGAAGTAGTCCAGTTACACATTTGTGGGCTTATAACTTGTTGCACGAAGCAAAATTTCACATCATTCTGGGTTCATTTGTGTGAAAACAAGGTCCAATCAGGCTGAAACGTTACAGGAAGGTAGAATCTACTGAGTTGTAAGTGATCTGAACGTTTCATGATGATAGCACTTTCCTAAGGGGGTCAAACCATGTCCCAAAGGTCACCGGATCTGGTGTCAATTTAAAGAAGTAGTCCAGTTACACATTTGTGGGCTTATAACTTGGCTTCTGAATGTCCTAGAGAGATCAAGTTTGTTTTAGTGTACTCCAATCAACAGCCCCTACAACCACAAAAAGGAATTGAGTCATTAGCCCTTATAGTTTTTAAATGGCACCCATAATTATGTTGCACGAAGCACAATTTCACATCATTCTGGGTTCATTTGTGTGAAAACAAGGTCCAATCAGGCTGAAACGCTAGAAGAAGGTAGAATCTATTGAGTTGTAAGTGATCTGAACGTTTCAAGATGATCGCAAATTCCTATAGGGGGTAAAATCATGTCCCAAAGGTCACCGGGCCTGGTGTCAATTTAAAGAAGTAGTCCAGTTACACATTTGTGGGCTTATAACTTGGCTTCTGAATGTCCTAGAGAGATCAGGTTTGTTTTAGTGTACTCCAATCAACAGCCCCTACAACCACAAAAAGGAATGGAGTCATTAGCACTTATGGTTTGTAAATGGCACCCAGAATTATGTTGCACGAAGCACAATTTCACATCATTCTGGTTTTCATTTGTGTGAAAACAAGGTCCAATCAGGCTGAAACGTTACAAGAAGGTAGAATCTATTGAGTTGTAAGTGATCTGAACGTTTAATGATGATCGCACATTCCTATAGGGGGTCAAACCATGTCCCAAAGGTCACCGGGCCTGGTGTCACTTTAAAGAAGTAGTCCAGTTACACCTTTGTGGGCTTATAACTTGGCTTCTGAATGTCCTAGAGAGGTCAGGTTTGTTTTAGTGTACTCCAATCAACAGCCCCTACAACCACAAAAAGGAATGGAGTCATTAGCACTTATGGTTTGTAAATGGCACCCAGAATTATGTTGCACGAAGCACAATTTCACATCATTCTGGGTTCATTTGTGTGAAAACAAGGTCCAATCAGGCTGAAACGTTACAAGAAGGTAGAATCTATTGAGTTGTAAGTGATCTGAACGTTTCATGATGATCGAACATTCCTATAGGGGGTCAAACCATGTCCCAAAGGTCACCGGGCCTGGTGTCACTTTAAAGAAGTAGTCCAGTTACACCTTTGTGGGCTTATAACTTGGCTTCTGAATGTCCTAGAGAGGTCAGGTTTGTTTTAGTGTACTCCAATCAACAGCCCCTACAACCACAAAAAGGAATGGAGTCATTAGCACTTATGGTTTTTAAATGGCACCCAGAATTATGTTGCACGAAGCACAATTTCACATCATTCTGGGTTCATTTGTGTGAAAACAAGGTCCAATCAGGCTGAAACATTACAGGTTTGTTTTAGTGTACTCCAATCAACAGCCCCTACAACCACAAAAAGGAATGGAGACATTAGCACTTATGGTTTTTAAATGGCACCCAGAATTATGTTGCACGAAGCACAATTTCACATCATTCTGGGTCCATTTGTGTGAAAACAAGGTCCAATCAGGCTGAAACGTTACAGGAAGGTAGAATCTACTGAGTTGTAAGTGATCTGAACGTTTCATGATGATAGCACTTTCCTAAGGGGGTCAAACCATGTCCCAAAGATCACCGGATCTGGTGTCAATTTTAAAGAAGTAGTCCAGTTACACATTTGTGGGCTTATAACTTGTTGCACGAAGCAAAATTTCACATCATTCTGGGTTCATTTGTGTGAAAACAAGGTCCAATCAGGCTGAAACGTTACAGGAAGGTAGAATCTACTGAGTTGTAAGTGATCTGAACGTTTCATGATGATAGCACTTTCCTAAGGGGGTCAAACCATGTCCCAAAGGTCACCGGATCTGGTGTCAATTTAAAGAAGTAGTCCAGTTACACATTTGTGGGCTTATAACTTGGCTTCTGAATGTCCTAGAGAGATCAAGTTTGTTTTAGTGTACTCCAATCAACAGCCCCTACAACCACAAAAAGGAATGCAGTCATTAGCCCTTATAGTTTTTAAATGGCACCCAGAATTATGTTGCACGAAGCACAATTTCACATCATTCTGGGTTCATTTGTGTGAAAACAAGGTCCAATCAGGCTGAAACGCTAGAAGAAGGTAGAATCTATTGAGTTGTAAGTGATCTGAACGTTTCAAGATGATCGCACATTCCTATAGGGGGTAAAACCATGTCCCAAAGGTCACCGGGCCTGGTGTCACTTTAAAGATGTTGTCCAGTTACACCTTTGTGGGCTTATAACTTGGCTTCTAAATGTCCTAGAGAGGTTAGGTTTGTTTTAGTGTACTCCAATCAAAAGCCCCTACAACCACAAACAGGAATGGAGTCATTAGCACTTATGGTTTGTAAATGGCACCCAGATATATGTTGCACGAAGCACAATTTCACATCATTCTGGGTTCATTTGTGTGAAAACAAGGTCCAATCAGGCTGAAACGTTACAAGAAGGTAGAATCTATTGAGTTGTAAGTGATCTGAACGTTTCATGATGATAGCACTTTCCTAAGGGGGTCAAACCATGTCCCAAAGGTCACCGGATCTGGTGTCAATTTAAAGAAGTAGTCCAGTTACACATTTGTGGGCTTATAACGTGGCTTCTGAATGTCCTAGAGAGATCAGGTTTGTTTTAGTGTACTCCAATCAACAGCCCCTACAACCACAAAAAGGAATCCACAAAAAGGAATGGAGTCATTAGCACTTATGGTTTGTAAATGGCACCCAGAATTATGTTGCACGAAGCACAATTTCACATCATTCTGGGTTCATTTGTGTGAAAACAAGGTCCAATCAGGCTGAAACGTTACAGGAAGGTAGAATCTATTGAGTTGTAAGTGATCTGAACGTTTCATGATGATAGCACTTTCCTAAGGGGGTCAAACCATGTCCCAAAGGTCACCGGATCTGGTGTCACTTTAAAGAAGTAGTCCAGTTACACATTTGTGGGCTTATAACTTGGCTTCTGAATGTCCTAGAGAGGTCAGGTTTGTTTTAGTGTACTCCAATCAACAGAAGCTACAACCACAAAAAGGAATGGAGACATTAGCACTTATGGTTTTTAAATGGCACCCAGAATTATGTTGCACGAAGCACAATTTCACATCATTCTGGGTTCATTTGTGTGAAAACAAGGTCCAATCAGGCTGAAACGTTACAGGAAGGTAGAATCTATTGAGTTGTAAGTGATCTGAACGTTTCATGATGATCGAACATTCCTATAGGGGGTCAAACCATGTCCCAAAGGTCACCGGGCCTGGTGTCACTTTAAAGAAGTAGTCCAGTTACACCTTTGTGGGCTTATAACTTGGCTTCTGAATGTCCTAGAGAGGTCAGGTTTGTTTTAGTGTACTCCAATCAACAGCCCCTACAACCACAAAAAGGAATGGAGTCATTAGCACTTATGGTTTTTAAATGGCACCCAGAATTATGTTGCACGAAGCCCAATTTCACATCATTCTGGGTTCATTTGTGTGAAAACAAGGTCCAGTCAGGCTGAAACGTTACAGGAAGGTAGGATCTATTGAGTTGTAAGTGATCTGAACGTTTCATGATGATAGCACTTTCCTAAGGGGGTCAAACAATGTCCCAAAGGTCACCGGATCTGGTGTCAATTTAAAGAAGTAGTCCAGTTACACATTTGTGGGCTTATAACTTGGCTTCTGAATGTCCTAGAGAGATCAGGTTTGTTTTAATGTACTCCAATCAACAGCCCCTACAACCACAAAAAGGAATGGAGTCATTAGCACTTATGGTTTGTAAATTGCACCCAGAATTACATTGCACGAAGCACAATTTCACATCATTCTGGGTCCATTTGTGTGAAAACAAGGTCCAATAAGGCTGAAATGTTACAAGAAGGTAGAATCTATTGAGTTGTAAGTGATCTGAACGTTTCATGATGATCGCACATTCCTATAGGGGGTCAAACCATGTCCCAAAGGTCACCGGGCCTGGTGTCACTTTAAAGAAGTAGTCCAGTTACACCTTTGTGGGCTTATAACTTGGCTTCTGAATGTCCTAGAGAGGTCAGGTTTGTTTTAGTGTACTCCAATCAGCAGCCCCTACAACAACAAAAAGGAATGGAGTCATTAGCACTTATGGTTTGTAAATGGCACCCAGAATTATGTTGCACGAAGCACAATTTCACATCATTCTGGGTCCATTTGTGTTAAAACAAGGTCCACTCAGGCTGAAACGTTACAGGAAGGTAGAATCTATTGAGTTGTAAGTGATCTGAACGTTTCATGATGATAGCACTTTCCTAAGGGGGTCAAACCATGTCCCAAAGGTCACCGGATCTGGTGTCAATTTAAAGAAGTAGTCCAGTTACACATTTGTGGGCTTATAACTTGGCTTCTGAATGTCCTAGAGAGATCAGGTTTGTTTTAGTATACTCCAATCAACAGCCCCTACAACCACAAAAAGGAATGGAGTCATTAGCACTTATGGTTTTTAAATGGCACCCAGAATTATGTTGCACGAAGCACAATTTCACATCATTCTGGGTTCATTTGTGTGAAAACAAGGTCCAATCAGGCTGAAACATTACAGGTTTGTTTTAGTGTACTCCAATCAACAGCCCCTACAACCACAAAAAGGAATTGAGACATTAGCACTTATGGTTTTTAAATGGCACCCAGAATTATGTTGCACGAAGCACATTTTCACATCATTCTGGGTCCATTTGTGTGAAAACAAGGTCCAATCAGGCTGAAACGTTACAGGAAGGTAGAATCTATTGAGTTGTAAGTGATCTGAACGTTTCATGATGATAGCACTTTCCTAAGGGGGTCAAACCATGTCCCAAAGGTCACCGGATCTGGTGTCAATTTAAAGAAGTAGTCCAGTTACACATTTGTGGGCTTATAACTTGGCTTTTGAATGTCCTAGAGAGATCAGGTTTGTTTTAGTGTACTCCAATCAACAGCCCCTACAACCACAAAAAGGAATGGAGTCATTAGCACTTATGGTTTGTAAATGGCACCCAGAATTATGTTGCACGAAGCACAATTTCACATCATTCTGGGTTCATTTGTGTGAAAACAAGGTCCAATCAGGCTGAAACGTTACAGGAAGGTAGAATCTATTGAGTTGTAAGTGATCTGAACGTTTCAAGATGATAGCACTTTCCTAAGGGGGTCAAACCATGTCCCAAAGGTCACCGGATCTGGTGTCAATTTAAAGAAGTAGTCCAGTTACACATTTGTGGGCTTATAACTTGGCTTCTGAATGTCCTAGAGAGATCAGGTTTGTTTTAGTATACTCCAATCAACAGCCCCTACAACCACAAAAAGGAATGGAGTCATTAGCACTTATGGTTTTTAAATGGCACCCAGAATTATGTTGCACGAAGCCCAACTTCACATCATTCTGGGTTCATTTGTGTGAAAACAAGGTCCAGTCAGGCTGAAACGTTACAGGAAGGTAGAATCTATTGAGTTGTAAGTGATCTGAACATTTCATGATGATAGCACTTTCCTAAGGGGGTCAAACCATGTCCGAAAGGTCACCGGATCTGGTGTCAATTTAAAGAAGTTGTCCAGTTACACATTTGTGGGCTTATAACTTGGCTTCTGAATGTCCCAGAGCGATCAGGTTTGCTTTAGTGTACTCCAATCAACAGCCCCTACAACCACAAAAAGGAATGGAGACATTAGCACTTATGGTTTTTAAATGGCACCCAGAATTATGTTGCACGAAGCACAATTTCACATCATTCTGGGTCCATTTGTGTGAAAACAAGGTCCAATCAGGCTGAAACGCTACAAGAAGGTAGAATCTATTGAGTTGTAAGTGATCTGAACGTTTCAAGATGATCGCACATTCCTATAGGGGGTAAAACCATGTCCCAAAGGTCACCGGGCCTGGTGTCACTTTAAAGATGTAGTCCAGTTACACCTTTGTGGGCTTATAACTTGGCTTCTGAATGTCCTAGAGAGGTTAGGTTTGTTTTAGTGTACTCCAATCAACAGCCCCTACAACCACAAAAAGGAATGGAGTCATTAGCACTTATGGTTTGTAAATGGTACCCAGAATTATGTTGCACAAAGCACAATTTCACATCATTCTGGGTTCATTTGTGTGAAAACAAGGTCCAATCAGGCTGAAACGTTACAGGAAGGTAGAATCTATTGAGTTGTAAGTGATCTGAACGTTTCATGATGATAGCACTTTCCTAAGGGGGTCAAACCATGTCCCAAAGGTCACCGGATCTGGTGTCACTTTAAAGTAGTCCAGTTACACATTTGTGGGCTTATAACTTGGCTTCTGAATGTCCTAGAGAGGTCAGGTTTGTTTTAGTGTACTCCAATCAACAGCCCCTACAACCACAAAAAGGAATGGAGACATTAGCACTTATGGTTTTTAAATGGCACACAGAATTATGTTGCACGAAGCACAATTTCACATCATTCTGGGTTCATTTGTGTGAAAACAAGGTCCAATCAGGCTGAAACGTTACAGGAAGGTAGAATCTATTGAGTTGTAAGTGATCTGAACGTTTCATGATGATAGCACTTTCCTAAGGGGGTCAAACCATGTCCCAAATGTCACCGGATCTGGTGTCAATTTAAAGAAGTAGTCCAGTTACACCTTTGTGGGCTTATAATTTGGCTTCTGAATGTCCTAGAGAGATCAGGTTTGTTTTAGGGTACTCCAATCAACAGCCCCTACAACCACAAAAAGGAATGGAGTCATTAGCACTTATGGTTTTTAAATGGCACCCAGAATTTTGTTGCACGAAGCACAATTTCACATCATTCTGGGTTCATTTGTGTGAAAACAAGGTCCAGTCAGGCTGAAACGTTACAGGAAGGTAGAATCTATTGAGTTGTAAGTGATCTGAACGTTTCATGATGATAGCACTTTCCTAAGGGGGTAAAACCATGTCCCAAAGGTCACCGGATCTTGTGTCACTTTAAAGAAGTAGTCCAGTTACACATTTGTGGGCTTATAACTTGGCTTCTGAATGTCCTAGAGAGGTCAGGTTTGTTTTAGTGTACTCCAATCAACAGCCCCTACAACCACAAAAAGGAATGGAGTCATTAGCACTTATGGTTTGTAAATGGCACCCAGAATTACATTGCACGAAGCACAATTTCACATCATTCTGGGTCCATTTGTGTGAAAACAAGGTCCAGTCAGGCTGAAAGGTTACAGGAAGGTAGAATCTATTGAGTTGTAAGTGATCTGAACATTTCATGATGATAGCACTTTCCTAAGGGGGTCAAACCATGTCCCAAAGGTCACCGGATCTGGTGTCAATTTAAAAAAGTTGTCCAGTTACACATTTGTGGGCTTATAACTTGGCTTCTGAATGTCCTAGAGAGATCAAGTTTGTTTTAGTGTACTCCAATCAACAGCCCCTACAACCACAAAAAGGAATGCAGTCATTAGCCCTTATAGTTTTTAAATGGCACCCAGAATTATGTTGCACGAAGCACAATTTCACATCATTCTGGGTTCATTTGTGTGAAAACAAGGTCCAATCAGGCTGAAACGCTAGAAGAAGGTAGAATCTATTGAGTTGTAAGTGATCTGAACGTTTCAAGATGATCGCACATTCCTATAGGGGGTAAAACCATGTCCCAAAGGTCACCGGGCCTGGTGTCACTTTAAAGATGTTGTCCAGTTACACCTTTGTGGGCTTATAACTTGGCTTCTAAATGTCCTAGAGAGGTTAGGTTTGTTTTAGTGTACTCCAATCAAAAGCCCCTACAACCACAAACAGGAATGGAGTCATTAGCACTTATGGTTTGTAAATGGCACCCAGATATATGTTGCACGAAGCACAATTTCACATCATTCTGGGTTCATTTGTGTGAAAACAAGGTCCAATCAGGCTGAAACGTTACAAGAAGGTAGAATCTATTGAGTTGTAAGTGATCTGAACGTTTCATGATGATAGCACTTTCCTAAGGGGGTCAAACCATGTCCCAAAGGTCACCGGATCTGGTGTCAATTTAAAGAAGTAGTCCAGTTACACATTTGTGGGCTTATAACGTGGCTTCTGAATGTCCTAGAGAGATCAGGTTTGTTTTAGTGTACTCCAATCAACAGCCCCTACAACCACAAAAAGGAATCCACAAAAAGGAATGGAGTCATTAGCACTTATGGTTTGTAAATGGCACCCAGAATTATGTTGCACGAAGCACAATTTCACATCATTCTGGGTTCATTTGTGTGAAAACAAGGTCCAATCAGGCTGAAACGTTACAGGAAGGTAGAATCTATTGAGTTGTAAGTGATCTGAACGTTTCATGATGATAGCACTTTCCTAAGGGGGTCAAACCATGTCCCAAAGGTCACCGGATCTGGTGTCACTTTAAAGAAGTAGTCCAGTTACACATTTGTGGGCTTATAACTTGGCTTCTGAATGTCCTAGAGAGGTCAGGTTTGTTTTAGTGTACTCCAATCAACAGAAGCTACAACCACAAAAAGGAATGGAGACATTAGCACTTATGGTTTTTAAATGGCACCCAGAATTATGTTGCACGAAGCACAATTTCACATCATTCTGGGTTCATTTGTGTGAAAACAAGGTCCAATCAGGCTGAAACGTTACAGGAAGGTAGAATCTATTGAGTTGTAAGTGATCTGAACGTTTCATGATGATCGAACATTCCTATAGGGGGTCAAACCATGTCCCAAAGGTCACCGGGCCTGGTGTCACTTTAAAGAAGTAGTCCAGTTACACCTTTGTGGGCTTATAACTTGGCTTCTGAATGTCCTAGAGAGGTCAGGTTTGTTTTAGTGTACTCCAATCAACAGCCCCTACAACCACAAAAAGGAATGGAGTCATTAGCACTTATGGTTTTTAAATGGCACCCAGAATTATGTTGCACGAAGCCCAATTTCACATCATTCTGGGTTCATTTGTGTGAAAACAAGGTCCAGTCAGGCTGAAACGTTACAGGAAGGTAGGATCTATTGAGTTGTAAGTGATCTGAACGTTTCATGATGATAGCACTTTCCTAAGGGGGTCAAACAATGTCCCAAAGGTCACCGGATCTGGTGTCAATTTAAAGAAGTAGTCCAGTTACACATTTGTGGGCTTATAACTTGGCTTCTGAATGTCCTAGAGAGATCAGGTTTGTTTTAATGTACTCCAATCAACAGCCCCTACAACCACAAAAAGGAATGGAGTCATTAGCACTTATGGTTTGTAAATTGCACCCAGAATTACATTGCACGAAGCACAATTTCACATCATTCTGGGTCCATTTGTGTGAAAACAAGGTCCAATAAGGCTGAAATGTTACAAGAAGGTAGAATCTATTGAGTTGTAAGTGATCTGAACGTTTCATGATGATCGCACATTCCTATAGGGGGTCAAACCATGTCCCAAAGGTCACCGGGCCTGGTGTCACTTTAAAGAAGTAGTCCAGTTACACCTTTGTGGGCTTATAACTTGGCTTCTGAATGTCCTAGAGAGGTCAGGTTTGTTTTAGTGTACTCCAATCAGCAGCCCCTACAACAACAAAAAGGAATGGAGTCATTAGCACTTATGGTTTGTAAATGGCACCCAGAATTATGTTGCACGAAGCACAATTTCACATCATTCTGGGTCCATTTGTGTTAAAACAAGGTCCACTCAGGCTGAAACGTTACAGGAAGGTAGAATCTATTGAGTTGTAAGTGATCTGAACGTTTCATGATGATAGCACTTTCCTAAGGGGGTCAAACCATGTCCCAAAGGTCACCGGATCTGGTGTCATTTTAAAGAAGTAGTCCAGTTACACATTTGTGGGCTTATAACTTGGCTTCTGAATGTCCTAGAGAGATCAGGTTTGTTTTAGTATACTCCAATCAACAGCCCCTACAACCACAAAAAGGAATGGAGTCATTAGCACTTATGGTTTTTAAATGGCACCCAGAATTATGTTGCACGAAGCACAATTTCACATCATTCTGGGTTCATTTGTGTGAAAACAAGGTCCAATCAGGCTGAAACATTACAGGTTTGTTTTAGTGTACTCCAATCAACAGCCCCTACAACCACAAAAAGGAATTGAGACATTAGCACTTATGGTTTTTAAATGGCACCCAGAATTATGTTGCACGAAGCACATTTTCACATCATTCTGGGTCCATTTGTGTGAAAACAAGGTCCAATCAGGCTGAAACGTTACAGGAAGGTAGAATCTATTGAGTTGTAAGTGATCTGAACGTTTCATGATGATAGCACTTTCCTAAGGGGGTCAAACCATGTCCCAAAGGTCACCGGATCTGGTGTCAATTTAAAGAAGTAGTCCAGTTACACATTTGTGGGCTTATAACTTGGCTTTTGAATGTCCTAGAGAGATCAGGTTTGTTTTAGTGTACTCCAATCAACAGCCCCTACAACCACAAAAAGGAATGGAGTCATTAGCACTTATGGTTTGTAAATGGCACCCAGAATTATGTTGCACGAAGCACAATTTCACATCATTCTGGGTTCATTTGTGTGAAAACAAGGTCCAATCAGGCTGAAACGTTACAGGAAGGTAGAATCTATTGAGTTGTAAGTGATCTGAACGTTTCAAGATGATAGCACTTTCCTAAGGGGGTCAAACCATGTCCCAAAGGTCACCGGATCTGGTGTCAATTTAAAGAAGTAGTCCAGTTACACATTTGTGGGCTTATAACTTGGCTTCTGAATGTCCTAGAGAGATCAGGTTTGTTTTAGTATACTCCAATCAACAGCCCCTACAACCACAAAAAGGAATGGAGTCATTAGCACTTATGGTTTTTAAATGGCACCCAGAATTATGTTGCACGAAGCCCAACTTCACATCATTCTGGGTTCATTTGTGTGAAAACAAGGTCCAGTCAGGCTGAAACGTTACAGGAAGGTAGAATCTATTGAGTTGTAAGTGATCTGAACATTTCATGATGATAGCACTTTCCTAAGGGGGTCAAACCATGTCCGAAAGGTCACCGGATCTGGTGTCAATTTAAAGAAGTTGTCCAGTTACACATTTGTGGGCTTATAACTTGGCTTCTGAATGTCCCAGAGCGATCAGGTTTGCTTTAGTGTACTCCAATCAACAGCCCCTACAACCACAAAAAGGAATGGAGACATTAGCACTTATGGTTTTTAAATGGCACCCAGAATTATGTTGCACGAAGCACAATTTCACATCATTCTGGGTCCATTTGTGTGAAAACAAGGTCCAATCAGGCTGAAACGCTACAAGAAGGTAGAATCTATTGAGTTGTAAGTGATCTGAACGTTTCAAGATGATCGCACATTCCTATAGGGGGTAAAACCATGTCCCAAAGGTCACCGGGCCTGGTGTCACTTTAAAGATGTAGTCCAGTTACACCTTTGTGGGCTTATAACTTGGCTTCTGAATGTCCTAGAGAGGTTAGGTTTGTTTTAGTGTACTCCAATCAACAGCCCCTACAACCACAAAAAGGAATGGAGTCATTAGCACTTATGGTTTGTAAATGGTACCCAGAATTATGTTGCACAAAGCACAATTTCACATCATTCTGGGTTCATTTGTGTGAAAACAAGGTCCAATCAGGCTGAAACGTTACAGGAAGGTAGAATCTATTGAGTTGTAAGTGATCTGAACGTTTCATGATGATAGCACTTTCCTAAGGGGGTCAAACCATGTCCCAAAGGTCACCGGATCTGGTGTCACTTTAAAGTAGTCCAGTTACACATTTGTGGGCTTATAACTTGGCTTCTGAATGTCCTAGAGAGGTCAGGTTTGTTTTAGTGTACTCCAATCAACAGCCCCTACAACCACAAAAAGGAATGGAGACATTAGCACTTATGGTTTTTAAATGGCACACAGAATTATGTTGCACGAAGCACAATTTCACATCATTCTGGGTTCATTTGTGTGAAAACAAGGTCCAATCAGGCTGAAACGTTACAGGAAGGTAGAATCTATTGAGTTGTAAGTGATCTGAACGTTTCATGATGATAGCACTTTCCTAAGGGGGTCAAACCATGTCCCAAATGTCACCGGATCTGGTGTCAATTTAAAGAAGTAGTCCAGTTACACCTTTGTGGGCTTATAATTTGGCTTCTGAATGTCCTAGAGAGATCAGGTTTGTTTTAGGGTACTCCAATCAACAGCCCCTACAACCACAAAAAGGAATGGAGTCATTAGCACTTATGGTTTTTAAATGGCACCCAGAATTTTGTTGCACGAAGCACAATTTCACATCATTCTGGGTTCATTTGTGTGAAAACAAGGTCCAGTCAGGCTGAAACGTTACAGGAAGGTAGAATCTATTGAGTTGTAAGTGATCTGAACGTTTCATGATGATAGCACTTTCCTAAGGGGGTAAAACCATGTCCCAAAGGTCACCGGATCTTGTGTCACTTTAAAGAAGTAGTCCAGTTACACATTTGTGGGCTTATAACTTGGCTTCTGAATGTCCTAGAGAGGTCAGGTTTGTTTTAGTGTACTCCAATCAACAGCCCCTACAACCACAAAAAGGAATGGAGTCATTAGCACTTATGGTTTGTAAATGGCACCCAGAATTACATTGCACGAAGCACAATTTCACATCATTCTGGGTCCATTTGTGTGAAAACAAGGTCCAATCAGGCTGAAATGTTACAAGAAGGTAGAATCTATTGAGTTGTAAGTGATCTGAACGTTTCATGATGATCGCACATTCCTATAGGGGGTCAAACCATGTCCCAAAGGTCACCGGGCCTGGTGTCACTTTAAAGAAGTAGTCCAGTTACACCTTTGTGGGCTTATAACTTGGCTTCTGAATGTCCTAGAGAGGTCAGGTTTGTTTTAGTGTACTCCAATCAACAGCCCCTACAACCACAAAAAGGAATGGAGTCATTAGCACTTATGGTTTGTAAATGGCACCCAGAATTATGTTGCACGAAGCACAATTTCACATCATTCTGGGTCCATTTGTGTTAAAACAAGGTCCACTCAGGCTGAAACGTTACAGGAAGGTAGAATCTATTGAGTTGTAAGTGATCTGAACGTTTCATGATGATAGCACTTTCCTAAGGGGGTCAAACCATGTCCCAAAGGTCACCGGATCTGGTGTCAATTTAAAGAAGTAGTCCAGTTACACATTTGTGGGCTTATAACTTGGCTTCTGAATGTCCTAGAGAGATCAGGTTTGTTTTAGTATACTCCAATCAACAGCCCCTACAACCACAAAAAGGAATGGAGTCATTAGCACTTATGGTTTTTAAATGGCACCCAGAATTATGTTGCACGAAGCACAATTTCACATCATTCTGGGTTCATTTGTGTGAAAACAAGGTCCAATCAGGCTGAAACATTACAGGTTTGTTTTAGTGTACTCCAATCAACAGCCCCTAAAACCACAAAAAGGAATGGAGACATTAGCACTTATGGTTTTTAAATGGCACCCAGAATTATGTTGCACGAAGCACATTTTCACATCATTCTGGGTCCATTTGTGTGAAAACAAGGTCCAATCAGGCTGAAACGTTACAGGAAGTTAGAATCTACTGAGTTGTAAGTGATCTGAACGTTTCATGATGATAGCACTTTCCTAAGGGGGTCAAACCATGTCCCAAAGGTCACCGGATCTGGTGTCACTTTAAAGAAGTAGTCCAGTTACACATTTGTGGGCTTATAACTTGGCTTCTGAATGTCCTAGAGAGATCATGTTTGTTTTAGGGTACTCCAATCAACAGCCCCTACAACCACAAAAAGGAATGGAGTCATTAACACTTATGGTTTTTAAATGGCACCCAGAATTATGTTGCACGAAGCACAATTTCACATCATTCTGGGTTCATTTGTGTGAAAACAAGGTCCAATCAGGCTGAAACGTTACAGGAAGGTAGAATCTATTGAGTTGTAAGTGATCTGAACGTTTCATGATGATAGCACTTTCCTAAGGGGGTCAACCCATGTCCCAAAGGTCACCGGATCTGGTGTCAATTTAAAGAAGTAGTCCAGTTACACATTTGTGTGCTTATAACTTGGCTTCTGAATGTCCTAGAGAGATTAGGTTTGTTTTAATGTACTCCAATCAACAGCCCCTACAACCACAAAAAGGAATGGAGTCATTAGCACTTATGGTTTGTAAATGGCACCCAGAATTATGTTGCACGAAGCACAATTTCACATCATTCTGGGTTCATTTGTGTGAAAACAAGGTCCAATCAGGCTGAAACGTTACAGGAAGGTAGAATCTATTGAGTTGTAAGTGATCTGAACGTTTCATGATGATAGCACTTTCCTAAGGGGGTCAAACCATGTCCCAAAGGTCACCGGATCTGGTGTCAATTTAAAGTAGTAGTCCAGTTACACATTTGTGGGCTTATAACTTGGCTTCTGAATGTCCTAGAGAGATCAGGTTTGTTTTAGTGTACTCCAATCAACAGCCCCTACAACCACAAAAAGGAATGGAGTCATTAGCACTTATGGTTTGTAAATGGCACACAGAATTATGTTGCACGAAGCACAATTTCACATCATTCTGGGTTCATTTGAGTGAAAACAAGGTCCAATCAGGCTGAAACGTTACAGGAAGGTAGAATCTATTGAGTTGTAAGTGATAAGAACGTTTCAAGATGATAGCACTTTCCTAAGGGGGTCAAACCATGTCCCAAAGGTCACCGGATCTGGTGTCAATTTAAAGAAGTAGTCCAGTTACACATTTATGGGCTTATAACTTGGCTTCTGAATGTCCTAGAGAGATCAGGTTTGTTTTAGTATACTCCAATCAACAGCCCCTACAACCACAAAAAGGAATGGAGTCATTAGCACTTATGGTTTTTAAATGGCACCCAGAATTATGTTGCACGAAGCCCAACTTCACATCATTCTGGGTTCATTTGTGTGAAAACAAGGTCCAGTCAGGCTGAAAGGTTACAGGAAGGTAGAATCTATTGAGTTGTAAGTGATCTGAACATTTCATGATGATAGCACTTTCCTAAGGGGGTCAAACCATGTCCCAAAGGTCACCGGATCTGGTGTCAATTTAAAAAAGTTGTCCAGTTACACATTTGTGGGCTTATAACTTGGCTTCTGAATGTCCCAGAGCGATCAGGTTTGTTTTAGTGTACTCCAATCAACAGCCCCTACAACCACAAAAAGGAATGGAGACATTAGCACTTATGCTTTTTAAATGGCACCCAGAATTATGTTGCACGAAGCACAATTTCACATCATTCTGGGTTCATTTGTGTGAAAACAAGGTCCAATCAGGCTGAAACGTTACAGGAAGGTAGAATCTATTGAGTTGTAAGTGATCTGAACGTTTCATGATGATAGCACTTTCCTAAGGGGGTCAAACCATGTCCCAAAGGTCACCGGATCTGGTGTCACTTTAAAGAAGTAGTCCAGTTACACATTTGTGGGCTTACAACTTGGCTTCTGAATGTCCTAGAGGTCAGGTTTGTTTTATTGTACTCCAATCAACAGCCCCTACAACCACAAAAAGGAATGGAGACATTAGCACTTATGGTTTGTAAATGGCACCCAGAATTATGTTGCACGAAGCACAATTTCACATCATTCTGGGTCCATTTGTGTGAAAACAAGGTCCAATCAGGCTGAAACGCTACAAGAAGGTAGAATCTATTGAGTTGTAAGTGATCTGAACGTTTCAAGATGATCGCACATTCCTATAGGGGGTAAAACCATGTCCCAAAGGTCACCGGGCCTGGTGTCACTTTAAAGATGTAGTCCAGTTACACCTTTGTGGGCTTATAACTTGGCTTCTGAATGTCCTAGAGAGGTTAGGTTTGTTTTAGTGTACTCCAATCAACAGCCCCTACAACCACAAAAAGGAATGGAGTCATTAGCACTTATGGTTTGTAAATGGTACCCAGAATTATGTTGCACGAAGCACAATTTCACATCATTCTGGGTTCATTTGTGTGAAAACAAGGTCCAATCAGGCTGAAACGTTACAGGAAGGTAGAATCTATTGAGTTGTAAGTGATCTGAACGTCTCATGATGATAGCACTTTCCTAAGGGGGTCAAACCATGTCCCAAAGGTCTCCGGATCTGGTGTCACTTTAAAGTAGTCCAGTTACACATTTGTGGGCTTATAACTTGGCTTCTGAATGTCCTAGAGAGGTCAGGTTTGTTTTAGGGTACTCCAATCAACAGCCCCTACAACCACAAAAAGGAATGGAGTCAATAGCACTTATGGTTTTTAAATGGCACCCAGAATTATGTTGCACGAAGCACAATTTCACATCATTCTGGGTTCATTTGTGTGAAAACAAGGTCCAATCAGGCTGAAACATTACAGGAAGGTAGAATCTATTGAGTTGTAAGTGATCTGAACGTTTCATGATGATAGCACTTTCCTAAGGGGGTAAAACCATGTCCCAAAGGTCACCGGATCTTGTGTCAATTTAAAGAAGTAGTCCAGTTACACATTTGTGGGCTTATAACTTGGCTTCTGAATGTCCTAGAGAGGTTAGGTTTGTTTTAGTGTACTCCAATCAACAGCCCCTACAACCACAAAAAGGAATGGAGTCATTAGCACTTATGGTTTGTAAATGGCACCCAGAATTATGTTGCACGAAGCACAATTTCACATCATTCTGGGTCCATTTGTGTGAAAACAAGGTCCAATCAGGCTGAAACGCTACAAGAAGGTAGAATCTATTGAGTTGTAAGTGATCTGAACGTTTCAAGATGATCGCACATTCCTATAGGGGGTAAAACCATGTCCCAAAGGTCACCGGGCCTGGTGTCACTTTAAAGATGTAGTCCAGTTACACCTTTGTGGGCTTATAACTTGGCTTCTGAATGTCCTAGAGAGGTTAGGTTTGTTTTAGTGTACTCCAATCAACAGCCCCTACAACCACAAAAAGGAATGGAGTCATTAGCACTTATGGTTTGTAAATGGCACCCAGAATTATGTTGCACGAAGCACAATTTCACATCATTCCGGGTTCATTTGTGTGAAAACAAGGTCCAATCAGGCTGAAACGTTACAGGAAGGTAGAATCTATTGAGTTGTAAGTGATCTGAACGTTTCATGATGATAGCACTTTCCTAAGGGGGTCAAACCATGTCCCAAAGGTCACCGGATCTGGTGTCACTTTAAAGAAGTAGTCCAGTTACACATTTGTGGGCTTATAGCTTGGCTTCTGAATGTCCTAGAGAGGTCAGGTTTGTTTTAGTGTACTCCAATCAACAGTCCCTACAACCACAAAAAGGAATGGAGTCATTAGCACTTATGGTTTGTAAATGGCACCCAGAATTATGTTGCACGAAGCACAATTTCACATCATTCTGGGTCCATTTGTGTGAAAACAAGGTCCAATCAGGCTGAAACGTTACAAGAAGGTAGAATCTATTGAGTTGTAAGTGATCTGAACGTTTCATGATGATCGCACATTCCTATAAGGGGTCAAACCATGTCCCAAAGGTCACCGGGCCTGGTGTCACTTTAAAGAAGTAGTACAGTTACACCTTTGTGGGCTTATAACTTGGCTTCTGAATGTCCTAGAGAGGTCAGGTTTGTTTAAGTGTACTCCAGTAAACAGCCCCTACTACCACAAAAAGCAATGGAGTCATTAGCACTTATGGTTTGTAAATGGCACCCAGAATTATGTTGCACGAAGCACAATTTCACATCATTCTGGGTCCATTTGTATGAAAACAAGGTCCAATCAGGCTGAAACGTTACAGGAAGGTAGAATCTTTTGAGGTGTAAGTGATCTGAACGTTTCATGATGCTAGCACTTTCCTAAGGGGGTCAAACCATGTCCCAAAGGTCACCGGATCTGGTGTCAATTTAAAGAAGTAGTCCAGTTACACATTTGTGGGCTTATAACTTGGCTTCTGAATGTCCTAGAGAGATCAGGTTTGTTTTAGTATACTCGAATCAAGAGCCCCTACAACCACAAAAAGGAATGGAGTCATTAGCACTTATGGTTTTTAAATGGCACCCAGAATTATGTTGCACAAAGCACAATTTCACATCATTCTGAGTTCATTTGTGTGAAAACAAGGTCCAATCAGGCTGAAACGTTACAGGAAGGTAGAATCTATTGAGTTGTAAGTGATCTGAACGTTTCACTATGATAGCACTTTCCTAAGGGGGTCAAACCATGTCCCAAAGGTCACCGGATCTGGTGTCAATTTAAAGAAGTAGTCCAGTTACACATTTGTGGGCTTATAACTTGGCTTCTGAATGTCCTAGAGAGATCAGGTTTGTTTTAGTGTACTCCAATCAACAGCCCCTACAACCACAAAAAGGAATGGAGTCATTAGCACTTATGGTTTGTAAATGGCACCCAGAATTATGTTGCACGAAGCACAATTTCACATCATTCTGGGTTCATTTGTGTGAAAACAAGGTCCAATAAGGCTGAAACGTTACAAGAAGGTAGAATCTATTGAGTTGTAAGTGATCTGAACGTTTAATGATGATCGCACATTCCTATAGGGGGTCAAACCATGTCCCAAAGGTCACCGGGCCTGGTGTCACTTTAAAGAAGTAGTCCAGTTACACCTTTGTGGGCTTATAACTTGGCTTCTGAATGTCCTAGAGAGGTCAGGTTTGTTTTAGTGTACTCCAATCAACAGCCCCTACAACCACAAAAAGGAATGGAGTCATTAGCACTTATGGTTTGTAAATGGCACCCAGAATTATGTTGCACGAAGCACAATTTCACATCATTCTGGGTTCATTTGTGTGAAAACAAGGTCCAATCAGGCTGAAACGTTACAAGAAGGTAGAATCTATTGAGTTGTAAGTGATCTGAACGTTTCATGATGATCGAACATTCCTATAGGGGGTCAAACCATGTCCCAAAGGTCACCGGGCCTGGTGTCACTTTAAAGAAGTAGTCCAGTTACACCTTTGTGGGCTTATAACTTGGCTTCTGAATGTCCTAGAGAGGTCAGGTTTGTTTTAGTGTACTCCAATCAACAGCCCCTACAACCACAAAAAGGAATGGAGTCATTAGCACTTATGGTTTTTAAATGACACCCAGAATTATGTTGCACGAAGCCCAATTTCACATCATTCTGGGTTCATTTGTGTGAAAACAAGGTCCAGTCAGGCTGAAACGTTACAGGTTTGTTTTAGTGTACTCCAATCAACAGCCCCTACAACCACAAAAAGGAATGGAGACATTAGCACTTATGGTTTTTAAATGGCACCCAGAATTATGTTGCACGAAGCACAATTTCACATCATTCTGGGTCCATTTGTGTGAAAACAAGGTCCAATCAGGCTGAAACGCTACAAGAAGGTAGAATCTATTGAGTTGTAAGTGATCTGAACGTTTCATGATGATAGCCCTTTCCTAAGGGGGTCAAACGATGTCCCAAAGGTCACCGGATCTGGTGTCAATTTAAAGAAGTAGTCCAGTTACACATTTGTGGGCTTATAACTTGGCTTCTTAATGTCCTAGAGAGATCAGGTTTGTTTTAGTATACTCCAATCAACAGCCCCTACAACCACAAAAAGGAATGGAGTCATTAGCACTTATGGTTTTTAAATGGCACCCAGAATTATGTTGCACGAAGCACAATTTCACATCATTCTGGGTTCATTTGTGTGAAAACAAGGTCCAATCAGGCTGAAACATTACAGGTTTGTTTTGGTGTACTCCAATCAACAGCCCCTACAACCACAAAAAGGAATGGAGACATTAGCACTTATGGTTTTTAAATGGCACCCAGAATTATGTTGCACGAAGCACAATTTCACATCATTCTGGGTCCATTTGTGTGAAAACAAGGTCCAATCAGGCTGAAACGTTACAGGAAGGTAGA
Organism: Nothobranchius furzeri; assembly: GCF_043380555.1. Taxonomy (NCBI): domain Eukaryota; kingdom Metazoa; phylum Chordata; class Actinopteri; order Cyprinodontiformes; family Nothobranchiidae; genus Nothobranchius; species Nothobranchius furzeri. Next base: position 16,494,978 of record NC_091749.1, on the reverse strand, counting down.
ATCTACTGAGTTGTAAGTGATCTGAACGTTTCATGATGATAGCACTTTCCTAAGGGGGTCAAACCATGTCCCAAAGGTCACCGGATCCTGTGTCACTTTAAAGAAGTAGTCCAGTTACACATTTGTGGGCTTATAACTTGGCTTCTGAATGTCCAAGAGAGATCATGTTTGTTTTAGGGTACTCCAATCAACAGCCCCTACAACCACAAAAACGAATGGAGTCATTAGCACTTATGGTTTTTAAATGGCACCCAGAATTATGTTGCACGAAACACAATTTCACATCATTCTGGGTTCATTTGTGTGAAAACAAGGTCCAATCAGGCTGAAACGTTACAGGAAGGTAGAATCTATTGAGTTGTAAGTGATCTGAACGTTTCATGATGATAGCACTTTTCTAAGGGGGTCAAACCATGTCCCAAAGATCACCGGATCTGGTGTCAATTTTAAAGAAGTAGTCCAGTTACACATTTGTGGGCTTATAACTTGGCTTCTGAATGTCCTAGAGAGATCAGGTATTTTTTAATATACTCCAATCAACAGCCCCTACAGCCACAAAAAGGAATGGAGTCATTAGCACTTATGGTTTGTAAATGGCACCCAGAATTATGTTGCTCGAAGCAAAATTTCACATCATTCTGAGTTCATTTGTGTGAAAACAAGGTCCAATCAGGCTGAAACGTTACAGGAAGGTAGAATCTACTGAGTTTTAAGTGATCTGAACGTTTCATGATGATAGCACTTTCCTAAGGGGGTCAAACAATGTCCCAAAGGTCACCGGATCTGGTGTCAATTTAAAGAAGTAGTCCAGTTACACATTTGTGGGCTTATAACTTGGCTTCTGAATGTCCTAGAGAGATCAAGTTTGTTTTAGTGTACTCCAATCAACAGCCCCTACAACCACAAAAAGGAATTGAGTCATTAGCCCTTATAGTTTTTAAATGGCACCCAGAATTATGTTGCACGAAGCACAATTTCACATCATTCTGGGTTCATTTGTGTGAAAACAAGGTCCAATCAGTTTGAAACGCTACAAGAAGGTAGAATCTATTGAGTTGTAAGTGAACTGAACGTTTCAAGATGATCGCACATTCCTATAGGGGGTAAAACCATGTCCCAAAGGTCACCGGGCCTGGTGTCACTTTAAAGATGTAGTCCAGTTACACCTTTGTGGGCTCATAACTTGGCTTCTAAATGTCCTAGAGAGGTTAGGTTTGTTTTAGTGTACTCCAATCAAAAGCCCCTACAACCACAAACAGGAATGGAGTCATTAGCACTTATGGTTTGTAAATGGCACCCAGAATTATGTTGCACGAAGCACAAATTCACATCATTCTGGGTTCATTTGTGTGAAAACAAGGTCCAATCAGGCTGAAACGCTACAAGAAGGTAGAATCTATTGAGTTGTAAGTGATCTGAACGTTTCATGATGATAGCACTTTCCTAAGGGGGTCAAACCATGTCCCAAAGGTCACCGGATCTGGTGTCAATTTAAAGAAGTACTCCAGTTACACATTTGTGGGCTTATAACTTGGCTTCTGAATGTCCTAGAGAGATCAGGTTTGTTTTAGTGTACTCCAATCAACAGCCCCTACAACCACAAAAAGGAATGGAGACATTAGCACTTATGGTTTTTAAATGGCACCCAGAATTATGTTGCACGAAGCACAATTTCACATCATTCTGGGTTCATTTGTGTGAAAACAAGGTCCAATCAAGCTGAAACGTTACAGGAAGGTAGAATCTATTGAGTTGTAAGTGATCTGAACGTTTCATGATGATAGCACTTTCCTAAGGGGGTCAAACCATGTCCCAAAGGTCACCGGATCTGGTGTCAATTTAAAGAAGTAGTCCAGTTACACATTTGTGGGCTTATAACTTGGCTTCTGAATGTCCTAGAGAGGTCAGGTTTGTTTTAATGTACTCCAACCAACAGCCCCTACAACCACAAAAAGGAATGGAGTCATTAGCACTTATGGTTTGTAAATGGCACCCAGAATTATGTTGCACGAAGCACAATTTCCCATCATTCTGGGTCCATTTGTGTGAAAACAAGGTCCAATCAGGCTGAAACGTTACAAGAAGGTAGAATCTATTGAGTTGTAAGTGATCTGAACGTTTCATGATGATCGCACATTCCTATAGGGGGTCAAACCATGTCCCAAAGATCACCGGGCCTGGTGTCACTTTAAAGAAGTAGTCCAGTTACACCTTTGTGGGCTTATAACTTGGCTTCTGAATGTCCTAGAGAGATCAGGTTTGTTTTAGTGTACTCCAATCAAAAGCCCCTACAACCACAAACAGGAATGGAGTCATTAGCACTTATGGTTTGTAAATGGCACCCAGAATTATGTTGCACGAAGCACAAATTCACATCATTCTGGGTTCATTTGTGTGAAAACAAGGTCCAATCAGGCTGAAACGCTACAAGAAGGTAGAATCTATTTAGTTGTAAGTGATCTGAACGTTTCATGATGATAGCACTTTCCTAAGGGGGTCAAACCATGTCCCAAATGTCACCGGATCTGGTGTCAATTTAAAGAAGTACTCCAGTTACACATTTGTGGGCTTATAACTTGGCTTCTGAATGTCCTAGAGAGATCAGGTTTGTTTTAGTGTACTCCAATCAACAGCCCCTACAACCACAAAAAGGAATGGAGACATTAGCACTTATGGTTTTTAAATGGCACCCAGAATTATGTTGCACGAAGCACAATTTCACATCATTCTGGGTTCATTTGTGTGAAAACAAGGTCCAATCAGGCTGAAACGTTACAGGAAGGTAGAATCTATTGAGTTGTAAGTGATCTGAACGTTTCATGATGATAGCACTTTCCTAAGGGGGTCAAACCATGTCCCAAAGGTCACCGGATCTGGTGTCAATTTAAAGAAGTAGTCCAGTTACACATTTGTGGGCTTATAACTTGGCTTCTGAATGTCCTAGAGAGATCAGGTTTGTTTTAATGTACTCCAACCAACAGCCCCTACAACCACAAAAAGGAATGGAGTCATTAACACTTATGGTTTGTAAATGGCACCCAGAATTATGTTGCACGAAGCACAATTTCCCATCATTCTGGGTCCATTTGTGTGAAAACAAGGTCCAATCAGGCTGAAACGTTACAAGAAGGTAGAATCTATTGAGTTGTAAGTGATCTGAACGTTTCATGATGATCGCACATTCCTATAGGGGGTCAAACCATGTCCCAAAGATCACCGGGCCTGGTGTCACTTTAAAGAAGTAGTCCAGTTACACCTTTGAGGGCTTATAACTTGGCTTCTGAATGTCCTAGAGAGATCAGGTTTGTTTTAGTGTACTCCAATCAACAGCCCCTACAACCTCAAAAAGGAATGGAGTCATTAGCACTTATGGTTTTTAAATGGCACCCAGAATTATGTTGCACGAAGCACAATTTCACATCATTCTGGGTTAATTTGTGTGAAAACAAGGTCCAATCAGGCTGAAACGTTACAGGAAGGTAGAATCTATTGAGTTGTAAGTGATCTGAACGTTTCATGATGATAGCACTTTCCTAAGGGGGTCAAACCATGTCCCAAAGGTCACCGGATCTGGTGTCACTTTAAAGAAGTAGTCCAGTTACACCTTTGAGGGCTTATAACTTGGCTTCTGAATGTCCTAGAGAGATCAGGTTTGTTTTAGTGTACTCCAATCAACAGCCCCTACAACCTCAAAAAGGAATGGAGTCATTAGCACTTATGGTTTTTAAATGGCACCCAGAATTATGTTGCACGAAGCACAATTTCACATCATTCTGGGTTCATTTGTGTGAAAACAAGGTCCAATCAGGCTGAAACGTTACAGGAAGGTAGAATCTATTGAGTTGTAAGTGATCTGAACGTTTCATGATGATAGCACTTTCCTAAGGGGGTCAAACCATGTCCCAAAGGTCACCGGATCTGGTGTCAATTTAAAGAAGTAGTCCAGTTACACATTTGTGGGCTTATAACTTGGCTTCTGAATGTCCTAGAGAGATCAGGTTTGTTTTAGTGAACTCCAATCAACATCCCCTACAACCTCAAAAAGGAATCGAGTCATTAGCACTTATGGTTTTTAAATGGCACCCAGAATTACAAAACGCATATTGTGATGTAGAAAGTTGGCTCGACTGAATCAGCTGCAGCTGTGGTTTACTCACGAAGTGAATCGCACGCTTGTTAGAAGTACATTCAGAGCACTTAAAAAATACATCGCTCTCATCGAGTTCCGTCTCAGCGTTCACCGGCTGATGGGCAAGAGCGTGACATGGGATCGCCAGAAACTTACTTAAGGACTATCATCTCATTTGGCATTTACTCACGGACCCAAGAAACCAGTTCCGAAAAATGGTCGAGAATTATAACTTGTCTAATAGCAACTGGAAGATATGTTGCGTCATAAGCCTCTGATGGTTCACAAGGTGCACGGTCCACTCGAAATCCTAATGCTGTATTTGTAGTACATACACTAAGTCTTCTCTGTTGATGTCAGACTAGAGTTTTATTAGAGTTTTACTTTGCAACGATGGGATTCGAGCAATTGATGTGTATATTTTTAATAGTGCACAATGCTACTATTCCTAGGCTGAATGTATGACATGGCTCTTATGTATCATTATGTATCGTTTCCATTAAGTACTAATTTAAATAAAGTCCCTCTGTCCTCAGTGCTAGGTTGTGGGTTTAATACACATTATTATGATCAACCTGTTGAATAGTATAATAACAATATTCCTGTAAAAGTCATTTAGTAATGAACAACCTCAGTTCTGTGAAAGAACATCATGTCTCTGATATTTACACTGCAGGCCTGACCGGGGTTTGCACGCAAGGGCCTGTGTGTGTGTGTGTGTGTGTGAGTGTGTGTGTGTGTGTGTGTGTGTGTGTGTGTGTGTGTGTGTGTGTGTGTGTGTGTGTGTGTGTGTGTGTGCGTGTGTGTGTGTTTGTGTGTGTGTGTGTGTGTGTGTGTGTGTGTGTGTGTGTGTGTGTGTGTGTGTGTGTGTGAAACAAATAAAGATAAATATAACTAGTGCGGCCACGAGCGGTCGTGCAGGGTAGAGGCTGCGCGAAAACGCCTCTAAAACAAGCGCGTGCCCACGCCCGATCCGTGGAAGCACGTAGAACTAGCAAACGTACTAGCAGAAATCAATGATCGCACACGGGTGATTGAGTGTGTACAGGGTTCGTCTGCGTGTGTGGCATTGGGCAATCTAGCGGCAACCGAGTGGCCTGAAGGCGGAACCGGCCAACCCGTCGCCCTCACCATCGTTGCGCTTCGAGATGAACTATTGCTAAAGATGATCGTCCTCGTCAACCACGGCGCTACCAGAGTTACCACGACATGCGCCTTAAAAGCGTTCTCGTTTGGGTCAGCGCCACCAGAATTGAATCGGCAAGTCAGCGGATATTACACAACTCGTAACGAAGACCCTCTCCGCGACCTCGCGGCCAGTGTGCGCAGTGTACAGCAAATGACAAACGATGTTGCGAGCGATATATCGGAAAAACTTTGCACTGACGCGACGGTCGCCACTGCAGGTTGTGTGAGTCTCGCGCAAAGTGCCATATCAAACGTGCGCAAGCTAGTGACAAGCAACTTCACCAGATCCGTAGATTCTGCAAACGCTTGGATACGAATGAAAGTATCGAGAGATAACACCGACACGAGTTGCGCGACGGCGCTGGCTGCAGTTGCTACAACACTGGATTTATTAACCAACGTCATTGTGATCGTAATGGCGTATCGAGTGTGCACCAGAAACTACAACCAGTACTACAGAAAACTGGCATGAGGGTCGCGGTCTAACGTTATGTTGGTGTCTCGCATCGACCGTCGACGGCCGTTTGCCAGCGGCTGAAAATGGCACAGTTGACGAAATGGAAACGCCGACCGTCGATAGTGCACTATCGCAAGTTCCAACCGCACCATCTCAAGAGACAGACCACAGAGTCATATTAGCGGAGGGTAGATAGAAAATGCGCAAACCGCCGCAACCGCCCATATACATACTATACGAGTTCAACATAGAGTGGAGAAAGAAGTTACTACCGATTGTATTTCCAACGTGCAAGCAGCTGGTGTGTGACGCTTTACTTGAGTATCACAGAGGTTGCGATGTCCTGTGTTCCACGAGCGCATGGAAACAAGTGAACGAACTTCTACGGACCGTCCAGTTGGGGTATGAGCGAGCTGTAAAATCAATACACGCTAGACACGCGGACTTTGCCGCATTACTGGACACGCATATCGCCACAACAAAACCGGGTCAAGTGTTCGGGGCGTCACCGCGCTCGACTATACACGTCTTGGCCTACCACGAGTACATGAGCCCACAGATCCTAAGCGAGGTCGAAGCCGTTGTGTCTACCCAACGCAAATTCAGCACAGCCGTGCGCGCTAAGACAAGTCCCTCTAGACTGCTGGAAACTTTGGAAACGTGGAAGGCTGGCGTGTATGCGCTTTCTACACATCTCAACGGTATGATCGCGATACTCTCGGCCGCACAACAACTAATGATCATGTGTTCGGAAGGTCTGATCAGATCTGACATGACCGGGTGTCAATCGATGTCGAGCGTGCACTCACACACGGATATCCTGGCGTACAGTAAAGCGACGGCGACCTCTACGCTCACGTTGATCGGCGATGTTTCGAAGGGCAATCGAGTGTGTTGGCTGACGAAAGCTATGGTGACCGACGGTCGCGTCGACTACAATGTGCCTCATTGCGACTGGAGAGGCGTATGTGATCCTTTGCAAATCGACAACACCACTGCGGTCGAGTGCGAAGTCACGGTCGGCGGCGTGTTGTCCTTACTGTGCCCCATACAATGTGACGGTCCGTGTCACGGACCGGTGTGTTACGACCCGACTAACGAAACGTACCAGGTGATAACATTGCATCCGCCCATTAAAGCGGAGCGAGCGTTTCGCCACACTCCCAAACCAAGGTTAATAGTTGTAGCGCACGCCCTTTCGGACCTCGGTGCACGCGAAACACTGGCGTACACTCACAACATCACACTCGAGAGAGCTCAAGCGTTACGCAAAACAAAGGACGTGTTCAAATCGATAGAGAATATACAGTCTTTAGCGTATGCGTATATAAAGAAGGTCGATGACATTTACAGACCCGGCGGCGTGGGCACCACAGTAGAACAACAAGGTGCTCTCAAGCGCACACAGATACTGGCCGCATTATCACTCGCGATGTCTATCCTGACATGCCCGTTTATGATTTCTATGTATATTAAATTATGACAAGAGCTACTTTAGGTGGTTACGATTACACTATGACCACGTGCCTTAGTTTCTGCTAGTGACCTATAAATACATTTGCCCACTTGCTCCCACTGCCATTAAAGCGGCTGTACCCACACATACAACACCCAAGAAAAAAAATGATCTCGCTGTCTGTACTGGGTGTACTCTCAGTAGTCGCAGTTGCTCAGGCCATGGTGGTACGCTCACATAACGCCTCTGAGATACGTCCCATCAAACCACCTCCTAGACTACTCGCGAAGGAGTATTCAACACCCCCTTTGTACGAAGACAACCATTATAACGAGCACAGCACAACGCTTACCGCACGCGAAGACAACATGCAGGAGAAAACGCTACCATCTGTCGTGAGAACAACGGATTCGAGTGACAATGATCGCGACTATGATGAACACATTACAGCACCCTCTGTGCACGAAGACCAGGTGCAGGAGACAACGCTACCACCTGTCGTGAGAAACAAGAGTTTGGTTAACAATGATCATCGTCGTGTCCCATTGTAAACGGGCGCGCCATCGCACACATCGTACATGTGTGTTAACCCACCTGTATGCGACAGACTTTGTGTGTTGCATGACATCGAGATGTATTGACGTCTGTGTCAATACAGGACTCTCTATAAGCCGGGAGCTGGACGCTAACGACCCGTGCATGCGCCACACAAAAGGTAACTCGACTAACTACAAAACGCATATTGTGATATAGAAAGTTGGCTCGACTGTTTGAATCAGCTGCAGCTGCGGTTTACTCACGAAGTGAATCGCACGCTTGTTAGAAGTACATTCGGAGCACTTAAAAAATACATCGCTCTCATCGAGTTCCGTCTCAGCGTTCACCGGCTGATGGGCAAGAGCGTGACATGGGATCGCCAGGAACTTACTTACGGACTATCATCTCATTTGGCATTTACTCACGGATCCAAGAAACCAGTTCCGAAAAATGGTCGAGAATTATAACTTGTCTAATAGCAACTGGAAGATATGTTGCATCATAAGCCTCTGATGGTTCACAAGGTGCACGGTCCACACGAAATCCTAATGCTGTATTTGTAGTACATACACTAAGTCTTCTCTGTTGATGTCAGACTAGAGTTTTATTAGAGTTTTACTTTGCAACAATGGGATTCGAGCAATTGATGTGTATATTTTTAATAGTGCACAATGCTACTATTCCTAGGCTGAATGTATGACATGGCTCTTATGTATCATTATGTATCGTTTCCATTAAGTACTAATTTAAATAAAGTCCCTCTGTCCTCAGCGCTAGGTTGTGGGTTTAATACACATTATTATGATCAACCTGTTGAATAGTATAAAAGCAATATTCCTGTAAAAGTCATTTAGTAATGAAGAACCTCAGTTCTGTGAAAGAACATCATGTCTCTGATGTGTACACAGCAGGCCTGACCGGGGTTTGCACGCAAGGGCCTGTGTGTGTGTGTGTGTGTGTGTGTGTGTGTGTGTGTGTGTGTGTGTGTGTGTGTGTGTGTGTGTGTGTGTGTGTGTGTGTGTGTGTGTGTGTGTGTGTGTGTGTGTGTGTGTGCGTGTGTGTGTGTGTGTGTGTGTGTGAAACAAATAAAGATAAATATAGCTAGTGCGGCCACGAGCGGTCGTGCAGGGTGGAGGCTGCGCGAAAACGCCTCTAAAACAAGCGCGTGCCCACGCCCGATCCGTGGAAGCACGTAGAACTAGCAAACGTACTAGCAGAAATCAACGATCGCACACGGGTCATTGAGTGTGTACAGGGTTCGTCTGCGTGTGTGGCATTGGGCAATCTAGCGGCAACCGAGTGGCCTGAAGGCGGAACCGGCCAACCCGTCTCCCTCACCATCGTTGCGCTTCGAGATGAACTGTTGCTAAAGATGATCGTCCTCGTCAACCACGGCGCTACCAGAGTTACCACGACATGCGCCTTAAAAGCGTTCTCGTTTGGGTCAGCGCCACCAGAATTGAATCGGCAAGTCAGCGGATATTACACAACTCGTAACGAAGACCCTCTCCGCGACCTCGCGGCCAATGTGCGCAGTGTACAGCAAATGACAAACGATGTTGCGAGCGATATATCGGAAAAACTTTGCACTGACGCGACGGTCGCCACTGCAGGTTGTGTGAGTCTCGCGCAAAGTGCCATATCAAACGTGCGCAAGCTAGTGACAAGCAACTTCACCAGATCCGTAGATTCTGCATACGCTGGGATACCAATGAAAGTCTTGAGAGATAACACCGACACGAGTTGCGCGACGGCGCTGGCTGCAGTCGCTACAACACTGGATTTATTAATCAACGTAATTGTGATCGTAATGGCGTATCGAGTGGGCACCAGAAACTACAACCAGTACTACAGAAAACTGGCATGAGGGTCGCGGTCTAACTTTATGTTGGTGTCTCGCATCGACCGTCGACAGCCGTTTGCCAGCGGCTGAAAATGGCACAGTTGACGAAATGGAAACGCCGACCGTCGATAGTGCACTCTTGCAAGTTCCAACCGCACCATCTCAGGAGACAGACCACAGAGTCATATTCGCGGAGGGTAGATAGAAAATGCGCAAACCGCCGCAACCGCCCATATACATACTATACGAGTTGAACATAGAGTGGAGTAAGAAGTTACTACCGATTGTATTTCCAACGTGCAAGCAGCTGGTGTGTGACGCTTTACTTGAGTATCACAGAGGTTGCGATGTCTTGTGTTCCACGAGTGCATGGAAACAAGTGAACGAACTTCTACGGACCGTACTGTTGGGGTTTGAGCGAGCTGTAAAATCAATACACGCTAGACACGCGGACTTTGCCGCGTTACTGGACACGCATATTGCCACAACAAAACCGGGTCAAGTGTTCGGGGCGTCACCGCGCTCGACTATACACGTCTTGGCCTACCACGAGTACATGAGCCCACAGATCCTAAGCGAGGTCGAAGCCGTTGTGTCTACCCAACGCAAATTCAGCACAGCCGTGCGCGCTAAGACAAGTCCCTCTAGACTGCTGGAAACTTTGGAAACGTGGAAGGCTGGCGTGTACGTGCTTTCTACACATCTCAACGGTATGATCGCGATACTCTCGGCCGCACAACAACTAATGGTCATGTGTTCGGAAGGTCTGATCAGGTCTGACATGACCGGTTGTCAATCGACATCGAGCGTGCACTCACACACGGATATCCTGGCGTACAGTAAAGCGACGATGGTGAGGGCGACGGGTTGGCCGGTTCCGCCTTCAGGCCACTCGGTTGCCGCTAGATTGCCCAATGCCACACACGCAGACGAACCCTGTACACACTCAATGACCCGTGTGCGATCGTTGATTTCTGCTAGTACGTTTGCTAGTTCTACGTGCTTCCACGGATCGGGCGTGGGCACGCGCTTGTTTTAGAGGCGTTTTCGCGCAGCCTCCACCCTGCACGACCGCTCGTGGCCGCACTAGCTATATTTATCTTTATTTGTTTCACACACACACACACACACACACACACACACACACACACACACACACACACACACACACACACACAGGCCCTTGCGTGCAAACCCCGGTCAGGCCTGCTGTGTACACATCAGAGACATGATGTTCTTTCACAGAACTGAGGTTCTTCATTACTAAATGACTTTTACAGGAATATTGCTTTTATACTATTCAACAGGTTGATCATAATAATGTGTATTAAACCCACAACCTAGCACTGAGGACAGAGGGACTTTATTTAAATTAGTACTTAATGGATACGATACATAATGATACATAAGAGCCATGTCATACATTCAGCCTAGGAATAGTAGCATTGTGCACTATTAAAAATATACACATCAATTGCTCGAATCCCATTGTTGCAAAGTAAAACTCTAATAAAACTCTAGTCTGACATCAACAGAGAAGACTTAGTGTATGTACTACAAATACAGCATTAGGATTTCGTGTGGACCGTGCACCTTGTGAACCATCAGAGGCTTATGATGCAACATATCTTCCAGTTGCTATTAGACAAGTTATAATTCTCGACCATTTTTCGGAACTGGTTTCTTGGATCCGTGAGTAAATGCCAAATGAGATGATAGTCCGTAAGTAAGTTCCTGGCGATCCCATGTCACGCTCTTGCCCATCAGCCGGTGAACGCTGAGATGGAACTCGATGAGAGCGATGTATTTTTAAGTGCTCCAAATGTACTTCTAAAAAGCGTGCGATTCACTTCGTGAGTAAACCGCAGCTGCAGCTGATTCAAACAGTCGAGCCAACTTTCTATATCACAATATGCGTTTTGTAGTTAGTCGAGTTACCTTTTGTGTGGCGAATGCACGGGTCGTTAGCGTCCAGCTCCCGGCTTATAGAGAGTCCTGTATTGACACAGACGTCAATACATCTCGATGTCATGCAACACACAAAGTCTGTCGCATACAGGTGGGTTAACACACATGTACGATGTGTGCGATGGCGCGCCCGTTTACAATGGGACACGACGATGATCATTGTTAACCAAACTCTTGTTTCTCACGACAGGTGGTAGCGTTGTCTCCTGCACCTGGTCTTCGTGCACAGAGGGTGCTGTAATGTGTTCATCATAGTCGCGATCATTGTCACTCGAATCCGTTGTTCTCACGACAGGTGGTAGCGTTTTCTCCTGCATGTTGTCTTCGCGTGCGGCAAGCGTTGTGCTGTGCTCGTTATAATGGTTGTCTTCGTACAAAGGGGGTGTTGAATACTCCTTCGCGAGTAGTCTAGGAGGTGGTTTGATGGGACGTATCTCAGAGGTGTTATGTGAGCGTACCACCATGGCCTGAGCAACTGCGACTACTGAGAGTACACCCAGTACAGACAGCGAGATCATTTTTTTTCTTAGGTGTTGTACGTGTGGGTACAGCCGCTTTAATGGCAGTGGGAGCAAGTGGGCAAATGTATTTATAGGTCACTAGCAGAAACTAAGGCACGTGGTCATAGTGTAATCGTAACCACCTAAAGTAGCTCTTGTCATAATTTAATATACATAGAAATCATAAACGGGCATGTCAGGATAGACATCGCGAGTGATAATGCGGCCAGTATCTGTGTGCGCTTGAGAGCACCTTGTTGTTCTACTGTGGTGCCCACGCCGCCGGGTCTGTAAATGTCATCGACCTTCTTTATATACGCATACGCTAAAGACTGTATATTCTCTATCGATTTGAACACGTCCTTTGTTTTGCGTAACGCTTGAGCTCTCTCGAGTGTGATGTTGTGAGTGTACGCCAGTGTTTCGCGTGCACCGAGGTCCGAAAGGGCGTGCGCTACAACTATTAACCTTGGTTTGGGAGTGTGGCGAAACGCTCGCTCCGCTTTAATGGGCGGATGCAATGTTATCACCTGGTACGTTTCGTTAGTCGGGTCGTAACACACCGGTCCGTGACACGGACCGTCACATTGTATGGGGCACAGTAAGGACAACACGCCGCCGACCGTGACTTCGCACTCGACCGCGGTGGTGTTGTCGATTTGCAAAGGATCACATACGCCTCTCCAGTCGCAATGAGGCACATTGTAGTCGACGCGACCGTCGGTCACCATAGCTTTCGTCAGCCAACACACTCGATTGCCCTTCGAAACATCGCCGATCAACGTGAGCGTAGAGGTCGCCGTCGCTTTACTGTACGCCAGGATATCCGTGTGTGAGTGCACGCTCGACATCGATTGACACCCGGTCATGTCAGATCTGATCAGACCTTCCGAACACATGATCATTAGTTGTTGTGCGGCCGAGAGTATCGCGATCATACCGTTGAGATGTGTAGAAAGCGCATACACGCCAGCCTTCCACGTTTCCAAAGTTTCCAGCAGTCTAGAGGGACTTGTCTTAGCGCGCACGGCTGTGCTGAATTTGCGTTGGGTAGACACAACGGCTTCGACCTCGCTTAGGATCTGTGGGCTCATGTACTCGTGGTAGGCCAAGACGTGTATAGTCGAGCGCGGTGACGCCCCGAACACTTGACCCGGTTTTGTTGTGGCGATATGCGTGTCCAGTAATGCGGCAAAGTCCGCGTGTCTAGCGTGTATTGATTTTACAGCTCGCTCATACCCCAACTGGACGGTCCGTAGAAGTTCGTTCACTTGTTTCCATGCGCTCGTGGAACACAGGACATCGCAACCTCTGTGATACTCAAGTAAAGCGTCACACACCAGCTGCTTGCACGTTGGAAATACAATCGGTAGTAACTTCTTTCTCCACTCTATGTTGAACTCGTATAGTATGTATATGGGCGGTTGCGGCGGTTTGCGCATTTTCTATCTACCCTCCGCTAATATGACTCTGTGGTCTGTCTCCTGAGATGGTGCGGTTGGAACTTGCGATAGTGCACTATCGACGGTCGGCGTTTCCATTTCGTCAACTGTGCCATTTTCAGCCGCTGGCAAACGGCCGTCGACGGTCGATGCGAGACACCAACATAACGTTAGACCACGACCCTCATGCCAGTTTTCTGTAGTACTGGTTGTAGTTTCTGGTGCACACTCGATACGCCATTACGATCACAATGACGTTGGTTAATAAATCCAGTGTTGTAGCAACTGCAGCCAGCGCCGTCGCGCAACTCGTGTCGGTGTTATCTCTCGATACTTTCATTCGTATCCAAGCGTTTGCAGAATCTACGGATCTGGTGAAGTTGCTTGTCACTAGCTTGCGCACGTTTGATATGGCACTTTGCGCGAGACTCACACAACCTGCAGTGGCGACCGTCGCGTCAGTGCAAAGTTTTTCCGATATATCGCTCGCAACATCGTTTGTCATTTGCTGTACACTGCGCACACTGGCCGCGAGGTCGCGGAGAGGGTCTTCGTTACGAGTTGTGTAATATCCGCTGACTTGCCGATTCAATTCTGGTGGCGCTGACCCAAACGAGAACGCTTTTAAGGCGCATGTCGTGGTAACTCTGGTAGCGCCGTGGTTGACGAGGACGATCATCTTTAGCAATAGTTCATCTCGAAGCGCAACGATGGTGAGGGCGACGGGTTGGCCGGTTCCGCCTTCAGGCCACTCGGTTGCCGCTAGATTGCCCAATGCCACACACGCAGTCGAACCCTGTACACACTCATCACCCGTGTGCGATCATTGATTTCTGCTAGTACGTTTGCTAGTTCTACGTGCTTCCACGGATCGGGCGTGGGCACGCGCTTGTTTTAGAGGCGTTTTCGCGCAGCCTCTACCGTGCACGACCGCTCGTGGCCGCACTAGCTATATTTATCTTTATTTGTTTCACACACACACACACACACACACACACACACACACACACACACACACACACACACACACACACACACACACACACACACACACACACACACACACACACACACACACACACACACACACACACACACACACACACACACACACACACTCACACACACACACACACACACACAGGCCCTTGCGTGCAAACCCCGGTCAGGCCTGCAGTGTACATATCAGAGACATGATGTTCTTTCACAGAACTGAGGTTGTTCATTACTAAATGACTTTTACAGGAATATTGTTATTATACTATTCAACAGGTTCATCATAATAATGTGTATTAAACCCACAACCTAGCACTGAGGACAGAGGGACTTTATTTAAATTAGTACTTAATGGAAACGATACATAATGATACATAAGAGCCATGTCATACATTCAGCCTAGGAATAGTAGCATTGTGCACTATTAAAAATATACACATCAATTGCTCGAATCCCATCGTTGCAAAGTAAAACTCTAATAAAACTCTAGTCTGACATCAACAGAGAAGACTTAGTGTATGTACTACAAATACAGCATTAGGATTTCGAGTGGACCGTGCACCTTGTGAACCATCAGAGGCTTATGACGCAACATATCTTCCAGTTGCTATTAGACAAGTTATAATTCTCGACCATTTTTCGGAACTGGTTTATTGGGTCCGTGAGTAAATGCCAAATGAGATGATAGTCCTTAAGTAAGTTCCTGGCGATCCCATGTCACGCTCTTGCCCATCAGCCGGTGAATGCTGAGACGGAACTCGATGAGAGCGATGTATTTTTTAAGTGCTCTGAATGTACTTCTAACAAGCGTGCGATTCACTTCGTGAGTAAACCACAGCTGCAGCTGATTCAGTCGAGCCAACTTTCTACATCACAATATGCGTTTTGTAATTCTGGGTGCCATTTAAAAACCATAAGTGCTAATGACTTGATTCCTTTTTGAGGTTGTAGGGGATGTTGATTGGAGTTCACTAAAACAAACCTGATCTCTCTAGGACATTCAGAAGCCAAGTTATAAGCCCACAAATGTGTAACTGGACTACTTCTTTAAATTGACACCAGATCCGGTGACCTTTGGGACATGGTTTGACCCCCTTAGGAAAGTGCTATCATCATGAAACGTTCAGATCACTTACAACTCAATAGATTCTACCTTCCTGTAACGTTTCAGCCTGATTGGACCTTGTTTTCACACAAATGAACCCAGAATGATGTGAAATTGTGCTTCGTGCAACATAATTCTGGGTGCCATTTAAAAACCATAAGGGCTAATGACTCCATTCCTTTTTGAGGTTGTAGGGGCTGTTGATTGAAGTACACTAAAACAAACCTGATCTCTCTAGGACATTCAGAAGCCAAGTTATAAGCCCTCAAAGGTGTAACTGGACAACTTATTTAAAGTGACACCAGGCCCGGTGACCTTTGGGACATGGTTTTACCCCCTATAGGAATGTGCGATCATCTTGAAACGTTCAGATCACTTACATCTCAATAGATTCTGCCTTCTTGTAGCGTTTCAGCCTGATTGGACCTTGTTTTCACACAAATGAACCCAGAATTATGTGAAATTGTGCTTCGTGCAACGTAATTCTGGGTGCCATTTACAAACCTTAAGTGCTAATGACTCCATTCCTTTTTGTGGTTGTAGGGGCTGTTGATTGGAGTACACTAAAACAAACCTGATCTCTCTAGGACATTCAGAAGCCAAGTTATAAGCCCACAAATGTGTAACTGGACTACTTCTTTAAATTGACACCAGATCCGGTGACCTTTGGGACATGGTTTGACCCCCTTAGGAAAGTGCTATCATCATGAAACGTTCAGATCACTTACAACTCAATAGATTCTACCTTCCTGTAACGTTTCAGCCTGATTGGACCTTGTTTTCACACAAATTAACCCAGAATGATGTGAAATTGTGCTTCGTGCAACATAATTCTGGGTGCCATTTAAAAACCATAAGTGCCAATGACTCCATTCCTTTTTGAGGTTGTAGGGGCTGTTGATTGGAGTACACTAAAACAAACCTGATCTCTCTAGGACATTCAGAAGCCAAGTTATAAGCCCTCAAAGGTGTAACTGGACTACTTCTTTAAAGTGACACCAGGCCCGGTGATCTTTGGGACATGGTTTGACCCCCTATAGGAATGTGCGATCATCATGAAACGTTCAGATCACTTACAACTCAATAGATTCTACCTTCTTGTAACGTTTCAGCCTGATTGGACCTTGTTTTCACACAAATGGACCCAGAATGATGGGAAATTGTGCTTCGTGCAACATAATTCTGGGTGCCATTTACAAACCATAAGTGCTAATGACTCCATTCCTTTTTGTGGTTGTAGGGGCTGTTGGTTGGAGTACATTAAAACAAACCTGATCTCTCTAGGACATTCAGAAGCCAAGTTATAAGCCCACAAATGTGTAACTGGACTACTTCTTTAAATTGACACCAGATCCGGTGACCTTTGGGACATGGTTTGACCCCCTTAGGAAAGTGCTATCATCATGAAACGTTCAGATCACTTACAACTCAATAGATTCTACCTTCCTGTAACGTTTCAGCCTGATTGGACCTTGTTTTCACACAAATGAACCCAGAATGATGTGAAATTGTGCTTCGTGCAACATAATTCTGGGTGCCATTTAAAAACCATAAGTGCTAATGTCTCCATTCCTTTTTGTGGTTGTAGGGGCTGTTGATTGGAGTACACTAAAACAAACCTGATCGCTCTAGGACATTCAGAAGCCAAGTTATAAGTCCACAAATATGTAACTGGACTACTTCTTTAAATTGACACCAGATCCGGTGACCTTTGGGACATGGTTTGACCCCCTTAGGAAAGTGCTATCATCATGAAACGTTCAGATCACTTACAACTCAATAGATTCTACCTTCTTGTAACGTTTCAGCCTGATTGGACCTTGTTTTCACACAAATGAACCCAGAATGATGTGAATTTGTGCTTCGTGCAACATAATTCTGGGTGCCATTTACAAACCATAAGTGCTAATGACTCCATTCCTGTTTGTGGTTGTAGGGGCTTTTGATTGGAGTACACTAAAACATACCTAACCTCTCTAGGACATTTAGAAGCCAAGTTATAAGCCCACAAAGGTGTAACTGGACTACATCTTTAAAGTGACACCAGGCCCGGTGACCTTTGGGACATGGTTTTACCCCCTATAGGAATGTGCGATCATCTTGAAACGTTCAGTTCACTTACAACTCAATAGATTCTACCTTCTTGTAGCGTTTCAGCCTGATTGGACCTTGTTTTCACACAAATGAACCCAGAATGATGTGAAATTGTGCTTCGTGCAACATAATTCTGGGTGCCATTTAAAAACTATAAGGGCTAATGACTCAATTCCTTTTTGTGGTTGTAGGGGCTGTTGATTGGAGTACACTAAAACAAACTTGATCTCTCTAGGACATTCAGAAGCCAAGTTATAAGCCCACAAATGTGTAACTGGACTACTTCTTTAAATTGACACCAGATCCGGTGACCTTTGGGACATCGTTTGACCCCCTTAGGAAAGTGCTATCATCATGAAACGTTCAGATCACTTAAAACTCAGTAGATTCTACCTTCCTGTAACGTTTCAGCCTGACTGGACCTTGTTTTCACACAAATGAACCCAGAATGATGTGAAATTTTGCTTCGAGCAACATAATTCTGGGTGCCATTTACAAACCATAAGTGCTAATGACTCCATTCCTTTTTGTGGTTGTAGGGGCTGTTGATTGGAGTACATTAAAAAATACCTGATCTCTCTAGGACATTCAGAAGCCAAGTTATAAGCCCACAAATGTGTAACTGGACTACTTCTTTAAAATTGACACCAGATCCGGTGATCTTTGGGACATGGTTTGACCCCCTTAGGAAAGTGCTATCATCATGAAACGTTCAGATCACTTACAACTCAATAGATTCTACCTTCCTGTAACGTTTCAGCCTGATTGGACCTTGTTTTCACACAAATGAACCCAGAATGATGTGAAATTGTGCTTCGTGCAACATAATTCTGGGTGCCATTTAAAAACCATAAGTGCTAATGACTCCATTCCTTTTTGTGGTTGTAGGGGCTGTTGATTGGAGTACCCTAAAACAAACATGATCTCTCTTGGACATTCAGAAGCCAAGTTATAAGCCCACAAATGTGTAACTGGACTACTTCTTTAAAGTGACACCAGATCCGGTGACCTTTGGGACATGGTTTGACCCCCTTAGGAAAGTGCTATCATCATGAAACGTTCAGATCACTTACAACTCAGTAGATTCTACCTTCCTGTAACGTTTCAGCCTGATTGGACCTTGTTTTCACACAAATGGACCCAGAATGATGTGAAATTGTGCTTCGTGCAACATAATTCTGGGTGCCATTTAAAAACCATAAGTGCTAATGTCTCCATTCCTTTTTGTGGTTGTAGGGGCTGTTGATTGGAGTACACCAAAACAAACCTGTAATGTTTCAGCCTGATTGGACCTTGTTTTCACACAAATGAACCCAGAATGATGTGAAATTGTGCTTCGTGCAACATAATTCTGGGTGCCATTTAAAAACCATAAGTGCTAATGACTCCATTCCTTTTTGTGGTTGTAGGGGCTGTTGATTGGAGTATACTAAAACAAACCTGATCTCTCTAGGACATTCAGAAGCCAAGTTATAAGCCCACAAATGTGTAACTGGACTACTTCTTTAAATTGACACCAGATCCGGTGACCTTTGGGACATCGTTTGACCCCCTTAGGAAAGGGCTATCATCATGAAACGTTCAGATCACTTACAACTCAATAGATTCTACCTTCTTGTAGTGTTTCAGCCTGATTGGACCTTGTTTTCACACAAATGGACCCAGAATGATGTGAAATTGTGCTTCGTGCAACATAATTCTGGGTGCCATTTAAAAACCATAAGTGCTAATGTCTCCATTCCTTTTTGTGGTTGTAGGGGCTGTTGATTGGAGTACACTAAAACAAACCTGTAACGTTACAGCCTGACTGGACCTTGTTTTCACACAAATGAACCCAGAATGATGTGAAATTGGGCTTCGTGCAACATAATTCTGGGTGCCATTTACAAACCATAAGTGCTAATGACTCCATTCCTTTTTGTGGTTGTAGGGGCTGTTGATTGGAGTACACTAAAACAAACCTGACCTCTCTAGGACATTCAGAAGCCAAGTTATAAGCCCACAAAGGTGTAACTGGACTACTTCTTTAAAGTGACACCAGACCCGGTGACCTTTGGGACATGGTTTGACCCCCTATAGGAATGTGCGATCATCATTAAACGTTCAGATCACTTACAACTCAATAGATTCTACCTTCTTGTAACGTTTCAGCCTGATTGGACCTTGTTTTCACACAAATGAACCCAGAATGATGTGAAATTGTGCTTCGTGCAACATAATTCTGGGTGCCATTTAAAAACCATAAGTGCTAATGTCTCCATTCCTTTTTGTGGTTGTAGGGGCTGTTGATTGGAGTACACTAAAACAAACCTGATCGCTCTAGGACATTCAGAAGCCAAGTTATAAGTCCACAAATATGTAACTGGACTACTTCTTTAAATTGACACCAGATCCGGTGACCTTTGGGACATGGTTTGACCCCCTTAGGAAAGTGCTATCATCATGAAACGTTCAGATCACTTACAACTCAATAGATTCTACCTTCTTGTAACGTTTCAGCCTGATTGGACCTTGTTTTCACACAAATGAACCCAGAATGATGTGAAATTGTGCTTCGTGCAACATAATTCTGGGTGCCAATTACAAACCATAAGTGCTAATGACTCCATTCCTGTTTGTGGTTGTAGGGGCTTTTGATTGGAGTACACTAAAACAAACCTAACCTCTCTAGGACATTTAGAAGCCAAGTTATAAGCCCACAAAGGTGTAACTGGACTACATCTTTAAAGTGACACCAGGCCCGGTGACCTTTGGGACATGGTTTTACCCCCTATAGGAATGTGCGATCATCTTGAAACGTTCAGTTCACTTACAACTCAATAGATTCTACCTTCTTGTAGCGTTTCAGCCTGATTGGACCTTGTTTTCACACAAATGAACCCAGAATGATGTGAAATTGTGCTTCGTGCAACATAATTCTGGGTGCCATTTAAAAACTATAAGGGCTAATGACTCAATTCCTTTTTGTGGTTGTAGGGGCTGTTGATTGGAGTACACTAAAACAAACTTGATCTCTCTAGGACATTCAGAAGCCAAGTTATAAGCCCACAAATGTGTAACTGGACTACTTCTTTAAATTGACACCAGATCCGGTGACCTTTGGGACATGGTTTGACCCCCTTAGGAAAGTGCTATCATCATGAAACGTTCAGATCACTTAAAACTCAGTAGATTCTACCTTCCTGTAACGTTTCAGCCTGATTGGACCTTGTTTTCACACAAATGAACCCAGAATGATGTGAAATTTTGCTTCGAGCAACATAATTCTGGGTGCCATTTACAAACCATAAGTGCTAATGACTCCATTCCTTTTTGTGGTTGTAGGGGCTGTTGATTGGAGTACATTAAAAAATACCTGATCTCTCTAGGACATTCAGAAGCCAAGTTATAAGCCCACAAAGGTGTAACTGGACTACTTCTTTAAAGTGACACCAGGCCCGGTGACCTTTGGGACATGGTTTGACCCCCTTAGGAAAGTGCTATCATCATGAAACGTTCAGATCACTTACAACTCAATAGATTCTACCTTCCTGTAACGTTTCAGCCTGATTGGACCTTGTTTTCACACAAATGAACCCAGAATGATGTGAAATTGTGCTTCGTGCAACATAATTCTGGGTGCCATTTAAAAACCATAAGTGCTAATGACTCCATTCCTTTTTGTGGTTGTAGGGGCTGTTGATTGGAGTACCCTAAAACAAACATGATCTCTCTTGGACATTCAGAAGCCAAGTTATAAGCCCACAAATGTGTAACTGGACTACTTCTTTAAAGTGACACCAGATCCGGTGACCTTTGGGACATGGTTTGACCCCCTTAGGAAAGTGCTATCATCATGAAACGTTCAGATCACTTACAACTCAGTAGATTCTACCTTCCTGTAACGTTTCAGCCTGATTGGACCTTGTTTTCACACAAATGAACCCAGAATGATGTGAAATTGTGCTTCGTGCAACATAATTCTGGGTGCCATTTAAAAACCATAAGTGCTAATGACTCCATTCCTTTTTGTGGTTGTAGGGGCTGTTGATTGGAGTATACTAAAACAAACCTGATCTCTCTAGGACATTCAGAAGCCAAGTTATAAGCCCACAAATGTGTAACTGGACTACTTCTTTAAATTGACACCAGATCCGGTGACCTTTGGGACATCGTTTGACCCCCTTAGGAAAGGGCTATCATCATGAAACGTTCAGATCACTTACAACTCAATAGATTCTACCTTCTTGTAGTGTTTCAGCCTGATTGGACCTTGTTTTCACACAAATGGACCCAGAATGATGTGAAATTGTGCTTCGTGCAACATAATTCTGGGTGCCATTTAAAAACCATAAGTGCTAATGTCTCCATTCCTTTTTGTGGTTGTAGGGGCTGTTGATTGGAGTACACTAAAACAAACCTGTAACGTTACAGCCTGACTGGACCTTGTTTTCACACAAATGAACCCAGAATGATGTGAAATTGGGCTTCGTGCAACATAATTCTGGGTGCCATTTACAAACCATAAGTGCTAATGACTCCATTCCTTTTTGTGGTTGTAGGGGCTGTTGATTGGAGTACACTAAAACAAACCTGACCTCTCTAGGACATTCAGAAGCCAAGTTATAAGCCCACAAAGGTGTAACTGGACTACTTCTTTAAAGTGACACCAGGCCCGGTGACCTTTGGGACATGGTTTGACCCCCTATAGGAATGTGCGATCATCATTAAACGTTCAGATCACTTACAACTCAATAGATTCTACCTTCTTGTAACGTTTCAGCCTGATTGGACCTTGTTTTCACACAAATGAACCCAGAATGATGTGAAATTGTGCTTCGTGCAACATAATTCTGGGTGCCATTTAAAAACCATAAGTGCTAATGTCTCCATTCCTTTTTGTGGTTGTAGGGGCTGTTGATTGGAGTACACTAAAACAAACCTGATCGCTCTAGGACATTCAGAAGCCAAGTTATAAGTCCACAAATATGTAACTGGACTACTTCTTTAAATTGACACCAGATCCGGTGACCTTTGGGACATGGTTTGACCCCCTTAGGAAAGTGCTATCATCATGAAACGTTCAGATCACTTACAACTCAATAGATTCTACCTTCTTGTAACGTTTCAGCCTGATTGGACCTTGTTTTCACACAAATGAACCCAGAATGATGTGAATTTGTGCTTCGTGCAACATAATTCTGGGTGCCATTTACAAACCATAAGTGCTAATGACTCCATTCCTGTTTGTGGTTGTAGGGGCTTTTGATTGGAGTACACTAAAACAAACCTAACCTCTCTAGGACATTTAGAAGCCAAGTTATAAGCCCACAAAGGTGTAACTGGACTACATCTTTAAAGTGACACCAGGCCCGGTGACCTTTGGGACATGGTTTTACCCCCTATAGGAATGTGCGATCATCTTGAAACGTTCAGTTCACTTACAACTCAATAGATTCTACCTTCTTGTAGCGTTTCAGCCTGATTGGACCTTGTTTTCACACAAATGAACCCAGAATGATGTGAAATTGTGCTTCGTGCAACATAATTCTGGGTGCCATTTAAAAACTATAAGGGCTAATGACTCAATTCCTTTTTGTGGTTGTAGGGGCTGTTGATTGGAGTACACTAAAACAAACTTGATCTCTCTAGGACATTCAGAAGCCAAGTTATAAGCCCACAAATGTGTAACTGGACTACTTCTTTAAATTGACACCAGATCCGGTGACCTTTGGGACATGGTTTGACCCCCTTAGGAAAGTGCTATCATCATGAAACGTTCAGATCACTTAAAACTCAGTAGATTCTACCTTCCTGTAACGTTTCAGCCTGATTGGACCTTGTTTTCACACAAATGAACCCAGAATGATGTGAAATTTTGCTTCGAGCAACATAATTCTGGGTGCCATTTACAAACCATAAGTGCTAATGACTCCATTCCTTTTTGTGGTTGTAGGGGCTGTTGATTGGAGTACATTAAAAAATACCTGATCTCTCTAGGACATTCAGAAGCCAAGTTATAAGCCCACAAATGTGTAACTGGACTACTTCTTTAAAATTGACACCAGATCCGGTGATCTTTGGGACATGGTTTGACCCCCTTAGGAAAGTGCTATCATCATGAAACGTTCAGATCACTTACAACTCAATAGATTCTACCTTCCTGTAACGTTTCAGCCTGATTGGACCTTATTTTCACACAAATGAACCCAGAATGATGTGAAATTGTGCTTCGTGCAACATAATTCTGGGTGCCATTTAAAAACCATAAGTGCTAATGACTCCATTCCTTTTTGTGGTTGTAGGGGCTGTTGATTGGAGTACCCTAAAACAAACATGATCTCTCTTGGACATTCAGAAGCCAAGTTATAAGCCCACAAATGTGTAACTGGACTACTTCTTTAAAGTGACACCAGATCCGGTGACCTTTGGGACATGGTTTGACCCCCTTAGGAAAGTGCTATCATCATGAAACGTTCAGATCACTTACAACTCAGTAGATTCTACCTTCCTGTAACGTTTCAGCCTGATTGGACCTTGTTTTCACACAAATGAACCCAGAATGATGTGAAATTGTGCTTCGTGCAACATAATTCTGGGTGCCATTTAAAAACCATAAGTGCTAATGACTCCATTCCTTTTTGTGGTTGTAGGGGCTGTTGATTGGAGTATACTAAAACAAACCTGATCTCTCTAGGACATTCAGAAGCCAAGTTATAAGCCCACAAATGTGTAACTGGACTACTTCTTTAAATTGACACCAGATCCGGTGACCTTTGGGACATCGTTTGACCCCCTTAGGAAAGGGCTATCATCATGAAACGTTCAGATCACTTACAACTCAATAGATTCTACCTTCTTGTAGTGTTTCAGCCTGATTGGACCTTGTTTTCACACAAATGGACCCAGAATGATGTGAAATTGTGCTTCGTGCAACATAATTCTGGGTGCCATTTAAAAACCATAAGTGCTAATGTCTCCATTCCTTTTTGTGGTTGTAGGGGCTGTTGATTGGAGTACACTAAAACAAACCTGTAACGTTACAGCCTGACTGGACCTTGTTTTCACACAAATGAACCCAGAATGATGTGAAATTGGGCTTCGTGCAACATAATTCTGGGTGCCATTTACAAACCATAAGTGCTAATGACTCCATTCCTTTTTGTGGTTGTAGGGGCTGTTGATTGGAGTACACTAAAACAAACCTGACCTCTCTAGGACATTCAGAAGCCAAGTTATAAGCCCACAAAGGTGTAACTGGACTACTTCTTTAAAGTGACACCAGGCCCGGTGACCTTTGGGACATGGTTTGACCCCCTATAGGAATGTGCGATCATCATTAAACGTTCAGATCACTTACAACTCAATAGATTCTACCTTCTTGTAACGTTTCAGCCTGATTGGACCTTGTTTTCACACAAATGAACCCAGAATGATGTGAAATTGTGCTTCGTGCAACATAATTCTGGGTGCCATTTACAAACCATAAGTGCTAATGACTCCATTCCTTTTTGTGGTTGTAGGGGCTGTTGATTGGAGTACACTAAAACAAACCTGATCTCTCTAGGACATTCAGAAGCCAAGTTATAAGCCCACAAATGTGTAACTGGACTACTTCTTTAAATTGACACCAGATCCGGTGAACTTTGGGACATGGTTTGACCCCCTTAGGAAAGTGCTATCATCGTGAAACGTTCAGATCACTTACAACTCAATAGATTCTACCTTCCTGTAACGTTTCAGCCTGATTGGACCTTGTTTTCACACAAATGAACTCAGAATGATGTGAAATTGTGCTTTGTGCAACATAATTCTGGGTGCCATTTAAAAACCATAAGTGCTAATGACTCCATTCCTTTTTGTGGTTGTAGGGGCTCTTGATTGGAGTATACTAAAACAAACCTGATCTCTCTAGGACATTCAGAAGCCAAGTTATAAGCCCACAAATGTGTAACTGGACTACTTCTTTAAATTGACACCAGATCCGGTGACCTTTGGGACATGGTTTGACCCCCTTAGGAAAGTGCTAGCATCATGAAACGTTCAGATCACTTACACCTCAATAGATTCTACCTTCCTGTAACGTTTCAGCCTGATTGGACCTTGTTTTCATACAAATGGACCCAGAATGATGTGAAATTGTGCTTCGTGCAACATAATTCTGGGTGCCATTTACAAACCATAAGTGCTAATGACTCCATTGCTTTTTGGGGTTGTAGGGGCTGTTTACTGGAGTACACTTAAACAAACCTGACCTCTCTAGGACATTCAGAAGCCAAGTTATAAGCCCACAAAGGTGTAACTGTACTACTTCTTTAAATTGACACCAGGCCCGGTGACCTTTGGGACATGGTTTGACCCCCTATAGGAATGTGCGATCATCATGAAACGTTCAGATCACTTACAACTCAATAGATTCTACCTTCTTGTAACGTTTCAGCCTGATTGGACCTTGTTTTCACACAAATGGACCCAGAATGATGTGAAATTGTGCTTCGTGCAACATAATTCTGGGTGCCATTTACAAACCATAAGTGCTAATGACTCCATTCATTTTTGTGGTTGTAGGGACTGTTGATTGGAGTACACCAAAACAAACCTGACCTCTCTAGGACATTCAGAAGCCAAGCTATAAGCCCACAAATGTGTAACTGGACTACTTCTTTAAAGTGACACCAGATCCGGTGACCTTTGGGACATGGTTTGACCCCCTTAGGAAAGTGCTATCATCATGAAACGTGCAGATCACTTACAACTCAATAGATTCTACCTTCCTGTAACGTTTCAGCCTGATTGGACCTTGTTTTCACACAAATGAACCCGGAATGATGTGAAATTGTGCTTCGTGCAACATAATTCTGGGTGCCATTTACAAACCATAAGTGCTAATGACTCCATTCCTTTTTGTGGTTGTAGGGGCTGTTGATTGGAGTACACTAAAACAAACCTAACCTCTCTAGGACATTCAGAAGCCAAGTTATAAGCCCACAAATGTGTAACTGGACTACTTCTTTAAATTGACACCAGATCCGGTGACCTTTGGGACATGGTTTTACCCCCTTAGGAAAGTGCTATCATCATGAAACGTTCAGATCACTTACAACTCAATAGATTCTACCTTCCTGTAACGTTTCAGCCTGATTGGACCTTGTTTTCACACAAATGAACCCAGAATGATGTGAAATAGTGCTTCGTGCAACATAATTCTGGGTGCCATTTAAAAACCATAAGTGCTAATGACTCCATTCCTTTTTGTGGTTGTAGGGGCTCTTGATTCGAGTATACTAAAACAAACCTGATCTCTCTAGGACATTCAGAAGCCAAGTTATAAGCCCACAAATGTGTAACTGGACTACTTCTTTAAATTGACACCAGATCCGGTGACCTTTGGGACATGGTTTGACCCCCTTAGGAAAGTGCTAGCATCATGAAACGTTCAGATCACTTACACCTCTAAAGATTCTACCTTCCTGTAACGTTTCAGCCTGATTGGACCTTGTTTTCATACAAATGGACCCAGAATGATGTGAAATTGTGCTTCGTGCAACATAATTCTGGGTGCCATTTACAAACCATAAGTGCTAATGACTCCATTGCTTTTTGTGGTAGTAGGGGCTGTTTACTGGAGTACACTTAAACAAACCTGACCTCTCTAGGACATTCAGAAGCCAAGTTATAAGCCCACAAAGGTGTAACTGTGATCCACGCAAACATACACTTAGGGCCTTGGGAGTGAGCACATTCAACGGCACTTGGCAGGGGGAGTTCTCAGCCTCCTCCCGAGTGCCGGTGCCCACTTCGAATTTTAAACTGCATTTAGACACCAAGGGCTGTGGGTGCAAGTAGGGTGGTGCAGTGGCATCAGCTGGCATAGGCCAGAAAATGCCCGCACTGCCCGCTCACCACAGCAATAGAATACACCTCATTAACACACAACACTATGTTGGAGCAGGTGGAGGGAGACCAGGGGGTCTTAGCACACCTCTGTTGTTGCTTGGCTGCCTGGGGCTGGAGACTAGGAGGGAGATCTGGCCGTCTGGTTGGGGTCTGGGGTGGTGGGTTGCTGTGCTCGGCGGTGGGCGGGGGAGCCTGCTCATCAGCACCCCAGCAGAAAGGGTCAAACTCTGGTAACCGGTGGTGGTTGTACCCCATGTGCAGCATTACCGGGACCAGAGTGAATAGGGTGTGTATGGGGAGCATGAATGGGTGTCCGGCGTGTATTTTTGTAAGTCTTTGGTTGTATGTGCATGTGTGAGCATGAGGGAGGGAGTGTGTGACTGTGTTTGTGTATGACTGTATATGTCAGGTGGGGCCTTTGACTCCTCCCTTCTCCTGGGACCTCCTTTGATGATATAGATCTTCGTCTCCCCTCCCCCCTGTCACACCTGGTGTGGGTGTGATGCCTTGGTCTGCCTGAGTGTTCGTGGCTCCCGGGTCAGGGAGTTTAAGATTTTTGGCATCTGCCTGATCAATCCCGGTGGCGGCCTGGGGGGGTCTGGGTCCCTGGGCTCTGCTGGGTCCCCGGCGGGGGTGGTCGCCCCTGGGTCCCGGGTCGCTGGGTCCCGGACTCGGCCGGCTAGGGGGTGGGAGGCTGCGGGCAGGCCTGAGGACTTGCCGCTGATATCTCCCGGGGCTCTGCCGGCTGCTGGTTGTGGCCCCCCGGGGCGATCCTCTGTGCCTCTCGAGGGGGGCGGGGGCCTTTCTGGTTGCGGGCTCCTTGGGGTTCCTGTGTTCTGGGGCAGCGCCTGGATCTCTGGGACTTGGAGCTCCCCCCCGTCTCCTACGCGTCTTTGGGGGGCAGATCTGTGGTCCCTCACACTCTCTATTGGACGCTCCTATAGATAAACCTTACATAAACAAGCGCGTGTACACACACAGGTGTTCACATGGTGCTCTCATAAGTATGGGCTTGGGCACGTTCAACACATGTCTTAAGACTATGGTGGGCACTCAATGCACTGTGGTATATTATCATGTGACTGTTTAGTTAAACAATGATTGATTATATATTTCTTCATCAAGTTGACGCAGTGATAGCTTGATTTTGTTATATTGGTGTTGTGTCCCATTTTTTGTTATGTTTTGCTTTTTTCTCGTCTCATTTTGCAGGTCTAGAAGCAGACTCTTGTTCATTATTGTTTATTTTTGTTGAATCCCCCCCCCACCTAACCCCCTCTCTCCCCACCTTTTCTCTTTTCCTTTCTCTTTCACCTCTGTCTCCGTGTCTGGTCGAAATTACAAAGCATTCAAAAACAATAACAATAAAGTTTTAAATATCAGGTGCGACATTAAAAGCAGACTCTTTGATGCTCCACCTGAGACATTAAAAGCAGATGCTCTGATGCTCCACCTGAGAGTAAAACTGTAAGGCTTGTTACCAGCATTCAGACATCAATTCTGCTTGCTTCACAGCCAGACAGGACACGTTAAAAAAAAAAAAAAAAAAAAAAAAAAAAAAAATACATAAGTGCTAATGTCTCCATTCCTTTTTGTGGTTGTAGGGGCTGTTGATTGGAGTACACTAAAACAAACCTGACCTCTCTAGGACATTCAGAAGCCAAGTTATAAGCCCACATATGTGTAACTGGACTACTTCTTTAAAGTGACACCAGATCCGGTGACCTTTGGGACATGGTTTGACCCCCTTAGGAAAGTGCTATCATCATGAAACGTTCAGATCACTTACAACTCAATAGATTCTACCTTCCTGTAACGTTTCAGCCTGATTTGACCTTGTTTTCACACAAATGAACCCGGAATGATGTGAAATTGTGCTTCGTGCAACATAATTCTGGGTGCCATTTACAAACCATAAGTGCTAATGACTCCATTCCTTTTTGTGGTTGTAGGGGCTGTTGATTGGAGTACACTAAAACAAACCTAACCTCTCTAGGACATTCAGAAGCCAAGTTATAAGCCCACAAATGTGTAACTGGACTACTTCTTTAAATTGACACAAGATCCGGTGACCTTTGGGACATGGTTTTACCCCCTTAGGAAAGTGCTATCATCATGAAACGTTCAGATCACTTACAACTTAATAGATTCTACCTTCCTGTAACGTTTCAGCCTGATTGGACCTTGTTTTCACACAAATGAACCCAGAATGATGTGAAATTGTGCTTCGTGCAACATAATTCTGGGTGCCATTTAAAAACCATAAGTGCTAATGACTCCATTCCTTTTTGTGGTTGTAGTGGCTGTTGATTGGAGTACCCTAAAACAAACCTGATCTCTCTAGGACATTCAGAAGCCAAATTATAAGCCCACAAAGGTGTAACTGGACTACTTCTTTAAATTGACACCAGATCCGGTGACATTTGGGACATGGTTTGACCCCCTTAGGAAAGTGCTATCATCATGAAATGTTCAGATCACTTACAACTCAATAGATTCTACCTTCCTGTAACGTTTCAGCCTGACTGGACCTTGTTTTCACACAAATGAACCCAGAATGATGTGAAGTTGGGCTTCGTGCAACATAATTCTGGGTGCCATTTAAAAACCATAAGTGCTAATGACTCCATTCCTTTTTGTGGTTGTAGGGTCTGTTGATTGGAGTATACTAAAACAAACCTGATCTCTCTAGGACATTCAGAAGCCAAGTTATAAGCCCACAAATGTGTAACTGGACTACTTCTTTAAATTGACACCAGATCCGGTGACCTTTGGGACATGGTTTGACCCCCTTAGGAAAGTGCTATCATCTTGAAACGTTCAGATCACTTACAACTCAATAGATTCTACCTTCCTGTAACGTTTCAGCCTGATTGGACCTTGTTTTCACACAAATGAACCCAGAATGATGTGAAATTGTGCTTCGTGCAACATAATTCTGGGTGCCATTTACAAACCATAAGTGCTAATGACTCCATTCCTTTTTGTGGTTGTAGGGGCTGTTGATTGGAGTACACTAAAACAAACCTGATCTCTCTAGGACATTCAGAAGCCAAGTTATAAGCCCACAAATGTGTAACTGGACTACTTCTTTAAATTGACACCAGATCCGGTGACCTTTGGGACATGGTTTGACCCCCTTAGGAAAGTGCTATCATCATGAAACGTTCAGATCACTTACAACTCAATAGATTCTACCTTCCTGTAACGTTTCAGCCTGATTGGACCTTGTTTTCACACAAATGAACCCAGAATGATGTGAAATTGTGCTTCGTGCAACATAATTCTGGGTGCTATTTACAAACCATAAGTGCTAATGACTCCATTCCTTTTTGTGGTTGTAGGGGCTGTTGATTGGAGTACATTAAAACAAACCTGATCTCTCTAGGACATTCAGAAGCCAAGTTATAAGCCCACAAATGTGTAACTGGACTACTTCTTTAAATTGACACCAGATCCGGTGACCTTTGGGACATGGGTTGACCCCCTTAGGAAAGTGTTATCATCATGAAACGTTCAGATCACTTACAACTCAATAGATTCTACCTTCCTGTAACGTTTCAGCCTGATTGGACCTTGTTTTCACACAAATGAACCCAGAATGATGTGAAATTGTGCTTCGTGCAACATAATTCTGGGTGCCATTTAAAAACCATAAGTGTTAATGACTCCATTCCTTTTTGTGGTTGTAGGGGCTGTTGATTGGCGTACCCTAAAACAAACATGATCTCTCTAGGACATTCAGAAGCCAAGTTATAAGCCCACAAATGTGTAACTGGACTACTTCTTTAAAGTGACACCAGATCCGGTGACCTTTGGGACATGGTTTGACCCCCTTAGGAAAGTGCTATCATCATGAAACGTTCAGATCACTTACAACTCAGTAGATTCTACCTTCCTGTAACGTTTCAGCCTGATTCGACCTTGTTTTCACACAAATGGACCCAGAATGATGTGAAAATGTGCTTCGTGCAACATAATTCTGGGTGCCATTTAAAAACCATAAGTGCTAATGTCTCTATTCCTTTTTGTGGTTGTAGGGGCTGTTGATTGGAGTACACTAAAACAAACCTGTAATGTTTCAGCCTGATTGGACCTTGTTTTCACACAAATGAACCCAGAATGATGTGAAATTGTGCTTCGTGCAACATAATTCTGGGTGCCATTTAAAAACCATAAGTGCTAATGACTCCATTCCTTTTTGTGGTTGTAGGGGCTGTTGATTGGAGTATACTAAAACAAACCTGATCTCTCTAGGACATTCAGAAGCCAAGTTATAAGCCCACAAATGTGTAACTGGACTACTTCTTTAAATTGACACCAGATCCGGTGACCTTTGGGACATGGTTTGACCCCCTTAGGAAAGTGCTATCATCATGAAACATTCAGATCACTTACAACTCAATAGATTCTACCTTCCTGTAACGTTTCAGCCTGAGTGGACCTTGTTTTAACACAAATGGACCCAGAATGATGTGAAATTGTGCTTCGTGCAACATAATTCTGGGTGCCATTTACAAACCATAAGTGCTAATGACTCCATTCCTTTTTGTGGTTGTAGGGGCTGTTGATTGGAGTACAATAAAACAAACCTGACCTCTCTAGGACATTCAGAAGCCAAGTTATAAGCCCACAAAGGTGTAACTGGACTACTTCTTTAAAGTGACACCAGGCCCGGTGACCTTTGGGACATGGTTTGACCCCCTATAGGAATGTGCGATCATCATGAAACGTTCAGATCACTTACAACTCAATAGATTCTACCTTCTTGTAACATTTCAGCCTGATTGGACCTTGTTTTCACACAAATGGACCCAGAATGATGTGAAATTGTGCTTCGTGCAACATAATTCTGGGTGCCATTTAAAAACCATAAGTGCTAATGTCTCCATTCCTTTTTGTGGTTGTAGGGGCTGTTGATTGGAGTACAATAAAACAAACCTGACCTCTCTAGGACATTCAGAAGCCAAGTTGTAAGCCCACAAATGTGTAACTGGACTACTTCTTTAAAGTGACACCAGATCCGGTGACCTTTGGGACATGGTTTGACCCCCTTAGGAAAGTGCTATCATCATGAAACGTTCAGATCACTTACAACTCAATAGATTCTACCTTCCTGTAACGTTTCAGCCTGATTGGACCTTGTTTTCACACAAATGAACCCAGAATGATGTGAAATTGTGCTTCGTGCAACATAATTCTGGGTGCCATTTAAAAAGCATAAGTGCTAATGTCTCCATTCCTTTTTGTGGTTGTAGGGGCTGTTGATTGGAGTACACTAAAGCAAACCTGATCGCTCTGGGACATTCAGAAGCCAAGTTATAAGCCCACAAATGTGTAACTGGACAACTTCTTTAAATTGACACCAGATCCGGTGACCTTTGGGACATGGTTTGACCCCCTTAGGAAAGTGCTATCATCATGAAATATTCAGATCACTTACAACTCAATAGATTCTACCTTCCTGTAACGTTTCAGCCTGACTGGACCTTGTTTTCACACAAATGAACCCAGAATGATGTGAAGTTGGGCTTCGTGCAACATAATTCTGGGTGCCATTTAAAAACCATAAGTGCTAATGACTCCATTCCTTTTTGTGGTTGTAGGGGCTGTTGATTGGAGTATACTAAAACAAACCTGATCTCTCTAGGACATTCAGAAGCCAAGTTATAAGCCCACAAATGTGTAACTGGACTACTTCTTTAAATTGACACCAGATCCGGTGACCTTTGGGACATGGTTTGACCCCCTTAGGAAAGTGCTATCATCTTGAAACGTTCAGATCACTTACAACTCAATAGATTCTACCTTCCTGTAACGTTTCAGCCTGATTGGACCTTGTTTTCACACAAATGAACCCAGAATGATGTGAAATTGTGCTTCGTGCAACATAATTCTGGGTGCCATTTACAAACCATAAGTGCTAATGACTCCATTCCTTTTTGTGGTTGTAGGGGCTGTTGATTGGAGTACACTAAAACAAACCTGATCTCTCTAGGACATTCAGAAGCCAAGTTATAAGCCCACAAATGTGTAACAGGACTACTTCTTTAAATTGACACCAGATCCGGTGACCTTTGGGACATGGTTTGACCCCCTTAGGAAAGTGCTATCATCATGAAACGTTCAGATCACTTACAACTCAATAGATTCTACCTTCCTGTAACGTTTCAGCCTGATTGGACCTTGTTTTCACACAAATGAACCCAGAATGATGTGAAATTGTGCTTCGTGCAACATAATTCTGGGTGCCATTTACAAACCATAAGTGCTAATGACTCCATTCCTTTTTGTGGTTGTAGGGGCTGTTGATTGGAGTACATTAAAACAAACCTGATCTCTCTAGGACATTCAGAAGCCAAGTTATAAGCCCACAAATGTGTAACTGGACTACTTCTTTAAATTGACACCAGATCCGGTGACCTTTGGGACATGGGTTGACCCCCTTAGGAAAGTGCTATCATCATGAAACGTTCAGATCACTTACAACTCAATAGATTATACCTTCCTGTAATGTTTCAGCCTGATTGGACCTTGTTTTCACACAAATGAACCCAGAATGATGTGAAATTGTGCTTCGTGCAACATAATTCTGGGTGCCATTTAAAAACCATAAGTGTTAATGACTCCATTCCTTTTTGTGGTTGTAGGGGCTGTTGATTGGAGTACCCTAAAACAAACATGATCTCTCTAGGACATTCAGAAGCCAAGTTATAAGCCCACAAATGTGTAACTGGACTACTTCTTTAAAGTGACACCAGATCCGGTGACCTTTGGGACATGGTTTGACCCCCTTAGGAAAGTGCTATCATCATGAAACGTTCAGATCACTTACAACTCAGTAGATTCTACCTTCCTGTAACGTTTCAGCCTGATTGGACCTTGTTTTCACACAAATGGACCCAGAATGATGTGAAAATGTGCTTCGTGCAACATAATTCTGGGTGCCATTTAAAAACCATAAGTGCTAATGTCTCCATTCCTTTTTGTGGTTGTAGGGGCTGTTGATTGGAGTACACTAAAACAAACCTGTAATGTTTCAGCCTGATTGGACCTTGTTTTCACACAAATGAACCCAGAATGATGTGAAATTGTGCTTCGTGCAACATAATTCTGGGTGCCATTTAAAAACCATAAGTGCTAATGACTCCATTCCTTTTTGTGGTTGTAGGGGCTGTTGATTGGAGTATACTAAAACAAACCTGATCTCTCTTGGACATTCAGAAGCCAAGTTATAAGCCCACAAATGTGTAACTGGACTACTTCTTTAAATTGACACCAGATCTGGTGACCTTTGGGACATGGTTTGACCCCCTTAGGAAAGTGCTATCATCATGAAACGTTCAGATCACTTACAACTCAATAGATTCTACCTTCCTGTAACGTTTCAGCCTGAGTGGACCTTGTTTTAACACAAATGGACCCAGAATGATGTGAAATTGTGCTTCGTGCAACATAATTCTGGATGCCATTTACAAACCATAAGTGCTAATGACATCATTCCTTTTTGTGGTTGTAGGGGCTGTTGATTGGAGTACACTAAAACAAACCTGACCTCTCTAGGACATTCAGAAGCCAAGTTATAAGCCCACAAAGGTGTAACTGGACTACTTCTTTAAAGTGACACCAGGCCCGGTGACCTTTGGGACATGGTTTGACCCCCTATAGGAATGTTCGATCATCATGAAACGTTCAGATCACTTACAACTCAATAGATTCTACCTTCCTGTAACGTTTCAGCCTGATTGGACCTTGTTTTCACACAAATGAACCCAGAATGATGTGAAATTGTGCTTCGTGCAACATAATTCTGGGTGCCATTTAAAAACCATAAGTGCTAATGTCTCCATTCCTTTTTGTGGTTGTAGCTTCTGTTGATTGGAGTACACTAAAACAAACCTGATCTCTCTAGGACATTCAGAAGCCAAGTTATAAGCCCACAAAGGTGTAACTGGACTACTTCTTTAAAGTGACACCAGGCCCGGTGACCTTTGGGACATGGTTTGACCCCCTATAGGAATGTTCGATCATCATGAAACATTCAGATCACTTACAACTCAATAGATTCTACCTTCCTGTAACATTTCAGCCTGATTGGACCTTGTTTTCACACAAATGAACCCAGAATGATGTGAAATTGTGCTTCGTGCAACATAATTCTGGGTGCCATTTAAAAACCATAAGTGCTAATGTCTCCATTCCTTTTTGTGGTTGTAGCTTCTGTTGATTGGAGTACACTAAAACAAACCTGATCTCTCTAGGACATTCAGAAGCCAAGTTATAAGCCCACAAATGTGTAACTGGACTACTTCTTTAAATTGACACCAGATCCGGTGACCTTTGGGACATGGTTTGACCCCCTTAGGAAAGTGCTATCATCATGAAACGTTCAGATCACTTACAACTCAATAGATTCTACCTTCTTGTAACGTTTCAGCCTGATTGGACCTTGTTTTCACACAAATGAACCCAGAATGATGTGAAATTGTGCTTCGTGCAACATAATTCTGGGTGCCATTTACAAACCATAAGTGCTAATGACTCCATTCCTTTTTGTGGTTGTAGGGGCTTTTGATTGGAGTACACTAAAACAAACCTAACCTCTCTAGGACATTTAGAAGCCAAGTTATAAGCCCACAAAGGTGTAACTGGACTACATCTTTAAAGTGACACCAGGCCCGGTGACCTTTGGGACATGGTTTTACCCACTATAGGAATGTGCGATCATCTTGAAATGTTCAGATCACTTACAACTCAATAGATTCTACCTTCTTCTAGCGTTTCAGCCTGATTGGACCTTGTTTTCACACAAATGAACCCAGAATGATGTGAAATTGTGCTTCGTGCAGGGACGAAATTTTGATTTCAGAAGTGGGGGGGACACACCAGGCTTGTGCGGATTTGGGGTGGGGGTGTTATGTAAAGACCCTTTGACACGTCACATGCCCATCTCAATAATTTTTCCATCCTCAATATATATATATATATATATATATATATATATATATATATATATATATATATATATATATATATATATATATATATATATCAAAGTTAAAAAATGTACAACTCTATTATCATTAATATTTATTATCATTATTGAAGTGCAGTTTTGGCTGTTGACAATGGATAGGCCATTGTATTTATTGTTTTGGGTCTTTTTTTATTGTTTTTGGTGCAACATTTTCTAACAGGGAGTGAGATTCTTTTTTTTATTTAATTTTTGTTTGTTATTTTTATTCATTTAGAAGTTCTGGTTCTGGACATTTCAATGTTAAATGAAGGTTTATTTGTTGCATTTTAAAGGGTGTACTTGCATTATTATGACATATTAACATTATATTAGTGGTTATTTTGGTCTAGATAATGTTGACAATGATATTGTTTATCATCAACAATTTTTTTGGACAAAATATCATCCAGCAAAATTTGTTACTTTCCCAGGCCTAGTCAAAAGTATAAAAAGTATTTATACATAAACGGTCCCTCCTGAGATCTGGCCGTTATTTCATTTGCTGTGTTAGAGGACATGCTGAACTAATGTTTTACACATGATCATCACCCTAACATTTGTCACAATGATCAATTTTATGTCTATCGTATCTTCATTATTTCAACCTCACCTGTGAGCCTCCAGCCTCTGCTCCATCTCCTCCAGGCTGTCGTCCTCCATCTCCTACAGCCTCTCCTGCTGTACCTTCACCGGTCTCTCCTCCTGCATCTCTGTCGGTCACCTGAAAAAAAGATGCATGAACTATAAACAGTGGGAGATTTTGGAATGGAACAAACAGAAATATTTACAGGATGGTTCTAGTATGATTCACAATTATTATTAATATAATGTGTAAATTATTCATTACCAATTTGAGTGTATAAAAACATATTAAATATGTTTTTTCCCTTAAAAGTGTTTAAACAGTTGTTGCATTTCAACACACAAAAAATAAATGGAAAAAATAAGATAAATCTAATGAAAAGTGTACATCTTTGACATTAAGCTTAAAAAAATCTGTTGACGATGATACTGTTCATTTTTCAGAGCTTTTTAATGTGAAAATATGCATTGCAATAGATAAGTTTACAATAAAGTTAAATGATAAAAGTTTTGAAGTTACACTTCTACTACTACTACTACTAGTAATAATAATTATGATGATAATAGTAATAATAAAAACATAATAATTATAATAATACGAATAAATTGTGTCTGAGGAGTCAGTTATGTGGAGGAGATGAGTTTGTAAAAGTTAGTTTTGAGTATGTTTGTGAAGGAGGAGGTGAGTCTGAGCTTAATGCAGGGGTGTCACATGTTCCAACTTACGTTTTGACTTTGAAAGAAGTCTCTTATATCCACTTTCGTTTCTTGACATGCTGCCGCCTGGCTGTGCATAACTACCAAACACTCACAAATGAACACTTATTCAAATGTTGTGTAATGGAAGCTGAGCTGAGCTCTGATATTACACAGCGTCTAGTTGACGATGTGACTCAGTACCGGTGTTCCCTAGCGGCTCCAAACTAGCAAAACAACGTGAGCACGTTCTGACTGTTTACAATTTGGAGTGACAGCAGCAACAGCCAATAATACGTTAGCAAGTATCAGCAGAGCCAATAGATTAGCTTTTGGGTGGGTCTAATAGGAAACCGGTTTCCGTTTCGGTCCTAGTGCTCAATCAAATCCATTTAATGGAGCGTAACATTGTTTTTGGACGGAAAAAAGTGAAGGGGACCGAAACTGCCTTTTGAAAAAGTGGGGGGGACATGTCCCACCCGTCCCCCCCCAAAATTACGTCCCAGGCTTCGTGCAACATAATTCTGGGTGCCATTTAAAAACTATAAGGGCTAATGACTCAATTCCTTTTTGTGGTTGTAGGGGCTGTTGATTGGGGTACACTAAAACAAACTTGATCTCTCTAGGACATTCAGAAGCCAAGTTATAAGCCCACAAATGTGTAACTGGACTACTTCTTTAAATTGACACCAGATCCGGTGAAATTTGGGACATGGTTTGACCCCCTTAGGAAAGTGCTATCATCATGAAACGTTCAGATCACTTACAACTCAATAGATTCTACCTTCCTGTAACGTTTCAGCCTGATTGGACCTTGTTTTCACACAAATGAACCCAGAATGATGTGAAATTGTGCTTCGTGCAACATAATTCTGGGTGCCATTTACAAACCATAAGTGCTAATGACTCCATTCCTGTTTGTGGTTGTAGGGGCTTTTGATTGGAGTACACTAAAACAAACCTAACCTCTCTAGGACATTTAGAAGCCACGTTATAAGCCCACAAAGGTGTAACTGGACTACATCTTTAAAGTGACACCAGGCCCGGTGACCTTTGGGACATGGTTTTACCCCCTATAGGAATGTGCGATCATCTTGAAACGTTCAGATCACTTACAACTCAATAGATTCTACCTTCTTCTAGCGTTTCAGCCTGATTGGACCTTGTTTTCACACAAATGAACCCAGAATGATGTGAAATTGTGCTTCGTGCAACATAATTCTGGGTGCCATTTACAAACCATAAGTGCTAATGACTCCATTCCTTTTTGTGGTTGTAGGAGCTGTTGATTGGAGTACACTAAAACAAACCTGATCTCTCTAGGACATTCAGAAGCCAAGTTATAAGCCCACAAATGTGTAACTGGACTACTTCTTTAAATTGACACCAGATCCGGTGAACTTTGGGACATGGTTTGACCCCCTTAGGAAAGTGCTATCATCGTGAAACGTTCAGGTCACTTACAACTCAATAGATTCTACCTTCCTGTAACGTTTCAGCCTGATTGGACCTTGTTTTCATACAAATGGACCCAGAATGATGTGAAATTGTGCTTCGTGCAACATAATTCTGGGTGCCATTTACAAACCATAAGTGGTAATGACTCCATTCCTTTTTGTGGTTGTAGGGGCTGTTTATTGGAGTACACTTAAACAAACCTGACCTCTCTATGACATTCAGAAGCCAAGTTATAAGCCCACAAAGGTGTAACTGTACTACTTCTTTAAAGTGACACCGGGCCCGGTGACCTTTGGGACATGGTTTGACCCCCTATAGGAATGTGCGATCATCATGAAACGTTCAGATCACTTACAACTCAATAGAGTCTACCTTCTTGTAACGTTTCAGCCTGATTGGACCTTGTTTTCACACAAATGGACCCAGAATGATGTGAAATTGTGCTTCGTGCAACATAATTCTGGGTGCCATTTACAAACCATAAGTGCTAATGACTCCATTCCTTTTTGTGGTTGTAGGGACTGTTGATTGGAGTACACCAAAACAAACCTGACCTCTCTAGGACATTAAGAAGCCAAGCTATAAGCCCACAAATGTGTAACTGGACTACTTCTTTAAAGTGACACCAGATCCGGTGACCTTTGGGACATGGTTTGACCCCCTTAGGAAAGTGCTATCATCATGAAACGTTCAGATCACTTACAACTCAATAGATTCTACCTTCCTGTAACGTTTCAGCCTGACTGGACCTTGTTTTCACACAAATGAACCCAGAATGATGTGAAATTGTGCTTCGTGCAACATAATTCTGGGTGCCATTTACAAACCATAAGTGCTAATGACTCCATTCCTTTTTGTGGTTGTAGGGGCTGTTGATTGGAGTACACTAAAACAAACCTGATCTCTCTAGGACATTCAGAAGCCAAGTTATAAGCCCACAAATGTGTAACTGGACTACTTCTTTAAATTGACACCAGATCCGGTGACCTTTGGGACATGGTTTGACCCCCTTAGGAAAGTGCTATCATCATGAAACGTTCAGATCACTTACAACTCAATAGATTCTACCTTCCTGTAACGTTTCAGCCTGATTGGACCTTGTTTTCACACAAATGAACCCAGAATGATGTGAAATTGTGCTTCGTGCAACATAATTCTGGGTGCCATTTACAAACCATAAGTGGTAATGACTCCATTCCTTTTTGTGGTTGTAGGGGCTGTTTATTGGAGTACACTTAAACAAACCTGACCTCTCTATGACATTCAGAAGCCAAGTTATAAGCCCACAAAGGTGTAACTGTACAACTTCTTTAAAGTGACACCGGGCCCGGTGACCTTTGGGACATGGTTTGACCCCCTATAGGAATGTGCGATCATCATGAAACGTTCAGATCACTTACAACTCAATAGATTCTACCTTCTTGTAACGTTTCAGCCTGATTGGACCTTGTTTTCACACAAATGGACCCAGAATGATGTGAAATTGTGCTTCGTGCAACATAATTCTGGGTGCTATTTACAAACCATAAGTGCTAATGACTCCATTCCTTTTTGTGGTTGTAGGGACTGTTGATTGGAGTACACCAAAACAAACCTGACCTCTCTAGGACATTAAGAAGCCAAGCTATAAGCCCACAAATGTGTAACTGGACTACTTCTTTAAAGTGACACCAGATCCGGTGACCTTTGGGACATGGTTTGACCCCCTTAGGAAAGTGCTATCATCATGAAACGTTCAGATCATTTACAACTCAATAGATTCTACCTTCCTGTAACGTTTCAGCCTGACTGGACCTTGTTTTCACACAAATGAACCCAGAATGATGTGAAATTGTGCTTCGTGCAACATAATTCTGGGTGCCATTTAGAAAACCATAAGTGCTAATGACTCCATTCCTTTTTGTGGTTGTAGGGGCTGTTGATTGGAGTACACTAAAACAAACCTGATCTCTCTAGGACATTCAGAAGCCAAGTTATAAGCCCACAAATGTGTAACTGGACTACTTCTTTAAATTGACACCAGATCCGGTGACCTTTGGGACATGGTTTGACCCCCTTAGGAAAGTGCTATCATCATGAAACGTTCAGATCACTTAAAACTCATTAGATTCTACCTTCCTGTAACGTTTCAGCCTGATTGGACCTTGTTTTCACACAAATGAACCCAGAATGATGTGAAATTGTGCTTCGTGCAACATAATTCTGGGTGCCATTTACAAACCATAAGTGCTAATGACTCCATTCCTTTTTGTGGTTGTAGGGGCTGTTGATTGGAGTACACTAAAACAAACCTGATCTCTCTAGGACATTCAGAAGCCAAGTTATAAGCCCACAAATGTGTAACTGGACTACTTCTATAAATTGACACCAGATCCGGTGACCTTTGGGACATGGTTTGACCCCCTTAGGAAAGTGCTATCATCATGAAACGTTCAGATCACTTACAACTCAATAGATTCTACCTTCCTGTAACGTTTCAGCCTGATTGGACCTTGTTTTCACACAAATGAACTCAGAATGATGTGAAATTGTGCTTTGTGCAACATAATTCTGGGTGCCATTTAAAAACCATAAGTGCTAATGACTCCATTCCTTTTTGTGGTTGTAGGGACTGTTGATTGGAGTACACCAAAACAAACCTGACCTCTCTAGGACATTAAGAA
Organism: Nothobranchius furzeri; assembly: GCF_043380555.1. Classification (NCBI taxonomy): domain Eukaryota; kingdom Metazoa; phylum Chordata; class Actinopteri; order Cyprinodontiformes; family Nothobranchiidae; genus Nothobranchius; species Nothobranchius furzeri. The sequence goes on along the minus strand of NC_091749.1, from coordinate 16,452,972 downwards.
GCCAAGCTATAAGCCCACAAATGTGTAACTGGACTACTTCTTTAAAGTGACACCAGATCCGGTGACCTTTGGGACATGGTTTGACCCCCTTAGGAAAGTGCTATCATCATGAAACGTTCAGATCACTTACAACTCAATAGATTCTACCTTCCTGTAACGTTTCAGCCTGACTGGACCTTGTTTTCACACAAATGAACCCAGAATGATGTGAAATTGTGCTTCGTGCAACATAATTCTGGGTGCCATTTACAAACCATAAGTGCTAATGACTCCATTCCTTTTTGTGGTTGTAGGGGCTGTTGATTGGAGTACACTAAAACAAACCTGATCTCTCTAGGACATTCAGAAGCCAAGTTATAAGCCCACAAATGTGTAACTGGACTACTTCTTTAAATTGACACCAGATCCGGTGACCTTTGGGACATGGTTTGAACCCCTTAGGAAAGTGCTATCATCATGAAACGTTCAGATAACTTACAACTCAATAGATTCTACCTTCCTGTAACGTTTCAGCCTGACTGGACCTTGTTTTCACACAAATGAACCCAGAATGATGTGAAGTTGGGCTTCGTGCAACATAATTCTGGGTGCCATTTAAAAACCATAAGTGCTAATGACTCCATTCCTTTGTGTGGTTGTAGGGGCTGTTGATTGGAGTATACTAAAACAAACCTGATCTCTCTAGGACATTCAGAAGCCAAGTTATAAGCCCACAAATGTGTAACTGGACTACTTCTTTAAATTGACACCAGATCCGGTGACCTTTGGGACATGGTTTGACCCCCTTAGGAAAGTGCTATCATCTTGAAACGTTCAGATCACTTACAACTCAATAGATTCTACCTTCCTGTAACGTTTCAGCCTGATTGGACCTTGTTTTCACACAAATGAACCCAGAATGATGTGAAATTGTGCTTCGTGCAACATAATTCTGGGTGCCATTTACAAACCATAAGTGCTAATGACTCCATTCCTTTTTGTGGTTGTAGGGGCTGTTGATTGGAGTACACTAAAACAAACTTGATCTCTCTAGGACATTCAGAAGCCAAGTTATAAGCCCACAAATGTGTAACTGGACTACTTCTTTAAATTGACACCAGATCCGGTGACCTTTGGGACATGGTTTGACCCCCTTATGAAAGTGCTATCATCATGAAACGTTCAGATCACTTACAACTCAATAGATTCTACCTTCCTGTAACGTTTCAGCCTGATTGGACCTTGTTTTCACACAAATGAACCCAGAATGATGTGAAATTGTGCTTCGTGCAACATAATTCTGGGTGCCATTTACAAACCATAAGTGCTAGAGACTCCATTCCTTTTTGTGGTTGTAGGGGCTGTTGATTGGAGTACATTAAAACAAACCTGATCTCTCTAGGACATTCAGAAGCCAAGTTATAAGCCCACAAAGGTGTAACTGGACTACTTCTTTAAATTGACACCAGATCCGGTGACCTTTGGGACATGGGTTGACCCCCTTAGGAAAGTGCTATCATCATGAAACGTTCAGATCACTTACAACTCAATAGATTCTACCTTCCTGTAACGTTTCAGCCTGATTGGACCTTGTTTTCACACAAATGAACCCAGAATGATGTGAAATTGTGCTTCGTGCAACATAATTCTGGGTGCAATTTAAAAACCATAAGTGTTAATGACTCCATTCCTTTTTGTGGTTGTAGGGGCTGTTGATTGGAGTACCCTAAAACAAACATGATCTCTCTAGGACATTCAGAAGCCAAGTTATAAGCCCACAAATGTGTAACTGGACTACTTCTTTAAAGTGACACCAGATCCGGTGACCTTTGGGACATGGTTTGACCCCCTTAGAAAAGTGCTATCATCATGAAACGTTCAGATCACTTACAACTCAGTAGATTCTACCTTCCTGTAACGTTTCAGCCTGATTGGACCTTGTTTTCACACAAATGGACCCAGAATGATGTGAAAATGTGCTTCGTGCAACATAATTCTGGGTGCCATTTAAAAACCATAAGTGCTAATGTCTCCATTCCTTTTTGTGGTTGTAGGGGCTGTTGATTGGAGTACACTAAAACAAACCTGTAATGTTTCAGCCTGATTGGACCTTGTTTTCACACAAATGAACCCAGAATGATGTGAAATTGTGCTTCGTGCAACATAATTCTGGGTGCCATTTAAAAACCATAAGTGCTAATGACTCCATTCCTTTTTGTGGTTGTAGGGGCTGTTGATTGGAGTATACTAAAACAAACCTGATCCCTCTAGGACATTCAGAAGCCAAGTTATAAGCCCACAAATGTGTAACTGGACTACTTCTTTAAATTGACACCAGATCCGGTGACCTTTGGGACATGGTTTGACCCCCTTAGGAAAGTGCTATCATCATGAAACGTTCAGATCACTTACAACTCAATAGATTCTACCTTCCTGTAACGTTTCAGCCTGAGTGGACCTTGTTTTAACACAAATGGACCCAGAATGATGTGAAATTGTGCTTCGTGCAACATAATTCTGGGTGCCATTTACAAACCATAACTGCTAATGACTCCATTCCTTTTTGTGGTTGTAGGGGCTGTTGATTGGAGTACACTAAAACAAACCTGACCTCTCTAGGACATTCAGAAGCCAAGTTATAAGCCCACAAAGGTGTAACTGGACTACTTCTTTAAAGTGACACCAGGCCCGGTGACCTTTGGGACATGGTTTGACCCCCTATAGGAATGTGCGATCATCATGAAACGTTCAGATCACTTACAACTCAATAGATTCTACCTTCTTGTAACATTTCAGCCTGATTGGACCTTGTTTTCACACAAATGGACCCAGAATGATGTGAAATTGTGCTTCGTGCAATGTAATTCTGGGTGCCATTTACAAACCATAAGTGCTAATGCTCCATTCCTTTTTGTGGTTGTAGGGGCTGTTTATTGGAGTACATTAAAACAAACCTGATCTCTCTAGGACATTCAGAAGCCAAGTTATAAGCCCACAAAGGTGTAACTGGACTACTTCTTTAAAGTGACACCAGGCCCGGTGACCTTTGGGACATGGTTTGACCCCCTATAGGAATGTTCGATCATCATGAAACGTTCAGATCACTTACAACTCAATAGATTCTACCTTCCTGTAACGTTTCAGCCTGATTGGACCTTGTTTTCACACAAATGAACCCAGAATGATGTGAAATTGTGCTTCGTGCAACATAATTCTGGGTGCCATTTAAAAACCATAAGTGCTAATGTCTCCATTCCTTTTTGTGGTTGTAGCTTCTGTTGATTGGAGTACACTAAAACAAACCTGACCTCTCTAGGACATTCAGAAGCCAAGTTATAAGCCCACAAATGTGTAACTGGACAACTTCTTTAAAGTGACACCAGATCCGGTGACCTTTGGGACATGGGTTGACCCCCTTAGGAAAGTGCTATCATCATGAAACGTTCAGATCACTTACAATTCAATAGATTCTACCTTCCTGTAACGTTTCTGCCTGATTGGACCTTGTTTTCACACAAATGAACCCAGAATGATGTGAAATTGTGCTTCATGCAACATAATTCTGGGTGCCATTTACAAACCATAAGTGCTAATGACTCCATTCCTTTTTGTGGATTCCTTTTTGTGGTTGTAGGGGCTATTGATTGGAGTACACTAAAACAAACCTGATCTCTCTAGGACATTCAGAAGCCAAGTTATAAGCCCACAAATGTGTAACTGGACTACTTCTTTAAATTGACAGCAGATCCGGTGACCTTTGGGACATGGTTTGACCCCCTTAGGAAAGTGCTATCATCATGAAACGTTCAGATCACTTACAACTCAATAGATTCTACCTTCTTGTAACGTTTCAGCCTGATTGGACCTTGTTTTCACACAAATGAACCCAGAATGATGTGAAATTGTGCTTCGTGCAACATAATTCTGGGTGCCATTTAAAAACCATAAGTGCTAATGACTCCATTCCTGTTTGTGGTTGTAGGGGCTTTTGATTGGAGTACATTAAAACAAACCTAACCTCTCTAGGACATTTAGAAGCCAAGTTATAAGCCCACAAAGGTGTAACTGGACTACATCTTTAAAGTGACAACAGGCCCGGTGACCTTTGGGACATGGTTTTACCCCCATAGGAATGTGCGATCATCTTGAAACGTTCAGATCACTTACAACTCAATAGATTCTACCTTCTTCTAGCGTTTCAGCCTGATTGGACCTTGTTTTCACACAAATGAACCCAGAATGATGTGAAATTGTGCTTCGTGCAACATAATTCTGGGTGCCATTTACAAACCATAAGTGCTAATGACTCCATTCCTTTTTGTGGTTGTAGGGGCTGTTGATTGGAGTACACTAAAACAAACCTGATCTCTCTAGGACATTCAGAAGCCAAGTTATAAGCCCACAAATGTGTAACTGGACTACTTCTTTAAATTGACACCAGATCCGGTGACCTTTGGGACATGGTTTGACCCCCTTAGGAAAGTGCTATCATCATGAAACGTTCAGATCACTTACAACTCAATAGATTCTACCTTCCTGTAACGTTTCAGCCTGATTGGACCTTGTTTTCACACAAATGAACCCAGAATGATGTGAAATTGTGCTTCGTGCAACATAATTCTGGGTGCCATTTACAAACCATAAGTGCTAATGACTCCATTCCTTTTTGTGGTTGTAGGGGCTGTTGATTGGAGTACATTAAAACAAACCTGATCTCTCTAGGACATTCAGAAGCCAAGTTATAAGCCCACAAATGTGTAACTGGACTACTTCTTTAAATTGACACCAGGCCCGGTGACCTTTGGGAAATGGTTTGACCCCCTATAGGAATGTGCGATCATCATGAAACGTTCAGATCACTTACAACTCAATAGATTCTACCTTCTTGTAACATTTCAGCCTGATTGGACCTTGTTTTCACACAAATGGACCCAGAATGATGTGAAATTGTGCTTCGTGCAATGTAATTCTGGGTGCCATTTACAAACCATAAGTGCTAATGCTCCATTCCTTTTTGTGGTTGTAGGGGCTGTTTATTGGAGTACATTAAAACAAACCTGATCTCTCTAGGACATTCAGAAGCCAAGTTATAAGCCCACAAATGTGTAACTGGACTACTTCTTTAAATTGACACCAGATCCGGTGACCTTTGGGACATTGTTTGACCCCCTTAGGAAAGTGCTATCATCATGAAACGTTCAGATCACTTACAACTCAATAGATTCTACCTTCCTGTAACGTTTCAGCCTGACTGGACCTTGTTTTCACACAAATGAACCCAGAATGATGTGAAATTGGGCTTCGTGCAACATAATTCTGGGTGCCATTTAAAAACCATAAGTGCTAATGACTCCATTCCTTTTTGTGGTTGTAGGGGCTGTTGATTGGAGTACACTAAAACAAACCTGACCTCTCTAGGACATTCAGAAGCCAAGTTATAAGCCCACAAAGGTGTAACTGGACTACTTCTTTAAAGTGACACCAGGCCCGGTGACCTTTGGGACATGGTTTGACCCCCTATAGGAATGTTCGATCATCATGAAACGTTCAGATCACTTACAACTCAATAGATTCTACCTTCCTGTAACGTTTCAGCCTGATTGGACCTTGTTTTCACACAAATGAACCCAGAATGATGTGAAATTGTGCTTCGTGCAACATAATTCTGGGTGCCATTTAAAAACCATAAGTGCTAATGTCTCCATTCCTTTTTGTGGTTGTAGCTTCTGTTGATTGGAGTACACTAAAACAAACCTGACCTCTCTAGGACATTCAGAAGCCAAGTTATAAGCCCACAAATGTGTAACTGGACAACTTCTTTAAAGTGACACCAGATCCGGTGACCTTTGGGACATGGGTTGACCCCCTTAGGAAAGTGCTATCATCATGAAACGTTCAGATCACTTACAATTCAATAGATTCTACCTTCCTGTAACGTTTCTGCCTGATTGGACCTTGTTTTCACACAAATGAACCCAGAATGATGTGAAATTGTGCTTCATGCAACATAATTCTGGGTGCCATTTACAAACCATAAGTGCTAATGACTCCATTCCTTTTTGTGGATTCCTTTTTGTGGTTGTAGGGGCTGTTGATTGGAGTACACTAAAACAAACCTGATCTCTCTAGGACATTCAGAAGCCAAGTTATAAGCCCACAAATGTGTAACTGGACTACTTCTTTAAATTGACAGCAGATCCGGTGACCTTTGGGACATGGTTTGACCCCCTTAGGAAAGTGCTATCATCATGAAACGTTCAGATCACTTACAACTCAATAGATTCTACCTTCTTGTAACGTTTCAGCCTGATTGGACCTTGTTTTCACACAAATGAACCCAGAATGATGTGAAATTGTGCTTCGTGCAACATAATTCTGGGTGCCATTTAAAAACCATAAGTGCTAATGACTCCATTCCTGTTTGTGGTTGTAGGGGCTTTTGATTGGAGTACATTAAAACAAACCTAACCTCTCTAGGACATTTAGAAGCCAAGTTATAAGCCCACAAAGGTGTAACTGGACTACATCTTTAAAGTGACAACAGGCCCGGTGACCTTTGGGACATGGTTTTACCCCCATAGGAATGTGCGATCATCTTGAAACGTTCAGATCACTTACAACTCAATAGATTCTACCTTCTTCTAGCGTTTCAGCCTGATTGGACCTTGTTTTCACACAAATGAACCCAGAATGATGTGAAATTGTGCTTCGTGCAACATAATTCTGGGTGCCATTTACAAACCATAAGTGCTAATGACTCCATTCCTTTTTGTGGTTGTAGGGGCTGTTGATTGGAGTACACTAAAACAAACCTGATCTCTCTAGGACATTCAGAAGCCAAGTTATAAGCCCACAAATGTGTAACTGGACTACTTCTTTAAATTGACACCAGATCCGGTGACCTTTGGGACATGGTTTGACCCCCTTAGGAAAGTGCTATCATCATGAAACGTTCAGATCACTTACAACTCAATAGATTCTACCTTCCTGTAACGTTTCAGCCTGATTGGACCTTGTTTTCACACAAATGAACCCAGAATGATGTGAAATTGTGCTTCGTGCAACATAATTCTGGGTGCCATTTACAAACCATAAGTGCTAATGACTCCATTCCTTTTTGTGGTTGTAGGGGCTGTTGATTGGAGTACATTAAAACAAACCTGATCTCTCTAGGACATTCAGAAGCCAAGTTATAAGCCCACAAATGTGTAACTGGACTACTTCTTTAAATTGACACCAGATCCGGTGACCTTTGGGACATGGGTTGACCCCCTTAGGAAAGTGCTATCATCATGAAACGTTCAGATCACTTACAACTCAATAGATTCTACCTTCCTGTAATGTTTCAGCCTGATTGGACCTTGTTTTCACACAAATGAACCCAGAATGATGTGAAATTGTGCTTCGTGCAACATAATTCTGGGTGCCATTTAAAAACCATAAGTGTTAATGACTCCATTCCTTTTTGTGGTTGTAGGGGCTGTTGATTGGCGTACCCTAAAACAAACATGATCTCTCTAGGACATTCAGAAGCCAAGTTATAAGCCCACAAATGTGTAACTGGACTACTTCTTTAAAGTGACACCAGATCCGGTGACCTTTGGGACATGGTTTGACCCCCTTAGGAAAGTGCTATCATCATGAAACGTTCAGATCACTTACAACTCAGTAGATTCTACCTTCCTGTAACGTTTCAGCCTGATTGGACCTTGTTTTCACACAAATGAACCCAGAATGATGTGAAAATGTGCTTCGTGCAACATAATTCTGGGTGCCATTTAAAAACCATAAGTGCTAATGTCTCCATTCCTTTTTGTGGTTGTAGGGGCTGTTGATTGGAGTACACTAAAACAAACCTGTAATGTTTCAGCCTGATTGGACCTTGTTTTCACACAAATGAACCCAGAATGATGTGAAATTGTGCTTCGTGCAACATAATTCTGGGTGCCATTTAAAAACCATAAGTGCTAATGACTCCATTCCTTTTTGTGGTTGTAGGGGCTGTTGATTGGAGTATACTAAAACAAATCTGATCCCTCTAGGACATTCAGAAGCCAAGTTATAAGCCCACAAATTTGTAACTGGACTACTTCTTTAAATTGACACCAGATCCGGTGACCTTTGGGACATGGTTTGACCCCCTTAGGAAAGTGCTATCATCATGAAACGTTCAGATCACTTACAACTCAATAGATTCTACCTTCCTGTAACGTTTCAGACTGAGTGGACCTTGTTTTAACACAAATGGACCCAGAATGATGTGAAATTGTGCTTCGTGCAACATAATTCTGGGTGCCATTTACAAACCATAAGTGCTAATGACTCCATTCCTTTTTGTGGTTGTAGGGGCTGTTGATTGGAGTACACTAAAAAAAAAACCTGACCACTCTAGGACATTCAGAAGCCAAGTTATAAGCCCACAAAGGTGTAACTGGACTACTTCTTTAAAGTGACACCAGTACCGGTGACCTTTGGGACATGGTTTTACCCCCTATAGGAATGTGCGATCATCATGAAACGTTCAGATCACTTACAACTCAATAGATTCTACCTTCTTGTAACATTTCAGCCTGATTGGACCTTGTTGTCACACAAATGGACCCAGAATGATGTGAAATTGTCCTTCGTGCAATGTAATTCTGGGTGCCATTTACAAACCATAAGTGCTAATGCTCCATTCCTTTTTGTGGTTGTAGGGGCTGTTTATTGGAGTACATTAAAACAAACCTGATCTCTCTAGGACATTCAGAAGCCAAGTTATAAGCCCACAAATGTGTAACTGGACTACTTCTTTAAATTGACACCAGATCCGGTGACCTTTGGGACATTGTTTGACCCCCTTAGGAAAGTGCTATCATAATGAAACGTTCAGATCACTTACAACTCAATAGATTCTACCTTCCTGTAACGTTTCAGCCTGACTGCACCTTGTTTTCACACCAATGAACCCAGAATGATGTGAAATTGGGCTTCGTGCAACATAATTCTGGGTGCCATTTAAAAACCATAAGTGCTAATGACTCCATTCCTTTTTGTGGTTGTAGGGGCTGTTGATTGGAGTACACTAAAACAAACCTGACCTCTCTAGGACATTCAGAAGCCAAGTTATAAGCCCACAAAGGTGTAACTGGACTACTTCTTTAAAGTGACACCAGGCCCGGTGACCTTTGGGACATGGTTTGACCCCCTATAGGAATGTTCGATCATCATGAAACGTTCAGATCACTTACAACTCAATAGATTCTACCTTCCTGTAACGTTTCAGCCTGATTGGACCTTGTTTTCACACAAATGAACCCAGAATGATGTGAAATTGTGCTTCGTGCAACATAATTCTGGGTGCCATTTAAAAACCATAAGTGCTAATGTCTCCATTCCTTTTTGTGGTTGTAGCTTCTGTTGATTGGAGTACACTAAAACAAACCTGACCTCTCTAGGACATTCAGAAGCCAAGTTATAAGCCCACAAATGTGTAACTGGACAACTTCTTTAAAGTGACACCAGATCCGGTGACCTTTGGGACATGGGTTGACCCCCTTAGGAAAGTGCTATCATCATGAAACGTTCAGATCACTTACAATTCAATAGATTCTACCTTCCTGTAACGTTTCAGCCTGATTGGACCTTGTTTTCACACAAATGAACCCATAATGATGTGAAATTGTGCTTCATGCAACATATTTCTGGGTGCCATTTACAAACCATAAGTGCTAATGACTCCATTCCTTTTTGTGGATTCCTTTTTGTGGTTGTAGGGGCTGTTGATTGGAGTACACTAAAACAAACCTGATCTCTCTAGGACATTCAGAAGCCAAGTTATAAGCCCACAAATGTGTAACTGGACTACTTCTTTAAATTGACAGCAGATCCGGTGACCTTTGGGACATGGTTTGACCCCCTTAGGAAAGTGCTATCATCATGAAACGTTCAGATCACTTACAACTCAATAGATTCTACCTTCTTGTAACGTTTCAGCCTGATTGGACCTTGTTTTCACACAAATGAACCCAGAATGATGTGAAATTGTGCTTCGTGCAACATAATTCTGGGTGCCATTTACAAACCATAAGTGCTAATGACTCCATTCCTGTTTGTGGTTGTAGGGGCTTTTGATTGGAGTACATTAAAACAAACCTAACCTCTCTAGGACATTTAGAAGCCAAGTTATAAGCCCACAAAGGTGTAACTGGACTACATCTTTAAAGTGACACCAGGCCCGGTGACCTTTGGGACATGGTTTTACCCCCATAGGAATGTGCGATCATCTTGAAACGTTCAGATCACTTACAACTCAATAGATTCTACCTTCTTCTAGCGTTTCAGCCTGATTGGACCTTGTTTTCACACAAATGAACCCAGAATGATGTGAAATTGTGCTTCGTGCAACATAATTCTGGGTGCCATTTAAAAACTATAAGGGCTAATGACTCAATTCCTTTTTGTGGTTGTAGGGGCTGTTGATTGGAGTACACTAAAACAAACTTGATCTCTCTAGGACATTCAGAAGCCAAGTTATAAGCCCACAAATGTGTAACTGGACTACTTCTTTAAATTGACACCAGATCCGGTGACCTTTGGGACATGGTTTGACCCCCTTAGGAAAGTGCTATCATCATGAAACGTTCAGATCACTTACAACTCAGTAGATTCTACCTTCCTGTAACGTTTCAGCCTGATTGGACCTTGTTTTAACACAAATGGACCCAGAATGATGTGAAATTGTGTTTCGTGCAACATAATTCTGGGTGCCATTTACAAACCATAAGTGCTATTGATTCCATTCCTTTTTGTGGTTGTAGGGGCTGTTGATTGGAGTACACTAAAACAAACCTGACCTCTCTGGGACATTCAGAAGCCAAGTTATAAGCCCACAAAGGTGTAACTGGACTACTTTTTTAAAGTGACACCAGGCCCGGTGACCTTTGGGACATGGTTTGACCCCCTATAGGAATGTGCGATCATCATTAAACGTTCAGATCACTTACAACTCAGTAGATTCTACCTTCCTGTAACGTTTCAGCCTGATTGGACCTTGTTTTCACACAAATGAACCCAGAATGATGTGAAATTTTGCTTCGTGCAACATAATTCTGGGTGCCATTTACAAACCATAAGTGCTAATGACTCCATTCCTTTTTGTTGTTGTAGGGGCTGTTGATTGGAGTACACTAAAACAAACCTGATCTCTCTAGGACATTCAGAAGCCAAGTTATAAGCCCACAAATGTGTAACTGGACTACTTCTTTAAATTGACACCAGATCCGGTGACCTTTGGGACATGGTTTGACCCCTTTAGGAAAGTGCTATCATCATGAAACGTTCAGATCACTTACAACTCAATAGATTCTACCTTCCTGTAACGTTTCAGCCTGATTGGACCTTGTTTTCACACAAATGAACCCAGAATGATGTGAAATTGTGCTTCGTGCAACATAATTCTGGGTGCCATTTACAAACCATAAGTGCTAATGACTCCATTCCTTTTTTGTGGTTGTAGGGGCTGTTGATTGGAGTACATTAAAACAAACCTGATCTCTCTAGGACATTCAGAAGCCAAGTTAAAAGCCCACAAATGTGTAACTGGACTACTTCTTTAAATTGACACCAGATCCGGTGACCTTTGGGACATGGGTTGACCCCCTTAGGAAAGTGCTATCATCATGAAACGTTCAGATCACTTACAACTCAATAGATCCTACCTTCCTGTAACATTTCAGCCTGATTGGACCTTGTTTTCACACAAATGAACCCAGAATGATGTGAAATTGTGCTTCGTGCAACATAATTCTGGGTGCCATTTAAAAACCATAAGTGTTAATGACTCCATTCCTTTTTGTGGTTGTAGGGGCTGTTGATTGGAGTACCCTAAAACAAACATGATCTCTCTAGGACATTCAGAAGCCAAGTTATAAGCCCACAAATGTGTAACTGGACTACTTCTTTAAAGTGACACCAGATCCGGTGACCTTTGGGACATGGGTTGACCCCCTTAGGAAAGTGCTATCATCATGAAACGTTCAGATCACTTACAATTCAATAGATTCTACCTTCCTGTAACGTTTCAGCCTGATTGGACCTTGTTTTCACACAAATGAACCCAGAATGATGTGAAATTGTGCTTCATGCAACATAATTCTGGGTGCCATTTACAAAACATAAGTGCTAATGACTCCATTCCTTTTTGTGGATTCCTTTTTGTGGTTGTAGGGGCTGTTGATTGGAGTACACTAAAACAAACCTGATCTCTCTAGGACATTCAGAAGCCAAGTTATAAGCCCACAAATGTGTAACTGGACTACTTATTTAAATTGACAGCAGATCCGGTGACCTTTGGGACATGGTTTGACCCCCTTAGGAAAGTGCTATCATCATGAAACGTTCAGATCACTTACAACTCAATAGATTCTACCTTCTTGTAACGTTTCAGCCTGATTGGACCTTGTTTTCACACAAATGAACCCAGAATGATGTGAAATTGTGCTTCGTGCAACATAATTCTGGGTGCCATTTAAAAACCATAAGTGCTAATGACTCCATTCCTGTTTGTGGTTGTAGGGGCTTTTGATTGGAGTACATTAAAACAAACCTAACCTCTCTAGGACATTTAGAAGCCAAGTTATAAGCCCACAAAGGTGTAACTGGACTACATCTTTAAAGTGACAACAGGCCCGGTGACCTTTGGGACATGGTTTTACCCCCATAGGAATGTGCGATCATCTTGAAACGTTCAGATCACTTACAACTCAATAGATTCTACCTTCTTCTAGCGTTTCAGCCTGATTGGACCTTGTTTTCACACAAATGAACCCAGAATGATGTGAAATTGTGCTTCGTGCAACATAATTCTGGGTGCCATTTACAAACCATAAGTGCTAATGACTCCATTCCTTTTTGTGGTTGTAGGGGCTGTTGATTGGAGTACACTAAAACAAACCTGATCTCTCTAGGACATTCAGAAGCCAAGTTATAAGCCCACAAATGTGTAACTGGACTACTTCTTTAAATTGACACCAGATCCGGTGACCTTTGGGACATGGTTTGACCCCCTTAGGAAAGTGCTATCATCATGAAACGTTCAGATCACTTACAACTCAATAGATTCTACCTTCCTGTAACGTTTCAGCCTGATTGGACCTTGTTTTCACACAAATGAACCCAGAATGATGTGAAATTGTGCTTCGTGCAACATAATTCTGGGTGCCATTTACAAACCATAAGTGCTAATGACTCCATTCCTTTTTGTGGTTGTAGGGGCTGTTGATTGGAGTACATTAAAACAAACCTGATCTCTCTAGGACATTCAGAAGCCAAGTTATAAGCCCACAAATGTGTAACTGGACTACTTCTTTAAATTGACACCAGATCCGGTGACCTTTGGGACATGGGTTGACCCCCTTAGGAAAGTGCTATCATCATGAAACGTTCAGATCACTTACAACTCAATAGATTCTACCTTCCTGTAACGTTTCAGCCTGATTGGACCTTGTTTTCACACAAATGAACCCAGAATGATGTGAAATTGTGATTCGTGCAACATAATTCTGGGTGCCATTTAAAAACCATAAGTGTTAATGACTCCATTCCTTTTTGTGGTTGTAGGGGCTGTTGATTGGAGTACCCTAAAACAAACATGATCTCTCTAGGACATTCAGAAGCCAAGTTATAAGCCCACAAATGTGTAACTGGACTACTTCTTTAAAGTGACACCAGATCCGGTGACCTTTGGGACATGGTTTGACCCCCTTAGGAAAGTGCTATCATCATGAAACGTTCAGATCACTTACAACTCAGTAGATTCTACCTTCCTGTAACGTTTCAGCCTGATTGGACCTTGTTTTCACACAAATGAACCCAGAATGATGTGAAAATGTGCTTCGTGCAACATAATTCTGGGTGCCATTTAAAAACCATAAGTGCTAATGTCTCCATTCCTTTTTGTGGTTGTAGGGGCTGTTGATTGGAGTACACTAAAACAAACCTGTAATGTTTCAGCCTGATTGGACCTTGTTTTCACACAAATGAACCCAGAATGATGTGAAATTGTGCTTCGTGCAACATAATTCTGGGTGCCATTTAAAAACCATAAGTGCTAATGACTCCATTCCTTTTTGTGGTTGTAGGGGCTGTTGATTGGAGTATACTAAAACAAATCTGATCCCTCTAGGACATTCAGAAGCCAAGTTATAAGCCCACAAATGTGTAACTGGACTACTTCTTTAAATTGACACCAGATCCGGTGACCTTTGGGACATGGTTTGACCCCCTTAGGAAAGTGCTATCATCATGAAACGTTCAGATCACTTACAACTCAATAGATTCTACCTTCCTGTAACGTTTCAGCCTGAGTGGACCTTGTTTTAACACAAATGGACCCAGAATGATGTGAAATTGTGCTTCGTGCAACATAATTCTGGGTGCCATTTACAAACCATAAGTGCTAATGACTCCATTCCTTTTTGTGGTTGTAGGGGCTGTTGATTGGAGTACACTAAAAAAAAAACCTGACCACTCTAGGACATTCAGAAGCCAAGTTATAAGCCCACAAAGGTGTAACTGGACTACTTCTTTAAAGTGACACCAGTACCAGTGACCTTTGGGACATTGTTTGACCCCCTATAGGAATGTGCGATCATCATGAAACGTTCAGATCACTTACAACTCAATAGATTCTACCTTCTTGTAACATTTCAGCCTGATTGGACCTTGTTTTCACACAAATGGACCCAGAATGATGTGAAATTGTGCTTCGTGCAATGTAATTCTGGGTGCCATTTACAAACCATAAGTGCTAATGCTCCATTCCTTTTTGTGGTTGTAGAGGCTGTTTATTGGAGTACATTAAAACAAACCTGATCTCTCTAGGACATTCAGAAGCCAAGTTATAAGCCCACAAATGTGTAACTGGACTACTTCTTTAAATTGACACCAGATCCGGTGACCTTTGGGACATTGTTTGACCCCCTTAGGAAAGTGCTATCATCATGAAACGTTCAGATCACTTACAACTCAATAGATTCTACCTTCCTGTAACGTTTCAGCCTGACTGCACCTTGTTTTCACACCAATGAACCCAGAATGATGTGAAATTGGGCTTCGTGCAACATAATTCTGGGTGCCATTTAAAAACCATAAGTGCTAATGACTCCATTCCTTTTTGTGGTTGTAGGGGCTGTTGATTGGAGTACACTAAAACAAACCTGACCTCTCTAGGACATTCAGAAGCCAAGTTATAAGCCCACAAAGGTGTAACTGGACTACTTCTTTAAAGTGACACCAGGCCCGGTGACCTTTGGGACATGGTTTGACCCCCTATAGGAATGTTCGATCATCATGAAACGTTCAGATCACTTACAACTCAATAGATTCTACCTTCCTGTAACGTTTCAGCCTGATTGGACCTTGTTTTCACACAAATGAACCCAGAATGATGTGAAATTGTGCTTCGTGCAACATAATTCTGGGTGCCATTTAAAAACCATAAGTGCTAATGTCTCCATTCCTTTTTGTGGTTGTAGCTTCTGTTGATTGGAGTACACTAAAACAAACCTGACCTCTCTAGTACATTCAGAAGCCAAGTTATAAGCCCACAAATGTGTAACTGGACAACTTCTTTAAAGTGACACCAGATCCGGTGACCTTTGGGACATGGGTTGACCCCCTTAGGAAAGTGCTATCATCATGAAACGTTCAGATCACTTACAATTCAATAGATTCTACCTTCCTGTAACGTTTCAGCCTGATTGGACCTTGTTTTCACACAAATGAACCCAGAATGATGTGAAATTGTGCTTCATGCAACATAATTCTGGGTGCCATTTACAAACCATAAGTGCTAATGACTCCATTCCTTTTTGTGGATTCCTTTTTGTGGTTGTAGGGGCTGTTGATTGGAGTACACTAAAACAAACCTGATCTCTCTAGGACATTCAGAAGCCAAGTTATAAGCCCACAAATGTGTAACTGGACTACTTCTTTAAATTGACAGCAGATCCGGTGACCTTTGGGACATGGTTTGACCCCCTTAGGAAAGTGCTATCATCATGAAACGTTCAGATCACTTACAACTCAATAGATTCTACCTTCTTGTAACGTTTCAGCCTGATTGGACCTTGTTTTCACACAAATGAACCCAGAATGATGTGAAATTGTGCTTCGTGCAACATAATTCTGGGTGCCATTTACAAACCATAAGTGCTAATGACTCCATTCCTGTTTGTGGTTGTAGGGGCTTTTGATTGGAGTACATTAAAACAAACCTAACCTCTCTAGGACATTTAGAAGCCAAGTTATAAGCCCACAAAGGTGTAACTGGACTACATCTTTAAAGTGACACCAGGCCCGGTGACCTTTGGGACATGGTTTTACCCCCATAGGAATGTGCGATCATCTTGAAACGTTCAGATCACTTACAACTCAATAGATTCTACCTTCTTCTAGCGTTTCAGCCTGATTGGACCTTGTTTTCACACAAATGAACCCAGAATGATGTGAAATTGTGCTTCGTGCAACATAATTCTGGGTGCCATTTAAAAACTATAAGGGCTAATGACTCAATTCCTTTTTGTGGTTGTAGGGGCTGTTGATTGGAGTACACTAAAACAAACTTGATCTCTCTAGGACATTCAGAAGCCAAGTTATAAGCCCACAAATGTGTAACTGGACTACTTCTTTAAATTGACACCAGATCCGGTGACCTTTGGGACATGGTTTGACCCCCTTAGGAAAGTGCTATCATCATGAAACGTTCAGATCACTTACAACTCAGTAGATTCTACCTTCCTGTAACGTTTCAGCCTGATTGGACCTTGTTTTAACACAAATGGACCCAGAATGATGTGAAATTGTGTTTCGTGCAACATAATTCTGGGTGCCATTTACAAACCATAAGTGCTAATGATTCCATTCCTTTTTGTGGTTGTAGGGGCTGTTGATTGGAGTACACTAAAACAAACCTGACCTCTCTGGGACATTCAGAAGCCAAGTTATAAGCCCACAAAGGTGTAACTGGACTACTTTTTTAAAGTGACACCAGGCCCGGTGACCTTTGGGACATGGTTTGACCCCCTATAGGAATGTGCGATCATCATTAAACGTTCAGATCACTTACAACTCAGTAGATTCTACCTTCCTGTAACGTTTCAGCCTGATTGGACCTTGTTTTCACACAAATGAACCCAGAATGATGTGAAATTTTGCTTCGTGCAACATAATTCTGGGTGCCATTTACAAACCATAAGTGCTAATGACTCCATTCCTTTTTGTTGTTGTAGGGGCTGTTGATTGGAGTACACTAAAACAAACCTGATCTCTCTAGGACATTCAGAAGCCAAGTTATAAGCCCACAAATGTGTAACTGGACTACTTCTTTAAATTGACACCAGATCCGGTGACCTTTGGGACATGGTTTGACCCCTTTAGGAAAGTGCTATCATCATGAAACGTTCAGATCACTTACAACTCAATAGATTCTACCTTCCTGTAACGTTTCAGCCTGATTGGACCTTGTTTTCACACAAATGAACCCAGAATGATGTGAAATTGTGCTTCGTGCAACAGAATTCTGGGTGCCATTTACAAACCATAAGTGCTAATGACTCCATTCCTTTTTGTGGTTGTAGGGGCTGTTGATTGGAGTACATTAAAACAAACCTGATCTCTCTAGGACATTCAGAAGCCAAGTTAAAAGCCCACAAATGTGTAACTGGACTACTTCTTTAAATTGACACCAGATCCGGTGACCTTTGGGACATGGGTTGACCCCCTTAGGAAAGTGCTATCATCATGAAACGTTCAGATCACTTACAACTCAATAGATCCTACCTTCCTGTAACATTTCAGCCTGATTGGACCTTGTTTTCACACAAATGAACCCAGAATGATGTGAAATTGTGCTTCGTGCAACATAATTCTGGGTGCCATTTAAAAACCATAAGTGCTAATGACTCCATTCCTTTTTGTGGTTGTAGGGGCTGTTGATTGGAGTACACTAAAACAAACCTGACCTCTCTAGGACATTCAGAAGCCAAGTTATAAGCCCACAAAGGTGTAACTGGACTACTTCTTTAAAGTGACACCAGGCCCGATGACCTTTGGGACATGGGTTGACCCCCTTAGGAAAGTGCTATCATCATGAAACGTTCAGATCACTTACAACTCAATAGATTCTGCCTTCCTGTAACGTTTCAGCCTGATTGGACCTTGTTTTCACACAAATGAACCCAGAATGATGTGAAATTGTGCTTCGTGCAACATAATTCTGGGTGCCATTTACAAACCATAAGTGCTAATGACTCCATTCCTTTTTGTGGATTCCTTTTTGTGGTTGTAGGGGCTGTTGATTGGAGTACACTAAAACAAACCTGATCTCTCTAGGACATTCAGAAGCCAAGTTATAAGCCCACAAATGTGTAACTGGACTACTTCTTTAAATTGACACCAGATCCGGTGACCTTTGGGACATGGTTTGACCCCCTTAGGAAAGTGCTATCATCATGAAACGTTCAGATCACTTACTACTCAATAGATTCTACCTTCTTGTAACGTTTCAGCCTGATTGGACCTTGTTTTCACACAAATGAACCCAGAATGATGTGAAATTGTGCTTCGTGCAACATAATTCTGGGTGCCATTTAAAAACCATAAGTGCTAATGTCTCCATTCCTTTTTGTGGTTGTAGCTTCTGTTGATTGGAGTACACTAAAACAAACCTGACCTCTCTAGGACATTCAGAAGCCAAGTTATAAGCCCACAAATGTGTAACTGGACTACTTCTTTAAAGTGACACCAGATCCGGTGACCTTTGGGACATGGTTTGACCCCCTTAGGAAAGTGCTATCATCATGAAACGTTCAGATCACTTACAACTCAGTAGATTCTACCTTCCTGTAACGTTTCAGCCTGATTGGACCTTGTTTTCACACAAATGGACCCAGAATGATGTGAAAATGTGCTTCATGCAACATAATTCTGGGTGCCATTTAAAAACCATAAGTGCTAATGTCTCCATTCCTTTTTGTGGTTGTAGGGGCTGTTGATTGGAGTACACTAAAACAAACCTGACCTCTCTAGGACATTCAGAAGCCAAGTTATAAGCCCACAAAGGTGTAACTGGACTACTTCTTTAATGTGACACCAGGCCCGGTGACCTTTGGGACATGGTTTGACCCCCTATAGGAATGTGCGATCATCATGAAACGTTCAGATCACTTACAACTCAATAGATTCTACCTTCTTGTAACATTTCAGCCTGATTGGAACTTGTTTTCACACAAATGGACCCAGAATGATGTTAAATTGTGCTTCGTGCAATGTAATTCTGGGTGCCATTTACAAACCATAAGTGCTAATGACTCCATTCCTTTTTGTGGTTGTAGGGGCTGTTTATTGGAGTACATTAAAACAAACCTGATCTCTCTAGGACATTCAGAAGCCAAGTTATAAGCCCACAAATGTGTAACTGGACTACTTCTTTAAATTGACACCAGATCCGGTGACCTTTGGGACATTGTTTGACCCCCTTAGGAAAGTGCTATCATCTTGAAACGTTCAGATCACTTACAACTCAATAGATTCTACCTTCCTGTAACGTTTCAGCCTGACTGGACCTTGTTTTCACACAAATGAACCCAGAATGATGTGAAATTGGGCTTCGTGCAACATAATTCTGGGTGCCATTTAAAAACCATAAGTGCTAATGACTCCATTCCTTTTTGTGGTTGTAGGGGCTGTTGATTGGAGTACACTAAAACAAACCTGACCTCTCTAGGACATTCAGAAGCCAAGTTATAAGCCCACAAAGGTGTAACTGGACTACTTCTTTAAAGTGACACCAGGCCCGGTGACCTTTGGGACATGGTTTGACCCCCTATAGGAATGTTCGATCATCATGAAACGTTCAGATCACTTACAACTCAATAGATTCTACCTTCCTGTAACGTTTCAGCCTGATTGGACCTTGTTTTCACACAAATGAACCCAGAATGATGTGAAATTGTGCTTCGTGCAACATAATTCTGGGTGCCATTTAAAAACCATAAGTGCTAATGTCTCCATTCCTTTTTGTGGTTGTAGCTTCTGTTGATTGGAGTACACTAAAACAAACCTGACCTCTCTAGGACATTCAGAAGCCAAGTTATAAGCCCACAAATGTGTAACTGGACTACTTCTTTAAAGTGACACCAGATCCGGTGACCTTTGGGACATGGGTTGACCCCCTTAGGAAAGTGCTATCATCATGAAACGTTCAGATCACTTACAACTCAATAGATTCTGCCTTCCTGTAACGTTTCAGCCTGATTGGACCTTGTTTTCACACAAATGAACCCAGAATGATGTGAAATTGTGCTTCGTGCAACATAATTCTGGGTGCCATTTACAAACCATAAGTGCTAATGACTCCATTCCTTTTTGTGGATTCCTTTTTGTGGTTGTAGGGGCTGTTGATTGGAGTACACTAAAACAAACCTGATCTCTCTAGGACATTCAGAAGCCAAGTTATAAGCCCACAAATGTGTAACTGGACTACTTCTTTAAATTGACACCAGATCCGGTGACCTTTGGGACATGGTTTGACCCCCTTAGGAAAGTGCTATCATCATGAAACGTTCAGATCACTTACTACTCAATAGATTCTACCTTCTTGTAACGTTTCAGCCTGATTGGACCTTGTTTTCACACAAATGAACCCAGAATGATGTGAAATTGTGCTTCGTGCAACATAATTCTGGGTGCCATTTACAAACCATAAGTGCTAATGACTCCATTCCTGTTTGTGGTTGTAGGGGCTTTTGATTGGAGTACACTAAAACAAACCTAACCTCTCTAGGACATTTAGAAGCCAAGTTATAAGCCCACAAAGGTGTAACTGGACTACATCTTTAAAGTGACACCAGGCCCGGTGACCTTTGGGACATGGTTTTACCCTCTATAGGAATGTGCGATCATCTTGAAACGTTCAGATCACTTACAACTCAATAGATTCTACCTTCTTCTAGCGTTTCAGCCTGATTGGACCTTGTTTTCACACAAATGAACCCAGAATGATGTGAAATTGTGCTTCGTGCAACATAATTCTGGGTGCCATTTAAAAACTATAAGGGCTAATGACTCAATTCCTTTTTGTGGTTGTAGGGGCTGTTGATTGGAGTACACTAAAACAAACTTGATCTCTCTAGGACATTCATAAGCCAAGTTATGAGCCCACAAATGTGTAACTGGACTACTTCTTTAAATTGACACCAGATCCGGTGACCTTTGGGACATGGTTTGACCCCCTTTGGAAAGTGCTATCATCATGAAACGTTCAGATCACTTACAACTCAGTAGATTCTACCTTCCTGTAACGTTTCAGCCTGATTGGACCTTGTTTTCACACAAATGAACCCAGAATGATGTGAAATTTTGCTTCGTGCAACATAATTCTGGGTGCCATTTACAAACCATAAGTGCTAATGACTCCATTCATTTTTGTGGTTGTAGGGGCTGTTGATTGGAGTACATTAAAAAATACCTGATCTCTCTAGGACATTCAGAAGCCAAGTTATAAGCCCACAAATGTGTAACTGGACTACTTTAAAATTGACACCAGATCCGGTGATCTTTGGGACATGGTTTGACCCCCTTAGGAAAGTGCTATCATCATGAAACGTTCAGATCACTTACAACTCAATAGATTCTACCTTCCTGTAACGTTTCAGCCTGATTGGACCTTGTTTTCACACAAATGAACCCAGAATGATGTGAAATTGTGCTTCGTGCAACATAATTCTGGGTGCCATTTAAAAACCATAAGTGCTAATGACTCCATTCCTTTTTGTGGTTGTAGGGGCTGTTGATTGGAGTACCCTAAAACAAACATGATCTCTCTAGGACATTCAGAAGCCAAGTTATAAGCCCACAAATGTGTAACTGGACTACTTCTTTAAAGTGACACCAGATCCGGTGACCTTTGGGACATGGTTTGACCCCCTTAGGAAAGTGCTATCATCATGAAAAGGTCAGATCACTTACAACTCAGTAGATTCTACCTTCCTGTAACCTTTCAGCCTGATTGGACCTTGTTTTCACACAAATGGACCCAGAATGATGTGAAATTGTGCTTCGTGCAACATAATTCTGGGTGCCATTTAAAAAGCATAAGTGCTAATGTCTCCATTCCTTTTTGTGGTTGTAGGGGCTGTTGATTGTAGTACACTAAAACAAACCTGTAATGTTTCAGCCTGATTGGACCTTGTTTTCACACAAATGAACCCAGAATGATGTGAAATTGTGCTTCGTGCAACATAATTCTGGGTGCCATTTAAAAACCATAAGTGCTAATGACTCCATTCCTTTTTGTGGTTGTAGGGGCTGTTGATTGGAGTATACTAAAACAAACCTGATCTCTCTAGGACATTCAGAAGCCAAGTTATAAGCCAACAAATGTGTAACTGGACTACTTCTTTAAATTGACACCAGATCTGGTGACCTTTGGGACATGGTTTGACCCCCTTAGGAAAGTGCTATCATCATGAAACGTTCAGATCACTTACAACTCAATAGAATCTACCTTCCTGTAACGTTTCAGCCTGATTGGACCTTGTTTTAACACAAATGGACCCAGAATGATGTGAAATTGTGCTTCGTGCAACATAATTCTGGGTGCCATTTACAAACCATAAGTGCTAATGATTCCATTCCTTTTTGTGGTTGTAGGGGCTGTTGATTGGAGTACACTAAAACAAACCTGACCTCTCTAGGACATTCAGAAGCCAAGTTATAAGCCCACAAAGGTGTATTTGGACTACTTCTTTAAAGTGACACCAGGCCCGGTGACCTTTGGGACATGATTTGACCCCCTATAGGAATGTGCGATCATCATTAAACGTTCAGATCACTTACAACTCAATAGATTCTACCTTCTTGTAACGTTTCAGCCTGATTGGACCTTGTTTTCACACAAATGAACCCAGAATGATGTGAAATTGTGCTTCGTGCAACATAATTCTGGGTGCCATTTACAAACCATAAGTGCTAATGACTCCATTCCTTTTTGTGGTTGTAGGGGCTGTTGATTGGAGTACACTAAAACAAACCTGATCTCTCTAGGACATTCAGAAGCCAAGTTATAAGCCCACAAATGTGTAACTGGACTACTTCTTTAAATTGACACCATATCCGGTGAACTTTGGGACATGGTTTGACCCCCTTAGGAAAGTGCTATCATCGTGAAACGTTCAGATCACTTACAACTCAATAGATTCTACCTTCCTGTAACGTTTCAGCCTGACTGGACCTTGTTTTCACACAAATGAACTCAGAATGATGTGAAATTGTGCTTTGTGCAACATAATTCTGGGTGCCATTTAAAAACCATAAGTGCTAATGACTCCATTCCTTTTTGTGGTTGTAGGGGCTGTTGATTGGAGTATACTAAAACAAACCTGATCTCTCTAGGACATTCAGAAGCCAAGTTATAAGCCCACAAATGTGTAACTGGACTACTTCTTTAAATTGACACCAGATCCGGTGACCTTTGGGACATGGTTTGACCCCCTTAGGAAAGTGCTAGCATCATGAAACGTTCAGATCACTTACACCTCAATAGATTCTACCTTCCTGTAACGTTTCAGCCTGATTGGACCTTGTTTTCATACAAATGGACCCAGAATGATGTGAAATTGTGCTTCGTGCAACATATTTCTGGGTGCCATTTACAAACCATAAGTGCTAATGACTCCATTCCTTTTTGTGGTTGTAGGGGCTGTTTATTGGAGTACACTTAAACAAACCTGACCTCTCTATGACATTCAGAAGCCAAGTTATAAGCCCACAAAGGTGTAACTGTACTACTTCTTTAAAGTGACACCAGGCCCGGTGACCTTTGGGACATGGTTTGACCCCCTATAGGAATGTGCGATCATCATGAAACGTTCAGATCACT
Organism: Nothobranchius furzeri; assembly: GCF_043380555.1. Taxonomy (NCBI): domain Eukaryota; kingdom Metazoa; phylum Chordata; class Actinopteri; order Cyprinodontiformes; family Nothobranchiidae; genus Nothobranchius; species Nothobranchius furzeri. The sequence continues at coordinate 16,429,073 of NC_091749.1, read as the reverse complement.
TACAACTCAATAGATTCTACCTTCTTGTAACGTTTCAGCCTGATTGGACCTTGTTTTCACACAAATGGACCCAGAATGACGTGAAATTGTGCTTCGTGCAACATAATTATGGGTGCCATTTACAAACCATAAGTGCTAATGACTCCATTCCTTTTTGTGGTTGTAGGGACTGTTGATTGGAGTACACCAAAACAAACCTGACCTCTCTAGGACATTCAGAAGCCAAGCTATAAGCCCACAAATGTGTAACTGGACTACTTCTTTAAAGTGACACCAGATCCGGTGACCTTTGGGACATGGTTTGACCCCCTTAGGAAAGTGCTATCATCATGAAACGTTCAGATCACTTACAACTCAATAGATTCTACCTTCCTGTACTGTTTCAGCCTGATTGGACCTTGTTTTCACACAAATGAACCCGGAATGATGTGAAATTGTGCTTCATGCAACATAATTCTGGGTGCCATTTACAAACCATAAGTGCTAATGACTCCATTCCTTTTTGTGGTTGTAGGGGCTGTTGATTGGAGTACACTAAAACAAACCTAACCTCTCTAGGACATTCAGAAGCCAAGTTATAAGCCCACAAATGTGTAACTGGACTACTTCTTTAAATTGACACCAGATCCGGTGACCTTTGGGACATGGTTTTACCCCCTTAGGAAAGTGCTATCATCATTAAACGTTCAGATCACTTACAACTCAATAGATTCTACCTTCCTGTAACGTTTCAGCCTGATTGGACCTTGTTTTCACACAAATGAACCCAGAATGATGTGAAATAGTGCTTCGTGCAACATAATTCTGGGTGCCATTTAAAAACCATAAGTGCTAATGTCTCCATTCCTTTTTGTGGTTGTAGGGGCTGTTGATTGGAGTACACTAAAACAAACCTGACCTCTCTAGGACATTCAGAAGCCAAGTTATAAGCCCACAAATGTGTAACTGGACTACTTCTTTAAAGTGACACCAGATCCGGTGACCTTTGGGACATGGTTTGACCCCCTTAGGAAAGTGCTATCATCATGAAACGTTCAGATCACTTACAACTCAATAGATTCTACCTTCCTGTAACGTTTCAGCCTGATTGGACCTTGTTTTCACACAAATGAACCCGGAATGATGTGAAATTGTGCTTCGTGCAACATAATTCTGGGTGCCATTTACAAACCATAAGTGCTAATGACTCCATTCCTTTTTGTGGTTGTAGGGGCTGTTGATTGGAGTACATTAAAACAAACCTAACCTCTCTAGGACATTCAGAAGCCAAGTTATAAGCCCACAAATGTGTAACTGGACTACTTCTTTAAATTGACACAAGATCCGGTGACCTTTGGGACATGGTTTTACCCCCTTAGGAAAGTGCTATCATCATGAAACGTTCAGATCACTTACAACTCAATAGATTCTACATTCCTGTAACGTTTCAGCCTGATTGGACCTTGTTTTCACACAAATGAACCCAGAATGATGTGAAATTGTAATTCGTGCAACATAATTCTGGGTGCCATTTAAAAACCATAAGTGCTAATGACTCCATTCCTTTTTGTGGTTGTAGGGGCTGTTGATTGGAGTACCCTAAAACAAACCTGATCTCTCTAGGACATTCAGAAGCCAAATTATAAGCCCACAAAGGTGTAACTGGACTACTTCTTTAAATTGACACCAGATCCGGTGACATTTGGGACATGGTTTGACCCCCTTAGGAAAGTGCTATCATCATGAAACGTTCAGATCACTTACAACTCAATAGATTCTACCTTCCTGTAACGTTTCAGCCTGATTGGACCTTGTTTTCACACAAATGAACCCAGAATGATGTGAAATTGTGCTTCGTGCAACATAATTCTGGGTGCCATTTAAAAACCATAAGTGCTAATGTCTCCATTCCTTTTTGTGGTTGTAGGGGCTGTTGATTGGAGTACACTAAAACAAACCTGACCTCTCTAGGACATTCAGAAGCCAAGTTATAAGCCCACAAATGTGTAACTGGACTACTTCTTTAAAGTGACACCAGATCCGGTGACCTTTGGGACATGGTTTGACCCCCTTAGAAAAGTGCTATCATCATGAAACGTTCAGATCACTTACAACTCAATAGATTCTACCTTCCTGTAACGTTTCAGCCTGATTGGACCTTGTTTTCACACAAATGAACCCAGAATGATGTGAAATTGGGCTTCGTGCAACATAATTCTGGGTACCATTTACAAACCATAAGTGCTAATGACTCCATTCCTTTTTGTGGTTGTAGGGGCTTTTGATTGGAGTACACTAAAACAAACCTAACCTCTCTAGGACATTCAGAAGCCAAGTTATAAGCCCACAAAGGTGTAAATGGACTACATCTTTAAAGTGACACCAGGCCCGATGACCTTTGGGACATGGTTTTACCCCCTATAGGAATGTGCGATCATCTTGAAACGTTCAGATCACTTACAACTCAATAGATTCTACCTTCTTGTAGCGTTTCAGCCTGATTGGACCTTGTTTTCACACAAATGGACCCAGAATGATGTGAAATTGTGCTTCGTGCAACATAATTCTGGGTGCCATTTACAAACCATAAGTGCTAATGTCTCCATTCCTTTTTGTGGTTGTAGGGGCTGTTGATTGGAGTACACTAAAACAAACCTGATCGCTCTAGGACATTCAGAAGCCAAGTTATAAGCCCACAAATGTGTAACTGGACAACTTCTTTAAATTTACACCAGATCCGGTGACCTTTGGGACATGGTTTGACCCCCTTAGGAAAGTGCTATCATCATGAAATGTTCAGATCACTTACAACTCAATAGATTCTACCTTCCTGTAACGTTTCAGCCTGACTGGATCTTTTTTTCACACAAATGAACCCAGAATGATGTGAAGTTGGGCTTCGTGCAACATAATTCTGGGTGCCATTTAAAAACCATAAGTGCTAATGACTCCATTCCTTTTTGTGGTTGTAGGGGCTGTTGATTGGAGTATACTAAAACAAACCTGATCTCTCTAGGACATTCAGAAGCCAAGTTATAAGCACACAAATGTGTAACTGGACTACTTCTTTAAATTGACACCAGATCCGGTGACCTTTGGGACATGGTTTGACCCCCTTAGGAAAGTGCTATCATCATGAAACGTTCAGATCAATTACAACTCAATAGATTCTACCTTCCTGTAACGTTTCAGCCTGAGTGGACCTTGTTTTAACACAAATGGACCCAGAATGATGTGAAATTGTGCTTCGTGCAACATAATTCTGGGTGCCATTTACAAACCATAAGTGCTAATGACTCCATTCCTTTTGGTGGTTGTAGGGGCTGTTGATTGGAGTACACTAAAACAAACCTGACCTCTCTAGGACATTCAGAAGCCAAGTTATAAGCCCACAAAGGTGTAACTGGACTACTACTTTAAAGTGACACCAGGCCCGGTGACCTTTGGGACATGGTTTGACCCCCTATAGGAATGTGCGATCATCAGGAAACGTTCAGATCACTTAAAACTCAATAGATTCTACCTTCTTGTAACATTTCAGCCTGATTGGACCTTGTTTTCACACAAATGGACCCAGAATGATGTGAAATTGTGCTTCGTGCAACATAATTCTGGGTGCCATTTACAAACCATAAGTGCTAATGACTCCATTCCTTTTTGTGGTTGTAGGGGCTGTTGATTGGAGTACATTAAAACAAACCTGATCTCTCTAGGACATTCAGAAGCCAAGTTATAAGCCCACAAATGTGTAACTGGACTACTTCTTTAAATTGACACCAGATCCGGTGACCTTTGGGACATCGTTTGACCCCCTTAGGAAAGTGCTATCATCATTAAACGTTCAGATCACTTACAACTCAATAGATTCTACCTTCTTGTAATGTTTCAGCCTGATTGGACCTTGTTTTCACACAAATGAACCCAGAATGATGTGAAATTGTGCTTCGTGCAACATAATTCTGGGTGCCATTTACAAACCATAAGTGCTAATGACTCCATTCCTTTTTGTGGTTGTAGGGGCTGTTGATTGGAGTACACTAAAACAAACCTGATCTCTCTAGGACATTCAGAAGCCAAGTTATAAGCCCACAAATGTGTAACTGGACTACTTCTTTAAATTGACACCAGATCCGGTGAACTTTGGGACATGGTTTGACCCCCTTAGGAAAGTGCTATCATCGTGAAACGTTCAGATCACTTACAACTCAATAGATTCTACCTTCCTGTAACGTTTCAGCCTGATTGGACCTTGTTTTCACACAAATGAACTCAGAATGATGTGAAATTGTGCTTTGTGCAACATAATTCTGGGTGCCATTTAAAAACCATAAGTGCTAATGACTCCATTCCTTTTTGTGGTTGTAGGGGCTGTTGATTGGAGTATACTAAAACAAACCTGATCTCTCTAGGACATTCAGAAGCCAAGTTATAAGCCCACAAAGGTGTAACTGGACTACTTCTTTAAAGTGACACCAGGCCCGGTGACCTTTGGGACATGGTTTGACCCCCTATAGGAATGTGCGATCATCATGAAACGTTCAGATCACTTACAACTCAATAGATTCTACCTTCCTGTAACGTTTCAGCCTGATTGGACCTTGTTTTCACACAAATGAACCCAGAATGATGTGAAATTGTGCTTCGTGCAACATAATTCTGGGTGCCATTTAAAAACCATAAGTGCTAATGTCTCCATTCCTTTTTGTGGTTGTAGGGGCTGTTGATTGGAGTACACTAAAACAAACCTGACCTCTCTAGGACATTCAGAAGCCAAGTTATAAGCCCACAAATGTGTAACTGGAATACTTCTTTAAAGTGACACCAGATCCGGTGACCTTTGGGACATGGTTTGACCCCCTTAGAAAAGTGCTATCATCATGAAACGTTCAGATCACTTACAACTCAATAGATTCTACCTTCCTGTAACGTTTCAGCCTGATTGGACCTTGTTTTCACACAAATGAACCCAGAATGATGTGAAATTGGGCTTCGTGCAACATAATTCTGGGTACCATTTACAAACCATAAGTGCTAATTACTCCATTCCTTTTTGTGGCTGTAGGGGCTTTTGATTGGAGTACACTAAAACAAACCTAACCTCTCTAGGACATTCAGAAGCCAAGTTATAAGCCCACAAAGGTGTAAATGGACTACATCTTTAAAGTGACACCAGGCCCGATGACCTTTGGGACATGGTTTTACCCCCTATAGGAATGTGCGATCATCTTGAAACGTTCAGATCACTTACAACTCAATAGATTCTACCTTCTTGTAGCGTTTCAGCCTGATTGGACCTTGTTTTCACACAAATGGACCCAGAATGATGTGAAATTGTGCTTCGTGCAACATAATTCTGGGTGCCATTTACAAACCATAAGTGCTAATGTCTCCATTCCTTTTTGTGGTTGTAGGGGCTGTTGATTGGAGTACAATAAAACAAACCTGACCTCTCTAGGACATTCAGAAGCCAAGTTGTAAGCCCACAAATGTGTAACTGGACTACTTTTTTAAAGTGACACCAGATCCGGTGACCTTTGGGACATGGTTTGACCCCCTTAGGAAAGTGCTATCATCATGAAACGTTCAGATCACTTACAACTCAATAGATTCTACCTTCCTGTAACGTTTCAGCCTGATTGGACCTTGTTTTCACACAAATGAACCCAGAATGATGTGAAATTGTGCTTCGTGCAACATAATTCTGGGTGCCATTTAAAAAGCATAAGTGCTAATGTCTCCATTCCTTTTTGTGGTTGTAGGGGCTGTTGATTGGAGTACACTAAAACAAACCTGATCGCTCTAGGACATTCAGAAGCCAAGTTATAAGCCCACAAATGTGTAACTGGACAACTTCTTTAAATTTACACCAGATCCGGTGACCTTTGGGACATGGTTTGTCCCCCTTAGGAATGTGCTATCATCATGAAATGTTCAGATCACTTACAACTCAATAGATTCTACCTTCCTGTAACGTTTCAGCCTGACTGGACCTTGTTTTCACACAAATGAACCCAGAATGATGTGAAGTTGGGCTTCGTGCAACATAATTCTGGGTGCCATTTAAAAACCATAAGTGCTAATGACTCCATTCCTTTTTGTGGTTGTAGGGACTGTTGATTGGAGTATACTAAAACAAACCTGATCTCTCTAGGACATTCAGAAGCCAAGTTATAAGCCCACAAATGTGTAACTGGACTACTTCTTTAAATTGACACCAGATCCGGTGACCTTTGGGACATGGTTTGACCCCCTTAGGAAAGTGCTATCATCATGAAACGTTCAGATCAATTACAACTCAATAGATTCTACCTTCCTGTAACGTTTCAGCCTGAGTGGACCTTGTTTTAACACAAATGGACCCAGAATGATGTGAAATTGTGCTTCGTGCAACATAATTCTGGGTGCCATTTACAAACCATAAGTGCTAATGACTCCATTCCTTTTGGTGGTTGTAGGGGCTGTTGATTGGAGTACACTAAAACAAACCTGACCTCTCTAGGACATTCAGAAGCCAAGTTATAAGCCCACAAAGGTGTAACTGGACTACTACTTTAAAGTGACACCAGGCCCGGTGACCTTTGGGACATGGTTTGACCCCCTATAGGAATGTGCGATCATCATGAAACGTTCAGATCACTTACAACTCAATAGATTCTACCTTCTTGTAACATTTCAGCCTGATTGGACCTTGTTTTCACACAAATGGACCCAGAATGATGTGAAATTGTGCTTCGTGCAACATAATTCTGGGTGCCATTTACAAACCATAAGTGCTAATGACTCCATTCCTTTTTGTGGTTGTAGGGGCTGTTGATTGGAGTACATTAAAACAAACCTGATCTCTCTAGGACATTCAGAAGCCAAGTTATAAGCCCACAAATGTGTAACTGGACTACTTCTTTAAATTGACACCAGATCCGGTGACCTTTGGGACATGGTTTGACCCCCTTAGGAAAGTGCTATCATCATGAAACGTTCAGATCTCTTAAAACTCAGTAGATTCTACCTTCCTGTAACGTTTCAGCCTGATTGGACCTTGTTTTCACACAAATGAACCCAGAATGATGTGAAATTTTGCTTCGAGCAACATAATTCTGGGTGCCATTTACAAACCATAAGTGCTAATGACTCCATTCCTTTTTGTGGTTGTAGGGGCTGTTGATTGGAGTACATTAAAAAATACCTGATCTCTCTAGGACATTCAGAAGCCAAGTTATAAGCCCACAAATGTGTAACTGGACTACTTCTTTAAAATTGACACCAGATCCGGTGATCTTTGGGACATGGTTTGACCCCCTTAGGAAAGTGCTATCATCATGAAACGTTCAGATCACTTACAACTCAATAGATTCTACCTTCCTGTAACGTTTCAGCCTGATTGGACCTTGTTTTCACACAAATGAACCCGGAATGATGTGAAATTGTGCTTCGTGCAACATAATTCTGGGTGCCATTTACAAACCATAAGTGCTAATGACTCCATTCCTTTTTGTGGTTGTAGGGGCTGTTGATTGGAGTACACTAAAACAAACCTAACCTCTCTAGGACATTCAGAAGCCAAGTTATAAGCCCACAAATGTGTAACTGGACTACTTCTTTAAATTGACACAAGATCCGGTGACCTTTGGGACATGGTTTTACCCCCTTAGGAAAGTGCTATCATCATGAAACGTTCAGATCACTTACAACTCAATAGATTCTACATTCCTGTAACGTTTCAGCCTGATTGGACCTTGTTTTCACACAAATGAACCCAGAATGATGTGAAATTGTGCTTCGTGCAACATAATTCTGGGTGCCATTTAAAAACCATAAGTGCTAATGACTCCATTCCTTTTTGTGGTTGTAGGGGCTGTTGATTGGAGTACCCTAAAACAAACCTGATCTCTCTAGGACATTCAGAAGCCAAATTATAAGCCCACAAAGGTGTAACTGGACTACTTCTTTAAATTGACACCAGATCCGGTGACATTTGGGACATGGTTTGACCCCCTTAGGAAAGTGCTATCATCATGAAACGTTCAGATCACTTACAACTCAATAGATTCTACCTTCCTGTAACGTTTCAGCCTGATTGGACCTTGTTTTCACACAAATGAACCCAGAATGATGTGAAATTGTGCTTCGTGCAACATAATTCTGGGTGCCATTTAAAAACCATAAGTGCTATTGTCTCCATTCCTTTTTGTGGTTGTAGGGGCTGTTGATTGGAGTACACTAAAACAAACCTGACCTCTCTAGGACATTCAGAAGCCAAGTTATAAGCCCACAAATGTGTAACTGGACTACTTCTTTAAAGTGACACCAGATCCGGTGACCTTTGGGACATGGTTTGACCCCCTTAGAAAAGTGCTATCATCATGAAACGTTCAGATCACTTACAACTCAATAGATTCTACCTTCCTGTAACGTTTCAGCCTGATTGGACCTTGTTTTCACACAAATGAACCCAGAATGATGTGAAATTGGGCTTCGTGCAACATAATTCTGGGTACCATTTACAAACCATAAGTGCTAATGACTCCATTCCTTTTTGTGGTTGTAGGGGCTTTTGATTGGAGTACACTAAAACAAACCTAACCTCTCTAGGACATTCAGAAGCCAAGTTATAAGCCCACAAAGGTGTAAATGGACTACATCTTTAAAGTGACACCAGGCCCGATGACCTTTGGGACATGGTTTTACCCCCTATAGGAATGTGCGATCATCTTGAAATGTTCAGATCACTTACAACTCAATAGATTCTACCTTCTTGTAGCGTTTCAGCCTGATTGGACCTTGTTTTCACACAAATGGACCCAGAATGATGTGAAATTGTGCTTCGTGCAACATAATTCTGGGTGCCATTTACAAACCATAAGTGCTAATGTCTCCATTCCTTTTTGTGGTTGTAGGGGCTGTTGATTGGAGTACAATAAAACAAACCTGACCTCTCTAGGACATTCAGAAGCCAAGTTGTAAGCCCACAAATGTGTAACTGGACTACTTCTTTAAAGTGACACCAGATCCGGTGACCTTTGGGACATGGTTTGACCCCCTTAGGAAAGTGCTATCATCATGAAACGTTCAGATCACTTACAACTCAATAGATTCTACCTTCCTGTAACGTTTCAGCCTGATTGGACCTTGTTTTCACACAAATGAACCCAGAATGATGTGAAATTGTGCTTCGTGCAACATAATTCTGGGTGCCATTTAAAAAGCATAAGTGCTAATGTCTCCATTCCTTTTTGTGGTTGTAGGGGCTGTTGATTGGAGTACACTAAAACAAACCTGATCGCTCTAGGACATTCAGAAGCCAAGTTATAAGCCCACAAATGTGTAACTGGACAACTTCTTTAAATTTACACCAGATCCGGTGACATTTGGGACATGGTTTGACCCCCTTAGGAAAGTGCTATCATCATGAAATGTTCAGATCACTTACAACTCAATAGATTCTACCTTCCTGTAACGTTTCAGCCTGACTGGACCTTGTTTTCACACAAATGAACCCAGAATGATGTGAAGTTGGGCTTCGTGCAACATAATTCTGGGTGCCATTTAAAAACCATAAGTGCTAATGACTCCATTCCTTTTTGTGGTTGTAGGGGCTGTTGATTGGAGTATACTAAAACAAACCTGATCTCTCTAGGACATTCAGAAGCCAAGTTATAAGCCCACAAATGTGTAACTGGACTACTTCTTTAAATTGACACCAGATCCGGTGACCTTTGGGACATGGTTTGACCCCCTTAGGAAAGTGCTATCATCATGAAACGTTCAGATCAATTACAACTCAATAGATTCTACCTTCCTGTAACGTTTCAGCCTGAGTGGACCTTGTTTTAACACAAATGGACCCAGAATGATGTGAAATTGTGCTTCGTGCAACATAATTCTGGGTGCCATTTACAAACCATAAGTGCTAATGACTCCATTCCTTTTGGTGGTTGTAGGGGCTGTTGATTGGAGTACACCAAAACAAACCTGACCTCTCTAGGACATTCAGAAGCCAAGTTATAAGCCCACAAAGGTGTAACTGGACTACTACTTTAAAGTGACACCAGGCCCGGTGACCTTTGGGACATGGTTTGACCCCCTATAGGAATGTGCGATCATCAGGAAACGTTCAGATCACTTAAAACTCAATAGATTCTACCTTCTTGTAACATTTCAGCCTGATTGGACCTTGTTTTCACACAAATGGACCCAGAATGATGTGAAATTGTGCTTCGTGCAACATAATTCTGGGTGCCATTTACAAACCATAAGTGCTAATGACTCCATTCCTTTTTGTGGTTGTAGGGGCTGTTGATTGGAGTACATTAAAACAAACCTGATCTCTCTAGGACATTCAGAAGCCAAGTTATAGGCCCACAAATGTGTAACTGGACTACTTCTTTAAATTGACACCAGATCCGGTGACCTTTGGGACATCGTTTGACCCCCTTAGGAAAGTGCTATCATCATTAAACGTTCAGATCACTTACAACTCAATAGATTCTACCTTCTTGTAATGTTTCAGCCTGATTGGACCTTGTTTTCACACAAATGAACCCAGAATGATGTGAAATTGTGCTTTGTGCAACATAATTCTGGGTGCCATTTACAAACCATAAGTGCTAATGACTCCATTCCTTTTTGTGGCTGTAGGGGCTTTTGATTGGAGTACACTAAAACAAACCTAACCTCTCTAGGACATTCAGAAGCCAAGTTATAAGCCCACAAAGGTGTAAATGGACTACATCTTTAAAGTGACACCAGGCCCGATGACCTTTGGGACATGGTTTTACCCCCTATAGGAATGTGCGATCATCTTGAAACGTTCAGATCACTTACAACTCAATAGATTCTACCTTCTTGTAGCGTTTCAGCCTGATTGGACCTTGTTTTCACACAAATGGACCCAGAATGATGTGAAATTGTGCTTCGTGCAACATAATTCTGGGTGCCATTTACAAACCATAAGTGCTAATGTCTCCATTCCTTTTTGTGGTTGTAGGGGCTGTTGATTGGAGTACAATAAAACAAACCTGACCTCTCTAGGACATTCAGAAGCCAAGTTGTAAGCCCACAAATGTGTAACTGGACTACTTTTTTAAAGTGACACCAGATCCGGTGACCTTTGGGACATGGTTTGACCCCCTTAGGAAAGTGCTATCATCATGAAACGTTCAGATCACTTACAACTCAATAGATTCTACCTTCCTGTAACGTTTCAGCCTGATTGGACCTTGTTTTCACACAAATGAACCCAGAATGATGTGAAATTGTGCTTCGTGCAACATAATTCTGGGTGCCATTTAAAAAGCATAAGTGCTAATGTCTCCATTCCTTTTTGTGGTTGTAGGGGCTGTTGATTGGAGTACACTAAAACAAACCTGATCGCTCTAGGACATTCAGAAGCCAAGTTATAAGCCCACAAATGTGTAACTGGACAACTTCTTTAAATTTACACCAGATCCGGTGACCTTTGGGACATGGTTTGTCCCCCTTAGGAATGTGCTATCATCATGAAATGTTCAGATCACTTACAACTCAATAGATTCTACCTTCCTGTAACGTTTCAGCCTGACTGGACCTTGTTTTCACACAAATGAACCCAGAATGATGTGAAGTTGGGCTTCGTGCAACATAATTCTGGGTGCCATTTAAAAACCATAAGTGCTAATGACTCCATTCCTTTTTGTGGTTGTAGGGACTGTTGATTGGAGTATACTAAAACAAACCTGATCTCTCTAGGACATTCAGAAGCCAAGTTATAAGCCCACAAATGTGTAACTGGACTACTTCTTTAAATTGACACCAGATCCGGTGACCTTTGGGACATGGTTTGACCCCCTTAGGAAAGTGCTATCATCATGAAACGTTCAGATCAATTACAACTCAATAGATTCTACCTTCCTGTAACGTTTCAGCCTGAGTGGACCTTGTTTTAACACAAATGGACCCAGAATGATGTGAAATTGTGCTTCGTGCAACATAATTCTGGGTGCCATTTACAAACCATAAGTGCTAATGACTCCATTCCTTTTGGTGGTTGTAGGGGCTGTTGATTGGAGTACACTAAAACAAACCTGACCTCTCTAGGACATTCAGAAGCCAAGTTATAAGCCCACAAAGGTGTAACTGGACTACTACTTTAAAGTGACACCAGGCCCGGTGACCTTTGGGACATGGTTTGACCCCCTATAGGAATGTGCGATCATCATGAAACGTTCAGATCACTTACAACTCAATAGATTCTACCTTCTTGTAACATTTCAGCCTGATTGGACCTTGTTTTCACACAAATGGACCCAGAATGATGTGAAATTGTGCTTCGTGCAACATAATTCTGGGTGCCATTTACAAACCATAAGTGCTAATGACTCCATTCCTTTTTGTGGTTGTAGGGGCTGTTGATTGGAGTACATTAAAACAAACCTGATCTCTCTAGGACATTCAGAAGCCAAGTTATAAGCCCACAAATGTGTAACTGGACTACTTCTTTAAATTGACACCAGATCCGGTGACCTTTGGGACATGGTTTGACCCCCTTAGGAAAGTGCTATCATCATGAAACGTTCAGATCACTTAAAACTCAGTAGATTCTACCTTCCTGTAACGTTTCAGCCTGATTGGACCTTGTTTTCACACAAATGAACCCAGAATGATGTGAAATTTTGCTTCGAGCAACATAATTCTGGGTGCCATTTACAAACCATAAGTGCTAATGACTCCATTCCTTTTTGTGGTTGTAGGGGCTGTTGATTGGAGTACATTAAAAAATACCTGATCTCTCTAGGACATTCAGAAGCCAAGTTATAAGCCCACAAATGTGTAACTGGACTACTTCTTTAAAATTGACACCAGATCCGGTGATCTTTGGGACATGGTTTGACCCCCTTAGGAAAGTGCTATCATCATGAAACGTTCAGATCACTTACAACTCAATAGATTCTACCTTCCTGTAACGTTTCAGCCTGATTGGACCTTGTTTTCACACAAATGAACCCAGAATGATGTGAAATTGTGCTTCGTGCAACATAATTCTGGGTGCCATTTAAAAACCATAAGTGCTAATGACTCCATTCCTTTTTGTGGTTGTAGGGGCTGTTGATTGGAGTACCCTAAAACAAACATGATCTCTCTTGGACATTCAGAAGCCAAGTTATAAGCCCACAAATGTGTAACTGGACTACTTCTTTAAAGTGACACCAGATCCGGTGACCTTTGGGACATGGTTTGACCCCCTTAGGAAAGTGCTATCATCATGAAACGTTCAGATCACTTACAACTCAGTAGATTCTACCTTCCTGTAACGCTTCAGCCTGATTGGACCTTGTTTTCACACAAATGGACCCAGAATGATGTGAAATTGTGCTTCGTGCAACATAATTCTGGGTGCCATTTAAAAACCATAAGTGCTAATGTCTCCATTCCTTTTTGTGGTTGTAGGGGCTGTTGATTGGAGTACACCAAAACAAACCTGTAATGTTTCAGCCTGATTGGACCTTGTTTTCACACAAATGAACCCAGAATGATGTGAAATTGTGCTTCGTGCAACATAATTCTGGGTGCCATTTAAAAACCATAAGTGCTAATGACTCCATTCCTTTTTGTGGTTGTAGGGGCTGTTGATTGGAGTATACTAAAACAAACCTGATCTCTCTAGGACATTCAGAAGCCAAGTTATAAGCCCACAAATGTGTAACTGGACTACTTCTTTAAATTGACACCAGATCCGGTGACCTTTGGGACATCGTTTGACCCCCTTAGGAAAGGGCTATCATCATGAAACGTTCAGATCACTTACAACTCAATAGATTCTACCTTCTTGTAGTGTTTCAGCCTGATTGGACCTTGTTTTCACACAAATGGACCCAGAATGATGTGAAATTGTGCTTCGTGCAACATAATTCTGGGTGCCATTTAAAAACCATAAGTGCTAATGTCTCCATTCTTTTTTGTGGTTGTAGGGGCTGTTGATTGGAGTACACTAAAACAAACCTGTAACGTTACAGCCTGACTGGACCTTGTTTTCACACAAATGAACCCAGAATGATGTGAAATTGGGCTTCGTGCAACATAATTCTGGGTGCCATTTACAAACCATAAGTGCTAATGACTCCATTCCTTTTTGTGGTTGTAGGGGCTGTTGATTGGAGTACACTAAAACAAACCTGACCTCTCTAGGACATTCAGAAGCCAAGTTATAAGCCCACAAAGGTGTAACTGGACTACTTCTTTAAAGTGACACCAGGCCCGGTGACCTTTGGGACATGGTTTGACCCCCTATAGGAATGTGCGATCATCATTAAACGTTCAGATCACTTACAACTCAATAGATTCTACCTTCTTGTAACGTTTCAGCCTGATTGGACCTTGTTTTCACACAAATGAACCCAGAATGATGTGAAATTGTGCTTCGTGCAACATAATTCTGGGTGCCATTTACAAACCATAAGTGCTAATGACTCCATTCCTTTTTGTGGTTGTAGGGGCTGTTGATTGGAGTACACTAAAACAAACCTGATCTCTCTAGGACATTCAGAAGCCAAGTTATAAGCCCACAAATGTGTAACTGGACTACTTCTTTAAATTGACACCAGATCCGGTGAACTTTGGGACATGGTTTGACCCCCTTAGGAAAGTGCTATCATCGTGAAACGTTCAGATCACTTACAACTCAATAGATTCTACCTTCCTGTAACGTTTCAGCCTGATTGGACCTTGTTTTCACACAAATGAACTCAGAATGATGTGAAATTGTGCTTTGTGCAACATAATTCTGGGTGCCATTTAAAAACCATAAGTGCTAATGACTCCATTCCTTTTTGTGGTTGTAGGGGCTCTTGATTGGAGTATACTAAAACAAACCTGATCTCTCTAGGACATTCAGAAGCCAAGTTATAAGCCCACAAATGTGTAACTGGACTACTTCTTTAAATTGACACCAGATCCGGTGACCTTTGGGACATGGTTTGACCCCCTTAGGAAAGTGCTAGCATCATGAAACGTTCAGATCACTTACACCTCAATAGATTCTACCTTCCTGTAACGTTTCAGCCTGATTGGACCTTGTTTTCATACAAATGGACCCAGAATGATGTGAAATTGTGCTTCGTGCAACATAATTCTGGGTGCCATTTACAAACCATAAGTGCTAATGACTCCATTGCTTTTTGGGGTTGTAGGGGCTGTTTACTGGAGTACACTTAAACAAACCTGACCTCTCTAGGACATTCAGAAGCCAAGTTATAAGCCCACAAAGGTGTAACTGTACTACTTCTTTAAATTGACACCAGGCCCGGTGACCTTTGGGACATGGTTTGACCCCCTTAGGAAAGTGCTATCATCATGAAACGTGCAGATCACTTACAACTCAATAGATTCTACCTTCCTGTAACGTTTCAGCCTGATTGGACCTTGTTTTCACACAAATGAACCCGGAATGATGTGAAATTGTGCTTCGTGCAACATAATTCTGGGTGCCATTTACAAACCATAAGTGCTAATGACTCCATTCCTTTTTGTGGTTGTAGGGGCTGTTGATTGGAGTACACTAAAACAAACCTAACCTCTCTAGGACATTCAGAAGCCAAGTTATAAGCCCACAAATGTGTAACTGGACTACTTCTTTAAATTGACACCAGATCCGGTGACCTTTGGGACATGGTTTTACCCCCTTAGGAAAGTGCTATCATCATGAAACGTTCAGATCACTTACAACTCAATAGATTCTACCTTCCTGTAACGTTTCAGCCTGATTGGACCTTGTTTTCACACAAATGAACCCAGAATGATGTGAAATAGTGCTTCGTGCAACATAATTCTGGGTGCCATTTAAAAACCATAAGTGCTAATGTCTCCATTCCTTTTTGTGGTTGTAGGGGCTGTTGATTGGAGTACACTAAAACAAACCTGACCTCTCTAGGACATTCAGAAGCCAAGTTATAAGCCCACATATGTGTAACTGGACTACTTCTTTAAAGTGACACCAGATCCGGTGACCTTTGGGACATGGTTTGACCCCCTTAGGAAAGTGCTATCATCATGAAACTTTCAGATCACTTACAACTCAATAGATTCTACCTTCTTGTAACGTTTCAGCCTGATTGGACCTTGTTTTCACACAAATGAACCCAGAATGATGTGAAATTGTGCTTCGTGCAACATAATTCTGGGTGCCATTTACAAACCATAAGTGCTAATGACTCCATTCCTTTTTGTGGTTGTAGGGGCTGTTGATTGGAGTACACTAAAACAAACCTGATCTCTCTAGGACATTCAGAAGCCAAGTTATAAGCCCACAAATGTGTAACTGGACTACTTCTTTAAATTGACACCAGATCCGGTGAACTTTGGGACATGGTTTGACCCCCTTAGGAAAGTGCTATCATCGTGAAACGTTCAGATCACTTACAACTCAATAGATTCTACCTTCCTGTAACGTTTCAGCCTGATTGGACCTTGTTTTCACACAAATGAACTCAGAATGATGTGAAATTGTGCTTTGTGCAACATAATTCTGGGTGCCATTTAAAAACCATAAGTGCTAATGACTCCATTCCTTTTTGTGGTTGTAGGGGCTCTTGATTGGAGTATACTAAAACAAACCTGATCTCTCTAGGACATTCAGAAGCCAAGTTATAAGCCCACAAATGTGTAACTGGACTACTTCTTTAAATTGACACCAGATCCGGTGACCTTTGGGACATGGTTTGACCCCCTTAGGAAAGTGCTAGCATCATGAAACGTTCAGATCACTTACACCTCAATAGATTCTACCTTCCTGTAACGTTTCAGCCTGATTGGACCTTGTTTTCATACAAATGGACCCAGAATGATGTGAAATTGTGCTTCGTGCAACATAATTCTGGGTGCCATTTACAAACCATAAGTGCTAATGACTCCATTGCTTTTTGGGGTTGTAGGGGCTGTTTACTGGAGTACACTTAAACAAACCTGACCTCTCTAGGACATTCAGAAGCCAAGTTATAAGCCCACAAAGGTGTAACTGTACTACTTCTTTAAATTGACACCAGGCCCGGTGACCTTTGGGACATGGTTTGACCCCCTTAGGAAAGTGCTATCATCATGAAACGTGCAGATCACTTACAACTCAATAGATTCTACCTTCCTGTAACGTTTCAGCCTGATTGGACCTTGTTTTCACACAAATGAACCCGGAATGATGTGAAATTGTGCTTCGTGCAACATAATTCTGGATGCCATTTACAAACCATAAGTGCTAATGACTCCATTCCTTTTTGTGGTTGTAGGGGCTGTTGATTGGAGTACACTAAAACAAACCTAACCTCTCTAGGACATTCAGAAGCCAAGTTATAAGCCCACAAATGTGTAACTGGACTACTTCTTTAAATTGACACCAGATCCGGTGACCTTTGGGACATGGTTTTACCCCCTTAGGAAAGTGCTATCATCATGAAACGTTCAGATCACTTACAACTCAATAGATTCTACCTTCCTGTAACGTTTCAGCCTGATTGGACCTTGTTTTCACACAAATGAACCCAGAATGATGTGAAATAGTGCTTCGTGCAACATAATTCTGGGTGCCATTTAAAAACCATAAGTGCTAATGTCTCCATTCCTTTTTGTGGTTGTAGGGGCTGTTGATTGGAGTACACTAAAACAAACCTGACCTCTCTAGGACATTCAGAAGCCAAGTTATAAGCCCACATATGTGTAACTGGACTACTTCTTTAAAGTGACACCAGATCCGGTGACCTTTGGGACATGGTTTGACCCCCTTAGGAAAGTGCTATCATCATGAAACGTTCAGATCACTTACAACTCAATAGATTCTACCTTCCTGTAACGTTTCAGCCTGATTGGACCTTGTTTTCACACAAATGAACCCAGAATGATGTGAAATTGTGCTTCGTGCAACATAATTCTGGGTGCCATTTAAAAACCATAAGTGCTAATGACTCCATTCCTTTTTGTGGTTGTAGGGGCTGTTGATTGGAGTACACTAAAACAAACCTAACCTCTCTAGGACATTCAGAAGCCAAGTTATAAGCCCACAAATGTGTAACTGGACTACTTCTTTAAATTGACACAAGATCCGGTGACCTTTGGGACATGGTTTTACCCCCTTAGGAAAGTGCTATCATCATGAAACGTTCAGATCACTTACAACTCAATAGATTCTACCTTCCTGTAACGTTTCAGCCTGATTGGACCTTGTTTTCACACAAATGAACCCAGAATGATGTGAAATTGTGCTTCGTGCAACATAATTCTGGGTGCCATTTAAAAACCATAAGTGCTAATGACTCCATTCCTTTTTGTGGTTGTAGGGGCTGTTGATTGGAGTACCCTAAAACAAACCTGATCTCTCTAAGACATTCAGAAGCCAAATTATAAGCCCACAAAGGTGTAACTGGACTACTTCTTTAAATTGACACCAGATCCGGTGACATTTGGGACGTGGTTTGACCCCCTTAGGAAAGTGCTATCATCATGAAACGTTCAGATCACTTACAACTCAATAGATTCTACCTTCCTGTAACGTTTCAGCCTGATTGGACCTTGTTTTCACACAAATGAACCCAGAATATGTGAAATTGTGCTTCGTGCAACATAATTCTGGGTGCCATTTAAAAACCATAAGTGCTAATGTCTCCATTCCTTTTTGTGGTTGTAGGGGCTGTTGATTGGAGTACAATAAAACATACCTGACCTCTCTAGGACATTCAGAAGCCAAGTTATAAGCCCGCAAATGTGTAACTGGACTACTTTAAAGTGACACCAGATCCGGAGACCTTTGGGACATGGTTTGACCCCCTTAGGAAAGTGCTATCATCATGAAACGTTCAGATCACTTACAACTCAATAGATTCTACCTTCCTGTAACGTTTCAGCCTGATTGGACCTTGTTTTCACACAAATGAACCCAGAATGATGTGAAATTGTGCTTCGTGCAACATAATTCTGGGTACCATTTACAAACCATAAGTGCTAATGACTCCATTCCTTTTTGTGGTTGTAGGGGCTGTTGATTGGAGTACACTGAAACAAACCTAACCTCTCTAGGACATTCAGAAGCCAAGTTATAAGCCCACAAAGGTGTAACTGGACTACATCTTTAAAGTGACACCAGGCCCGGTGACCTTTGGGACATGGTTTTACCCCCTATAGGAATGTGCGATCATCTTCAAACGTTCAGATCACTTACAACTCAATAGATTCTACCTTCTTGTAGCGTTTCAGCCTGATTGGACCTTGTTTTCACACAAATGGACCCAGAATGATGTGAAATTGTGCTTCGTGCAACATAATTCTGGGTGCCATTTACAAACCATAAGTGCTAATGTCTCCATTCCTTTTTGTGGTTGTAGGGGCTGTATATTGGAGTACAATAAAACAAACCTGACCTCTCTAGGACATTCAGAAGCCAAGTTGTAAGCCCACAAATGTGTAACTGGACTACTTCTTTAAAGTGACACCAGATCCGGTGACCTTTGGGACATGGTTTGACCCCCTTAGGAAAGTGCTATCATCATGAAACGTTCAGATCACTTACAACTCAATAGATTCTACCTTCCTGTAACGTTTCAGCCTGATTGGACCTTGTTTTCACACAAATGAACCCAGAATGATGTGAAATTGTGCTTCGTGCAACATAATTCTGCGTGCCATTTAAAAAGCATAAGTGCTAATGTCTCCATTCCTTTTTGTGGTTGTAGGGGCTGTTGATTGGAGTACACTAAAACAAACCTGATCGCTCTGGGACATTCAGAAGCCAAGTTATAAGCCCACAAATGTGTAACTGGACAACTTCTTTAAATTGACACCAGATCCGGTGACCTTTGGGACATGGTTTGACCCCCTTAGGAAAGTGCTATCATCATGAAATGTTCAGATCACTTACAACTCAATAGATTCTACCTTCCTGTAACGTTTCAGCCTGACTGGACCTTGTTTTCACACAAATGAACCCAGAATGATGTGAAGTTGGGCTTCGTGCAACATAATTCTGGGTGCCATTTAAAAACCATAAGTGCTAATGACTCCATTCCTTTTTGTGGTTGTAGGGGCTGTTGATTGGAGTATACTAAAACAAACCTGATCTCTCTAGGACATTCAGAAGCCAAGTTATAAGCCCACAAATGTGTAACTGGACTACTTCTTTAAATTGACACCAGATCCGGTGACCTTTGGGACATGGTTTGACCCCCTTAGGAAAGTGCTATCATCTTGAAACGTTCAGATCACTTACAACTCAATAGATTCTACCTTCCTGTAACGTTTCAGCCTGATTGGACCTTGTTTTCACACAAATGAACCCAGAATGATGTGAAATTGTGCTTCGTGCAACATAATTCTGGGTGCCATTTAAAAAGCATAAGTGCTAATGTCTCCATTCCTTTTTGTGGTTGTAGGGGCTGTTGATTGGAGTACACTAAAACAAACCTGATCGCTCTAGGACATTCAGAAGCCAAGTTATAAGCCCACAAATGTGTAACTGGACAACTTCTTTAAATTTACACCAGATCCGGTGACCTTTGGGACATGGTTTGTCCCCCTTAGGAATGTGCTATCATCATGAAATGTTCAGATCACTTACAACTCAATAGATTCTACCTTCCTGTAACGTTTCAGCCTGACTGGACCTTGTTTTCACACAAATGAACCCAGAATGATGTGAAGTTGGGCTTCGTGCAACATAATTCTGGGTGCCATTTAAAAACCATAAGTGCTAATGACTCCATTCCTTTTTGTGGTTGTAGGGACTGTTGATTGGAGTATACTAAAACAAACCTGATCTCTCTAGGACATTCAGAAGCCAAGTTATAAGCCCACAAAGGTGTAACTGGACTACTACTTTAAAGTGACACCAGGCCCGGTGACCTTTGGGACATGGTTTGACCCCCTATAGGAATGTGCGATCATCATGAAACGTTCAGATCACTTACAACTCAATAGATTCTACCTTCTTGTAACATTTCAGCCTGATTGGACCTTGTTTTCACACAAATGGACCCAGAATGATGTGAAATTGTGCTTCGTGCAACATAATTCTGGGTGCCATTTACAAACCATAAGTGCTAATGACTCCATTCCTTTTTGTGGTTGTAGGGGCTGTTGATTGGAGTACATTAAAACAAACCTGATCTCTCTAGGACATTCAGAAGCCAAGTTATAAGCCCACAAATGTGTAACTGGACTACTTCTTTAAATTGACACCAGATCCGGTGACCTTTGGGACATGGTTTGACCCCCTTAGGAAAGTGCTATCATCATGAAACGTTCAGATCACTTAAAACTCAGTAGATTCTACCTTCCTGTAACGTTTCAGCCTGATTGGACCTTGTTTTCACACAAATGAACCCAGAATGATGTGAAATTTTGCTTCGAGCAACATAATTCTGGGTGCCATTTACAAACCATAAGTGCTAATGACTCCATTCCTTTTTGTGGTTGTAGGGGCTGTTGATTGGAGTACATTAAAAAATACCTGATCTCTCTAGGACATTCAGAAGCCAAGTTATAAGCCCACAAATGTGTAACTGGACTACTTCTTTAAAATTGACACCAGATCCGGTGATCTTTGGGACATGGTTTGACCCCCTTAGGAAAGTGCTATCATCATGAAACGTTCAGATCACTTACAACTCAATAGATTCTACCTTCCTGTAACGTTTCAGCCTGATTGGACCTTGTTTTCACACAAATGGACCCAGAATGATGTGAAATTGTGCTTCGTGCAACATAATTCTGGGTGCCATTTACAAACCATAAGTGCTAATGTCTCCATTCCTTTTTGTGGTTGTAGGGGCTGTATATTGGAGTACAATAAAACAAACCTGACCTCTCTAGGACATTCAGAAGCCAAGTTGTAAGCCCACAAATGTGTAACTGGACTACTTCTTTAAAGTGACACCAGATCCGGTGACCTTTGGGACATGGTTTGACCCCCTTAGGAAAGTGCTATCATCATGAAACGTTCAGATCACTTACAACTCAATAGATTCTACCTTCCTGTAACGTTTCAGCCTGATTGGACCTTGTTTTCACACAAATGAACCCAGAATGATGTGAAATTGTGCTTCGTGCAACATAATTCTGCGTGCCATTTAAAAAGCATAAGTGCTAATGTCTCCATTCCTTTTTGTGGTTGTAGGGGCTGTTGATTGGAGTACACTAAAACAAACCTGATCGCTCTGGGACATTCAGAAGCCAAGTTATAAGCCCACAAATGTGTAACTGGACAACTTCTTTAAATTGACACCAGATCCGGTGACCTTTGGGACATGGTTTGACCCCCTTAGGAAAGTGCTATCATCATGAAATGTTCAGATCACTTACAACTCAATAGATTCTACCTTCCTGTAACGTTTCAGCCTGACTGGACCTTGTTTTCACACAAAAGAACCCAGAATGATGTGAAGTTGGGCTTCGTGCAACATAATTCTGGGTGCCATTTAAAAACCATAAGTGATAATGACTCCATTCCTTTTTGTGGTTGTAGGGGCTGTTGATTGGAGTATACTAAAACAAACCTGATCTCTCTAGGACATTCAGAAGCCAAGTTATAAGCCCACAAATGTGTAACTGGACTACTTCTTTAAATTGACACCAGATCCGGTGACCTTTGGGACATGGTTTGACCCCCTTAGGAAAGTGCTATCATCTTGAAACGTTCAGATCACTTACAACTCAATAGATTCTACCTTCCTGTAACGTTTCAGCCTGATTGGACCTTGTTTTCACACAAATGAACCCAGAATGATGTGAAATTGTGCTTCGTGCAACATAATTCTGGGTGCCATTTACAAACCATAAGTGCTAATGACTCCATTCCTTTTTGTGGTTGTAGGGGCTGTTGATTGGAGTACACTAAAACAAACCTGATCTCTCTAGGACATTCAGAAGCCAAGTTATAAGCCCACAAATGTGTAACTGGACTACTTCTTTAAATTGACACCAGATCCGGTGACCTCTGGGACATGGTTTGACCCCCTTAGGAAAGTGCTATCATCATGAAACGTTCAGATCACTTACAACTCAATAGATTCTACCTTCCTGTAACGTTTCAGCCTGATTGGACCTTGTTTTCACACAAATGAACCCAGAATGATGTGAAATTGTGCTTCGTGCAACATAATTCTGGGTGCCATTTACAAACCATAAGTGCTAATGACTCCATTCCTTTTTGTGGTTGTAGGGGCTGTTGATTGGAGTACATTAAAACAAACCTGATCTCTCTAGGACATTCAGAAGCCAAGTTATAAGCCCACAAATGTGTAACTGGACTACTTCTTTAAAGTGACACCAGATCCGGTGACCTTTGGGACATGGTTTGACCCCCTTAGGAAAGTGCTATCATCATGAAACGTTCAGATCACTTACAACTCAGTAGATTCTACCTTCCTGTAACGTTTCAGCCTGATTCGACCTTGTTTTCACACAAATGGACCCAGAATGATGTGAAAATGTGCTTCGTGCAACATAATTCTGGGTGCCATTTAAAAACCATAAGTGCTAATGTCTCTATTCCTTTTTGTGGTTGTAGGGGCTGTTGATTGGAGTACACTAAAACAAACCTGTAATGTTTCAGCCTGATTGGACCTTGTTTTCACACAAATGAACCCAGAATGATGTGAAATTGTGCTTCGTGCAACATAATTCTGGGTGCCATTTAAAAAGCATAAGTGCTAATGTCTCCATTCCTTTTTGTGGTTGTAGGGGCTGTTGATTGGAGTACACTAAAACAAACCTGATCGCTCTAGGACATTCAGAAGCCAAGTTATAAGCCCACAAATGTGTAACTGGACAACTTCTTTAAATTTACACCAGATCCGGTGACCTTTGGGACATGGTTTGTCCCCCTTAGGAATGTGCTATCATCATGAAATGTTCAGATCACTTACAACTCAATAGATTCTACCTTCCTGTAACGTTTCAGCCTGACTGGACCTTGTTTTCACACAAATGAACCCAGAATGATGTGAAGTTGGGCTTCGTGCAACATAATTCTGGGTGCCATTTAAAAACCATAAGTGCTAATGACTCCATTCCTTTTTGTGGTTGTAGGGACTGTTGATTGGAGTATACTAAAACAAACCTGATCTCTCTAGGACATTCAGAAGCCAAGTTATAAGCCCACAAATGTGTAACTGGACTACTTCTTTAAATTGACACCAGATCCGGTGACCTTTGGGACATGGTTTGACCCCCTTAGGAAAGTGCTATCATCATGAAACGTTCAGATCAATTACAACTCAATAGATTCTACCTTCCTGTAACGTTTCAGCCTGAGTGGACCTTGTTTTAACACAAATGGACCCAGAATGATGTGAAATTGTGCTTCGTGCAACATAATTCTGGGTGCCATTTACAAACCATAAGTGCTAATGACTCCATTCCTTTTGGTGGTTGTAGGGGCTGTTGATTGGAGTACACTAAAACAAACCTGACCTCTCTAGGACATTCAGAAGCCAAGTTATAAGCCCACAAAGGTGTAACTGGACTACTACTTTAAAGTGACACCAGGCCCGGTGACCTTTGGGACATGGTTTGACCCCCTATAGGAATGTGCGATCATCATGAAACGTTCAGATCACTTACAACTCAATAGATTCTACCTTCTTGTAACATTTCAGCCTGATTGGACCTTGTTTTCACACAAATGGACCCAGAATGATGTGAAATTGTGCTTCGTGCAACATAATTCTGGGTGCCATTTACAAACCATAAGTGCTAATGACTCCATTCCTTTTTGTGGTTGTAGGGGCTGTTGATTGGAGTACATTAAAACAAACCTGATCTCTCTAGGACATTCAGAAGCCAAGTTATAAGCCCACAAATGTGTAACTGGACTACTTCTTTAAATTGACACCAGATCCGGTGACCTTTGGGACATGGTTTGACCCCCTTAGGAAAGTGCTATCATCATGAAACGTTCAGATCACTTAAAACTCAGTAGATTCTACCTTCCTGTAACGTTTCAGCCTGATTGGACCTTGTTTTCACACAAATGAACCCAGAATGATGTGAAATTTTGCTTCGAGCAACATAATTCTGGGTGCCATTTACAAACTATAAGTGCTAATGACTCCATTCCTTTTTGTGGTTGTAGGGGCTGTTGATTGGAGTACATTAAAAAATACCTGATCTCTCTAGGACATTCTGAAGCCAAGTTATAAGCCCACAAATGTGTAACTGGACTACTTCTTTAAAATTGACACCAGATCCGGTGATCTTTGGGACATGGTTTGACCCCCTTAGGAAAGTTCTATCATCATGAAACGTTCAGATCACTTACAACTCAATAGATTCTACCTTCCTGTAACGTTTCAGCCTGATTGGACCTTGTTTTCACACAAATGAACCCAGAATGATGTGAAATTGTGCTTCGTGCAACATAATTCTGGGTGCCATTTAAAAACCATAAGTGCTAATGACTCCATTCCTTTTTGTGGTTGTAGGGGCTGTTGATTGGAGTACCCTAAAACAAACATGATCTCTCTTGGACATTCAGAAGCCAAGTTATAAGCCCACAAATGTGTAACTGGACTACTTCTTTAAAGTGACACCAGATCCGGTGACCTTTGGGACATGGTTTGACCCCCTTAGGAAAGTGCTATCATCATGAAACGTTCAGATCACTTACAACTCAGTAGATTCTACCTTCCTGTAACGTTTCAGCCTGATTGGACCTTGTTTTCACACAAATGGACCCAGAATGATGTGAAATTGTGCTTCGTGCAACATAATTCTGGGTGCCATTTAAAAACCATAAGTGCTAATGTCTCCATTCCTTTTTGTGGTTGTAGGGGCTGTTGATTGGAGTACACCAAAACAAACCTGTAATGTTTCAGCCTGATTGGACCTTGTTTTCACACAAATGAACCCAGAATGATGTGAAATTGTGCTTCGTGCAACATAATTCTGGGTGCCATTTAAAAACCATAAGTGCTAATGACTCCATTCCTTTTTGTGGTTGTAGGGGCTGTTGATTGGAGTATACTAAAACAAACCTGATCTCTCTAGGACATTCAGAAGCCAAGTTATAAGCCCACAAATGTGTAACTGGACTACTTCTTTAAATTGACACCAGATCCGGTGACCTTTGGGACATCGTTTGACCCCCTTAGGAAAGGGCTATCATCATGAAACGTTCAGATCACTTACAACTCAATAGATTCTACCTTCTTGTAGTGTTTCAGCCTGATTGGACCTTGTTTTCACACAAATGGACCCAGAATGATGTGAAATTGTGCTTCGTGCAACATAATTCTGGGTGCCATTTAAAAACCATAAGTGCTAATGTCTCCATTCCTTTTTGTGGTTGTAGGGGCTGTTGATTGGAGTACACTAAAAAAAACCCGTAACGTTACAGCCTGACTGGACCTTGTTTTCACACAAATGAACCCAGAATGATGTGAAATTGGGCTTCGTGCAACATAATTCTGGGTGCCATTTACAAACCATAAGTGCTAATGACTCCATTCCTTTTTGTGGTTGTAGGGGCTGTTGATTGGAGTACACTAAAACAAACCTGACCTCTCTAGGACATTCAGAAGCCAAGTTATAAGCCCACAAAGGTGTAACTGGACTACTTCTTTAAAGTGACACCAGGCCCGGTGACCTTTGGGACATGGTTTGACCCCCTATAGGAATGTGCGATCATCATTAAACGTTCAGATCACTTACAACTCAATAGATTCTACCTTCTTGTAACGTTTCAGCCTGATTGGACCTTGTTTTCACACAAATGAACCCAGAATGATGTGAAATTGTGCTTCGTGCAACATAATTCTGGGTGCCATTTACAAACCATAAGTGCTAATGACTCCATTCCTTTTTGTGGTTGTAGGGGCTGTTGATTGGAGTACACTAAAACAAACCTGATCTCTCTAGGACATTCAGAAGCCAAGTTATAAGCCCACAAATGTGTAACTGGACTACTTCTTTAAATTGACACCAGATCCGGTGAACTTTGGGACATGGTTTGACCCCCTTAGGAAAGTGCTATCATCGTGAAACGTTCAGATCACTTACAACTCAATAGATTCTACCTTCCTGTAACGTTTCAGCCTGATTGGACCTTGTTTTCACACAAATGAACTCAGAATGATGTGAAATTGTGCTTTGTGCAACATAATTCTGGGTGCCATTTAAAAACCATAAGTGCTAATGACTCCATTCCTTTTTGTGGTTGTAGGGGCTCTTGATTGGAGTATACTAAAACAAACCTGATCTCTCTAGGACATTCAGAAGCCAAGTTATAAGCCCACAAATGTGTAACTGGACTACTTCTTTAAATTGACACCAGATCCGGTGACCTTTGGGACATGGTTTGACCCCCTTAGGAAAGTGCTAGCATCATGAAACGTTCAGATCACTTACACCTCAATAGATTCTACCTTCCTGTAACGTTTCAGCCTGATTGGACCTTGTTTTCACACAAATGAACCCGGAATGATGTGAAATTGTGCTTCATGCAACATAATTCTGGGTGCCATTTAAAAACCATAAGTGCTAATGACTCCATTCCTTTTTGTGGTTGTAGGGACTGTTGATTGGAGTATACTAAAACAAACCTGATCTCTCTAGGACATTCAGAAGCCAAGTTATAAGCCCACAAATGTGTAACTGGACTACTTCTTTAAATTGACACCAGATCCGGTGACCTTTGGGACATGGTTTGACCCCCTTAGGAAAGTGCTATCATCATGAAACGTTCAGATCAATTACAACTCAATAGATTCTACCTTCCTGTAACGTTTCAGCCTGAGTGGACCTTGTTTTAACACAAATGGACCCAGAATGATGTGAAATTGTGCTTCGTGCAACATAATTCTGGGTGCCATTTACAAACCATAAGTGCTAATGACTCCATTCCTTTTGGTGGTTGTAGGGGCTGTTGATTGGAGTACACTAAAACAAACCTGACCTCTCTAGGACATTCAGAAGCCAAGTTATAAGCCCACAAAGGTGTAACTGGACTACTACTTTAAAGTGACACCAGGCCCGGTGACCTTTGGGACATGGTTTGACCCCCTATAGGAATGTGCGATCATCATGAAACGTTCAGATCACTTACAACTCAATAGATTCTACCTTCTTGTAACATTTCAGCCTGATTGGACCTTGTTTTCACACAAATGGACCCAGAATGATGTGAAATTGTGCTTCGTGCAACATAATTCTGGGTGCCATTTACAAACCATAAGTGCTAATGACTCCATTCCTTTTTGTGGTTGTAGGGGCTGTTGATTGGAGTACATTAAAACAAACCTGATCTCTCTAGGACATTCAGAAGCCAAGTTATAAGCCCACAAATGTGTAACTGGACTACTTCTTTAAATTGACACCAGATCCGGTGACCTTTGGGACATGGTTTGACCCCCTTAGGAAAGTGCTATCATCATGAAACGTTCAGATCACTTAAAACTCAGTAGATTCTACCTTCCTGTAACGTTTCAGCCTGATTGGACCTTGTTTTCACACAAATGAACCCAGAATGATGTGAAATTTTGCTTCGAGCAACATAATTCTGGGTGCCATTTACAAACTATAAGTGCTAATGACTCCATTCCTTTTTGTGGTTGTAGGGGCTGTTGATTGGAGTACATTAAAAAATACCTGATCTCTCTAGGACATTCTGAAGCCAAGTTATAAGCCCACAAATGTGTAACTGGACTACTTCTTTAAAATTGACACCAGATCCGGTGATCTTTGGGACATGGTTTGACCCCCTTAGGAAAGTTCTATCATCATGAAACGTTCAGATCACTTACAACTCAATAGATTCTACCTTCCTGTAACGTTTCAGCCTGATTGGACCTTGTTTTCACACAAATGAACCCAGAATGATGTGAAATTGTGCTTCGTGCAACATAATTCTGGGTGCCATTTAAAAACCATAAGTGCTAATGACTCCATTCCTTTTTGTGGTTGTAGGGGCTGTTGATTGGAGTACCCTAAAACAAACATGATCTCTCTTGGACATTCAGAAGCCAAGTTATAAGCCCACAAATGTGTAACTGGACTACTTCTTTAAAGTGACACCAGATCCGGTGACCTTTGGGACATGGTTTGACCCCCTTAGGAAAGTGCTATCATCATGAAACGTTCAGATCACTTACAACTCAGTAGATTCTACCTTCCTGTAACGTTTCAGCCTGATTGGACCTTGTTTTCACACAAATGGACCCAGAATGATGTGAAATTGTGCTTCGTGCAACATAATTCTGGGTGCCATTTAAAAACCATAAGTGCTAATGTCTCCATTCCTTTTTGTGGTTGTAGGGGCTGTTGATTGGAGTACACCAAAACAAACCTGTAATGTTTCAGCCTGATTGGACCTTGTTTTCACACAAATGAACCCAGAATGATGTGAAATTGTGCTTCGTGCAACATAATTCTGGGTGCCATTTAAAAACCATAAGTGCTAATGACTCCATTCCTTTTTGTGGTTGTAGGGGCTGTTGATTGGAGTATACTAAAACAAACCTGATCTCTCTAGGACATTCAGAAGCCAAGTTATAAGCCCACAAATGTGTAACTGGACTACTTCTTTAAATTGACACCAGATCCGGTGACCTTTGGGACATCGTTTGACCCCCTTAGGAAAGGGCTATCATCATGAAACGTTCAGATCACTTACAACTCAATAGATTCTACCTTCTTGTAGTGTTTCAGCCTGATTGGACCTTGTTTTCACACAAATGGACCCAGAATGATGTGAAATTGTGCTTCGTGCAACATAATTCTGGGTGCCATTTAAAAACCATAAGTGCTAATGTCTCCATTCCTTTTTGTGGTTGTAGGGGCTGTTGATTGGAGTACACTAAAAAAAAACCCGTAACGTTACAGCCTGACTGGACCTTGTTTTCACACAAATGAACCCAGAATGATGTGAAATTGGGCTTCGTGCAACATAATTCTGGGTGCCATTTACAAACCATAAGTGCTAATGACTCCATTCCTTTTTGTGGTTGTAGGGGCTGTTGATTGGAGTACACTAAAACAAACCTGACCTCTCTAGGACATTCAGAAGCCAAGTTATAAGCCCACAAAGGTGTAACTGGACTACTTCTTTAAAGTGACACCAGGCCCGGTGACCTTTGGGACATGGTTTGACCCCCTATAGGAATGTGCGATCATCATTAAACGTTCAGATCACTTACAACTCAATAGATTCTACCTTCTTGTAACGTTTCAGCCTGATTGGACCTTGTTTTCACACAAATGAACACAGAATGATGTGAAATTGTGCTTCGTGCAACATAATTCTGGGTGCCATTTACAAACCATAAGTGCTAATGACTCCATTCCTTTTTGTGGTTGTAGGGGCTGTTGATTGGAGTACACTAAAACAAACCTGATCTCTCTAGGACATTCAGAAGCCAAGTTATAAGCCCACAAATGTGTAACTGGACTACTTCTTTAAATTGACACCAGATCCGGTGAACTTTGGGACATGGTTTGACCCCCTTAGGAAAGTGCTATCATCGTGAAACGTTCAGATCACTTACAACTCAATAGATTCTACCTTCCTGTAACGTTTCAGCCTGATTGGACCTTGTTTTCACACAAATGAACTCAGAATGATGTGAAATTGTGCTTTGTGCAACATAATTCTGGGTGCCATTTAAAAACCATAAGTGCTAATGACTCCATTCCTTTTTGTGGTTGTAGGGGCTCTTGATTGGAGTATACTAAAACAAACCTGATCTCTCTAGGACATTCAGAAGCCAAGTTATAAGCCCACAAATGTGTAACTGGACTACTTCTTTAAATTGACACCAGATCCGGTGACCTTTGGGACATGGTTTGACCCCCTTAGGAAAGTGCTAGCATCATGAAACGTTCAGATCACTTACACCTCAATAGATTCTACCTTCCTGTAACGTTTCAGCCTGATTGGACCTTGTTTTCACACAAATGAACCCAGAATGATGTGAAATTGTGCTTCGTGCAACATAATTCTGGGTGCCATTTAAAAACCATAAGTGCTAATGACTCCATTCCTTTTTGTGGTTGTAGGGGCTGTTGATTGGAGTACCCTAAAACAAACATGATCTCTCTTGGACATTCAGAAGCCAAGTTATAAGCCCACAAATGTGTAACTGGACTACTTCTTTAAAGTGACACCAGATCCGGTGACCTTTGGGACATGGTTTGACCCCCTTAGGAAAGTGCTATCATCATGAAACGTTCAGATCACTTACAACTCAGTAGATTCTACCTTCCTGTAACGTTTCAGCCTGATTGGACCTTGTTTTCACACAAATGGACCCAGAATGATGTGAAATTGTGCTTCGTGCAACATAATTCTGGGTGCCATTTAAAAACCATAAGTGCTAATGTCTCCATTCCTTTTTGTGGTTGTAGGGGCTGTTGATTGGAGTACACCAAAACAAACCTGTAATGTTTCAGCCTGATTGGACCTTGTTTTCACACAAATGAACCCAGAATGATGTGAAATTGTGCTTCGTGCAACATAATTCTGGGTGCCATTTAAAAACCATAAGTGCTAATGACTCCATTCCTTTTTGTGGTTGTAGGGGCTGTTGATTGGAGTATACTAAAACAAACCTGATCTCTCTAGGACATTCAGAAGCCAAGTTATAAGCCCACAAATGTGTAACTGGACTACTTCTTTAAATTGACACCAGATCCGGTGACCTTTGGGACATCGTTTGACCCCCTTAGGAAAGGGCTATCATCATGAAACGTTCAGATCACTTACAACTCAATAGATTCTACCTTCTTGTAGTGTTTCAGCCTGATTGGACCTTGTTTTCACACAAATGGACCCAGAATGATGTGAAATTGTGCTTCGTGCAACATAATTCTGGGTGCCATTTAAAAACCATAAGTGCTAATGTCTCCATTCCTTTTTGTGGTTGTAGGGGCTGTTGATTGGAGTACACTAAAAAAAACCTGTAACGTTACAGCCTGACTGGACCTTGTTTTCACACAAATGAACCCAGAATGATGTGAAATTGGGCTTCGTGCAACATAATTCTGGGTGCCATTTACAAACCATAAGTGCTAATGACTCCATTCCTTTTTGTGGTTGTAGGGGCTGTTGATTGGAGTACACTAAAACAAACCTGACCTCTCTAGGACATTCAGAAGCCAAGTTATAAGCCCACAAAGGTGTAACTGGACTACTTCTTTAAAGTGACACCAGGCCCGGTGACCTTTGGGACATGGTTTGACCCCCTATAGGAATGTGCGATCATCATTAAACGTTCAGATCACTTACAACTCAATAGATTCTACCTTCTTGTAACGTTTCAGCCTGATTGGACCTTGTTTTCACACAAATGAACCCAGAATGATGTGAAATTGTGCTTCGTGCAACATAATTCTGGGTGCCATTTACAAACCATAAGTGCTAATGACTCCATTCCTTTTTGTGGTTGTAGGGGCTGTTGATTGGAGTACACTAAAACAAACCTGATCTCTCTAGGACATTCAGAAGCCAAGTTATAAGCCCACAAATATGTAACTGGACTACTTCTTTAAATTGACACCAGATCCGGTGAACTTTGGGACATGGTTTGACCCCCTTAGGAAAGTGCTATCATCGTGAAACGTTCAGATCACTTACAACTCAATAGATTCTACCTTCCTGTAACGTTTCAGCCTGATTGGACCTTGTTTTCACACAAATGAACCCAGAATGATGTGAAATTGTGCTTCGTGCAACAGAATTCTGGGTGCCATTTACAAACCATAAGTGCTAATGACTCCATTCCTTTTTGTGGTTGTAGGGGCTGTTGATTGGAGTACACTAAAAAAAACCCGTAACGTTACAGCCTGACTGGACCTTGTTTTCACACAAATGAACCCAGAATGATGTGAAATTGGGCTTCGTGCAACATAATTCTGGGTGCCATTTACAAACCATAAGTGCTAATGACTCCATTCCTTTTTGTGGTTGTAGGGGCTGTTGATTGGAGTACACTAAAACAAACCTGACCTCTCTAGGACATTCAGAAGCCAAGTTATAAGCCCACAAAGGTGTAACTGGACTACTTCTTTAAAGTGACACCAGGCCCGGTGACCTTTGGGACATGGTTTGACCCCCTATAGGAATGTGCGATCATCATTAAACGTTCAGATCACTTACAACTCAATAGATTCTACCTTCTTGTAACGTTTCAGCCTGATTGGACCTTGTTTTCACACAAATGAACCCAGAATGATGTGAAATTGTGCTTCGTGCAACATAATTCTGGGTGCCATTTACAAACCATAAGTGCTAATGACTCCATTCCTTTTTGTGGTTGTAGGGGCTGTTGATTGGAGTACACTAAAACAAACCTGATCTCTCTAGGACATTCAGAAGCCTAGTTATAAGCCCACAAATGTGTAACTGGACTACTTCTTTAAATTGACACCAGATCCGGTGAACTTTGGGACATGGTTTGACCCCCTTAGGAAAGTGCTATCATCGTGAAACGTTCAGATCACTTACAACTCAATAGATTCTACCTTCCTGTAACGTTTCAGCCTGATTGGACCTTGTTTTCACACAAATGAACTCAGAATGATGTGAAATTGTGCTTTGTGCAACATAATTCTGGGTGCCATTTAAAAACCATAAGTGCTAATGACTCCATTCCTTTTTGTGGTTGTAGGGGCTCTTGATTGGAGTATACTAAAACAAACCTGATCTCTCTAGGACATTCAGAAGCCAAGTTATAAGCCCACAAATGTGTAACTGGACTACTTCTTTAAATTGACACCAGATCCGGTGACCTTTGGGACATGGTTTGACCCCCTTAGGAAAGTGCTAGCATCATGAAACGTTCAGATCACTTACACCTCAATAGATTCTACCTTCCTGTAACGTTTCAGCCTGATTGGACCTTGTTTTCACACAAATGAACCCAGAATGATGTGAAATTGTGCTTCGTGCAACATAATTCTGGGTGCCATTTAAAAACCATAAGTGCTAATGACTCCATTCCTTTTTGTGGTTGTAGGGGCTGTTGATTGGAGTACCCTAAAACAAACATGATCTCTCTTGGACATTCAGAAGCCAAGTTATAAGCCCACAAATGTGTAACTGGACTACTTCTTTAAAGTGACACCAGATCCGGTGACCTTTGGGACATGGTTTGACCCCCTTAGGAAAGTGCTATCATCATGAAACGTTCAGATCACTTACAACTCAGTAGATTCTACCTTCCTGTAACGTTTCAGCCTGATTGGACCTTGTTTTCACACAAATGGACCCAGAATGATGTGAAATTGTGCTTCGTGCAACATAATTCTGGGTGCCATTTAAAAACCATAAGTGCTAATGTCTCCATTCCTTTTTGTGGTTGTAGGGGCTGTTGATTGGAGTACACCAAAACAAACCTGTAATGTTTCAGCCTGATTGGACCTTGTTTTCACACAAATGAACCCAGAATGATGTGAAATTGTGCTTCGTGCAACATAATTCTGGGTGCCATTTAAAAACCATAAGTGCTAATGACTCCATTCCTTTTTGTGGTTGTAGGGGCTGTTGATTGGAGTATACTAAAACAAACCTGATCTCTCTAGGACATTCAGAAGCCAAGTTATAAGCCCACAAATGTGTAACTGGACTACTTCTTTAAATTGACACCAGATCCGGTGACCTTTGGGACATCGTTTGACCCCCTTAGGAAAGGGCTATCATCATGAAACGTTCAGATCACTTACAACTCAATAGATTCTACCTTCTTGTAGTGTTTCAGCCTGATTGGACCTTGTTTTCACACAAATGGACCCAGAATGATGTGAAATTGTGCTTCGTGCAACATAATTCTGGGTGCCATTTAAAAACCATAAGTGCTAATGTCTCCATTCCTTTTTGTGGTTGTAGGGGCTGTTGATTGGAGTACACTAAAAAAAACCTGTAACGTTACAGCCTGACTGGACCTTGTTTTCACACAAATGAACCCAGAATGATGTGAAATTGGGCTTCGTGCAACATAATTCTGGGTGCCATTTACAAACCATAAGTGCTAATGACTCCATTCCTTTTTGTGGTTGTAGGGGCTGTTGATTGGAGTACACTAAAACAAACCTGACCTCTCTAGGACATTCAGAAGCCAAGTTATAAGCCCACAAAGGTGTAACTGGACTACTTCTTTAAAGTGACACCAGGCCCGGTGACCTTTGGGACATGGTTTGACCCCCTATAGGAATGTGCGATCATCATTAAACGTTCAGATCACTTACAACTCAATAGATTCTACCTTCTTGTAACGTTTCAGCCTGATTGGACCTTGTTTTCACACAAATGAACCCAGAATGATGTGAAATTGTGCTTCGTGCAACATAATTCTGGGTGCCATTTACAAACCATAAGTGCTAATGACTCCATTCCTTTTTGTGGTTGTAGGGGCTGTTGATTGGAGTACACTAAAACAAACCTGATCTCTCTAGGACATTCAGAAGCCAAGTTATAAGCCCACAAATATGTAACTGGACTACTTCTTTAAATTGACACCAGATCCGGTGAACTTTGGGACATGGTTTGACCCCCTTAGGAAAGTGCTATCATCGTGAAACGTTCAGATCACTTACAACTCAATAGATTCTACCTTCCTGTAACGTTTCAGCCTGATTGGACCTTGTTTTCACACAAATGAACTCAGAATGATGTGAAATTGTGCTTTGTGCAACATAATTCTGGGTGCCATTTAAAAACCATAAGTGCTAATGACTCCATTCCTTTTTGTGGTTGTAGGGGCTCTTGATTGGAGTATACTAAAACAAACCTGATCTCTCTAGGACATTCAGAAGCCAAGTTATAAGCCCACAAATGTGTAACTGGACTACTTCTTTAAATTGACACCAGATCCGGTGACCTTTGGGACATGGTTTGACCTCCTTAGGAAAGTGCTAGCATCATGAAACGTTCAGATCACTTACACCTCAATAGATTCTACCTTCCTGTAACGTTTCAGCCTGATTGGACCTTGTTTTCATACAAATGGACCCAGAATGATGTGAAATTGTGCTTCGTGCAACATAATTCTGGGTGCCATTTACAAACCATAAGTGCTAATGACTCCATTGCTTTTTGGGGTTGTAGGGGCTGTTTACTGGAGTACACTTAAACAAACCTGACCTCTATAGGACATTCAGAAGCCAAGTTATAAGCCCACAAAGGTGTAACTGTACTACTTCTTTAAATTGACACCAGGCCCGGTGACCTTTGGGACATGGTTTGACCCCCTATAGGAATGTGCGATCATCATGAAACGTTCAGATCACTTACAACTCAATAGATTCTACCTTCTTGTAACGTTTCAGCCTGATTGGACCTTGTTTTCACACAAATGGACCCAGAATGATGTGAAATTGTGCTTCGTGCAACATAATTCTGGGTGCCATTTACAAACCATAAGTGCTAATGACTCCATTCATTTTTGTGGTTGTAGGGACTGTTGATTGGAGTACACCAAAACAAACCTGACCTCTCTAGGACATTCAGAAGCCAAGCTATAAGCCCACAAATGTGTAACTGGACTACTTCTTTAAAGTGACACCAGATCCGGTGACCTTTGGGACATGGTTTGACCCCCTTAGGAAAGTGCTATCATCATGAAACGTGCAGATCACTTACAACTCAATAGATTCTACCTTCCTGTAACGTTTCAGCCTGATTGGACCTTGTTTTCACACAAATGAACCCAGAATGATGTGAAATTGTGCTTCGTGCAACATAATTCTGGGTGCCATTTACAAACCATAAGTGCTAATGACTCCATTCCTTTTTGTGGTTGTAGGGGCTGTTGATTGGAGTACACTAAAACAAACCTAACCTCTCTAGGACATTCAGAAGCCAAGTTATAAGCCCACAAATGTGTAACTGGACTACTTCTTTAAATTGACACCAGATCCGGTGACCTTTGGGACATGGTTTTACCCCCTTAGGAAAGTGCTATCATCATGAAACGTTCAGATCACTTACAACTCAATAGATTCTACCTTCCTGTAACGTTTCAGCCTGATTGGACCTTGTTTTCACACAAATGAACCCAGAATGATGTGAAATAGTGCTTCGTGCAACATAATTCTGGGTGCCATTTAAAAACCATAAGTGCTAATGTCTCCATTCCTTTTTGTGGTTGTAGGGGCTGTTGATTGGAGTACACTAAAACAAACCTGACCT
This sequence comes from Nothobranchius furzeri, assembly GCF_043380555.1. Taxonomy (NCBI): domain Eukaryota; kingdom Metazoa; phylum Chordata; class Actinopteri; order Cyprinodontiformes; family Nothobranchiidae; genus Nothobranchius; species Nothobranchius furzeri. Next base: position 16,391,971 of record NC_091749.1, on the reverse strand, counting down.
CTCTAGGACATTCAGAAGCCAAGTTATAAGCCCACATATGTGTAACTGGACTACTTCTTTAAAGTGACACCAGATCCGGTGACCTTTGGGACATGGTTTGACCCCCTTAGGAAAGTGCTATCATCATGAAACGTTCAGATCACTTACAACTCAATAGATTCTACCTTCCTGTAACGTTTGAGCCTGATTGGACCTTGTTTTCACACAAATGAACCCAGAATGATGTGAAATTGTGCTTCGTGCAACATAATTCTGGGTGCCATTTAAAAACCATAAGTGCTAATGACTCCATTCCTTTTTGTGGTTGTAGGGGCTGTTGATTGGAGTACACTAAAACAAACCTAACCTCTCTAGGACATTCAGAAGCCAAGTTATAAGCCCACAAATGTGTAACTGGACTACTTCTTTAAATTGACACAAGATCCGGTGACCTTTGGGACATGGTTTTACCCCCTTAGGAAAGTGCTATCATCATGAAACGTTCAGATCACTTACAACTCAATAGATTCTACCTTCCTGTAACGTTTCAGCCTGATTGGACCTTGTTTTCACACAAATGAACCCAGAATGATGTGAAATTGTGCTTCGTGCAACATAATTCTGGGTGCCATTTAAAAACCATAAGTGCTAATGACTCCATTCCTTTTTGTGGTTGTAGGGTCTGTTGATTGGAGTACCCTAAAACAAACCTGATCTCTCTAGGACATTCAGAAGCCAAATTATAAGCCCACAAAGGTGTAACTGGACTACTTCTTTAAATTGACACCAGATCCGGTGACATTTGGGACATGGTTTGACCCCCTTAGGAAAGTGCTATCATCATGAAACGTTCAGATCACTTACAACTCAATAGATTCTACCTTCCTGTAACGTTTCAGCCTGATTGGACCTTGTTTTCACACAAATGAACCCAGAATATGTGAAATTGTGCTTCGTGCAACATAATTCTGGGTGCCATTTAAAAACCATAAGTGCTAATGTCTCCATTCCTTTTTGTGGTTGTAGGGGCTGTTGATTGGAGTACAATAAAACATACCTGACCTCTCTAGGACATTCAGAAGCCAAGTTATAAGCCCGCAAATGTGTAACTGGACTACTTTAAAGTGACACCAGATCCGGAGACCTTTGGGACATGGTTTGACCCCCTTAGGAAAGTGCTATCATCATGAAACGTTCAGATCACTTACAACTCTATAGATTCTACCTTCCTGTAACGTTTCAGCCTGATTGGACCTTGTTTTCACACAAATGAACCCAGAATGATGTGAAATTGTGCTTCGTGCAACATAATTCTGGGTACCATTTACAAACCATAAGTGCTAATGACTCCATTCCTTTTTGTGGTTGTAGGGGCTGTTGATTGGAGTACACTAAAACAAACCTAACCTCTCTAGGACATTCAGAAGCCAAGTTATAAGCCCACAAAGGTGTAACTGGACTACATCTTTAAAGTGACACCAGGCCCGGTGACCTTTGGGACATGGTTTTACCCCCTATAGGAATGTGCGATCATCTTCAAACGTTCAGATCACTTACAACTCAATAGATTCTACCTTCTTGTAGCGTTTCAGCCTGATTGGACCTTGTTTTCACACAAATGGACCCAGAATGATGTGAAATTGTGCTTCGTGCAACATAATTCTGGGTGCCATTTACAAACCATAAGTGCTAATGTCTCCATTCCTTTTTGTGGTTGTAGGGGCTGTATATTGGAGTACAATAAAACAAACCTGACCTCTCTAGGACATTCAGAAGCCAAGTTGTAAGCCCACAAATGTGTAACTGGACTACTTCTTTAAAGTGACACCAGATCCGGTGACCTTTGGGACATGGTTTGACCCCCTTAGGAAAGTGCTATCATCATGAAACGTTCAGATCACTTACAACTCAATAGATTCTACCTTCCTGTAACGTTTCAGCCTGATTGGACCTTGTTTTCACACAAATGAACCCAGAATGATGTGAAATTGTGCTTCGTGCAACATAATTCTGCGTGCCATTTAAAAAGCATAAGTGCTAATGTCTCCATTCCTTTTTGTGGTTGTAGGGGCTGTTGATTGGAGTACACTAAAACAAACCTGATCGCTCTGGGACATTCAGAAGCCAAGTTATAAGCCCACAAATGTGTAACTGGACAACTTCTTTAAATTGACACCAGATCCGGTGACCTTTGGGACATGGTTTGACCCCCTTAGGAAAGTGCTATCATCATGAAATGTTCAGATCACTTACAACTCAATAGATTCTACCTTCCTGTAACGTTTCAGCCTGACTGGACCTTGTTTTCACACAAATGAACCCAGAATGATGTGAAGTTGGGCTTCGTGCAACATAATTCTGGGTGCCATTTAAAAACCATAAGTGCTAATGACTCCATTCCTTTTTGTGGTTGTAGGGGCTGTTGATTGGAGTATACTAAAACAAACCTGATCTCTCTAGGACATTCAGAAGCCAAGTTATAAGCCCACAAATGTGTAACTGGACTACTTCTTTAAATTGACACCAGATCCGGTGACCTTTGGGACATGGTTTGACCCCCTTAGGAAAGTGCTATCATCTTGAAACGTTCAGATCACTTACAACTCAATAGATTCTACCTTCCTGTAACGTTTCAGCCTGATTGGACCTTGTTTTCACACAAATGAACCCAGAATGATGTGAAATTGTGCTTCGTGCAACATAATTCTGGGTGCCATTTACAAACCATAAGTGCTAATGACTCCATTCCTTTTTGTGGTTGTAGGGGCTGTTGATTGGAGTACACTAAAACAAACCTGATCTCTCTAGGACATTCAGAAGCCAAGTTATAAGCCCACAAATGTGTAACTGGACTACTTCTTTAAATTGACACCAGATCCGGTGACCTTTGGGACATGGTTTGACCCCCTTAGGAAAGTGCTATCATCATGAAACGTTCAGATCACTTACAACTCAATAGATTCTACCTTCCTGTAACGTTTCAGCCTGATTGGACCTTGTTTTCACACAAATGAACCCAGAATGATGTGAAATTGTGCTTCGTGCAACATAATTCTGGGTGCCATTTACAAACCATAAGTGCTAATGACTCCATTCCTTTTTGTGGTTGTAGGGGCTGTTGATTGGAGTACATTAAAACAAACCTGATCTCTCTAGGACATTCAGAAGCCAAGTTATAAGCCCACAAATGTGTAACTGGACTACTTCTTTAAAGTGACACCAGATCCGGTGACCTTTGGGACATGGTTTGACCCCCTTAGGAAAGTGCTATCATCATGAAACGTTCAGATCACTTACAACTCAGTAGATTCTACCTTCCTGTAACGTTTCAGCCTGATTCGACCTTGTTTTCACACAAATGGACCCAGAATGATGTGAAAATGTGCTTCGTGCAACATAATTCTGGGTGCCATTTAAAAACCATAAGTGCTAATGTCTCTATTCCTTTTTGTGGTTGTAGGGGCTGTTGATTGGAGTACACTAAAACAAACCTGTAATGTTTCAGCCTGATTGGACCTTGTTTTCACACAAATGAACCCAGAATGATGTGAAATTGTGCTTCGTGCAACATAATTCTGGGTGCCATTTAAAAACCATAAGTGCTAATGACTCCATTCCTTTTTGTGGTTGTAGGGGCTGTTGATTGGAGTATACTAAAACAAACCTGATCTCTCTAGGACATTCAGAAGCCAAGTTATAAGCCCACAAATGTGTAACTGGACTACTTCTTTAAATTGACACCAGATCCGGTGACCTTTGGGACATGGCTTGACCCCCTTAGGAAAGTGCTATCATCATGAAACATTCAGATCACTTACAACTCAATAGATTCTACCTTCCTGTAACGTTTCAGCCTGAGTGGACCTTGTTTTAACACAAATGGACCCAGAATGATGTGAAATTGTGCTTCGTGCAACATAATTCTGGGTGCCATTTACAAACCATAAGTGCTAATGACTCCATTCCTTTTTGTGGTTGTAGGGGCTGTTGATTGGAGTACAATAAAACAAACCTGACCTCTCTAGGACATTCAGAAGCCAAGTTATAAGCCCACAAAGGTGTAACTGGACTACTTCTTTAAAGTGACACCAGGCCCGGTGACCTTTGGGACATGGTTTGACCCCCTATAGGAATGTGCGATCATCATGAAACGTTCAGATCACTTACAACTCAATAGATTCTACCTTCTTGTAACATTTCAGCCTGATTGGACCTTGTTTTCACACAAATGGACCCAGAATGATGTGAAATTGTGCTTCGTGCAACATAATTCTGGGTGCCATTTAAAAACCATAAGTGCTAATGTCTCCATTCCTTTTTGTGGTTGTAGGGGCTGTTGATTGGAGTACAATAAAACAAACCTGACCTCTCTAGGACATTCAGAAGCCAAGTTGTAAGCCCACAAATGTGTAACTGGACTACTTCTTTAAAGTGACACCAGATCCGGTGACCTTTGGGACATGGTTTGACCCCCTTAGGAAAGTGCTATCATCATGAAATATTCAGATCACTTACAACTCAATAGATTCTACCTTCCTGTAACGTTTCAGCCTGACTGGACCTTGTTTTCACACAAATGAACCCAGAATGATGTGAAGTTGGGCTTCGTGCAACATAATTCTGGGTGCCATTTAAAAACCATAAGTGCTAATGACTCCATTCCTTTTTGTGGTTGTAGGGGCTGTTGATTGGAGTATACTAAAACAAACCTGATCTCTCTAGGACATTCAGAAGCCAAGTTATAAGCCCACAAATGTGTAACTGGACTACTTCTTTAAATTGACACCAGATCCGGTGACCTTTGGGACATGGTTTGACCCCCTTAGGAAAGTGCTATCATCTTGAAACGTTCAGATCACTTACAACTCAATAGATTCTACCTTCCTGTAACGTTTCAGCCTGATTGGACCTTGTTTTCACACAAATGAACCCAGAATGATGTGAAATTGTGCTTCGTGCAACATAATTCTGGGTGCCATTTACAAACCATAAGTGCTAATGACTCCATTCCTTTTTGTGGTTGTAGGGGCTGTTGATTGGAGTACACTAAAACAAACCTGATCTCTCTAGGACATTCAGAAGCCAAGTTATAAGCCCACAAATGTGTAACAGGACTACTTCTTTAAATTGACACCAGATCCGGTGACCTTTGGGACATGGTTTGACCCCCTTAGGAAAGTGCTATCATCATGAAACGTTCAGATCACTTACAACTCAATAGATTCTACCTTCCTGTAACGTTTCAGCCTGATTGGACCTTGTTTTCACACAAATGGACCCAGAATGATGTGAAATTGTGCTTCGTGCAACATAATTCTGGGTGCCATTTACAAACCATAAGTGCTAATGACTCCATTCCTTTTTGTGGTTGTAGGGGCTGTTGATTGGAGTACATTAAAACAAACCTGATCTCTCTAGGACATTCAGAAGCCAAGTTATAAGCCCACAAATGTGTAACTGGACTACTTCTTTAAATTGACACCAGATCCGGTGACCTTTGGGACATGGGTTGACCCCCTTAGGAAAGTGCTATCATCATGAAACGTTCAGATCACTTACAACTCAATAGATTATACCTTCCTGTAATGTTTCAGCCTGATTGGACCTTGTTTTCACACAAATGAACCCAGAATGATGTGAAATTGTGCTTCGTGCAACATAATTCTGGGTGCCATTTAAAAACCATAAGTGTTAATGACTCCATTCCTTTTTGTGGTTGTAGGGGCTGTTGATTGGAGTACCCTAAAACAAACATGATCTCTCTAGGACATTCAGAAGCCAAGTTATAAGCCCACAAATGTGTAACTGGACTACTTCTTTAAAGTGACACCAGATCCGGTGACCTTTGGGACATGGTTTGACCCCCTTAGGAAAGTGCTATCATCATGAAACGTTCAGATCACTTACAACTCAGTAGATTCTACCTTCCTGTAACGTTTCAGCCTGATTGGACCTTGTTTTCACACAAATGGACCCAGAATGATGTGAAAATGTGCTTCGTGCAACATAATTCTGGGTGCCATTTAAAAACCATAAGTGCTAATGTCTCCATTCCTTTTTGTGGTTGTAGGGGCTGTTGATTGGAGTACACTAAAACAAACCTGTAATGTTTCAGCCTGATTGGACCTTGTTTTCACACAAATGAACCCAGAATGATGTGAAATTGTGCTTCGTGCAACATAATTCTGGGTGCCATTTAAAAACCATAAGTGCTAATGACTCCATTCCTTTTTGTGGTTCTAGGGGCTGTTGATTGGAGTATACTAAAACAAACCTGATCTCTCTTGGACATTCAGAAGCCAAGTTATAAGCCCACAAATGTGTAACTGGACTACTTCTTTAAATTGACACCAGATCCGGTGACCTTTGGGACATGGTTTGACCCCCTTAGGAAAGTGCTATCATCATGAAACGTTCAGATCACTTACAACTCAATAGATTCTACCTTCCTGTAACGTTTCAGCCTGAGTGGACCTTGTTTTAACACAAATGGACCCAGAATGATGTGAAATTGTGCTTCGTGCAACATAATTCTGGGTGCCATTTACAAACCATAAGTGCTAATGACATCATTCCTTTTTGTGGTTGTAGGGGCTGTTGATTGGAGTACACTAAAACAAACCTGACCTCTCTAGGACATTCAGAAGCCAAGTTATAAGCCCACAAAGGTGTAACTGGACTACTTCTTTAAAGTGACACCAGGCCCGGTGACCTTTGGGACATGGTTTGACCCCCTATAGGAATGTTCGATCATCATGAAACGTTCAGATCACTTACAACTCAATAGATTCTACCTTCCTGTAACGTTTCAGCCTGATTGGACCTTGTTTTCACACAAATGAACCCAGAATGATGTGAAATTGTGCTTCGTGCAACATAATTCTGGGTGCCATTTAAAAACCATAAGTGCTAATGTCTCCATTCCTTTTTGTGGTTGTAGCTTCTGTTGATTGGAGTACACTAAAACAAACCTGATCTCTCTAGGACATTCAGAAGCCAAGTTATAAGCCCACAAAGGTGTAACTGGACTACTTCTTTAAAGTGACACCAGGCCCGGTGACCTTTGGGACATGGTTTGACCCCCTATAGGAATGTTCGATCATCATGAAACATTCAGATCACTTACAACTCAATAGATTCTACCTTCCTGTAACGTTTCAGCCTGATTGGACCTTGTTTTCACACAAATGAACCCAGAATGATGTGAAATTGTGCTTCGTGCAACATAATTCTGGGTGCCATTTAAAAACCATAAGTGCTAATGTCTCCATTCCTTTTTGTGGTTGTAGCTTCTGTTGATTGGAGTACACTAAAACAAACCTGATCTCTCTAGGACATTCAGAAGCCAAGTTATAAGCCCACAAATGTGTAACTGGACTACTTCTTTAAATTGACACCAGATCCGGTGACCTTTGGGACATGGTTTGACCCCCTTAGGAAAGTGCTATCATCATGAAACGTTCAGATCACTTACAACTCAATAGATTCTACCTTCTTGTAACGTTTCAGCCTGATTGGACCTTGTTTTCACACAAATGAACCCAGAATGATGTGAAATTGTGCTTCGTGCAACATAATTCTGGGTGCCATTTACAAACCATAAGTGCTAATGACTCCATTCCTTTTTGTGGTTGTAGGGGCTTTTGATTGGAGTACACTAAAACAAACCTAACCTCTCTAGGACATTTAGAAGCCAAGTTATAAGCCCACAAAGGTGTAACTGGACTACATCTTTAAAGTGACACCAGGCCCGGTGACCTTTGGGACATGGTTTTACCCACTATAGGAATGTGCGATCATCTTGAAACGTTCAGATCACTTACAACTCAATAGATTCTACCTTCTTCTAGCGTTTCAGCCTGATTGGACCTTGTTTTCACACAAATGAACCCAGAATGATGTGAAATTGTGCTTCGTGCAGGGACGAAATTTTGATTTCAGAAGTGGGGGGGACACACCAGGCTTGTGCGGATTTGGGGTGGGGGTGTTATGTAAAGACCCTTTGACACGTCACATGCCCATCTCAATAATTTTTCCATCCTCAATATATATATATATATATATATATATATATATATATATATATCAAAGTTAAAAAATGTACAACTCTATTATCATTAATATTTATTATCATTATTGAAGTGCAGTTTTGGCTGTTGACAATGGATAGGCCATTGTATTTATTGTTTTGGGTCTTTTTTTATTGTTTTTGGTGCAACATTTTCTAACAGGGAGTGAGATTCTTTTTTTTATTTAATTTTTGTTTGTTATTTTTATTCATTTAGAAGTTCTGGTTCTGGACATTTCAATGTTAAATGAAGGTTTATTTGTTGCATTTTAAAGGGTGTACTTGCATTATTATGACATATTAACATTATATTAGTGGTTATTTTGGTCTAGATAATGTTGACAATGATATTGTTTATCATCAACAATTTTTTTGGACAAAATATCATCCAGCAAAATTTGTTACTTTCCCAGGCCTAGTCAAAAGTATAAAAAGTATTTATACATAAACGGTCCCTCCTGAGATCTGGCCGTTATTTCATTTGCTGTGTTAGAGGACATGCTGAACTAATGTTTTACACATGATCATCACCCTAACATTTGTCACAATGATCAATTTTATGTCTATCGTATCTTCATTATTTCAACCTCACCTGTGAGCCTCCAGCCTCTGCTCCATCTCCTCCAGGCTCTCGTCCTCCATCTCCTACAGCCTCTCCTGCTGTACCTTCACCGGTCTCTCCTCCTGCATCTCTGTCGGTCACCTGAAAAAAAGATGCATGAACTATAAACAGTGGGAGATTTTGGAATGGAACAAACAGAAATATTTACAGGATGGTTCTAGTATGATTCACAATTATTATTAATATAATGTGTAAATTATTCATTACCAATTTGAGTGTATAAAAACATATTAAATATGTTTTTTCCCTTAAAAGTGTTTAAACAGTTGTTGCATTTCAACACACAAAAAATAAATGGAAAAAATAAGATAAATCTAATGAAAAGTGTACATCTTTGACATTAAGCTTAAAAAAATCTGTTGACGATGATACTGTTCATTTTTCAGAGCTTTTTAATGTGAAAATATGCATTGCAATAGATAAGTTTACAATAAAGTTAAATGATAAAAGTTTTGAAGTTACACTTCTACTACTACTACTACTAGTAATAATAATTATGATGATAATAGTAATAATAAAAACATAATAATTATAATAATACGAATAAATTGTGTCTGAGGAGTCAGTTATGTGGAGGAGATGAGTTTGTAAAAGTTAGTTTTGAGTATGTTTGTGAAGGAGGAGGTGAGTCTGAGCTTAATGCAGGGGTGTCACATGTTCCAACTTACGTTTTGACTTTGAAAGAAGTCTCTTATATCCACTTTCGTTTCTTGACATGCTGCCGCCTGGCTGTGCATAACTACCAAACACTCACAAATGAACACTTATTCAAATGTTGTGTAATGGAAGCTGAGCTGAGCTCTGATATTACACAGCGTCTAGTTGACGATGTGACTCAGTACCGGTGTTCCCTAGCGGCTCCAAACTAGCAAAACAACGTGAGCACGTTCTGACTGTTTACAATTTGGAGTGACAGCAGCAACAGCCAATAATACGTTAGCAAGTATCAGCAGAGCCAATAGATTAGCTTTTGGGTGGGTCTAATAGGAAACCGGTTTCCGTTTCGGTCCTAGTGCTCAATCAAATCCATTTAATGGAGCGTAACATTGTTTTTGGACGGAAAAAAGTGAAGGGGACCGAAACTGCCTTTTGAAAAAGTGGGGGGGACATGTCCCACCCGTCCCCCCCCAAAATTACGTCCCAGGCTTCGTGCAACATAATTCTGGGTGCCATTTAAAAACTATAAGGGCTAATGACTCAATTCCTTTTTGTGGTTGTAGGGGCTGTTGATTGGAGTACACTAAAACAAACTTGATCTCTCTAGGACATTCAGAAGCCAAGTTATAAGCCCACAAATGTGTAACTGGACTACTTCTTTAAATTGACACCAGATCAGGTGAAATTTGGGACATGGTTTGACCCCCTTAGGAAAGTGCTATCATCATGAAACGTTCAGATCACTTACAACTCAATAGATTCTACCTTCCTGTAACGTTTCAGCCTGATTGGACCTTGTTTTCACACAAATGAACCCAGAATGATGTGAAATTGTGCTTCGTGCAACATAATTCTGGGTGCCATTTACAAACCATAAGTGCTAATGACTCCATTCCTGTTTGTGGTTGTAGGGGCTTTTGATTGGAGTACACTAAAACAAACCTAACCTCTCTAGGACATTTAGAAGCCACGTTATAAGCCCACAAAGGTGTAACTGGACTACATCTTTAAAGTGACACCAGGCCCGGTGACCTTTGGGACATGGTTTTACCCCCTATAGGAATGTGCGATCATCTTGAAACGTTCAGATCACTTACAACTCAATAGATTCTACCTTCTTCTAGCGTTTCAGCCTGATTGGACCTTGTTTTCACACAAATGAACCCAGAATGATGTGAAATTGTGCTTCGTGCAACATAATTCTGGGTGCCATTTACAAACCATAAGTGCTAATGACTCCATTCCTTTTTGTGGTTGTAGGAGCTGTTGATTGGAGTACACTAAAACAAACCTGATCTCTCTAGGACATTCAGAAGCCAAGTTATAAGCCCACAAATGTGTAACTGGACTACTTCTTTAAATTGACACCAGATCCGGTGAACTTTGGGACATGGTTTGACCCCCTTAGGAAAGTGCTATCATCGTGAAACGTTCAGGTCACTTACAACTCAATAGATTCTACCTTCCTGTAACGTTTCAGCCTGATTGGACCTTGTTTTCATACAAATGGACCCAGAATGATGTGAAATTGTGCTTCGTGCAACATAATTCTGGGTGCCATTTACAAACCATAAGTGGTAATGACTCCATTCCTTTTTGTGGTTGTAGGGGCTGTTTATTGGAGTACACTTAAACAAACCTGACCTCTCTATGACATTCAGAAGCCAAGTTATAAGCCCACAAAGGTGTAACTGTACTACTTCTTTAAAGTGACACCGGGCCCGGTGACCTTTGGGACATGGTTTGACCCCCTATAGGAATGTGCGATCATCATGAAACGTTCAGATCACTTACAACTCAATAGATTCTACCTTCTTGTAACGTTTCAGCCTGATTGGACCTTGTTTTCACACAAATGGACCCAGAATGATGTGAAATTGTGCTTCGTGCAACATAATTCTGGGTGCCATTTACAAACCATAAGTGCTAATGACTCCATTCCTTTTTGTGGTTGTAGGGACTGTTGATTGGAGTACACCAAAACAAACCTGACCTCTCTAGGACATTAAGAAGCCAAGCTATAAGCCCACAAATGTGTAACTGGACTACTTCTTTAAAGTGACACCAGATCCGGTGACCTTTGGGACATGGTTTGACCCCCTTAGGAAAGTGCTATCATCATGAAACGTTCAGATCACTTACAACTCAATAGATTCTACCTTCCTGTAACGTTTCAGCCTGACTGGACCTTGTTTTCACACAAATGAACCCAGAATGATGTGAAATTGTGCTTCGTGCAACATAATTCTGGGTGCCATTTACAAACCATAAGTGCTAATGACTCCATTCCTTTTTGTGGTTGTAGGGGCTGTTGATTGGAGTACACTAAAACAAACCTGATCTCTCTAGGACATTCAGAAGCCAAGTTATAAGCCCACAAATGTGTAACTGGACTACTTCTTTAAATTGACACCAGATCCGGTGACCTTTGGGACATGGTTTGACCCCCTTAGGAAAGTGCTATCATCATGAAACGTTCAGATCACTTACAACTCAATAGATTCTACCTTCCTGTAACGTTTCAGCCTGATTGGACCTTGTTTTCACACAAATGAACCCAGAATGATGTGAAATTGTGCTTCGTGCAACATAATTCTGGGTGCCATTTACAAACCATAAGTGGTAATGACTCCATTCCTTTTTGTGGTTGTAGGGGCTGTTTATTGGAGTACACTTAAACAAACCTGACCTCTCTATGACATTCAGAAGCCAAGTTATAAGCCCACAAAGGTGTAACTGTACTACTTCTTTAAAGTGACACCGGGCCCGGTGACCTTTGGGACATGGTTTGACCCCCTATAGGAATGTGCGATCATCATGAAACGTTCAGATCACTTACAACTCAATAGATTCTACCTTCTTGTAACGTTTCAGCCTGATTGGACCTTGTTTTCACACAAATGGACCCAGAATGATGTGAAATTGTGCTTCGTGCAACATAATTCTGGGTGCCATTTACAAACCATAAGTGCTAATGACTCCATTCCTTTTTGTGGTTGTAGGGACTGTTGATTGGAGTACACCAAAACAAACCTGACCTCTCTAGGACATTAAGAAGCCAAGCTATAAGCCCACAAATGTGTAACTGGACTACTTCTTTAAAGTGACACCAGATCCGGTGACCTTTGGGACATGGTTTGACCCCCTTAGGAAAGTGCTATCATCATGAAACGTTCAGATCACTTACAACTCAATAGATTCTACCTTCCTGTAACGTTTCAGCCTGACTGGACCTTGTTTTCACACAAATGAACCCAGAATGATGTGAAATTGTGCTTCGTGCAACATAATTCTGGGTGCCATTTACAAACCATAAGTGCTAATGACTCCATTCCTTTTTGTGGTTGTAGGGGCTGTTGATTGGAGTACACTAAAACAAACCTGATCTCTCTAGGACATTCAGAAGCCAAGTTATAAGCCCACAAATGTGTAACTGGACTACTTCTTTAAATTGACACCAGATCCGGTGACCTTTGGGACATGGTTTGACCCCCTTAGGAAAGTGCTATCATCATGAAACGTTCAGATCACTTAAAACTCAATAGATTCTACCTTCCTGTAACGTTTCAGCCTGATTGGACCTTGTTTTCACACAAATGAACCCAGAATGATGTGAAATTGTGCTTCGTGCAACATAATTCTGGGTGCCATTTACAAACCATAAGTGCTAATGACTCCATTCCTTTTTGTGGTTGTAGAGGCTGTTGATTGGAGTACACTAAAACAAACCTGATCTCTCTAGGACATTCAGAAGCCAAGTTATAAGCCCACAAATGTGTAACTGGACTACTTCTATAAATTGACACCAGATCCGGTGACCTTTGGGACATGGTTTGACCCCCTTAGGAAAGTGCTATCATCATGAAACGTTCAGATCACTTACAACTCAATAGATTCTACCTTCCTGTAACGTTTCAGCCTGATTGGACCTTGTTTTCACACAAATGAACTCAGAATGATGTGAAATTGTGCTTTGTGCAACATAATTCTGGGTGCCATTTAAAAACCATAAGTGCTAATGACTCCATTCCTTTTTGTGGTTGTAGGGGCTGTTGATTGAAGTATACTAAAACAAACCTGATCTCTCTAGGACATTCAGAAGCCAAGTTATAAGCCCACAAATGTGTAACTGGACTACTTCTTTAAATTGACACCAGATCCGGTGACCTTTGGGACATGGTTTGACCCCCTTAGGAAAGTGCTAGCATCATCAAACATTCAGATCACTTACACCTCAATAGATTCTACCTTCCTGTAACGTTTCAGCCTGATTGGACCTTGTTTTCATACAAATGGACCCAGAATGATGTGAAATTGTGCTTCGTGCAACATAATTCTGGGTGCCATTTACAAACCATAAGTGCTAATGACTCCATTCCTTTTTGTGGTTGTAGGGGCTGTTTATTGGAGTACACTTAAACAAACCTGACCTCTCTATGACATTCAGAAGCCAAGTTATAAGCCCACAAAGGTGTAACTGTACTACTTCTTTAAAGTGACACCAGGCCCGGTGACCTTTGGGACATGGTTTGACCCCCTATAGGAATGTGCGATCATCATGAAACGTTCAGATCACTTACAACTCAATAGATTCTACCTTCTTGTAACGTTTCAGCCTGATTGGACCTTGTTTTCACACAAATGGACCCAGAATGATGTGAAATTGTGCTTCGTGCAACATAATTCTGGGTGCCATTTACAAACCATAAGTGCTAATGACTCCATTCCTTTTTGTGGTTGTAGGGACTGTTGATTGGAGTACACCAAAACAAACCTGACCTCTCTAGGACATTAAGAAGCCAAGCTATAAGCCCACAAATGTGTAACTGGACTACTTCTTTAAAGTGACACCAGATCCGGTGACCTTTGGGACATGGTTTGACCCCCTTAGGAAAGTGCTATCATCATGAAACGTTCAGATCACTTACAACTCAATAGATTCTACCTTCCTGTAACGTTTCAGCCTGACTGGACCTTGTTTTCACACAAATGAACCCAGAATGATGTGAAATTGTGCTTCGTGCAACATAATTCTGGGTGCCATTTACAAACCATAAGTGCTAATGACTCCATTCCTTTTTGTGGTTGTAGGGGCTGTTGATTGGAGTACACTAAAACAAACCTGATCTCTCCAGGACATTCAGAAGCCAAGTTATAAGCCCACAAATGTGTAACTGGACTACTTCTTTAAATTGACACCAGATCCGGTGACCTTTGGGACATGGTTTGACCCCCTTAGGAAAGTGCTATCATCATGAAACGTTCAGATCACTTACAACTCAATAGATTCTACCTTCCTGTAACGTTTCAGCCTGACTGGACCTTGTTTTCACACAAATGAACCCAGAATGATGTGAAATTGGGCTTCGTGCAACATAATTCTGGGTGCCATTTAAAAACCATAAGTGCTAATGACTCCATTCCTTTGTGTGGTTGTAGGGGCTGTTGATTGGAGTATACTAAAACAAACCTGATCTCTCTAGGACATTCAGAAGCCAAGTTATAAGCCCACAAATGTGTAACTGGACTACTTCTTTAAATTGACACCAGATCCGGTGACCTTTGGGACATGGTTTGACCCCCTTAGGAAAGTGCTATCATCTTGAAACGTTCAGATCACTTACAACTCAATAGATTCTACCTTCCTGTAACGTTTCAGCCTGATTGGACCTTGTTTTCACACAAATGAACCCAGAATGATGTGAAATTGTGCTTCGTGCAACATAATTCTGGGTGCCATTTACAAACCATATGTGCTAATGACTCCATTCCTTTTTGTGGTTGTAGGGGCTGTTGATTGGAGTACACTAAAACAAACCTGATCTCTCTAGGACATTCAGAAGCCAAGTTATAAGCCCACAAATGTGTAACTGGACTACTTCTTTAAATTGACACCAGATCCGGTGACCTTTGGGACATGGTTTGACCCCTTTATGAAAGTGCTATCATCATGAAACGTTCAGATCACTTACAACTCAATATATTCTACCTTCCTGTAACGTTTCAGCCTGATTGGACCTTGTTTTCACACAAATGAACCCAGAATGATGTGAAATTGTGCTTCGTGCAACATAATTCTGGGTGCCATTTACAAACCATAAGTGCTAATGACTCCATTCCTTTTTGTGGTTGTAGGGGCTGTTGATTGGAGTACATTAAAACAAACCTGATCTCTCTAGGACATTCAGAAGCCAAGTTATAAGCCCACAAAGGTGTAACTGGACTACTTCTTTAAATTGACACCAGATCCGGTGACCTTTGGGACATGGGTTGACCCCCTTAGGAAAGTGCTATCATCATGAAACGTTCAGATCACTTACAACTCAATAGATTCTACCTTCCTGTAACGTTTCAGCCTGATTGGACCTTGTTTTCACACAAATGAACCCAGAATGATGTGAAATTGTGCTTCGTGCAACATAATTCTGGGTGCAATTTAAAAACCATAAGTGTTAATGACTCCATTCCTTTTTGTGGTTGTAGGGGCTGTTGATTGGAGTACCCTAAAACAAACATGATCTCTCTAGGACATTCAGAAGCCAAGTTATAAGCCCACAAATGTGTAACTGGACTACTTCTTTAAAGTGACACCAGATCCGGTGACCTTTGGGACATGGTTTGACCCCCTTAGGAAAGTGCTATCATCATGAAACGTTCAGATCACTTACAACTCAGTTGATTCTACCTTCCTGTAACGTTTCAGCCTGATTGGACCTTGTTTTCACACAAATGGACCCAGAATGATGTGAAAATGTGCTTCGTGCAACATAATTCTGGGTGCCATTTAAAAACCATAAGTGCTAATGTCTCCATTCCTTTTTGTGGTTGTAGGGGCTGTTGATTGGAGTACACTAAAACAAACCTGTAATGTTTCAGCCTGATTGGACCTTGTTTTCACACAAATGAACCCAGAATGATGTGAAATTGTGCTTCGTGCAACATAATTCTGGGTGCCATTTAAAAACCATAAGTGCTAATGACTCCATTCCTTTTTGTGGTTGTAGGGGCTGTTGATTGGAGTATACTAAAACAAACCTGATCCCTCTAGGACATTCAGAAGCCAAGTTATAAGCCCACAAATGTGTAACTGGACTACTTCTTTAAATTGACACCAGATCCGGTGACCTTTGGGACATGGTTTGACCCCCTTAGGAAAGTGCTATCATCATGAAACGTTCAGATCACTTACAACTCAATAGATTCTACCTTCCTGTAACGTTTCAGCCTGAGTGGACCTTGTTTTAACACAAATGGACCCAGAATGATGTGAAATTGTGCTTCGTGCAATGTAATTCTGGGTGCCATTTACAAACCATAAGTGCTAATGCTCCATTCCTTTTTGTGGTTGTAGGGGCTGTTTATTGGAGTACATTAAAACAAACCTGATCTCTCTAGGACATTCAGAAGCCAAGTTATAAGCCCACAAATGTGTAACTGGACTACTTCTTTAAATTGACACCAGATCCGGTGACCTTTGGGACATTGTTTGACCCCCTTAGGAAAGTGCTATCATCATGAAACGTTCAGATCACTTACAACTCAATAGATTCTACCTTCCTGTAACGTTTCAGCCTGACTGGACCTTGTTTTCACACAAATGAACCCAGAATGATGTGAAATTGGGCTTCGTGCAACATAATTCTGGGTGCCATTTAAAAACCATAAGTGCTAATGACTCCATTCCTTTTTGTGGTTGTAGGGGCTGTTGATTGGAGTACACTAAAACAAACCTGACCTCTCTAGGACATTCAGAAGCCAAGTTATAAGCCCACAAAGGTGTAACTGGTCTACTTCTTTAAAGTGACACCAGGCCCGGTGACCTTTGGGACATGGTTTGACCCCCTATAGGAATGTTCGATCATCATGAAACGTTCAGATCACTTACAACTCAATAGATTCTACCTTCCTGTAACGTTTCAGCCTGATTGGACCTTGTTTTCACACAAATGAACCCAGAATGATGTGAAATTGTGCTTCGTGCAACATAATTCTGGGTGCCATTTAAAAACCATAAGTGCTAATGTCTCCATTCCTTTTTGTGGTTGTAGCTTCTGTTGATTGGAGTACACTAAAACAAACCTGACCTCTCTAGGACATTCAGAAGCCAAGTTATAAGCCCACAAATGTGTAACTGGACAACTTCTTTAAAGTGACACCAGATCCGGTGACCTTTGGGACATGGGTTGACCCCCTTAGGAAAGTGCTATCATCATGAAACTTTCAGATCACTTACAATTCAATAGATTCTACCTTCCTGTAACGTTTCAGCCTGATTGGACCTTGTTTTCACACAAATGAACCCAGAATGATGTGAAATTGTGCTTCATGCAACATAATTCTGGGTGCCATTTACAAACCATAAGTGCTAATGACTCCATTCCTTTTTGTGGATTCCTTTTTGTGGTTGTAGGGGCTGTTGATTGGAGTACACTAAAACAAACCTGATCTCTCTAGGACATTCAGAAGCCAAGTTATAAGCCCACAAATGTGTAACTGGACTACTTCTTTAAATTGACAGCAGATCCGGTGACCTTTGGGACATGGTTTGACCCCCTTAGGAAAGTGCTATCATCATGAAACGTTCAGATCACTTACAACTCAATAGATTCTACCTTCTTGTAACGTTTCAGCCTGATTGGACCTTGTTTTCACACAAATGAACCCAGAATGATGTGAAATTGTGCTTCGTGCAACATAATTCTGGGTGCCATTTAAAAACCATAAGTGCTAATGACTCCATTCCTGTTTGTGGTTGTAGGGGCTTTTGATTGGAGTACATTAAAACAAACCTAACCTCTCTAGGACATTTAGAAGCCAAGTTATAAGCCCACAAAGGTGTAACTGGACTACATCTTTAAAGTGACAACAGGCCCGGTGACCTTTGGGACATGGTTTTACCCCCATAGGAATGTGCGATCATCTTGAAACGTTCAGATCACTTACAACTCAATAGATTCTACCTTCTTCTAGCGTTTCAGCCTGATTGGACCTTGTTTTCACACAAATGAACCCAGAATGATGTGAAATTGTGCTTCGTGCAACATAATTCTGGGTGCCATTTAAAAACCATAAGTGTTAATGACTCCATTCCTTTTTGTGGTTGTAGGGGCTGTTGATTGGAGTACCCTAAAACAAACATGATATCTCTAGGACATTCAGAAGCCAAGTTATAAGCCCACAAATGTGTAACTGGACTACTTCTTTA
The DNA here is from genome assembly GCF_043380555.1 of Nothobranchius furzeri. Taxonomy (NCBI): domain Eukaryota; kingdom Metazoa; phylum Chordata; class Actinopteri; order Cyprinodontiformes; family Nothobranchiidae; genus Nothobranchius; species Nothobranchius furzeri. Next base: position 16,373,440 of record NC_091749.1, on the reverse strand, counting down.
AAGTGACACCAGATCCGGTGACCTTTGGGACATGGTTTGACCCCCTTAGGAAAGTGCTATCATCATGAAACGTTCAGATCACTTACAACTCAGTAGATTCTACCTTCCTGTAACGTTTCAGCCTGATTGGACCTTGTTTTCACACAAATGAACCCAGAATGATGTGAAAATGTGCTTCGTGCAACATAATTCTGGGTGCCATTTAAAAACCATAAGTGCTAATGTCTCCATTCCTTTTTGTGGTTGTAGGGGCTGTTGATTGGAGTACACTAAAACAAACCTGTAATGTTTCAGCCTGATTGGACCTTGTTTTCACACAAATGAACCCAGAATGATGTGAAATTGTGCTTCGTGCAACATAATTCTGGGTGCCATTTAAAAACCATAAGTGCTAATGACTCCATTCCTTTTTGTGGTTGTAGGGGCTGTTGATTGGAGTATACTAAAACAAATCTGATCCCTCTAGGACATTCAGAAGCCAAGTTATAAGCCCACAAATGTGTAACTGGACTACTTCTTTAAATTGACACCAGATCCGGTGACCTTTGGGACATGGTTTGACCCCCTTAGGAAAGTGCTATCATCATGAAACGTTCAGATCACTTACAACTCAATAGATTCTACCTTCCTGTAACGTTTCAGCCTGAGTGGACCTTGTTTTAACACAAATGGACCCAGAATGATGTGAAATTGTGCTTCGTGCAACATAATTCTGGGTGCCATTTACAAACCATAAGTGCTAATGACTCCATTCCTTTTTGTGGTTGTAGGGGCTGTTGATTGGAGTACACAAAAAAAAAACCTGACCACTCTAGGACATTCAGAAGCCAAGTTATAAGCCCACAAAGGTGTAACTGGACTACTTCTTTAAAGTGACACCAGTACCGGTGACCTTTGGGACATGGTTTGACCCCCTATAGGAATGTGCGATCATCATGAAACGTTCAGATCACTTACAACTCAATAGATTCTACCTTCTTGTAACATTTCAGCCTGATTGGACCTTGTTGTCACACAAATGGACCCAGAATGATGTGAAATTGTGCTTCGTGCAATGTAATTCTGGGTGCCATTTACAAACCATAAGTGCTAATGCTCCATTCCTTTTTGTGGTTGTAGGGGCTGTTTATTGGAGTACATTAAAACAAACCTGATCTCTCTAGGACATTCAGAAGCCAAGTTATAAGCCCACAAATGTGTAACTGGACTACTTCTTTAAATTGACACCAGATCCGGTGACCTTTGGGACATTGTTTGACCCCCTTAGGAAAGTGCTATCATCATGAAACGTTCAGATCACTTACAACTCAATAGATTCTACCTTCCTGTAACGTTTCAGCCTGACTGCACCTTGTTTTCACACCAATGAACCCAGAATGATGTGAAATTGGGCTTCGTGCAACATAATTCTGGGTGCCATTTAAAAACCATAAGTGCTAATGACTCCATTCCTTTTTGTGGTTGTAGGGGCTGTTGATTGGAGTACACTAAAACAAACCTGACCTCTCTAGGACATTCAGAAGCCAAGTTATAAGCCCACAAAGGTGTAACTGGACTACTTCTTTAAAGTGACACCAGGCCCGGTGACCTTTGGGACATGGTTTGACCCCCTATAGGAATGTTCGATCATCATGAAACGTTCAGATCACTTACAACTCAATAGATTCTACCTTCCTGTAACGTTTCAGCCTGATTGGACCTTGTTTTCACACAAATGAACCCAGAATGATGTGAAATTGTGCTTCGTGCAACATAATTCTGGGTGCCATTTAAAAACCATAAGTGCTAATGTCTCCATTCCTTTTTGTGGTTGTAGCTTCTGTTGATTGGAGTACACTAAAACAAACCTGACCTCTCTAGGACATTCAGAAGCCAAGTTATAAGCCCACAAATGTGTAACTGGACAACTTCTTTAAAGTGACACCAGATCCGGTGACCTTTGGGACATGGGTTGACCCCCTTAGGAAAGTGCTATCATCATGAAACGTTCAGATCACTTACAATTCAATAGATTCTACCTTCCTGTAACGTTTCAGCCTGATTGGACCTTGTTTTCACACAAATGAACCCAGAATGATGTGAAATTGTGCTTCATGCAACATATTTCTGGGTGCCATTTACAAACCATAAGTGCTAATGACTCCATTCCTTTTTGTGGATTCCTTTTTGTGGTTGTAGGGGCTGTTGATTGGAGTACACTAAAACAACTCTCTAGGACATTCAGAAGCCAAGTTATAAGCCCACAAATGTGTAACTGGACTACTTCTTTAAATTGACAGCAGATCCGGTGACCTTTGGGACATGGTTTGACCCCCTTAGGAAAGTGCTATCATCATGAAACGTTCAGATCACTTACAACTCAATAGATTCTACCTTCTTGTAACGTTTCAGCCTGATTGGACCTTGTTTTCACACAAATGAACCCAGAATGATGTGAAATTGTGCTTCGTGCAACATAATTCTGGGTGCCATTTACAAACCATAAGTGCTAATGACTCCATTCCTGTTTGTGGTTGTAGGGGCTTTTGATTGGAGTACATTAAAACAAACCTAACCTCTCTAGGACATTTAGAAGCCAAGTTATAAGCCCACAAAGGTGTAACTGGACTACATCTTTAAAGTGACACCAGGCCCGGTGACCTTTGGGACATGGTTTTACCCCCATAGGAATGTGCGATCATCTTGAAACGTTCAGATCACTTACAACTCAATAGATTCTACCTTCTTCTAGCGTTTCAGCCTGATTGGACCTTGTTTTCACACAAATGAACCCAGAATGATGTGAAATTGTGCTTCGTGCAACATAATTCTGGGTGCCATTTAAAAACTATAAGGGCTAATGACTCAATTCCTTTTTGTGGTTGTAGGGGCTGTTGATTGGAGTACACTAAAACAAACTTGATCTCTCTAGGACATTCAGAAGCCAAGTTATAAGCCCACAAATGTGTAACTGGACTACTTCTTTAAATTGACACCAGATCCGGTGACCTTTGGGACATGGTTTGACCCCCTTAGGAAAGTGCTATCATCATGAAACGTTCAGATCACTTACAACTCAGTAGATTCTACCTTCCTGTAACGTTTCAGCCTGATTGGACCTTGTTTTAACACAAATGGACCCAGAATGATGTGAAATTGTGTTTCGTGCAACATAATTCTGGGTGCCATTTACAAACCATAAGTGCTAATGATTCCATTCCTTTTTGTGGTTGTAGGGGCTGTTGATTGGAGTACACTAAAACAAACCTGACCTCTCTGGGACATTCAGAAGCCAAGTTATAAGCCCACAAAGGTGTAACTGGACTACTTTTTTAAAGTGACACCAGGCCCGGTGACCTTTGGGACATGGTTTGACCCCCTATAGGAATGTGCGATCATCATTAAACGTTCAGATCACTTACAACTCAGTAGATTCTACCTTCCTGTAACGTTTCAGCCTGATTGGACCTTGTTTTCACACAAATGAACCCAGAATGATGTGAAATTTTGCTTCGTGCAACAAAATTCTGGGTGCCATTTACAAACCATAAGTGCTAATGACTCCATTCCTTTTTGTTGTTGTAGGGGCTGTTGATTGGAGTACACTAAAACAAACCTGATCTCTCTAGGACATTCAGAAGCCAAGTTATAAGCCCACAAATGTGTAACTGGACTACTTCTTTAAATTGACACCAGATCCGGTGACCTTTGGGACATGGTTTGACCCCTTTAGGAAAGTGCTATCATCATGAAACGTTCAGATCACTTACAACTCAATAGATTCTACCTTCCTGTAACGTTTCAGCCTGATTGGACCTTGTTTTCACACAAATGAACCCAGAATGATGTGAAATTGTGCTTCGTGCAACATAATTCTGGGTGCCATTTACAAACCATAAGTGCTAATGACTCCATTCCTTTTTTGTGGTTGTAGGGGCTGTTGATTGGAGTACATTAAAACAAACCTGATCTCTCTAGGACATTCAGAAGCCAAGTTAAAAGCCCACAAATGTGTAACTGGACTACTTCTTTAAATTGACACCAGATCCGGTGACCTTTGGGACATGGGTTGACCCCCTTAGGAAAGTGCTATCATCATGAAACGTTCAGATCACTTACAACTCAATAGATCCTACCTTCCTGTAACATTTCAGCCTGATTGGACCTTGTTTTCACACAAATGAACCCAGAATGATGTGAAATTGTGCTTCGTGCAACATAATTCTGGGTGCCATTTAAAAACCATAAGTGTTAATGACTCCATTCCTTTTTGTGGTTGTAGGGGCTGTTGATTGGAGTACCCTAAAACAAACATGATCTCTCTAGGACATTCAGAAGCCAAGTTATAAGCCCACAAATGTGTAACTGGACTACTTCTTTAAAGTGACACCAGATCCGGTGACCTTTGGGACATGGGTTGACCCCCTTAGGAAAGTGCTATCATCATGAAACGTTCAGATCACTTACAATTCAATAGATTCTACCTTCCTGTAACGTTTCAGCCTGATTGGACCTTGTTTTCACACAAATGAACCCAGAATGATGTGAAATTGTGCTTCATGCAACATAATTCTGGGTGCCATTTACAAACCATAAGTGCTAATGACTCCATTCCTTTTTGTGGATTCCTTTTTGTGGTTGTAGGGGCTGTTGATTGGAGTACACTAAAACAAACCTGATCTCTCTAGGACATTCAGAAGCCAAGTTATAAGCCCACAAATGTGTAACTGGACTACTTCTTTAAATTGACAGCAGATCCGGTGACCTTTGGGACATGGTTTGACCCCCTTAGGAAAGTGCTATCATCATGAAACGTTCAGATCACTTACAACTCAATAGATTCTACCTTCTTGTAACGTTTCAGCCTGATTGGACCTTGTTTTCACACAAATGAACCCAGAATGATGTGAAATTGTGCTTCGTGCAACATAATTCTGGGTGCCATTTAAAAACCATAAGTGCTAATGACTCCATTCCTGTTTGTGGTTGTAGGGGCTTTTGATTGGAGTACATTAAAACAAACCTAACCTCTCTAGGACATTTAGAAGCCAAGTTATAAGCCCACAAAGGTGTAACTGGACTACATCTTTAAAGTGACAACAGGCCCGGTGACCTTTGGGACATGGTTTTACCCCCATAGGAATGTGCGATCATCTTGAAACGTTCAGATCACTTACAACTCAATAGATTCTACCTTCTTCTAGCGTTTCAGCCTGATTGGACCTTGTTTTCACACAAATGAACCCAGAATGATGTGAAATTGTGCTTCGTGCAACATAATTCTGGGTGCCATTTACAAACCATAAGTGCTAATGACTCCATTCCTTTTTGTGGTTGTAGGGGCTGTTGATTGGAGTACACTAAAACAAACCTGATCTCTCTAGGACATTCAGAAGCCAAGTTATAAGCCCACAAATGTGTAACTGGACTACTTCTTTAAATTGACACCAGATCCGGTGACCTTTGGGACATGGTTTGACCCCCTTAGGAAAGTGCTATCATCATGAAACGTTCAGATCACTTACAACTCAATAGATTCTACCTTCCTGTAACGTTTCAGCCTGATTGGACCTTGTTTTCACACAAATGAACCCAGAATGATGTGAAATTGTGCTTCGTGCAACATAATTCTGGGTGCCATTTACAAACCATAAGTGCTAATGACTCCATTCCTTTTTGTGGTTGTAGGGGCTGTTGATTGGAGTACATTAAAACAAACCTGATCTCTCTAGGACATTCAGAAGCCAAGTTATAAGCCCACAAATGTGTAACTGGACTACTTCTTTAAATTGACACCAGATCCGGTGACCTTTGGGACATGGGTTGACCCCCTTAGGAAAGTGCTATCATCATGAAACGTTCAGATCACTTACAACTCAATAGATTCTACCTTCCTGTAACGTTTCAGCCTGATTGGACCTTGTTTTCACACAAATGAACCCAGAATGATGTGAAATTGTGCTTCGTGCAACATAATTCTGGGTGCCATTTAAAAACCATAAGTGTTAATGACTCCATTCCTTTTTGTGGTTGTAGGGGCTGTTGATTGGAGTACCCTAAAACAAACATGATCTCTCTAGGACATTCAGAAGCCAAGTTATAAGCCCACAAATGTGTAACTGGACTACTTCTTTAAAGTGACACCAGATCCGGTGACCTTTGGGACATGGTTTGACCCCCTTAGGAAAGTGCTATCATCATGAAACGTTCAGATCACTTACAACTCAGTAGATTCTACCTTCCTGTAACGTTTCAGCCTGATTGGACCTTGTTTTCACACAAATGAACCCAGAATGATGTGAAAATGTGCTTCGTGCAACATAATTCTGGGTGCCATTTAAAAACCATAAGTGCTAATGTCTCCATTCCTTTTTGTGGTTGTAGGGGCTGTTGATTGGAGTACACTAAAACAAACCTGTAATGTTTCAGCCTGATTGGACCTTGTTTTCACACAAATGAACCCAGAATGATGTGAAATTGTGCTTCGTGCAACATAATTCTGGGTGCCATTTAAAAACCATAAGTGCTAATGACTCCATTCCTTTTTGTGGTTGTAGGGGCTGTTGATTGGAGTATACTAAAACAAATCTGATCCCTCTAGGACATTCAGAAGCCAAGTTATAAGCCCACAAATGTGTAACTGGACTACTTCTTTAAATTGACACCAGATCCGGTGACCTTTGGGACATGGTTTGACCCCCTTAGGAAAGTGCTATCATCATGAAACGTTCAGATCACTTACAACTCAATAGATTCTACCTTCCTGTAACGTTTCAGCCTGAGTGGACCTTGTTTTAACACAAATGGACCCAGAATGATGTGAAATTGTGCTTCGTGCAACATAATTCTGGGTGCCATTTACAAACCATAAGTGCTAATGACTCCATTCCTTTTTGTGGTTGTAGGGGCTGTTGATTGGAGTACACTAAAAAAAAAACCTGACCACTCTAGGACATTCAGAAGCCAAGTTATAAGCCCACAAAGGTGTAACTGGACTACTTCTTTAAAGTGACACCAGTACCGGTGACCTTTGGGACATGGTTTGACCCCCTATAGGAATGTGCGATCATCATGAAACGTTCAGATCACTTACAACTCAATAGATTCTACCTTCTTGTAACATTTCAGCCTGATTGGACCTTGTTTTCACACAAATGGACCCAGAATGATGTGAAATTGTGCTTCGTGCAATGTAATTCTGGGTGCCATTTACAAACCATAAGTGCTAATGCTCCATTCCTTTTTGTGGTTGTAGGGGCTGTTTATTGGAGTACATTAAAACAAACCTGATCTCTCTAGGACATTCAGAAGCCAAGTTATAAGCCCACAAATGTGTAACTGGACTACTTCTTTAAATTGACACCAGATCCGGTGACCTTTGGGACATTGTTTGACCCCCTTAGGAAAGTGCTATCATAATGAAACGTTCAGATCACTTACAACTCAATAGATTCTACCTTCCTGTAACGTTTCAGCCTGACTGCACCTTGTTTTCACACCAATGAACCCAGAATGATGTGAAATTGGGCTTCGTGCAACATAATTCTGGGTGCCATTTAAAAACCATAAGTGCTAATGACTCCATTCCTTTTTGTGGTTGTAGGGGCTGTTGATTGGAGTACACTAAAACAAACCTGACCTCTCTAGGACATTCAGAAGCCAAGTTATAAGCCCACAAAGGTGTAACTGGACTACTTCTTTAAAGTGACACCAGGCCCGGTGACCTTTGGGACATGGTTTGACCCCCTATAGGAATGTTCGATCATCATGAAACGTTCAGATCACTTACAACTCAATAGATTCTACCTTCCTGTAACGTTTCAGCCTGATTGGACCTTGTTTTCACACAAATGAACCCAGAATGATGTGAAATTGTGCTTCGTGCAACATAATTCTGGGTGCCATTTAAAAACCATAAGTGCTAATGTCTCCATTCCTTTTTGTGGTTGTAGCTTCTGTTGATTGGAGTACACTAAAACAAACCTGACCTCTCTAGGACATTCAGAAGCCAAGTTATAAGCCCACAAATGTGTAACTGGACAACTTCTTTAAAGTGACACCAGATCCGGTGACCTTTGGGACATGGGTTGACCCCCTTAGGAAAGTGCTATCATCATGAAACGTTCAGATCACTTACAATTCAATAGATTCTACCTTCCTGTAACGTTTCAGCCTGATTGGACCTTGTTTTCACACAAATGAACCCAGAATGATGTGAAATTGTGCTTCATGCAACATAATTCTGGGTGCCATTTACAAACCATAAGTGCTAATGACTCCATTCCTTTTTGTGGATTCCTTTTTGTGGTTGTAGAGGCTGTTGATTGGAGTACACTAAAACAAACCTGATCTCTCTAGGACATTCAGAAGCCAAGTTATAAGCCCACAAATGTGTAACTGGACTACTTCTTTAAATTGACACCAGATCCGGTGACCTTTGGGACATGGTTTGACCCCCTTAGGAAAGTGCTATCATCATGAAACGTTCAGATCACTTACAACTCAATAGATTCTACCTTCCTGTAACGTTTCAGCCTGATTGGACCTTGTTTTCACACAAATGAACCCAGAATGATGTGAAATTGTGCTTCGTGCAACATAATTCTGGGTGCCATTTACAAACCATAAGTGCTAATGACTCCATTCCTTTTTGTGGTTGTAGGGGCTGTTGATTGGAGTACACTAAAACAAACCTGATCTCTCTAGGACATTCAGAAGCCAAGTTATAAGCCCACAAATGTGTAACTGGACTACTTCTTTAAATTGACACCAGATCCGGTGACCTTTGGGACATGGTTTGACCCCCTTAGGAAAGTGCTATCATCATGAAACGTTCAGATCACTTACAACTCAATAGATTCTACCTTCCTGTAACGTTTCAGCCTGATTGGACCTTGTTTTCACACAAATGAACCCAGAATGATGTGAAATTGTGCTTCGTGCAACATAATTCTGGGTGCCATTTACAAACCATAAGTGCTAATGACTCCATTCCTTTTTGTGGTTGTAGGGGCTGTTGATTGGAGTACATTAAAACAAACCTGATCTCTCTAGGACATTCAGAAGCCAAGTTATAAGCCCACAAATGTGTAACTGGACTACTTCTTTAAATTGACACCAGATCCGGTGACCTTTGGGACATGGGTTGACCCCCTTAGGAAAGTGCTATCATCATGAAACGTTCAGATCACTTACAACTCAATAGATTCTACCTTCCTGTAACGTTTCAGCCTGATTGGACCTTGTTTTCACACAAATGAACCCAGAATGATGTGAAATTGTGCTTCGTGCAACATAATTCTGGGTGCCATTTAAAAACCATAAGTGTTAATGACTCCATTCCTTTTTGTGGTTGTAGGGGCTGTTGATTGGAGTACCCTAAAACAAACATGATCTCTCTAGGACATTCAGAAGCCAAGTTATAAGCCCACAAATGTGTAACTGGACTACTTCTTTAAAGTGACACCAGATCCGGTGACCTTTGGGACATGGTTTGACCCCCTTAGGAAAGTGCTATCATCATGAAACGTTCAGATCACTTACAACTCAGTAGATTCTACCTTCCTGTAACGTTTCAGCCTGATTGGACCTTGTTTTCACACAAATGAACCCAGAATGATGTGAAAATGTGCTTCGTGCAACATAATTCTGGGTGCCATTTAAAAACCATAAGTGCTAATGTCTCCATTCCTTTTTGTGGTTGTAGGGGCTGTTGATTGGAGTACACTAAAACAAACCTGTAATGTTTCAGCCTGATTGGACCTTGTTTTCACACAAATGAACCCAGAATGATGTGAAATTGTGCTTCGTGCAACATAATTCTGGGTGCCATTTAAAAACCATAAGTGCTAATGACTCCATTCTTTTTTGTGGTTGTAGGGGCTGTTGATTGGAGTATACTAAAACAAATCTGATCCCTCTAGGACATTCAGAAGCCAAGTTATAAGCCCACAAATGTGTAACTGGACTACTTCTTTAAATTGACACCAGATCCGGTGACCTTTGGGACATGGTTTGACCCCCTTAGGAAAGTGCTATCATCATGAAACGTTCAGATCACTTACAACTCAATAGATTCTACCTTCCTGTAACGTTTCAGCCTGAGTGGACCTTGTTTTAACACAAATGGACCCAGAATGATGTGAAATTGTGCTTCGTGCAACATAATTCTGGGTGCCATTTACAAACCATAAGTGCTAATGACTCCATTCCTTTTTGTGGTTGTAGGGGCTGTTGATTGGAGTACACTAAAAAAAAACCTGACCACTCTAGGACATTCAGAAGCCAAGTTATAAGCCCACAAAGGTGTAACTGGACTACTTCTTTAAATTGACACCAGATCCGGTGACCTTTGGGACATTGTTTGACCCCCTTAGGAAAGTGCTATCATCATGAAACGTTCAGATCACTTACAACTCAATAGATTCTACCTTCCTGTAACGTTTCAGCCTGACTGCACCTTGTTTTCACACCAATGAACCCAGAATGATGTGAAATTGGGCTTCGTGCAACATAATTCTGGGTGCCATTTAAAAACCATAAGTGCTAATGACTCCATTCCTTTTTGTGGTTGTAGGGGCTGTTGATTGGAGTACACTAAAACAAACCTGACCTCTCTAGGACATTCAGAAGCCAAGTTATAAGCCCACAAAGGTGTAACTGGACTACTTCTTTAAAGTGACACCAGGCCCGGTGACCTTTGGGACATGGTTTGACCCCCTATAGGAATGTTCGATCATCATGAAACGTTCAGATCACTTACAACTCAATAGATTCTACCTTCCTGTAACGTTTCAGCCTGATTGGACCTTGTTTTCACACAAATGAACCCAGAATGATGTGAAATTGTGCTTCGTGCAACATAATTCTGGGTGCCATTTAAAAACCATAAGTGCTAATGTCTCCATTCCTTTTTGTGGTTGTAGCTTCTGTTGATTGGAGTACACTAAAACAAACCTGACCTCTCTAGGACATTCAGAAGCCAAGTTATAAGCCCACAAATGTGTAACTGGACAACTTCTTTAAAGTGACACCAGATCCGGTGACCTTTGGGACATGGGTTGACCCCCTTAGGAAAGTGCTATCATCATGAAACGTTCAGATCACTTACAATTCAATAGATTCTACCTTCCTGTAACGTTTCAGCCTGATTGGACCTTGTTTTCACACAAATGAACCCAGAATGATGTGAAATTGTGCTTCATGCAACATAATTCTGGGTGCCATTTACAAACCATAAGTGCTAATGACTCCATTCCTTTTTGTGGATTCCTTTTTGTGGTTGTAGGGGCTGTTGATTGGAGTACACTAAAACAAACCTGATCTCTCTAGGACATTCAGAAGCCAAGTTATAAGCCCACAAATGTGTAACTGGACTACTTCTTTAAATTGACAGCAGATCCGGTGACCTTTGGGACATGGTTTGACCCCCTTAGGAAAGTGCTATCATCATGAAACGTTCAGATCACTTACAACTCAATAGATTCTACCTTCTTGTAACGTTTCAGCCTGATTGGACCTTGTTTTCACACAAATGAACCCAGAATGATGTGAAATTGTGCTTCGTGCAACATAATTCTGGGTGCCATTTACAAACCATAAGTGCTAATGACTCCATTCCTGTTTGTGGTTGTAGGGGCTTTTGATTGGAGTACATTAAAACAAACCTAACCTCTCTAGGACATTTAGAAGCCAAGTTATAAGCCCACAAAGGTGTAACTGGACTACATCTTTAAAGTGACACCAGGCCCGGTGACCTTTGGGACATGGTTTTACCCCCATAGGAATGTGCGATCATCTTGAAACGTTCAGATCACTTACAACTCAATAGATTCTACCTTCTTCTAGCGTTTCAGCCTGATTGGACCTTGTTTTCACACAAATGAACCCAGAATGATGTGAAATTGTGCTTCGTGCAACATAATTCTGGGTGCCATTTAAAAACTATAAGGGCTAATGACTCAATTCCTTTTTGTGGTTGTAGGGGCTGTTGATTGGAGTACACTAAAACAAACTTGATCTCTCTAGGACATTCAGAAGCCAAGTTATAAGCCCACAAATGTGTAACTGGACTACTTCTTTAAATTGACACCAGATCCGGTGACCTTTGGGACATGGTTTGACCCCCTTAGGAAAGTGCTATCATCATGAAACGTTCAGATCACTTACAACTCAGTAGATTCTACCTTCCTGTAACGTTTCAGCCTGATTGGACCTTGTTTTAACACAAATGGACCCAGAATGATGTGAAATTGTGTTTCGTGCAACATAATTCTGGGTGCCATTTACAAACCATAAGTGCTAATGATTCCATTCCTTTTTGTGGTTGTAGGGGCTGTTGATTGGAGTACACTAAAACAAACCTGACCTCTCTGGGACATTCAGAAGCCAAGTTATAAGCCCACAAAGGTGTAACTGGACTACTTTTTTAAAGTGACACCAGGCCCGGTGACCTTTGGGACATGGTTTGACCCCCTATAGGAATGTGCGATCATCATTAAACGTTCAGATCACTTACAACTCAGTAGATTCTACCTTCCTGTAACGTTTCAGCCTGATTGGACCTTGTTTTCACACAAATGAACCCAGAATGATGTGAAATTTTGCTTCGTGCAACAAAATTCTGGGTGCCATTTACAAACCATAAGTGCTAATGACTCCATTCCTTTTTGTTGTTGTAGGGGCTGTTGATTGGAGTACACTAAAACAAACCTGATCTCTCTAGGACATTCAGAAGCCAAGTTATAAGCCCACAAATGTGTAACTGGACTACTTCTTTAAATTGACACCAGATCCGGTGACCTTTGGGACATGGTTTGACCCCTTTAGGAAAGTGCTATCATCATGAAACGTTCAGATCACTTACAACTCAATAGATTCTACCTTCCTGTAACGTTTCAGCCTGATTGGACCTTGTTTTCACACAAATGAACCCAGAATGATGTGAAATTGTGCTTCGTGCAACATAATTCTGGGTGCCATTTACAAACCATAAGTGCTAATGACTCCATTCCTTTTTTGTGGTTGTAGGGGCTGTTGATTGGAGTACATTAAAACAAACCTGATCTCTCTAGGACATTCAGAAGCCAAGTTAAAAGCCCACAAATGTGTAACTGGACTACTTCTTTAAATTGACACCAGATCCGGTGACCTTTGGGACATGGGTTGACCCCCTTAGGAAAGTGCTATCATCATGAAACGTTCAGATCACTTACAACTCAATAGATCCTACCTTCCTGTAACATTTCAGCCTGATTGGACCTTGTTTTCACACAAATGAACCCAGAATGATGTGAAATTGTGCTTCGTGCAACATAATTCTGGGTGCCATTTAAAAACCATAAGTGTTAATGACTCCATTCCTTTTTGTGGTTGTAGGGGCTGTTGATTGGAGTACCCTAAAACAAACATGATCTCTCTAGGACATTCAGAAGCCAAGTTATAAGCCCACAAATGTGTAACTGGACTACTTCTTTAAAGTGACACCAGATCCGGTGACCTTTGGGACATGGGTTGACCCCCTTAGGAAAGTGCTATCATCATGAAACGTTCAGATCACTTACAATTCAATAGATTCTACCTTCCTGTAACGTTTCAGCCTGATTGGACCTTGTTTTCACACAAATGAACCCAGAATGATGTGAAATTGTGCTTCATGCAACATAATTCTGGGTGCCATTTACAAACCATAAGTGCTAATGACTCCATTCCTTTTTGTGGATTCCTTTTTGTGGTTGTAGGGGCTGTTGATTGGAGTACACTAAAACAAACCTGATCTCTCTAGGACATTCAGAAGCCAAGTTATAAGCCCACAAATGTGTAACTGGACTACTTCTTTAAATTGACAGCAGATCCGGTGACCTTTGGGACATGGTTTGACCCCCTTAGGAAAGTGCTATCATCATGAAACGTTCAGATCACTTACAACTCAATAGATTCTACCTTCTTGTAACGTTTCAGCCTGATTGGACCTTGTTTTCACACAAATGAACCCAGAATGATGTGAAATTGTGCTTCGTGCAACATAATTCTGGGTGCCATTTAAAAACCATAAGTGCTAATGACTCCATTCCTGTTTGTGGTTGTAGGGGCTTTTGATTGGAGTACATTAAAACAAACCTAACCTCTCTAGGACACTTAGAAGCCAAGTTATAAGCCCACAAAGGTGTAACTGGACTACATCTTTAAAGTGACAACAGGCCCGGTGACCTTTGGGACATGGTTTTACCCCCATAGGAATGTGCGATCATCTTGAAACGTTCAGATCACTTACAACTCAATAGATTCTACCTTCTTCTAGCGTTTCAGCCTGATTGGACCTTGTTTTCACACAAATGAACCCAGAATGATGTGAAATTGTGCTTCGTGCAACATAATTCTGGGTGCCATTTACAAACCATAAGTGCTAATGACTCCATTCCTTTTTGTGGTTGTAGGGGCTGTTGATTGGAGTACACTAAAACAAACCTGATCTCTCTAGGACATTCAGAAGCCAAGTTATAAGCCCACAAATGTGTAACTGGACTACTTCTTTAAATTGACACCAGATCCGGTGACCTTTGGGACATGGTTTGACCCCCTTAGGAAAGTGCTATCATCATGAAACGTTCAGATCACTTACAACTCAATAGATTCTACCTTCCTGTAACGTTTCAGCCTGATTGGACCTTGTTTTCACACAAATGAACCCAGAATGATGTGAAATTGTGCTTCGTGCAACATAATTCTGGGTGCCATTTACAAACCATAAGTGCTAATGACTCCATTCCTTTTTGTGGTTGTAGGGGCTGTTGATTGGAGTACATTAAAACAAACCTGATCTCTCTAGGACATTCAGAAGCCAAGTTATAAGCCCACAAATGTGTAACTGGACTACTTCTTTAAATTGACACCAGATCCGGTGACCTTTGGGACATGGGTTGACCCCCTTAGGAAAGTGCTATCATCATGAAACGTTCAGATCACTTACAACTCAATAGATTCTACCTTCCTGTAACGTTTCAGCCTGATTGGACCTTGTTTTCACACAAATGAACCCAGAATGATGTGAAATTGTGCTTCGTGCAACATAATTCTGGGTGCCATTTAAAAACCATAAGTGTTAATGACTCCATTCCTTTTTGTGGTTGTAGGGGCTGTTGATTGGAGTACCCTAAAACAAACATGATCTCTCTAGGACATTCAGAAGCCAAGTTATAAGCCCACAAATGTGTAACTGGACTACTTCTTTAAAGTGACACCAGATCCGGTGACCTTTGGGACATGGTTTGACCCCCTTAGGAAAGTGCTATCATCATGAAACGTTCAGATCACTTACAACTCAGTAGATTCTACCTTCCTGTAACGTTTCAGCCTGATTGGACCTTGTTTTCACACAAATGAACCCAGAATGATGTGAAAATGTGCTTCGTGCAACATAATTCTGGGTGCCATTTAAAAACCATAAGTGCTAATGTCTCCATTCCTTTTTGTGGTTGTAGGGGCTGTTGATTGGAGTACACTAAAACAAACCTGTAATGTTTCAGCCTGATTGGACCTTGTTTTCACACAAATGAACCCAGAATGATGTGAAATTGTGCTTCGTGCAACATAATTCTGGGTGCCATTTAAAAACCATAAGTGCTAATGACTCCATTCCTTTTTGTGGTTGTAGGGGCTGTTGATTGGAGTATACTAAAACAAATCTGATCCCTCTAGGACATTCAGAAGCCAAGTTATAAGCCCACAAATGTGTAACTGGACTACTTCTTTAAATTGACACCAGATCCGGTGACCTTTGGGACATGGTTTGACCCCCTTAGGAAAGTGCTATCATCATGAAACGTTCAGATCACTTACAACTCAATAGATTCTACCTTCCTGTAACGTTTCAGCCTGAGTGGACCTTGTTTTAACACAAATGGACCCAGAATGATGTGAAATTGTGCTTCGTGCAACATAATTCTGGGTGCCATTTACAAACCATAAGTGCTAATGACTCCATTCCTTTTTGTGGTTGTAGGGGCTGTTGATTGGAGTACACTAAAAAAAAACCTGACCACTCTAGGACATTCAGAAGCCAAGTTATAAGCCCACAAAGGTGTAACTGGACTACTTCTTTAAAGTGACACCAGTACCGGTGACCTTTGGGACATGGTTTGACCCCCTATAGGAATGTGCGATCATCATGAAACGTTCAGATCACTTACAACTCAATAGATTCTACCTTCTTGTAACATTTCAGCCTGATTGGACCTTGTTTTCACACAAATGGACCCAGAATGATGTGAAATTGTGCTTCGTGCAATGTAATTCTGGGTGCCATTTACAAACCATAAGTGCTAATGCTCCATTCCTTTTTGTGGTTGTAGGGGCTGTTTATTGGAGTACATTAAAACAAACCTGATCTCTCTAGGACATTCAGAAGCCAAGTTATAAGCCCACAAATGTGTAACTGGACTACTTCTTTAAATTGACACCAGATCCGGTGACCTTTGGGACATTGTTTGACCCCCTTAGGAAAGTGCTATCATAATGAAACGTTCAGATCACTTACAACTCAATAGATTCTACCTTCCTGTAACGTTTCAGCCTGACTGCACCTTGTTTTCACACCAATGAACCCAGAATGATGTGAAATTGGGCTTCGTGCAACATAATTCTGGGTGCCATTTAAAAACCATAAGTGCTAATGACTCCATTCCTTTTTGTGGTTGTAGGGGCTGTTGATTGGAGTACACTAAAACAAACCTGACCTCTCTAGGACATTCAGAAGCCAAGTTATAAGCCCACAAAGGTGTAACTGGACTACTTCTTTAAAGTGACACCAGGCCCGGTGACCTTTGGGACATGGTTTGACCCCCTATAGGAATGTTCGATCATCATGAAACGTTCAGATCACTTACAACTCAATAGATTCTACCTTCCTGTAACGTTTCAGCCTGATTGGACCTTGTTTTCACACAAATGAACCCAGAATGATGTGAAATTGTGCTTCGTGCAACATAATTCTGGGTGCCATTTAAAAACCATAAGTGCTAATGTCTCCATTCCTTTTTGTGGTTGTAGCTTCTGTTGATTGGAGTACACTAAAACAAACCTGACCTCTCTAGGACATTCAGAAGCCAAGTTATAAGCCCACAAATGTGTAACTGGACAACTTCTTTAAAGTGACACCAGATCCGGTGACCTTTGGGACATGGGTTGACCCCCTTAGGAAAGTGCTATCATCATGAAACGTTCAGATCACTTACAATTCAATAGATTCTACCTTCCTGTAACGTTTCAGCCTGATTGGACCTTGTTTTCACACAAATGAACCCAGAATGATGTGAAATTGTGCTTCATGCAACATAATTCTGGGTGCCATTTACAAACCATAAGTGCTAATGACTCCATTCCTTTTTGTGGATTCCTTTTTGTGGTTGTAGAGGCTGTTGATTGGAGTACACTAAAACAAACCTGATCTCTCTAGGACATTCAGAAGCCAAGTTATAAGCCCACAAATGTGTAACTGGACTACTTCTTTAAATTGACACCAGATCCGGTGACCTTTGGGACATGGTTTGACCCCCTTAGGAAAGTGCTATCATCATGAAACGTTCAGATCACTTACAACTCAATAGATTCTACCTTCCTGTAACGTTTCAGCCTGATTGGACCTTGTTTTCACACAAATGAACCCAGAATGATGTGAAATTGTGCTTCGTGCAACATAATTCTGGGTGCCATTTACAAACCATAAGTGCTAATGACTCCATTCCTTTTTGTGGTTGTAGGGGCTGTTGATTGGAGTACACTAAAACAAACCTGATCTCTCTAGGACATTCAGAAGCCAAGTTATAAGCCCACAAATGTGTAACTGGACTACTTCTTTAAATTGACACCAGATCCGGTGACCTTTGGGACATGGTTTGACCCCCTTAGGAAAGTGCTATCATCATGAAACGTTCAGATCACTTACAACTCAATAGATTCTACCTTCCTGTAACGTTTCAGCCTGATTGGACCTTGTTTTCACACAAATGAACCCAGAATGATGTGAAATTGTGCTTCGTGCAACATAATTCTGGGTGCCATTTACAAACCATAAGTGCTAATGACTCCATTCCTTTTTGTGGTTGTAGGGGCTGTTGATTGGAGTACATTAAAACAAACCTGATCTCTCTAGGACATTCAGAAGCCAAGTTATAAGCCCACAAATGTGTAACTGGACTACTTCTTTAAATTGACACCAGATCCGGTGACCTTTGGGACATGGGTTGACCCCCTTAGGAAAGTGCTATCATCATGAAACGTTCAGATCACTTACAACTCAATAGATTCTACCTTCCTGTAACGTTTCAGCCTGATTGGACCTTGTTTTCACACAAATGAACCCAGAATGATGTGAAATTGTGCTTCGTGCAACATAATTCTGGGTGCCATTTAAAAACCATAAGTGTTAATGACTCCATTCCTTTTTGTGGTTGTAGGGGCTGTTGATTGGAGTACCCTAAAACAAACATGATCTCTCTAGGACATTCAGAAGCCAAGTTATAAGCCCACAAATGTGTAACTGGACTACTTCTTTAAAGTGACACCAGATCCGGTGACCTTTGGGACATGGTTTGACCCCCTTAGGAAAGTGCTATCATCATGAAACGTTCAGATCACTTACAACTCAGTAGATTCTACCTTCCTGTAACGTTTCAGCCTGATTGGACCTTGTTTTCACACAAATGAACCCAGAATGATGTGAAAATGTGCTTCGTGCAACATAATTCTGGGTGCCATTTAAAAACCATAAGTGCTAATGTCTCCATTCCTTTTTGTGGTTGTAGGGGCTGTTGATTGGAGTACACTAAAACAAACCTGTAATGTTTCAGCCTGATTGGACCTTGTTTTCACACAAATGAACCCAGAATGATGTGAAATTGTGCTTCGTGCAACATAATTCTGGGTGCCATTTAAAAACCATAAGTGCTAATGACTCCATTCTTTTTTGTGGTTGTAGGGGCTGTTGATTGGAGTATACTAAAACAAATCTGATCCCTCTAGGACATTCAGAAGCCAAGTTATAAGCCCACAAATGTGTAACTGGACTACTTCTTTAAATTGACACCAGATCCGGTGACCTTTGGGACATGGTTTGACCCCCTTAGGAAAGTGCTATCATCATGAAACGTTCAGATCACTTACAACTCAATAGATTCTACCTTCCTGTAACGTTTCAGCCTGAGTGGACCTTGTTTTAACACAAATGGACCCAGAATGATGTGAAATTGTGCTTCGTGCAACATAATTCTGGGTGCCATTTACAAACCATAAGTGCTAATGACTCCATTCCTTTTTGTGGTTGTAGGGGCTGTTGATTGGAGTACACTAAAAAAAACCTGACCACTCTAGGACATTCAGAAGCCAAGTTATAAGCCCACAAAGGTGTAACTGGACTACTTCTTTAAATTGACACCAGATCCGGTGACCTTTGGGACATTGTTTGACCCCCTTAGGAAAGTGCTATCATCATGAAACGTTCAGATCACTTACAACTCAATAGATTCTACCTTCCTGTAACGTTTCAGCCTGACTGCACCTTGTTTTCACACCAATGAACCCAGAATGATGTGAAATTGGGCTTCGTGCAACATAATTCTGGGTGCCATTTAAAAACCATAAGTGCTAATGACTCCATTCCTTTTTGTGGTTGTAGGGGCTGTTGATTGGAGTACACTAAAACAAACCTGACCTCTCTAGGACATTCAGAAGCCAAGTTATAAGCCCACAAAGGTGTAACTGGACTACTTCTTTAAAGTGACACCAGGCCCGGTGACCTTTGGGACATGGTTTGACCCCCTATAGGAATGTTCGATCATCATGAAACGTTCAGATCACTTACAACTCAATAGATTCTACCTTCCTGTAACGTTTCAGCCTGATTGGACCTTGTTTTCACACAAATGAACCCAGAATGATGTGAAATTGTGCTTCGTGCAACATAATTCTGGGTGCCATTTAAAAACCATAAGTGCTAATGTCTCCATTCCTTTTTGTGGTTGTAGCTTCTGTTGATTGGAGTACACTAAAACAAACCTGACCTCTCTAGGACATTCAGAAGCCAAGTTATAAGCCCACAAATGTGTAACTGGACAACTTCTTTAAAGTGACACCAGATCCGGTGACCTTTGGGACATGGGTTGACCCCCTTAGGAAAGTGCTATCATCATGAAACGTTCAGATCACTTACAATTCAATAGATTCTACCTTCCTGTAACGTTTCAGCCTGATTGGACCTTGTTTTCACACAAATGAACCCAGAATGATGTGAAATTGTGCTTCATGCAACATAATTCTGGGTGCCATTTACAAACCATAAGTGCTAATGACTCCATTCCTTTTTGTGGATTCCTTTTTGTGGTTGTAGGGGCTGTTGATTGGAGTACACTAAAACAAACCTGATCTCTCTAGGACATTCAGAAGCCAAGTTATAAGCCCACAAATGTGTAACTGGACTACTTCTTTAAATTGACAGCAGATCCGGTGACCTTTGGGACATGGTTTGACCCCCTTAGGAAAGTGCTATCATCATGAAACGTTCAGATCACTTACAACTCAATAGATTCTACCTTCTTGTAACGTTTCAGCCTGATTGGACCTTGTTTTCACACAAATGAACCCAGAATGATGTGAAATTGTGCTTCGTGCAACATAATTCTGGGTGCCATTTACAAACCATAAGTGCTAATGACTCCATTCCTGTTTGTGGTTGTAGGGGCTTTTGATTGGAGTACATTAAAACAAACCTAACCTCTCTAGGACATTTAGAAGCCAAGTTATAAGCCCACAAAGGTGTAACTGGACTACATCTTTAAAGTGACACCAGGCCCGGTGACCTTTGGGACATGGTTTTACCCCCATAGGAATGTGCGATCATCTTGAAACGTTCAGATCACTTACAACTCAATAGATTCTACCTTCTTCTAGCGTTTCAGCCTGATTGGACCTTGTTTTCACACAAATGAACCCAGAATGATGTGAAATTGTGCTTCGTGCAACATAATTCTGGGTGCCATTTAAAAACTATAAGGGCTAATGACTCAATTCCTTTTTGTGGTTGTAGGGGCTGTTGATTGGAGTACACTAAAACAAACTTGATCTCTCTAGGACATTCAGAAGCCAAGTTATAAGCCCACAAATGTGTAACTGGACTACTTCTTTAAATTGACACCAGATCCGGTGACCTTTGGGACATGGTTTGACCCCCTTAGGAAAGTGCTATCATCATGAAACGTTCAGATCACTTACAACTCAGTAGATTCTACCTTCCTGTAACGTTTCAGCCTGATTGGACCTTGTTTTAACACAAATGGACCCAGAATGATGTGAAATTGTGTTTCGTGCAACATAATTCTGGGTGCCATTTACAAACCATAAGTGCTAATGATTCCATTCCTTTTTGTGGTTGTAGGGGCTGTTGATTGGAGTACACTAAAACAAACCTGACCTCTCTGGGACATTCAGAAGCCAAGTTATAAGCCCACAAAGGTGTAACTGGACTACTTTTTTAAAGTGACACCAGGCCCGGTGACCTTTGGGACATGGTTTGACCCCCTATAGGAATGTGCGATCATCATTAAACGTTCAGATCACTTACAACTCAGTAGATTCTACCTTCCTGTAACGTTTCAGCCTGATTGGACCTTGTTTTCACACAAATGAACCCAGAATGATGTGAAATTTTGCTTCGTGCAACATAATTCTGGGTGCCATTTACAAACCATAAGTGCTAATGACTCCATTCCTTTTTGTTGTTGTAGGGGCTGTTGATTGGAGTACACTAAAACAAACCTGATCTCTCTAGGACATTCAGAAGCCAAGTTATAAGCCCACAAATGTGTAACTGGACTACTTCTTTAAATTGACACCAGATCCGGTGACCTTTGGGACATGGTTTGACCCCTTTAGGAAAGTGCTATCATCATGAAACGTTCAGATCACTTACAACTCAATAGATTCTACCTTCCTGTAACGTTTCAGCCTGATTGGACCTTGTTTTCACACAAATGAACCCAGAATGATGTGAAATTGTGCTTCGTGCAACATAATTCTGGGTGCCATTTACAAACCATAAGTGCTAATGACTCCATTCCTTTTTGTGGTTGTAGGGGCTGTTGATTGGAGTACACTAAAACAAACCTGACCTCTCTAGGACATTCAGAAGCCAAGTTATAAGCCCACAAAGGTGTAACTGGACTACTTCTTTAAAGTGACACCAGGCCCGGTGACCTTTGGGACATGGTTTGACCCCCTAAAGGAATGTTCGATCATCATGAAACGTTCAGATCACTTACAACTCAATAGATTCTACCTTCCTGTAACGTTTCAGCCTGATTGGACCTTGTTTTCACACAAATGAACCCAGAATGATGTGAAATTGTGCTTCGTGCAACATAATTCTGGGTGCCATTTAAAAACCATAAGTGCTAATGTCTCCATTCCTTTTTGTGGTTGTAGCTTCTGTTGATTGGAGTACACTAAAACAAACCTGACCTCTCTAGGACATTCAGAAGCCAAGTTATAAGCCCACAAATGTGTAACTGGACTACTTCTTTAAAGTGACACCAGATCCGGTGACCTTTGGGACATGGGTTGACCCCCTTAGGAAAGTGCTATCATCATGAAACGTTCAGATCACTTACAACTCAATAGATTCTGCCTTCCTGTAACGTTTCAGCCTGATTGGACCTTGTTTTCACACAAATGAACCCAGAATGATGTGAAATTGTGCTTCGTGCAACATAATTCTGGGTGCCATTTACAAACCATAAGTGCTAATGACTCCATTCCTTTTTGTGGATTCCTTTTTGTGGTTGTAGGGGCTGTTGATTGGAGTACACTAAAACAAACCTGATCTCTCTAGGACATTCAGAAGCCAAGTTATAAGCCCACAAATGTGTAACTGGACTACTTCTTTAAATTGACACCAGATCCGGTGACCTTTGGGACATGGTTTGACCCCCTTAGGAAAGTGCTATCATCATGAAACGTTCAGATCACTTACTACTCAATAGATTCTACCTTCTTGTAACGTTTCAGCCTGATTGGACCTTGTTTTCACACAAATGAACCCAGAATGATGTGAAATTGTGCTTCGTGCAACATAATTCTGGGTGCCATTTACAAACCATAAGTGCTAATGACTCCATTCCTGTTTGTGGTTGTAGGGGCTTTTGATTGGAGTACACTAAAACAAACCTAACCTCTCTAGGACATTTAGAAGCCAAGTTATAAGCCCACAAAGGTGTAACTGGACTACATCTTTAAAGTGACACCAGGCCCGGTGACCTTTGGGACATGGTTTTACCCTCTATAGGAATGTGCGATCATCTTGAAACGTTCAGATCACTTACAACTCAATAGATTCTACCTTCTTCTAGCGTTTCAGCCTGATTGGACCTTGTTTTCACACAAATGAACCCAGAATGATGTGAAATTGTGCTTCGTGCAACATAATTCTGGGTGCCATTTAAAAACTATAAGGGCTAATGACTCAATTCCTTTTTGTGGTTGTAGGGGCTGTTGATTGGAGTACACTAAAACAAACTTGATCTCTCTAGGACATTCATAAGCCAAGTTATGAGCCCACAAATGTGTAACTGGACTACTTCTTTAAATTGACACCAGATCCGGTGACCTTTGGGACATGGTTTGACCCCCTTTGGAAAGTGCTATCATCATGAAACGTTCAGATCACTTACAACTCAGTAGATTCTACCTTCCTGTAACGTTTCAGCCTGATTGGACCTTGTTTTCACACAAATGAACCCAGAATGATGTGAAATTTTGCTTCGTGCAACATAATTCTGGGTGCCATTTACAAACCATAAGTGCTAATGACTCCATTCATTTTTGTGGTTGTAGGGGCTGTTGATTGGAGTACATTAAAAAATACCTGATCTCTCTAGGACATTCAGAAGCCAAGTTATAAGCCCACAAATGTGTAACTGGACTACTTTAAAATTGACACCAGATCCGGTGATCTTTGGGACATGGTTTGACCCCCTTAGGAAAGTGCTATCATCATGAAACGTTCAGATCACTTACAACTCAATAGATTCTACCTTCCTGTAACGTTTCAGCCTGATTGGACCTTGTTTTCACACAAATGAACCCAGAATGATGTGAAATTGTGCTTCGTGCAACATAATTCTGGGTGCCATTTAAAAACCATAAGTGCTAATGACTCCATTCGTTTTTGTGGTTGTAGGGGCTGTTGATTGGAGTACCCTAAAACAAACATGATCTCTCTAGGACATTCAGAAGCCAAGTTATAAGCCCACAAATGTGTAACTGGACTACTTCTTTAAAGTGACACCAGATCCGGTGACCTTTGGGACATGGTTTGACCCCCTTAGGAAAGTGCTATCATCATGAAAAGGTCAGATCACTTACAACTCAGTAGATTCTACCTTCCTGTAACCTTTCAGCCTGATTGGACCTTGTTTTCACACAAATGGACCCAGAATGATGTGAAATTGTGCTTCGTGCAACATAATTCTGGGTGCCATTTAAAAAGCATAAGTGCTAATGTCTCCATTCCTTTTTGTGGTTGTAGGGGCTGTTGATTGTAGTACACTAAAACAAACCTGTAATGTTTCAGCCTGATTGGACCTTGTTTTCACACAAATCAACCCAGAATGATGTGAAATTGTGCTTCGTGCAACATAATTCTGGGTGCCATTTAAAAACCATAAGTGCTAATGACTCCATTCCTTTTTGTGGTTGTAGGGGCTGTTGATTGGAGTATACTAAAACAAACCTGATCTCTCTAGGACATTCAGAAGCCAAGTTATAAGCCAACAAATGTGTAACTGGACTACTTCTTTAAATTGACACCAGATCTGGTGACCTTTGGGACATGGTTTGACCCCCTTAGGAAAGTGCTATCATCATGAAACGTTCAGATCACTTACAACTCAATAGAATCTACCTTCCTGTAACGTTTCAGCCTGATTGGACCTTGTTTTAACACAAATGGACCCAGAATGATGTGAAATTGTGCTTCGTGCAACATAATTCTGGGTGCCATTTACAAACCATAAGTGCTAATGATTCCATTCCTTTTTGTGGTTGTAGGGGCTGTTGATTGGAGTACACTAAAACAAACCTGACCTCTCTAGGACATTCAGAAGCCAAGTTATAAGCCCACAAAGGTGTATTTGGACTACTTCTTTAAAGTGACACCAGGCCCGGTGACCTTTGGGACATGGTTTGACCCCCTATAGGAATGTGCGATCATCATTAAACGTTCAGATCACTTACAACTCAATAGATTCTACCTTCTTGTAACGTTTCAGCCTGATTGGACCTTGTTTTCACACAAATGAACACAGAATGATGTGAAATTGTGCTTCGTGCAACATAATTCTGGGTGCCATTTACAAACCATAAGTGCTAATGACTCCATTCCTTTTTGTGGTTGTAGGGGCTGTTGATTGGAGTACACTAAAACAAACCTGATCTCTCTAGGACATTCAGAAGCCAAGTTATAAGCCCACAAATGTGTAACTGGACTACTTCTTTAAATTGACACCATATCCGGTGAACTTTGGGACATGGTTTGACCCCCTTAGGAAAGTGCTATCATCGTGAAACGTTCAGATCACTTACAACTCAATAGATTCTACCTTCCTGTAACGTTTCAGCCTGACTGGACCTTGTTTTCACACAAATGAACTCAGAATGATGTGAAATTGTGCTTTGTGCAACATAATTCTGGGTGCCATTTAAAAACCATAACTGCTAATGACTCCATTCCTTTTTGTGGTTGTAGGGGCTGTTGAATGGAGTATACTAAAACAAACCTGATCTCTCTAGGACATTCAGAAGCCAAGTTATAAGCCCACAAATGTGTAACTGGACTACTTCTTTAAATTGACACCAGATCCGGTGACCTTTGGGACATGGTTTGACCCCCTTAGGAAAGTGCTAGCATCATGAAACGTTCAGATCACTTACACCTCAATAGATTCTACCTTCCTGTAACGTTTCAGCCTGATTGGACCTTGTTTTCATACAAATGGACCCAGAATGATGTGAAATTGTGCTTCGTGCAACATATTTCTGGGTGCCATTTACAAACCATAAGTGCTAATGACTCCATTCCTTTTTGTGGTTGTAGGGGCTGTTTATTGGAGTACACTTAAACAAACCTGACCTCTCTATGACATTCAGAAGCCAAGTTATAAGCCCACAAAGGTGTAACTGTACTACTTCTTTAAAGTGACACCAGGCCCGGTGACCTTTGGGACATGGTTTGACCCCCTATAGGAATGTGCGATCATCATGAAACGTTCAGATCACTTACAACTCAATAGATTCTACCTTCTTGTAACGTTTCAGCCTGATTGGACCTTGTTTTCACACAAATGGACCCAGAATGACGTGAAATTGTGCTTCGTGCAACATAATTATGGGTGCCATTTACAAACCATAAGTGCTAATGACTCCATTCCTTTTTGTGGTTGTAGGGACTGTTGATTGGAGTACACCAAAACAAACCTGACCTCTCTAGGACATTCAGAAGCCAAGCTATAAGCCCACAAATGTGTAACTGGACTACTTCTTTAAAGTGACACCAGATCCGGTGACCTTTGGGACATGGTTTGACCCCCTTAGGAAAGTGCTATCATCATGAAACGTTCAGATCACTTACAACTCAATAGATTCTACCTTCCTGTACTGTTTCAGCCTGATTGGACCTTGTTTTCACACAAATGAACCCGGAATGATGTGAAATTGTGCTTCATGCAACATAATTCTGGGTGCCATTTACAAACCATAAGTGCTAATGACTCCATTCCTTTTTGTGGTTGTAGGGGCTGTTGATTGGAGTACACTAAAACAAACCTAACCTCTCTAGGACATTCAGAAGCCAAGTTATAAGCCCACAAATGTGTAACTGGACTACTTCTTTAAATTGACACCAGATCCGGTGACCTTTGGGACATGGTTTTACCCCCTTAGGAAAGTGCTATCATCATTAAACGTTCAGATCACTTACAACTCAATAGATTCTACCTTCCTGTAACGTTTCAGCCTGATTGGACCTTGTTTTCACACAAATGAACCCAGAATGATGTGAAATAGTGCTTCGTGCAACATAATTCTGGGTGCCATTTAAAAACCATAAGTGCTAATGTCTCCATTCCTTTTTGTGGTTGTAGGGGCTGTTGATTGGAGTACACTAAAACAAACCTGACCTCTCTAGGACATTCAGAAGCCAAGTTATAAGCCCACAAATGTGTAACTGGACTACTTCTTTAAAGTGACACCAGATCCGGTGACCTTTGGGACATGGTTTGACCCCCTTAGGAAAGTGCTATCATCATGAAACGTTCAGATCACTTACAACTCAATAGATTCTACCTTCCTGTAACGTTTCAGCCTGATTGGACCTTGTTTTCACACAAATGAACCCGGAAGGATGTGAAATTGTGCTTCGTGCAACATAATTCTGGGTGCCATTTACAAACCATAAGTGCTAATGACTCCATTCCTTTTTGTGGTTGTAGGGGCTGTTGATTGGAGTACACTAAAACAAACCTAACCTCTCTAGGACATTCAGAAGCCAAGTTATAAGCCCACAAATGTGTAACTGGACTACTTCTTTAAATTGACACAAGATCCGGTGACCTTTGGGACATGGTTTTACCCCCTTAGGAAAGTGCTATCATCATGAAACGTTCAGATCACTTACAACTCAATAGATTCTACATTCCTGTAACGTTTCAGCCTGATTGGACCTTGTTTTCACACAAATGAACCCAGAATGATGTGAAATTGTGCTTCGTGCAACATAATTCTGGGTGCCATTTAAAAACCATAAGTGCTAATGACTCCATTCCTTTTTGTGGTTGTAGGGGCTGTTGATTGGAGTACCCTAAAACAAACCTGATCTCTCTAGGACATTCAGAAGCCAAATTATAAGCCTACAAAGGTGTAACTGGACTACTTCTTTAAATTGACACCGGATCCGGTGACATTTGGGACATGGTTTGACCCCCTTAGGAAAGTGCTATCATCATGAAACGTTCAGATCACTTACAACTCAATAGATTCTACCTTCCTGTAACGTTTCAGCCTGATTGGACCTTGTTTTCACACAAATGAACCCAGAATGATGTGAAATTGTGCTTCGTGCAACATAATTCTGGGTGCCATTTAAAAACCATAAGTGCTAATGTCTCCATTCCTTTTTGTGGTTGTAGGGGCTGTTGATTGGAGTACACTAAAACAAACCTGACCTCTCTAGGACATTCAGAAGCCAAGTTATAAGCCCACAAATGTGTAACTGGACTACTTCTTTAAAGTGACACCAGATCCGGTGACCTTTGGGACATGGTTTGACCCCCTTAGAAAAGTGCTATCATCATGAAACGTTCAGATCACTTACAACTCAATAGATTCTACCTTCCTGTAACGTTTCAGCCTGATTGGACCTTGTTTTCACACAAATGAACCCAGAATGATGTGAAATTGGGCTTCGTGCAACATAATTCTGGGTACCATTTACAAACCATAAGTGCTAATGACTCCATTCCTTTTTGTGGTTGTAGGGGCTTTTGATTGGAGTACACTAAAACAAACCTAACCTCTCTAGGACATTCAGAAGCCAAGTTATAAGCCCACAAAGGTGTAAATGGACTACATCTTTAAAGTGACACCAGGCCCGATGACCTTTGGGACATGGTTTTACCCCCTATAGGAATGTGCGATCATCTTGAAACGTTCAGATCACTTACAACTCAATAGATTCTACCTTCTTGTAGCGTTTCAGCCTGATTGGACCTTGTTTTCACACAAATGGACCCAGAATGATGTGAAATTGTGCTTCGTGCAACATAATTCTGGGTGCCATTTACAAACCATAAGTGCTAATGTCTCCATTCCTTTTTGTGGTTGTAGGGGCTGTTGATTGGAGTACAATAAAACAAACCTGACCTCTCTAGGACATTCAGAAGCCAAGTTGTAAGCCCACAAATGTGTAACTGGACTACTTCTTTAAAGTGACACCAGATCCGGTGACCTTTGGGACATGGTTTGACCCCCTTAGGAAAGTGCTATCATCATGAAACGTTCAGATCACTTACAACTCAATAGATTCTACCTTCCTGTAACGTTTCAGCCTGATTGGACCTTGTTTTCACACAAATGAACCCAGAATGATGTGAAATTGTGCTTCGTGCAACATAATTCTGGGTGCCATTTAAAAAGCATAAGTGCTAATGTCTCCATTCCTTTTTGTGGTTGTAGGGGCTGTTGATTGGAGTACACTAAAACAAACCTGATCGCTCTAGGACATTCAGAAGCCAAGTTATAAGCCCACAAATGTGTAACTGGACAACTTATTTAAATTTACACCAGATCCGGTGACCTTTGGGACATGGTTTGACCCCCTTAGGAAAGTGCTATCATCATGAAATGTTCAGATCACTTACAACTCAATAGATTCTACCTTCCTGTAACGTTTCAGCCTGACTGGACCTTGTTTTCACACAAATGAACCCAGAATGATGTGAAGTTGGGCTTCGTGCAACATAATTCTGGGTGCCATTTAAAAACCATAAGTGCTAATGACTCCATTCCTTTTTGTGGTTGTAGGGGCTGTTGATTGGAGTACATTAAAACAAACCTGATCTCTCTAGGACATTCAGAAGCCAAGTTATAAGCCCACAAATGTGTAACTGGACTACTTCTTTAAATTGACACCAGATCCGGTGACCTTTGGGACATCGTTTGACCCCCTTAGGAAAGTGCTATCATCATTAAACGTTCAGATCACTTACAACTCAATAGATTCTACCTTCCTGTAACGTTTCAGCCTGATTGGACCTTGTTTTCACACAAATGAACCCAGAATGATGTGAAATAGTGCTTCGTGCAACATAATTCTGGGTGCCATTTAAAAACCATAAGTGCTAATGTCTCCATTCCTTTTTGTGGTTGTAGGGGCTGTTGATTGGAGTACACTAAAACAAACCTGACCTCTCTAGGACATTCAGAAGCCAAGTTATAAGCCCACAAATGTGTAACTGGACTACTTCTTTAAAGTGACACCAGATCCGGTGACCTTTGGGACATGGTTTGACCCCCTTAGGAAAGTGCTATCATCATGAAACGTTCAGATCACTTACAACTCAATAGATTCTACCTTCCTGTAACGTTTCAGCCTGATTGGACCTTGTTTTCACACAAATGAACCCGGAAGGATGTGAAATTGTGCTTCGTGCAACATAATTCTGGGTGCCATTTACAAACCATAAGTGCTAATGACTCCATTCCTTTTTGTGGTTGTAGGGGCTGTTGATTGGAGTACACTAAAACAAACCTAACCTCTCTAGGACATTCAGAAGCCAAGTTATAAGCCCACAAATGTGTAACTGGACTACTTCTTTAAATTGACACAAGATCCGGTGACCTTTGGGACATGGTTTTACCCCCTTAGGAAAGTGCTATCATCATGAAACGTTCAGATCACTTACAACTCAATAGATTCTACATTCCTGTAACGTTTCAGCCTGATTGGACCTTGTTTTCACACAAATGAACCCAGAATGATGTGAAATTGTGCTTCGTGCAACATAATTCTGGGTGCCATTTAAAAACCATAAGTGCTAATGACTCCATTCCTTTTTGTGGTTGTAGGGGCTGTTGATTGGAGTACCCTAAAACAAACCTGATCTCTCTAGGACATTCAGAAGCCAAATTATAAGCCCACAAAGGTGTAACTGGACTACTTCTTTAAATTGACACCAGATCCGGTGACATTTGGGACATGGTTTGACCCCCTTAGGAAAGTGCTATCATCATGAAACGTTCAGATCACTTACAACTCAATAGATTCTACCTTCCTGTAACGTTTCAGCCTGATTGGACCTTGTTTTCACACAAATGAACCCAGAATGATGTGAAATTGGGCTTCGTGCAACATAATTCTGGGTACCATTTACAAACCATAAGTGCTAATGACTCCATTCCTTTTTGTGGTTGTAGGGGCTTTTGATTGGAGTACACTAAAACAAACCTAACCTCTCTAGGACATTCAGAAGCCAAGTTATAAGCCCACAAAGGTGTAAATGGACTACATCTTTAAAGTGACACCAGGCCCGTTGACCTTTGGGACATGGTTTTACCCCCTATAGGAAGGTGCGATCATCTTGAAACGTTCAGATCACTTACAACTCAATAGATTCTACCTTCTTGTAGCGTTTCAGCCTGATTGGACCTTGTTTTCACACAAATGGACCCAGAATGATGTGAAATTGTGCTTCGTGCAACATAATTCTGGGTGCCATTTACAAACCATAAGTGCTAATGTCTCCATTCCTTTTTGTGGTTGTAGGGGCTGTTGATTGGAGTACAATAAAACAAACCTGACCTCTCTAGGACATTCAGAAGCCAAGTTGTAAGCCCACAAATGTGTAACTGGACTACTTCTTTAAAGTGACACCAGATCCGGTGACCTTTGGGACATGGTTTGACCCCCTTAGGAAAGTGCTATCATCATGAAACGTTCAGATCACTTACAACTCAATAGATTCTACCTTCCTGTAACGTTTCAGCCTGATTGGACCTTGTTTTCACACAAATGAACCCAGAATGATGTGAAATTGTGCTTCGTGCAACATAATTCTGGGTGCCATTTAAAAAGCATAAGTGCTAATGTCTCCATTCCTTTTTGTGGTTGTAGGGGCTGTTGATTGGAGTACACTAAAACAAACCTGATCGCTCTAGGACATTCAGAAGCCAAGTTATAAGCCCACAAATGTGTAACTGGACAACTTCTTTAAATTTACACCAGATCCGGTGACCTTTGGGACATGGTTTGACCCCCTTAGGAAAGTGCTATCATCATGAAATGTTCAGATCACTTACAACTCAATAGATTCTACCTTCCTGTAACGTTTCAGCCTGACTGGACCTTGTTTTCACACAAATGAACCCAGAATGATGTGAAGTTGGGCTTCGTGCAACATAATTCTGGGTGCCATTTAAAAACCATAAGTGCTAATGACTCCATTCCTTTTTGTGGTTGTAGGGGCTGTTGATTGGAGTATACTAAAACAAACCTGATCTCTCTAGGACATTCAGAAGCCAAGTTATAAGCCCACAAATGTGTAACTGGACTACTTCTTTAAATTGACACCAGATCCGGTGACCTTTGGGACATGGTTTGACCCCCTTAGGAAAGTGCTATAATCATGAAACGTTCAGATCAATTACAACTCAATAGATTCTACCTTCCTGTAACGTTTCAGCCTGAGTGGACCTTGTTTTAACACAAATGGACCCAGAATGATGTGAAATTGTGCTTCGTGCAACATAATTCTGGGTGCCATTTACAAACCATAAGTGCTAATGACTCCATTCCTTTTGGTGGTTGTAGGGGCTGTTGATTGGAGTACACTAAAACAAACCTGACCTCTCTAGGACATTCAGAAGCCAAGTTATAAGCCCACAAAGGTGTAACTGGACTACTACTTTAAAGTGACACCAGGCCCGGTGACCTTTGGGACATGGTTTGACCCCCTATAGGAATGTGCGATCATCAGGAAACGTTCAGATCACTTAAAACTCAATAGATTCTACCTTCTTGTAACATTTCAGCCTGATTGGACCTTGTTTTCACACAAATGGACCCAGAATGATGTGAAATTGTGCTTCGTGCAACATAATTCTGGGTGCCATTTACAAACCATAAGTGCTAATGACTCCATTCCTTTTTGTGGTTGTAGGGGCTGTTGATTGGAGTACATTAAAACAAACCTGATCTCTCTAGGACATTCAGAAGCCAAGTTATAAGCCCACAAATGTGTAACTGGACTACTTCTTTAAATTGACACCAGATCCGGTGACCTTTGGGACATCGTTTGACCCCCTTAGGAAAGTGCTATCATCATTAAACGTTCAGATCACTTACAACTCAATAGATTCTACCTTCTTGTAATGTTTCAGCCTGATTGGACCTTGTTTTCACACAAATGAACCCAGAATGATGTGAAATTGTGCTTCGTGCAACATAATTCTGGGTGCCATTTACAAACCATAAGTGCTAATGACTCCATTCCTTTTTGTGGTTGTAGGGGCTGTTGATTGGAGTACACTAAAACAAACCTGATCTCTCTAGGACATTCAGAAGCCAAGTTATAAGCCCACAAATGTGTAATTGGACTACTTCTTTAAATTGACACCAGATCCGGTGAACTTTGGGACATGGTTTGACCCCCTTAGGAAAGTGCTATCATCGTGAAACGTTCAGATCACTTACAACTCAATAGATTCTACCTTCCTGTAACGTTTCAGCCTGATTGGACCTTGTTTTCACACAAATGAACTCAGAATGATGTGAAATTGTGCTTTGTGCAACATAATTCTGGGTGCCATTTAAAAACCATAAGTGCTAATGACTCCATTCCTTTTTGTGGTTGTAGGGGCTGTTGATTGGAGTATACTAAAACAAACCTGATCTCTCTAGGACATTCAGAAGCCAAGTTATAAGCCCACAAAGGTGTAACTGGACTACTTCTTTAAAGTGACACCAGGCCCGGTGACCTTTGGGACATGGTTTGACCCCCTATAGGAATGTGCGATCATCATGAAACGTTCAGATCACTTACAACTCAATAGATTCTACCTTCCTGTAACGTTTCAGCCTGATTGGACCTTGTTTTCACACAAATGAACCCAGAATGATGTGAAATTGTGCTTCGTGCAACATAATTCTGGGTGCCATTTAAAAACCATAAGTGCTAATGTCTCCATTCCTTTTTGTGGTTGTAGGGGCTGTTGATTGGAGTACACTGAAACAAACCTGACCTCTCTAGGACATTCAGAAGCCAAGTTATAAGCCCACAAATGTGTAACTGGAATACTTCTTTAAAGTGACACCAGATCCGGTGACCTTTGGGACATGGTTTGACCCCCTTAGAAAAGTGCTATCATCATGAAACGTTCAGATCACTTACAACTCAATAGATTCTACCTTCCTGTAACGTTTCAGCCTGATTGGACCTTGTTTTCACACAAATGAACCCAGAATGATGTGAAATTGGGCTTCGTGCAACATAATTCTGGGTACCATTTACAAACCATAAGTGCTAATTACTCCATTCCTTTTTGTGGCTGTAGGGGCTTTTGATTGGAGTACACTAAAACAAACCTAACCTCTCTAGGACATTCAGAAGCCAAGTTATAAGCCCACAAAGGTGTAAATGGACTACATCTTTAAAGTGACACCAGGCCCGATGACCTTTGGGACATGGTTTGACCCCCTATAGGAATGTGCGATCATCTTGAAACGTTCAGATCACTTACAACTCAATAGATTCTACCTTCTTGTAGCGTTTCAGCCTGATTGGACCTTGTTTTCACACAAATGGACCCAGAATGATGTGAAATTGTGCTTCGTGCAACATAATTCTGGGTGCCATTTACAAACCATAAGTGCTAATGTCTCCATTCCTTTTTGTGGTTGTAGGGGCTGTTGATTGGAGTACAATAAAACAAACCTGACCTCTCTAGGACATTCAGAAGCCAAGTTGTAAGCCCACAAATGTGTAACTGGACTACTTTTTTAAAGTGACACCAGATCCGGTGACCTTTGGGACATGGTTTGACCCCCTTAGGAAAGTGCTATCATCATGAAACGTTCAGATCACTTACAACTCAATAGATTCTACCTTCCTGTAACGTTTCAGCCTGATTGGACCTTGTTTTCACACAAATGAACCCAGAATGATGTGAAATTGTGCTTCGTGCAACATAATTCTGGGTGCCATTTAAAAAGCATAAGTGCTAATGTCTCCATTCCTTTTTGTGGTTGTAGGGGCTGTTGATTGGAGTACACTAAAACAAACCTGATCGCTCTAGGACATTCAGAAGCCAAGTTATAAGCCCACAAATGTGTAACTGGACAACTTCTTTAAATTTACACCAGATCCGGTGACCTTTGGGACATGGTTTGTCCCCCTTAGGAATGTGCTATCATCATGAAATGTTCAGATCACTTACAACTCAATAGATTCTACCTTCCTGTAACGTTTCAGCCTGACTGGACCTTGTTTTCACACAAATGAACCCAGAATGATGTGAAGTTGGGCTTCGTGCAACATAATTCTGGGTGCCATTTAAAAACCATAAGTGCTAATGACTCCATTCCTTTTTGTGGTTGTAGGGACTGTTGATTGGAGTATACTAAAACAAACCTGATCTCTCTAGGACATTCAGAAGCCAAGTTATAAGCCCACAAATGTGTAACTGGACTACTTCTTTAAATTGACACCAGATCCGGTGACCTTTGGGACATGGTTTGACCCCCTTAGGAAAGTGCTATCATCATGAAACGTTCAGATCAATTACAACTCAATAGATTCTACCTTCCTGTAACGTTTCAGCCTGAGTGGACCTTGTTTTAACACAAATGGACCCAGAATGATGTGAAATTGTGCTTCGTGCAACATAATTCTGGGTGCCATTTACAAACCATAAGTGCTAATGACTCCATTCCTTTTGGTGGTTGTAGGGGCTGTTGATTGGAGTACACTAAAACAAACCTGACCTCTCTAGGACATTCAGAAGCCAAGTTATAAGCCCACAAAGGTGTAACTGGACTACTACTTTAAAGTGACACCAGGCCCGGTGACCTTTGGGACATGGTTTGACCCCCTATAGGAATGTGCGATCATCATGAAACGTTCAGATCACTTACAACTCAATAGATTCTACCTTCTTGTAACATTTCAGCCTGATTGGACCTTGTTTTCACACAAATGGACCCAGAATGATGTGAAATTGTGCTTCGTGCAACATAATTCTGGGTGCCATTTACAAACCATAAGTGCTAATGACTCCATTCCTTTTTGTGGTTGTAGGGGCTGTTGATTGGAGTACATTAAAACAAATCTGATCTCTCTAGGACATTCAGAAGCCAAGTTATAAGCCCACAAATGTGTAACTGGACTACTTCTTTAAATTGACACCAGATCCGGTGACCTTTTGGACATCGTTTGACCCCCTTAGGAAAGTGCTATCATCATTAAACGTTCAGATCACTTACAACTCAATAGATTCTACCTTCTTGTAATGTTTCAGCCTGATTGGACCTTGTTTTCACACAAATGAACCCAGAATGATGTGAAATTGTGCTTCGTGCAACATAATTCTGGGTGCCATTTACAAACCATAAGTGCTAATGACTCCATTCCTTTTTGTGGTTGTAGGGGCTGTTGATTGGAGTACACTAAAACAAACCTGATCTCTCTAGGACATTCAGAAGCCAAGTTATAAGCCCACAAATGTGTAACTGGACTACTTCTTTAAATTGACACCAGATCCGGTGAACTTTGGGACATGGTTTGACCCCCTTAGGAAAGTGCTATCATCGTGAAACGTTCAGATCACTTACAACTCAATAGATTCTACCTTCCTGTAACGTTTCAGCCTGATTGGACCTTGTTTTCACACAAATGAACTCAGAATGATGTGAAATTGTGCTTTGTGCAACATAATTCTGGGTGCCATTTAAAAACCATAAGTGCTAATGACTCCATTCCTTTTTGTGGTTGTAGGGGCTGTTGATTGGAGTATACTAAAACAAACCTGATCTTTCTAGGACATTCAGAAGCCAAGTTATAAGCCCACAAAGGTGTAACTGGACTACTTCTTTAAAGTGACACCAGGCCCGGTGACCTTTGGGACATGGTTTGACCCCCTATAGGAATGTGCGATCATCATGAAACGTTCAGATCACTTACAACTCAATAGATTCTACCTTCTTGTAACGTTTCAGCCTGATTGGACCTTGTTTTCACACAAATGAACCCAGAATGATGTGAAATTGTGCTTCGTGCAACATAATTCTGGGTGCCATTTAAAAACCATAAGTGCTAATGACTCCATTCCTTTTTGTGGTTGTAGGGGCTGTTGATTGGAGTACACTAAAACAAACCTAACCTCTCTAGGACATTCAGAAGCCAAGTTATAAGCCCACAAATGTGTAACTGGACTACTTCTTTAAATTGACACAAGATCCGGTGACCTTTGGGACATGGTTTTACCCCCTTAGGAAAGTGCTATCATCATGAAACGTTCAGATCACTTACAACTCAATAGATTCTACATTCCTGTAACGTTTCAGCCTGATTGGACCTTGTTTTCACACAAATGAACCCAGAATGATGTGAAATTGTGCTTCGTGCAACATAATTCTGGGTGCCATTTAAAAACCATAAGTGCTAATGACTCCATTCCTTTTTGTGGTTGTAGGGGCTGTTGATTGGAGTACCCTAAAACAAACCTGATCTCTCTAGGACATTCAGAAGCCAAATTATAAGCCCACAAAGGTGTAACTGGACTACTTCTTTAAATTGACACCAGATCCGGTGACATTTGGGACATGGTTTGACCCCCTTAGGAAAGTGCTATCATCATGAAACGTTCAGATCACTTACAACTCAATAGATTCTACCTTCCTGTAACGTTTCAGCCTGATTGGACCTTGTTTTCACACAAATGAACCCAGAATGATGTGAAATTGTGCTTCGTGCAACATAATTCTGGGTGCCATTTAAAAACCATAAGTGCTAATGTCTCCATTCCTTTTTGTGGTTGTAGGGGCTGTTGATTGGAGTACACTAAAACAAACCTGACCTCTCTAGGACATTCAGAAGCCAAGTTATAAGCCCACAAATGTGTAACTGGACTACTTCTTTAAAGTGACACCAGATCCGGTGACCTTTGGGACATGGTTTGACCCCCTTAGAAAAGTGCTATCATCATGAAACGTTCAGATCACTTACAACTCAATAGATTCTACCTTCCTGTAACGTTTCAGCCTGATTGGACCTTGTTTTCACACAAATGAACCCAGAATGATGTGAAATTGGGCTTCGTGCAACATAATTCTGGGTACCATTTACAAACCATAAGTGCTAATGACTCCATTCCTTTTTGTGGTTGTAGGGGCTTTTGATTGGAGTACACTAAAACAAACCTAACCTCTCTAGGACATTCAGAAGCCAAGTTATAAGCCCACAAAGGTGTAAATGGACTACATCTTTAAAGTGACACCAGGCCCGATGACCTTTGGGACATGGTTTTACCCCCTATAGGAATGTGCGATCATCTTGAAACGTTCAGATCACTTACAACTCAATAGATTCTACCTTCTTGTAGCGTTTCAGCCTGATTGGACCTTGTTTTCACACAAATGGACCCAGAATGATGTGAAATTGTGCTTCGTGCAACATAATTCTGGGTGCCATTTACAAACCATAAGTGCTAATGTCTCCATTCCTTTTTGTGGT
This sequence comes from Nothobranchius furzeri, assembly GCF_043380555.1. NCBI lineage: Eukaryota > Metazoa > Chordata > Actinopteri > Cyprinodontiformes > Nothobranchiidae > Nothobranchius > Nothobranchius furzeri. The sequence continues at coordinate 16,335,140 of NC_091749.1, read as the reverse complement.
TGTAGGGGCTGTTGATTGGAGTACAATAAAACAAACCTGACCTCTCTAGGACATTCAGAAGCCAAGTTGTAAGCCCACAAATGTGTAACTGGACTACTTCTTTAAAGTGACACCAGATCCGGTGACCTTTGGGACATGGTTTGACCCCCTTAGGAAAGTGCTATCATCATGAAACGTTCAGATCACTTACAACTCAATAGATTCTACCTTCCTGTAACGTTTCAGCCTGATTGGACCTTGTTTTCACACAAATGAACCCAGAATGATGTGAAATTGTGCTTCGTGCAACATAATTCTGGGTGCCATTTAAAAAGCATAAGTGCTAATGTCTCCATTCCTTTTTGTGGTTGTAGGGGCTGTTGATTGGAGTACACTAAAACAAACCTGATCTCTCTAGGACATTCAGAAGCCAAGTTATAAGCCCACAAATGTGTAACTGGACTACTTCTTTAAATTGACACCAGATCCGGTGAACTTTGGGACATGGTTTGACCCCCTTAGGAAAGTGCTATCATCGTGAAACGTTCAGATAACTTACAACTCAATAGGTTCTACCTTCCTGTAACGTTTCAGCCTGATTGGACCTTGTTTTCACACAAATGAACTCAGAATGATGTGAAATTGTGCTTTGTGCAACATAATTCTGGGTGCCATTTAAAAACCATAAGTGCTAATGACTCCATTCGTTTTTGTGGTTGTAGGGGCTGTTGATTGGAGTATACTAAAACAAACCTGATCTCTCTAGGACATTCAGAAGCCAAGTTATAAGCCCACAAAGGTGTAACTGGACTACTTCTTTAAAGTGACACCAGGCCCGGTGACCTTTGGGACATGGTTTGACCCCCTATAGGAAAGTGCTATCATCATGAAACGTTCAGATCACTTACAACTCAATAGATTCTACCTTCCTGTAACGTTTCAGCCTGATTGGACCTTGTTTTCACACAAATGAACCCAGAATGATGTGAAATTGTGCTTCGTGCAACATAATTCTGGGTGCCATTTAAAAACCATAAGTGCTAATGTCTCCATTCCTTTTTGTGGTTGTAGGGGCTGTTGATTGGAGTACACTAAAACAAACCTGACCTCTCTAGGACATTCAGAAGCCAAGTTATAAGCCCACAAATGTGTAACTGGAATACTTCTTTAAAGTGACACCAGATCCGGTGACCTTTGGGACATGGTTTGACCCCCTTAGAAAAGTGCTATCATCATGAAACGTTCAGATCACTTACAACTCAATAGATTCTACCTTCCTGTAACGTTTCAGCCTGATTGGACCTTGTTTTCACACAAATGAACCCAGAATGATGTGAAATTGGGCTTCGTGCAACATAATTCTGGGTACCATTTACAAACCATAAGTGCTAATTACTCCATTCCTTTTTGTGGTTGTAGGGGCTGTTGATTGGAGTACACTAAAACAAACCTAACCTCTCTAGGACATTCAGAAGCCAAGTTATAAGCCCACAAAGGTGTAAATGGACTACATCTTTAAAGTGACACCAGGCCCGATGACCTTTGGGACATGGTTTTACCCCCTATAGGAATGTGCGATCATCTTGAAACGTTCAGATCACTTACAACTCAATAGATTCTACCTTCTTGTAGCGTTTCAGCCTGATTGGACCTTGTTTTCACACAAATGGACCCAGAATGATGTGAAATTGTGCTTCGTGCAACATAATTCTGGGTGCCATTTACAAACCATAAGTGCTAATGTCTCCATTCCTTTTTGTGGTTGTAGGGGCTGTTGATTGGAGTACAATAAAACAAACCTGACCTCTCTAGGACATTCAGAAGCCAAGTTGTAAGCCCACAAATGTGTAACTGGACTACTTTTTTAAAGTGACACCAGATCCGGTGACCTTTGGGACATGGTTTGACCCCCTTAGGAAAGTGCTATCATCATGAAACGTTCAGATCACTTACAACTCAATAGATTCTACCTTCCTGTAACGTTTCAGCCTGATTGGACCTTGTTTTCACACAAATGAACCCAGAATGATGTGAAATTGTGCTTCGTGCAACATAATTCTGGGTGCCATTTAAAAAGCATAAGTGCTAATGTCTCCATTCCTTTTTGTGGTTGTAGGGGCTGTTGATTGGAGTACACTAAAACAAACCTGATCGCTCTAGGACATTCAGAAGCCAAGTTATAAGCCCACAAATGTGTAACTGGACAACTTCTTTAAATTTACACCAGATCCGGTGACCTTTGGGACATGGTTTGACCCCCTTAGGAATGTGCTATCATCATGAAATGTTCAGATCACTTACAACTCAATAGATTCTACCTTCCTGTAACGTTTCAGCCTGACTGGACCTTGTTTTCACACAAATGAACCCAGAATGATGTGAAGTTGGGCTTCGTGCAACATAATTCTGGGTGCCATTTAAAAACCATAAGTGCTAATGACTCCATTCCTTTTTGTGGTTGTAGGGACTGTTGATTGGAGTATACTAAAACAAACCTGATCTCTCTAGGACATTCAGAAGCCAAGTTATAAGCCCACAAATGTGTAACTGGACTACTTCTTTAAATTGACACCAGATCCGGTGACCTTTGGGACATGGTTTAACCCCCTTAGGAAAGTGCTATCATCATGAAACGTTCAGATCAATTACAACTCAATAGATTCTACCTTCCTGTAACGTTTCAGCCTGAGTGGACCTTGTTTTAACACAAATGGACCCAGAATGATGTGAAATTGTGCTTCGTGCAACATAATTCTGGGTGCCATTTACAAACCATAAGTGCTAATGACTCCATTCCTTTTGGTGGTTGTAGGGGCTGTTGATTGGAGTACACTAAAACAAACCTGACCTCTCTAGGACATTCAGAAGCCAAGTTATAAGCCCACAAAGGTGTAACTGGACTACTACTTTAAAGTGACACCAGGCCCGGTGACCTTTGGGACATGGTTTGACCCCCTTAGGAAAGTGCTATCATCGTGAAACGTTCAGATCACTTACAACTCAATAGATTCTACCTTCCTGTAACGTTTCAGCCTGATTGGACCTTGTTTTCACACAAATGAACTCAGAATGATGTGAAATTGTGCTTTGTGCAACATAATTCTGGGTGCCATTTAAAAACCATAAGTGCTAATGACTCCATTCCTTTTTGTGGTTGTAGGGGCTGTTGATTGGAGTATACTAAAACAAACCTGATCTTTCTAGGACATTCAGAAGCCAAGTTATAAGCCCACAAAGGTGTAACTGGACTACTTCTTTAAAGTGACACCAGGCCCGGTGACCTTTGGGACATGGTTTGACCCCCTATAGGAATGTGCGATCATCATGAAACGTTCAGATCACTTACAACTCAATAGATTCTACCTTCTTGTAACGTTTCAGCCTGATTGGACCTTGTTTTCACACAAATGAACCCAGAATGATGTGAAATTGTGCTTCGTGCAACATAATTCTGGGTGCCATTTAAAAACCATAAGTGCTAATGACTCCATTCCTTTTTGTGGTTGTAGGGGCTGTTGATTGGAGTACACTAAAACAAACCTAACCTCTCTAGGACATTCAGAAGCCAAGTTATAAGCCCACAAATGTGTAACTGGACTACTTCTTTAAATTGACACAAGATCCGGTGACCTTTGGGACATGGTTTTACCCCCTTAGGAAAGTGCTATCATCATGAAACGTTCAGATCACTTACAACTCAATAGATTCTACATTCCTGTAACGTTTCAGCCTGATTGGACCTTGTTTTCACACAAATGAACCCAGAATGATGTGAAATTGTGCTTCGTGCAACATAATTCTGGGTGCCATTTAAAAACCATAAGTGCTAATGACTCCATTCCTTTTTGTGGTTGTAGGGGCTGTTGATTGGAGTACCCTAAAACAAACCTGATCTCTCTAGGACATTCAGAAGCCAAATTATAAGCCCACAAAGGTGTAACTGGACTACTTCTTTAAATTGACACCAGATCCGGTGACATTTGGGACATGGTTTGACCCCCTTAGGAAAGTGCTATCATCATGAAACGTTCAGATCACTTACAACTCAATAGATTCTACCTTCCTGTAACGTTTCAGCCTGATTGGACCTTGTTTTCACACAAATGAACCCAGAATGATGTGAAATTGTGCTTCGTGCAACATAATTCTGGGTGCCATTTAAAAACCATAAGTGCTAATGTCTCCATTCCTTTTTGTGGTTGTAGGGGCTGTTGATTGGAGTACACTAAAACAAACCTGACCTCTCTAGGACATTCAGAAGCCAAGTTATAAGCCCACAAATGTGTAACTGGACTACTTCTTTAAAGTGACACCAGATCCGGTGACCTTTGGGACATGGTTTGACCCCCTTAGAAAAGTGCTATCATCATGAAACGTTCAGATCACTTACAACTCAATAGATTCTACCTTCCTGTAACGTTTCAGCCTGATTGGACCTTGTTTTCACACAAATGAACCCAGAATGATGTGAAATTGGGCTTCGTGCAACATAATTCTGGGTACCATTTACAAACCATAAGTGCTAATGACTCCATTCCTTTTTGTGGTTGTAGGGGCTTTTGATTGGAGTACACTAAAACAAACCTAACCTCTCTAGGACATTCAGAAGCCAAGTTATAAGCCCAAAAAGGTGTAAATGGACTACATCTTTAAAGTGACACCAGGCCCGATGACCTTTGGGACATGGTTTTACCCCCTATAGGAATGTGCGATCATCTTGAAACGTTCAGATCACTTACAACTCAATAGATTCTACCTTCTTGTAGCGTTTCAGCCTGATTGGACCTTGTTTTCACACAAATGGACCCAGAATGATGTGAAATTGTGCTTCGTGCAACATAATTCTGGGTGCCATTTACAAACCATAAGTGCTAATGTCTCCATTCCTTTTTGTGGTTGTAGGGGCTGTTGATTGGAGTACAATAAAACAAACCTGACCTCTCTAGGACATTCAGAAGCCAAGTTGTAAGCCCACAAATGTGTAACTGGACTACTTCTTTAAAGTGACACCAGATCCGGTGACCTTTGGGACATGGTTTGACCCCCTTAGGAAAGTGCTATCATCATGAAACGTTCAGATCACTTACAACTCAATAGATTCTACCTTCCTGTAACGTTTCAGCCTGATTGGACCTTGTTTTCACACAAATGAACCCAGAATGATGTGAAATTGTGCTTCGTGCAACATAATTCTGGGTGCCATTTAAAAAGCATAAGTGCTAATGTCTCCATTCCTTTTTGTGGTTGTAGGGGCTGTTGATTGGAGTACACTAAAACAAACCTGATCGCTCTAGGACATTCAGAAGCCAAGTTATAAGCCCACAAATGTGTAAATGGACAACTTCTTTAAATTTACACCAGATCCGGTGACCTTTGGGACATGGTTTGACCCCCTTAGGAAAGTGCTATCATCATGAAATGTTCAGATCACTTACAACTCAATAGATTCTACCTTCCTGTAACGTTTCAGCCTGACTGGACCTTGTTTTCACACAAATGAACCCAGAATGATGTGAAGTTGGGCTTCGTGCAACATAATTCTGGGTGCCATTTAAAAACCATAAGTGCTAATGACTCCATTCCTTTTTGTGGTTGTAGGGGCTGTTGATTGGAGTATACTAAAACAAACCTGATCTCTCTAGGACATTCAGAAGCCAAGTTATAAGCCCACAAATGTGTAACTGGACTACTTCTTTAAATTGACACCAGATCCGGTGACCTTTGGGACATGGTTTGACCCCCTTAGGAAAGTGCTATCATCATGAAACGTTCAGATCAATTACAACTCAATAGATTCTACCTTCCTGTAACGTTTCAGCCTGAGTGGACCTTGTTTTAACACAAATGGACCCAGAATGATGTGAAATTGTGCTTCGTGCAACATAATTCTGGGTGCCATTTACAAACCATAAGTGCTAATGACTCCATTCCTTTTGGTGGTTGTAGGGGCTGTTGATTGGAGTACACTAAAACAAACCTGACCTCTCTAGGACATTCAGAAGCCAAGTTATAAGCCCACAAAGGTGTAACTGGACTACTACTTTAAAGTGACACCAGGCCCGGTGACCTTTGGGACATGGTTTGACCCCCTATAGGAATGTGCGATCATCAGGAAACGTTCAGATCACTTAAAACTCAATAGATTCTACCTTCTTGTAACATTTCAGCCTGATTGGACCTTGTTTTCACACAAATGGACCCAGAATGATGTGAAATTGTGCTTCATGCAACATAATTCTGGGTGCCATTTACAAACCATAAGTGCTAATGACTCCATTCCTTTTAGTGGTTGTAGGGGCTGTTGATTGGAGTACATTAAAACAAACCTGATCTCTCTAGGACATTCAGAAGCCAAGTTATAAGCCCACAAATGTGTAACTGGACTACTTCTTTAAATTGACACCAGATCCGGTGACCTTTGGGACATCGTTTGACCCCCTTAGGAAAGTGCTATCATCATTAAACGTTCAGATCACTTACAACTCAATAGATTCTACCTTCTTGTAATGTTTCAGCCTGATTGGACCTTGTTTTCACACAAATGAACCCAGAATGATGTGAAATTGTTTTTCGTGCAACATAATTCTGGGTGCCATTTACAAACCATAAGTGCTAATGACTCCATTCCTTTTTGTGGTTGTAGGGGCTGTTGATTGGAGTACACTAAAACAAACCTGATCTCTCTAGGACATTCAGAAGCCAAGTTATAAGCCCACAAATGTGTAACTGGACTACTTCTTTAAATTGACACCAGATCCGGTGAACTTTGGGACATGGTTTGACCCCCTTAGGAAAGTGCTATCATCGTGAAACGTTCAGATAACTTACAACTCAATAGGTTCTACCTTCCTGTAACGTTTCAGCCTGATTGGACCTTGTTTTCACACAAATGAACTCAGAATGATGTGAAATTGTGCTTTGTGCAACATAATTCTGGGTGCCATTTAAAAACCATAAGTGCTAATGACTCCATTCCTTTTTGTGGTTGTAGGGGCTGTTGATTGGAGTATACTAAAACAAACCTGATCTCTCTAGGACATTCAGAAGCCAAGTTATAAGCCCACAAAGGTGTAACTGGACTACTTCTTTAAAGTGACACCAGGCCCGGTGACCTTTGGGACATGGTTTGACCCCCTATAGGAAAGTGCTATCATCATGAAACGTTCAGATCACTTACAACTCAATAGATTCTACCTTCCTGTAACGTTTCAGCCTGATTGGACCTTGTTTTCACACAAATGAACCCAGAATGATGTGAAATTGTGCTTCGTGCAACATAATTCTGGGTGCCATTTAAAAACCATAAGTGCTAATGTCTCCATTCCTTTTTGTGGTTGTAGGGGCTGTTGATTGGAGTACACTAAAACAAACCTGACCTCTCTAGGACATTCAGAAGCCAAGTTATAAGCCCACAAATGTGTAACTGGAATACTTCTTTAAAGTGACACCAGATCCGGTGACCTTTGGGACATGGTTTGACCCCCTTAGAAAAGTGCTATCATCATGAAACGTTCAGATCACTTACAACTCAATAGATTCTACCTTCCTGTAACGTTTCAGCCTGATTGGACCTTGTTTTCACACAAATGAACCCAGAATGATGTGAAATTGGGCTTCGTGCAACATAATTCTGGGTACCATTTACAAACCATAAGTGCTAATTACTCCATTCCTTTTTGTGGTTGTAGGGGCTGTTGATTGGAGTACACTAAAACAAACCTAACCTCTCTAGGACATTCAGAAGCCAAGTTATAAGCCCACAAAGGTGTAAATGGACTACATCTTTAAAGTGACACCAGGCCCGATGACCTTTGGGACATGGTTTTACCCCCTATAGGAATGTGCGATCATCTTGAAACGTTCAGATCACTTACAACTCAATAGATTCTACCTTCTTGTAGCGTTTCAGCCTGATTGGACCTTGTTTTCACACAAATGGACCCAGAATGATGTGAAATTGTGCTTCGTGCAACATAATTCTGGGTGCCATTTACAAACCATAAGTGCTAATGTCTCCATTCCTTTTTGTGGTTGTAGGGGCTGTTGATTGGAGTACAATAAAACAAACCTGACCTCTCTAGGACATTCAGAAGCCAAGTTGTAAGCCCACAAATGTGTAACTGGACTACTTTTTTAAAGTGACACCAGATCCGGTGACCTTTGGGACATGGTTTGACCCCCTTAGGAAAGTGCTATCATCATGAAACGTTCAGATCACTTACAACTCAATAGATTCTACCTTCCTGTAACGTTTCAGCCTGATTGGACCTTGTTTTCACACAAATGAACCCAGAATGATGTGAAATTGTGCTTCGTGCAACATAATTCTGGGTGCCATTTAAAAAGCATAAGTGCTAATGTCTCCATTCCTTTTTGTGGTTGTAGGGGCTGTTGATTGGAGTACACTAAAACAAACCTGATCGCTCTAGGACATTCAGAAGCCAAGTTATAAGCCCACAAATGTGTAACTGGACAACTTCTTTAAATTTACACCAGATCCGGTGACCTTTGGGACATGGTTTGACCCCCTTAGGAATGTGCTATCATCATGAAATGTTCAGATCACTTACAACTCAATAGATTCTACCTTCCTGTAACGTTTCAGCCTGACTGGACCTTGTTTTCACACAAATGAACCCAGAATGATGTGAAGTTGGGCTTCGTGCAACATAATTCTGGGTGCCATTTAAAAACCATAAGTGCTAATGACTCCATTCCTTTTTGTGGTTGTAGGGACTGTTGATTGGAGTATACTAAAACAAACCTGATCTCTCTAGGACATTCAGAAGCCAAGTTATAAGCCCACAAATGTGTAACTGGACTACTTCTTTAAATTGACACCAGATCCGGTGACCTTTGGGACATGGTTTAACCCCCTTAGGAAAGTGCTATCATCATGAAACGTTCAGATCAATTACAACTCAATAGATTCTACCTTCCTGTAACGTTTCAGCCTGAGTGGACCTTGTTTTAACACAAATGGACCCAGAATGATGTGAAATTGTGCTTCGTGCAACATAATTCTGGGTGCCATTTACAAACCATAAGTGCTAATGACTCCATTCCTTTTGGTGGTTGTAGGGGCTGTTGATTGGAGTACACTAAAACAAACCTGACCTCTCTAGGACATTCAGAAGCCAAGTTATAAGCCCACAAAGGTGTAACTGGACTACTACTTTAAAGTGACACCAGGCCCGGTGACCTTTGGGACATGGTTTGACCCCCTATAGGAATGTGCGATCATCAGGAAACGTTCAGATCACTTAAAACTCAATAGATTCTACCTTCTTGTAACATTTCAGCCTGATTGGACCTTGTTTTCACACAAATGGACCCAGAATGATGTGAAATTGTGCTTCATGCAACATAATTCTGGGTGCCATTTAAAAAGCATAAGTGCTAATGTCTCCATTCCTTTTTGTGGTTGTAGGGGCTGTTGATTGGAGTACACTAAAACAAACCTGATCGCTCTAGGACATTCAGAAGCCAAGTTATAAGCCCACAAATGTGTAACTGGACAACTTCTTTAAATTTACACCAGATCCGGTGACCTTTGGGACATGGTTTGACCCCCTTAGGAATGTGCTATCATCATGAAATGTTCAGATCACTTACAACTCAATAGATTCTACCTTCCTGTAACGTTTCAGCCTGACTGGACCTTGTTTTCACACAAATGAACCCAGAATGATGTTAAGTTGGGCTTCGTGCAACATAATTCTGGGTGCCATTTAAAAACCATAAGTGCTAATGACTCCATTCCTTTTTGTGGTTGTAGGGACTGTTGATTGGAGTATACTAAAACAAACCTGATCTCTCTAGGACATTCAGAAGCCAAGTTATAAGCCCACAAATGTGTAACTGGACTACTTCTTTAAATTGACACCAGATCCGGTGACCTTTGGGACATGGTTTAACCCCCTTAGGAAAGTGCTATCATCATGAAACGTTCAGATCAATTACAACTCAATAGATTCTACCTTCCTGTAACGTTTCAGCCTGAGTGGACCTTGTTTTAACACAAATGGACCCAGAATGATGTGAAATTGTGCTTCGTGCAACATAATTCTGGGTGCCATTTACAAACCATAAGTGCTAATGACTCCATTCCTTTTGGTGGTTGTAGGGGCTGTTGATTGGAGTACACTAAAACAAACCTGACCTCTCTAGGACATTCAGAAGCCAAGTTATAAGCCCACAAAGGTGTAACTGGACTACTACTTTAAAGTGACACCAGGCCCGGTGACCTTTGGGACATGGTTTGACCCCCTATAGGAATGTGCGATCATCATGAAACGTTCAGATCACTTACAACTCAATAGATTCTACCTTCTTGTAACATTTCAGCCTGATTGGACCTTGTTTTCACACAAATGGACCCAGAATGATGTGAAATTGTGCTTCGTGCAACATAATTCTGGGTGCCATTTACAAACCATAAGTGCTAATGACTCCATTCCTTTTTGTGGTTGTAGGGGCTGTTGATTGGAGTACATTAAAACAAACCTGATCTCTCTAGGAAATTCAGAAGCCAAGTTATAAGCCCACAATTTGTAACTGGACTACTTCTTTAAATTGACACCAGATCCGGTGACCTTTTGGACATCGTTTGACCCCTTTAGGAAAGTGCTATCATCATTAAACGTTCAGATCACTTACAACTCAATAGATTCTACCTTCTTGTAATGTTTCAGCCTGATTGGACCTTGTTTTCACACAAATGAACCCAGAATGATGTGAAATTGTGCTTCGTGCAACATAATTCTGGGTGCCATTTACAAACCATAAGTGCTAATGACTCCATTCCTTTTTGTGGTTGTAGGGGCTGTTGATTGGAGTACACTAAAACAAACCTGATCTCTCTAGGACATTCAGAAGCCAAGTTATAAGCCCACAAATGTGTAACTGGACTACTTCTTAAAATTGACACCAGATCCGATGAATTTTGGGACATGGTTTGACCCCCTTAGGAAAGTGCTATCATCGTGAAACGTTCAGATCACTTACAACTCAATAGATTCTACCTTCCTGTAACGTTTCAGCCTGATTGGACCTTGTTTTCACACAAATGAACTCAGAATGATGTGAAATTGTGCTTTGTGCAACATAATTCTGGGTGCCATTTAAAAACCATAAGTGCTAATGACTCCATTCCTTTTTGTGGTTGTAGGGGCTGTTGATTGGAGTATACTAAAACAAACCTGATCTCTCTAGGACATTCAGAAGCCAAGTTATAAGCCCACAAAGGTGTAACTGGACTACTTCTTTAAAGTGACACCAGGCCCGGTGACCTTTGGGACATGGTTTGACCCCCTATAGGAATGTGCGATCATCATGAAACGTTCAGATCACTTACAACTCAATAGATTCTACCTTCTTGTAACGTTTCAGCCTGATTGGACCTTGTTTTCACACAAATGAACCCAGAATGATGTGAAATTGTGCTTCGTGCAACATAATTCTGGGTGCCATTTAAAAACCATAAGTGCTAATGACTCCATTCCTTTTTGTGGTTGTAGGGGCTGTTGATTGGAGTACCCTAAAACAAACCTGATCACTCTAGGACATTCAGAAGCCAAATTATAAGCCCACAAATGTGTAACTGGACTACTTCTTTAAATTGACACCAGATCCGGTGACATTTGGGACATGGTTTGACCCCCTTAGGAAAGTGCTATCATCATGAAACGTTCAGATCACTTACAACTCAATAGATTCTACCTTCCTGTAACGTTTCAGCCTGATTGGACCTTGTTTTCACACAAATGAACCCAGAATGATGTGAAATTGTGCTTCGTGCAACATAATTCTGGGTGCCATTTAAAAACCATAAGTGCTAATGTCTCCATTCCTTTTTGTGGTTGTAGGGGCTGTTGATTGGAGTACACTAAAACAAACCTGACCTCTCTAGGACATTCAGAAGCCAAGTTATAAGCCCACAAATGTGTAACTGGACTACTTCTTTAAAGTGACACCAGATCCGGTGACTTTTGGGACATGGTTTGACCCCCTTAGAAAAGTGCTATCATCATGAAACGTTCAGATCACTTACAACTCAATAGATTCTACCTTCCTGTAACGTTTCAGCCTGATTGGACCTTGTTTTCACACAAATGAACCCAGAATGATGTGAAATTGGGCTTCGTGCAACATAATTCTGGGTACCATTTACAAACCATAAGTGCTAATGACTCCATTCCTTTTTGTGGTTGTAGGGGCTTTTGATTGGAGTACACTAAAACAAACCTAACCTCTCTAGGACATTCAGAAGCCAAGTTATAAGCCCACAAAGGTGTAAATGGACTACATCTTTAAAGTGACACCAGGCCCGATGATTTTTGGGACATGGTTTTACCCCTATAGGAATGTGCGATCATCTTGAAACGTTCAGATCACTTACAACTCAATAGATTCTACCTTCTTGTAGCGTTTCAGCCTGATTGGACCTTGTTTTCACACAAATGGACCCAGAATGATGTGAAATTGTGCTTCGTGCAACATAATTCTGGGTGCCATTTACAAACCATAAGTGCTAATGTCTCCATTCCTTTTTGTGGTTGTAGGGGCTGTTGATTGGAGTACAATAAAACAAACCTGACCTCTCTAGGACATTCAGAAGCAAAGTTGTAAGCCCACAAATGTGTAACTGGACTACTTCTTTAAAGTGACACCAGATCCGGTGACCTTTGGGACATGGTTTGACCCCCTTAGGAAAGTGCTATCATCATGAAACGTTCAGATCACTTACAACTCAATAGATTCTACCTTCCTGTAACGTTTCAGCCTGATTGGACCTTGTTTTCACACAAATGAACCCAGAATGATGTGAAATTGTGCTTCGTGCAACATAATTCTGGGTGCCATTTAAAAAGCATAAGTGCTAATGTCTCCATTCCTTTTTGTGGTTGTAGGGGCTGTTGATTGGAGTACACTAAAACAAACCTGATCGCTCTAGGACATTCAGAAGCCAAGTTATAAGCCCACAAATGTGTAACTGGACAACTTCTTTAAATTTACACCAGATCCGGTGACCTTTGGGACATGGTTTGACCCCCTTAGGAAAGTGCTATCATCATGAAATGTTCAGATCACTTACAACTCAATAGATTCTACCTTCCTGTAACGTTTCAGCCTGACTGGACCTTGTTTTCACACAAATGAACCCAGAATGATGTGAAGTTGGGCTTCGTGCAACATAATTCTGGGTGCCATTTAAAAACCATAAGTGCTAATGACTCCATTCCTTTTTGTGGTTGTAGGGGCTGTTGATTGGAGTATACTAAAACAAACCTGATCTCTCTAGGACATTCAGAAGCCAAGTTATAAGCCCACAAATGTGTAACTGGACTACTTCTTTAAATTGACACCAGATCCGGTGACCTTTGGGACATGGTTTGACCCCCTTAGGAAAGTGCTATCATCATGAAACGATCAGATCACTTACAACTCAATAGATTCTACCTTCCTGTAACGTTTCAGCCTGAGTGGACCTTGTTTTAACACAAATGGACCCAGAATGATGTGAAATTGTGCTTCGTGCAACATAATTCTGGGTGCCATTTACAAACCATAAGTGCTAATGACTCCATTCCTTTTGGTGGTTGTAGGGGCTGTTTATTGGAGTACACTAAAACAAACCTGACCTCTCTAGGACATTCAGAAGCCAAGTTATAAGCCCACAAAGGTGTAACTGGACTACTTCTTTAAAGTGACACCAGGCCCGGTGACCTTTGGGACATGGTTTGACCCCCTATAGGAATGTGTGATCATCATGAAACGTTCAGATCACTTACAACTCAATAGATTCTACCTTCTTGTAACATTTCAGCCTGATTGGACCTTGTTTTCACACAAATGGACCCAGAATGATGTGAAATTGTGCTTCGTGCAACATAATTCTGGGTGCCATTTACAAACCATAAGTGCTAATGACTCCATTCCTTTTTGTGGTTGTAGGGGCTGTTGATTGGAGTACATTAAAACAAACCTGATCTCTCTAGGACATTCAGAAGCCAAGTTATAAGCCCACAAATGTGTAACTGGACTACTTCTTTAAATTGACACCAGATCCGGTGACCTTTGGGACATCGTTTGACCCCCTTAGGAAAGTGCTATCATCATGAAACGTTCAGATCACTTACAACTCAATAGATTCTACCTTCCTGTAACGTTTCAGCCTGACTGGACCTTGTTTTCACACAAATTAACCCAGAATGATGTGAAATTGGGCTTCGTGCAACATAATTCTGGGTGCCATTTAAAAACCATAAGTGCTAATGACTCCATTCCTTTTTGTGGTTGTAGGGGCTGTTGATTGGAGTACACTAAAACAAACCTGACCTCTCTAGGACATTCAGAAGCCAAGTTATAAGCCCACAAAGGTGTAACTGGACTACTTCTTTAAAGTGACACCAGGCCCGGTGACCTTTGGGACATGGTTTGACCCCCTATAGGAATGTGCAATCACCATTAAACGTTCAGATCACTTACAACTCAATAGATTCTACCTTCTTGTAATGTTTCAGCCTGATTGGTCCTTGTTTTCACACAAATGAACCCAGAATGATGTGAAATTGTGCTTCGTGCAACATAATTCTGGGTGCCATTTACAAACCATAAGTGCTAATGACTCCATTCCTTTTTGTGGTTGTAGGGGCTGTTGATTGGAGTACACTAAAACAAACCTGATCTGTCTAGGACATTCAGAAGCCAAGTTATAAGCCCACAAATGTGTAACTGGACTACTTCTTTAAATTGACACCAGATCCGGTGAACTTTGGGACATGGTTTGACCCCCTTAGGAAAGTGCTATCATAGTGAAACGTTCATATCACTTACAACTCAATAGATTCTAACTTCCTGTAACGTTTCAGCCTGATTGGACCTTGTTTTCACACAAATGAACTCAGAATGATGTGAAATTGTGCTTTGTGCAACATAATTCTGGGTGCCATTTAAAAACCATAAGTGCTAATGACTCCATTCCTTTTTGTGGTTGTAGGGGCTGTTGATTGGAGTATACTAAAACAAACCTGATCTCTCTAGGACATTCAGAAGCCAAGTTATAAGCCCTCAAAGGTGTAACTGGACTACTTCTTTAAAGTGACACCAGGCCCGGTGACCTTTGGGACATGGTTTGACCCCCTATAGGAATGTGCGATCATCATTAAACGTTCAGATCACTTACAACTCAATAGATTCTACCTTCTTGTAACGTTTCAGCCTTATTGGACCTTGTTTTCACACAAATGGACCCAGAATGATGTGAAATTGTGCTTCGTGCAACATAATTCTGGGTGCCATTTACAAACCATAAGTGCTAATGACTCCATTCCTTTTGGTGGTTGTAGGGGCTGTTGATTGGAGTACACTAAAACAAACCTGACCTCTCTAGGACATTCAGAAGCCAAGTTATAAGCCCACAAAGGTGTAACTGGACTACTACTTTAAAGTGACACCAGGCCCGGTGACCTTTGGGACATGGTTTGACCCCCTATAGGAATGTGCGATCATCATGAAACGTTCAGATCACTTACAACTCAATAGATTCTACCTTCTTGTAACATTTCAGCCTGATTGGACCTTGTTTTCACACAAATGGACCCAGAATGATGTGAAATTGTGCTTCGTGCAACATAATTCTGGGTGCCATTTACAAACCATAAGTGCTAATGACTCCATTCCTTTTTGTGGTTGTAGGGGCTGTTGATTGGAGTACATTAAAACAAACCTGATCTCTCTAGGACATTCAGAAGCCAAGTTATAAGCCCACAATTTGTAACTGGACTACTTCTTTAAATTGACACCAGATCCGGTGACCTTTTGGACATCGTTTGACCCCCTTAGGAAAGTGCTATCATCATTAAACGTTCAGATCACTTACAACTCAATAGATTCTACCTTCTTGTAATGTTTCAGCCTGATTGGACCTTGTTTTCACACAAATGAACCCAGAATGATGTGAAATTGTGCTTCGTGCAACATAATTCTGGGTGCCATTTACAAACCATAAGTGCTAATGACTCCATTCCTTTTTGTGGTTGTAGGGGCTGTTGATTGGAGTACACTAAAACAAACCTGATCTCTCTAGGACATTCAGAAGCCAAGTTATAAGCCCACAAATGTGTAACTGGACTACTTCTTTAAATTGACACCAGATCCGATGAATTTTGGGACATGGTTTGACCCCCTTAGGAAAGTGCTATCATCGTGAAACGTTCAGATCACTTACAACTCAATAGATTCTACCTTCCTGTAACGTTTCAGCCTGATTGGACCTTGTTTTCACACAAATGAACTCAGAATGATGTGAAATTGTGCTTTGTGCAACATAATTCTGGGTGCCATTTAAAAACCATAAGTGCTAATGACTCCATTCCTTTTTGTGGTTGTAGGGGCTGTTGATTGGAGTATACTAAAACAAACCTGATCTCTCTAGGACATTCAGAAGCAGTGGCTATTATAACTAACTGAAACCTTCACTCAAAGACTGATAACACCCTGTTTGCTAATATTCTGAAGGAATAACTAGCATATTTAACACTGCAAGTGTTGTAAGACGTTGCTACGGCAACGCACCAGCTTTTGCTAAAATACTGAAAGGAATAGTATTTTAAGCGTCAGTCACGGCATTCCGTGCAATCTTAAAACGCTAAAACCTGTGCGCACAAAGGTTAATTTAGTGTTTTTCTGCTACAAAGCTAGCAGTTGCTGCCAAAGGTGCAGCCTTGAGCTATCTGCAGAAGCTCTACTAGGCTATTTTTGGTTTGGTTGTTAAATGGAGGGACAGAGTAGTGAACTGACCAACTCCCAGCAACCAGGTGGCGCTGCGGCCCACGACTATGAACCTGGCCTACTTTCTGGACAAATATTGTCCAAACTGGTCGCGGTTGCTCGAGAACCCGACTACCCTTCTAGGGATTTCACTGAAGAACAGCGTAGCGTCGAGCTAGAAGCTGTAATCGATCAAATAGAAAACCCGGATGGTACAAAACCAATCCAGGTTCACTTAGCTAAGTTAGCCCTGATCCTCTATCAGAGAGGACTCCAACATGATAGAGAGATCATGAACCTCCAGAGTATGCTAGCTGAAAAACAGCGAAATGGAAGGCTGATCGAGGAAGACGACACCCGCACCGATTCTGGGGAAGATGGGGAGAAGACCCCGCCCCCTTCTGCTGATGACAACAGACAGTGGGAAGGGGGGAAACACCAGGACTCTCTGGACGGACGCACGCCGCAGGGGAGAGATGAAGCTCATCTGTTCCAACCTTCGGCCCCGTTCCCTACACACACTATAGGGCATTCAGGACCACCTAGGGGCCGAGAGCAGTTCGCCCTCGAATCCCAGGTTGCACCACCACCCTCATCTTCACGGCCTTCTCAATCAGTGAGAAGTCGACCAGCTGAGCGGCACCTCTATTTAGACCGCTCCCCCAGTCCACGAAGGGTGCAAGGTGCCGATTGGGGTTATGCACCCCAAGCTGCACCTCAACCATCTACCCATCCTAGCTACTCCGGTATTCGGCATGCCGATAACCAGCTGCATGACAGAGCACACTACGCAGACGTGCCCCGGGAGGAGGACCTCCCAGGACACCCACGTGACGTGCCAGCAGCCCGCCACAGCATGCCGAACCCTGATTTGGGCCCCAGGAGTCAACATTGGGAGCCCAGAGCACACCAGCGATATCCAGCGCTCTCTGAGACAGACCGTGGGTCAGAGTCAGAGGATGACGCGCCGTACCGTGAGTCAGGGCTCCGTGTACGTCAAATTGAATCGCTAGCTAAAGACATAGAACGCTTTGATCCTAACACCAATGAATCCAACGTCGACAATTATCTCAGGGAGATAGAACGTTGTCTGCTTGATCTTCCAGCACCCTCTTCAAGGGAAAAGCTCAAGCTAATTTGGAAAACCACATCTAGAACGGTGCACGGTTTCATGGAAACTCTACCACCTGACATTCGAGATCGGTACTCCTCGCTCTGCCGAGCGTTGAGGGATGAATACGCCACGTATGCAGACTCCGCATCAGCTACAATGGGGGCCTTCTCCATCAAACACGGGAGAAACGAACCCCCCAGAGAGTATTATCGCCGACTCAAAAGTGCTTATTTCCAAGGTCGAAACGGCCCTGGGCTCGAGGAAGACCCTGCCTTCAGATCCCTGTTCATTCACAACCTGCACGAGTGTGTTCGCTCCGAAGTCTCAATGTATTGTCGGATGAAAAATCTGACAACTCAGGAGATTAGGAGATACGCTCAACAGGCTTGGGAAGCCGGCGGAAAGCCCCAAAAGCCTGACGCACATCACCGCGTCATGCACCTAGCTCCCGACGCCGAGCCGCGTTTGGAGCTTGAAGGCACAGAAGCTCCACCCACTAAGCCAAAATCTGCTAAACCTAGACCTGTTAAACCGCGAGAGCAGTCCCAATCTCCTCAACAGGGGAAGGGGGGTGCTGATTGGCCGCCTAGGTCTGGACAATCAGACAGGAAGTGGCCCAACCAAAACCAACGGCAGGCAGGTCGGAACAGTGGAAGGTTTAAGGAGCGCCGCCCACAGGTAGGTCCCGAACACAAGTCCGCAGGTGAGTACTTGACCAAAGCCGACCTCCAGGAGATGTTTCAGCAGTTCCTAGCTAAACAGAAGGAACAGCTGAGATCTGCAGATGAGACCCCTGCACCAAAGTCTTCTTCTAAGAAGCCAGACCCAGAGCCAACGTCAGCATGACTAGGCGTGGCTCAACCTCCCAGCGTGGCCAGGACCTACCTGATCAGCTGGGGGAACACTACTGGTAGATCACAGGAGTCTCCTGAAATCTACCCCCCAGAGAAACCAGATACTAAATTTCTGAAGTTCCTTGGTGACTTAACAAACCATGATCATGCTCGCCGTTTGTACTGTAGCACCAACGTAGGTGGGTGCATACAGGTTGATGCTCTGCTGGATACCGGCTCAGAAATCACCCTGATGTGCTCCACACTGTTCCATCGCGTGTCTGACACCATGCGGTCGCTCGGGAAACCAGTCCAGGTAGAACCCTGTGACCTGAAAATCACCAGCTACACCCAGACCCGGGAGTGTATCACTCACCGGGCGTGGCTGGATATCACCTTCCAAGACATGACTCTGGTTCACCCGTTTTATGTCTGCCAGCTAGACACTGAACCATTTCTCGTTGGTCAGGACCTGCTTGAACGTCTAGCTCCCCTCATCGACTGCCAGAAGGGTCAACTGTGGGCCCAGGTGGACACACCTAAGCCCTGGAACCCAGATAGCAGCCGACCATCCTCCATTCTTGAAGTCAGCATAAGTGAGCCGCAAAACCCTTGTTCCAAGGTCATGCCCCTCCCTACAGCTCCCACAGACGATGTCCGCCTGCAAAGGCATGAAACCGCTCCTGGAACTCCGTTCCGCACACATTCATCTTTTCTCTGCTCGCTGAAGAACGTCAGCCTGCAGCCATATGCACCACACATAGTTGGTGGTCTTACCATCAACTGCACCCACATCTCAGATGCTCGCCTTGCTCTTTGGTCTGAAAAGTCAGCCATCAGCCAGCAGAAGTTTGAACACCTGCGTCAGAAGGACCCCCTTCTGGTCAGTGTGACACGTAGCCATCGGCTCTTGTCACCTACTTGGCCGCAGAGGCTCCTGAAAGCGCCAGAGGTCTGCTCTCTGACTATCCAACTTGGAGCAAGACAGCTCACACATACATTCAGCATCATACCACAGCTTGATCCACCTGCACTCATTGGAGCAGATCTGCTGGTTCGACTCGGTGCCCAGCTGGACACTTGCAATCAAGTCCTTTGGGCCCGGGCCACACCTTCCTCTGAGCCTCGCTCAGAAGGTCGTGAACACTTGCTGTCCGGACAGACCATTCCACAGGCCTGCCGTGCAGTGGTTGAGGCCAGCACGGTTCTGCCCCCACTGGTCAAAGGAGTGCCTGTTCGTCTGACTCTGATGAAGCATCAGAAGCTGCCAGGCACACAGGCCTTCTTCCAGCCATCACCACACTTCTTGGAGCTCAACTTAGCCGTCTGTGGCACGCCACTCTTGGAGCTGAACAATCGTTCTGCGTACTTGTTGGTCGAAAATCCGACCCAGAGTCCTATCCACCTGCCGGCAGGAAAGCCCTTGGGCATGCTGATAGATAGCTCATTCCATGACTTCGAACTTTCAGTCCCCGTGATCGGACAACTTCCGTTGTTCTTGAACGACAGACAGGTTGGTGTAGACACATTCAGTACTTTCCCTTCACAAATGATTACCATCAAGCGGCATGAAGCCCTTCCTGAGGAACCCATTTGCAGTGCAACCTTAGATACTGACAGCGGTCAGTGTCTAACGGTTTTTGCAATAAATACTCAACCCTCTGAGTCACCGGTTGAAAGCCCGGAACACCAGAGACCCTCCTCCTCTGAACCTTATGACGGCTTCGAGGCCGAAGTCAGCCAGCAGCTTGACAAAGCGGATGCGCTGGAGTCAGAGGAGCAGAGAGCAGAGCTTAGAAGCCTGTTCTATGAGTTTCAGTCCGTCTTATCCAGGGACTCCCTGGACTGTGGACTCACAAACCTGCATACGGTTCGCATTCCAACGAACCCGAATGCCCCTCCTACTTTTGTACGTCAGTACAAGATTCCCCTCGCTGCTTATGAGTCGATCCAAGAGATCCTCGATCAGCTGAAGGAGAAAAACATCATCAGAGAGTGTAACTCCACTTACAACTCTCCCATCTGGCCGGTTCTGAAACCGACTGGGAAATGGCGTCTCACCATAGACTATCGTGCACTGAACAAACAAGTACCTCTCTCCAGGTGGTCTATGATCCATTTAGATCAGGAGCTAGCCAGAGTCAGAGATGCTCGTTTCTTCTCTACGGTTGACGTAGCCAACGGCTTCTGGACCATGAAGGTTGAGCCGGCGGACCAGTATAAACTGGCTTTCTCCTTTGGAAATCGCCAATATACTTGGAACCGCTGCCCCTTTGGCTACTCTAACTCACCTGCCGAGTTCAACATCTTCCTCCACAAAGCCATGTCAGATGCTGCTTCCAGAGGGAACCTCATATATGTCGATGACATCTTGATGAGGAGTCGAACCTTTGAGGAGCACCTGGCCGAACTCCGTCACGTGCTGCAACAGCTCGCTGACGCCGGAGCTAAATTGGCGATTCTCAAGGGACAGTGGTGTCGAACCAAAGTGGAGTATGTTGGACTGCTGGTTGGCCCTAATGGAGTCGAGCCCCAAGCGGGACGCATTAGAGCCATTCAGGACATCAAAGCCCCAGCTAATCTGACTGAACTCAGGAGCTTCCTCGGAGTCTGCAACTACTCCAGGCAGTTCATTGAGGAGTACGCTGAAACAGCGAGGCCCCTCACTGAGCTGCTTCGGAACGACACACCTTTCGTGTGGGACAGACCCCAAGAACTCTCCTTCCAGTTCCTAAAACAGAAGTTGGCGTCCGCACCCTGTCTGGCTTACCCAGACAAGGATAAAGAGTTCTACATAGAGGCTACTTTCTCCTCTCACTGCCTGAGCGCTGCTTTGAAGCAGAAACACGATCAGGACATGAGAGTTGTGGCATACGCCAGCAAGCCTCTGAGCAAGGTGGAACTCCAGTTCTCAGACTGTGAGAGAGCCCTCCTCTCTACAGTCTGGGCCGTCGAACACTTTCGTAGTTACATCGGTGGACAGAAAGTGATCATTGAAACGTGTCATCAGCCTGTCACCTTCCTAAACAGCCAGCGTCTGCGCGAAGGAAGAGTGTCAAACAGCCGCATTGCGACGTGGATGATGGTGCTCCAAGGATACAACATTGATGTCAAGTATGGTCAGAACACCAAGCTAGCGCTAGGACAAGGGCTAGCAGGCTGCCAGCACTGTG
This sequence comes from Nothobranchius furzeri, assembly GCF_043380555.1. Classification (NCBI taxonomy): domain Eukaryota; kingdom Metazoa; phylum Chordata; class Actinopteri; order Cyprinodontiformes; family Nothobranchiidae; genus Nothobranchius; species Nothobranchius furzeri. Next base: position 16,313,268 of record NC_091749.1, on the reverse strand, counting down.
ACTCTGACTCCGTCATGGCCCCCCTGGACACACCTGCCGCAGTCTACCCAACCGCATCCAATCATCGCTACTTTGATGAGAATGTTTGCCAAGGGCTTCCGAAAGTTTACACTGACGGATGCGACTACCTTCACGAAGGCCAGCTCCGTGCCGGGGTTGGAGTCGTTTGGGTGGACTGTGACACTAAGCAACCAAATCACTACCGGTTGGGCCAAAAGTCTAGTCAGTACGCCGAAATTGCTGCAGTGTTGATAACCCTCCAGCAGGCGGCAGCCTTGGACATCACTCAAATCGTCCTTTGCTCAGATTCAAACTACGCTAGACACAGCTTCATATCTCACTTCCCCATGTGGAAGGAGAACAACATGAAAAACGCCAGGAACAGAGACGTGAAACACTCGGAGTTATTCCTAGCGTGTGATCTGCTCACCACTGAGAAAGGCATAATGGTCTACTGGAAAAAGGTCAAAGGTCACTCCAGGACCATAGGTCCGGAGAAAGATGGTAATGACGAAGCTGACCGCCTTGCTAAGCTCGGTGCTGACCAGGGAACCTGCTGGGAATTCAAAGACGAGTGGCTTCCTCCCAAGGCCGTTCACGAGGTCTGTGCGATTACTCGTCGCCATGCTAAACAGGCAGACGAACCTCAGAACATTGGGGTACCCGTGTTTCTAGGCAGACAACCACATGATGCGGACCTAGTCACCATGCAGGAACAAGATCCTGACCTGAAGCTCATCCGCGAGCTTCTCCAAAAGGGACCGATGCCTGAACAACCGTCACCACCTACTGGCGCAAGTCGAGATTTGGTAACCCTGCATCGTCAACTCACGCACCTGAAACTACAAAACGATTTGTTAGTTTACATGCGTGACGATCACAGCCCGCCGCGCTGGGTCGTTCCACTCGACCACAGAGGAGTAATGCTTGCCTACGCCCACGACACTCCGGTTGGAGGTCACCGCGGAGCAAAAGCTACGCTCGCGTCACTGACAGAAGTAGCATATTGGCCGTCGATGTCCAAGGACGTACACAGCTATGTCCAAGGCTGCCTCGTCTGTGCCCAGTTTCAACCCTCCCAGCCGCTTGCTAGAGCACCACTGCAACGCAGGGGAATAACCTTCCCTTGGTCCCACCTGCAGATCGACTGGGTTGGACCGGTTCCCAAATCGGCAAGAGGAAACAAATATATGCTAACTGTAACTTGCAGTTTCACAAAGTGGGTTGAGTGCCTTCCAGCGCCAAACGATACAGCCGTCACAACCGCTGTACTGCTGATTAACCACGTTTTCAGTCGATGGGGACTTCCACTCTGCATTGACTCTGACCGGGGAACTCATTTCACATCCAGTGTAATGACGTCCCTGTTTGAACTTCTGGGAGTGGAAGTGAGATTCCACCTCCCCTATCACCCACAGTCATCCGGACAGGTCGAACGGATGAACCGCACGGTCGTCTCTATGCTCAAAAAGTACGTCTGCTCCACTGGGAAGGACTGGGACGTCAAGCTCCCTCTGGTCCTGATGGCCATACGGTCCACTCCCCAGCGATCCACAGGGGTTACGCCCTTTGAGATGATGACCGGCAGACTGATGACTCTACCACTGCACCTCCTGTATCACCCAGAGGATGTCAGTGTTGCCACTGCCTATACCGCTCATCAGTATGTGGCAGACTTGAAAACACACCTCAGAGCTACGTTCGCGCACGCTCAGAAGAAACTGGAGACCAACGTAGAAGGCGCTAAGGCCTACTACGACCAAAAGACAACCAGCCGCGAATACGAGGTGGGTGACAAAGTATTCTACTTTCGGTTCGCCCAACCGGCACGCAAACCTAAGAAGTTCCTGCCCTGCTGGTCAGGACCATTTGAGATCGTGGCAAAACTCTCTCCAGTTGCATACAGGTTACGCATCACCAAAGCGAGACAGGAGCCTGTCTACAAATGGGTGCATGCAAACCAAATCAAACCCTACGTCAAACCATCCCCGCGGGTACAGAGACCAGACTCCCCGCAGGAGGTAGACGTAGTCTCGACATAGTTCTATGCATGGAAATGGAAACGGGGGGAAAGTGCACGTTTAACCCACTAACATGTACTAACCGACAAAGAACAAGCCCCCCCGCCGTCCCTTTCACTAACCAAGAGAAACTTCTCCTAGACCGCTAACAGGATGTACCTACTAAAACCTTACAGAGTACTCTGGTACCTATACTAGGCTCTGATTAATGAATCTCTACGTGCAATCAAGACTTTGTCTGAAACCATACATCAGGATATTGTGTACACACGAGTGGTGAGAGATTTGATGCAGGACCTGCTCAGGGAAGTAAGTTCCACGCTGGACAGCTTGGTTGAAAGTCGTATTTCCCCGTACTTGGTACCACTGGACCTGCTCAAAGTTAGCTTGACAGCTGCTACCCCTCTACTGTGCACCTTTCACAAATCCACCTAGCGTACAGCCTAGGTAGTGCAATTCCCATTCACGTTGATGCAGAAAATTAGAACTCGGTTTCCTGTTACATGTTCCCATAATTGTGACACCTCACATCTATAGGTTTAAGTCGATGCTGAACATTGGTATTTGAAAGGACGGTAGGCATTTCCACTTTGAACTAGAAACCTGACACTCCATCACCTCAACCTCGAACAGCATGACTCAGAGATTGAGATCATGGACGCTTTCCGGGGTTGTAACTTTGCCTTCGATTTAGAAATTGACCAACAATTACTGATTGAAGGAACCAAATTTGCTAAGTTCACACAAACCCCGCGTGAACTTACTTTGACGCCCAAGACGCTACATTGACACAGATTATACGACTTTAATCTGCACATTGGTCGCCCTGGGGATGGAATGGCTCATCACGGCCGTGATAGCTTATTCCGCCTACAGGCGTGTTAATAAACTCCAAGATAAGATGCACTTGCTCACCTATGGTGTGCCTCGTAACCGCGTTCGGGGAGACTCCAAGCGTGAATGTACCACACCTGTCTAAAGGGGGTGAGCAACATTTTCTTTGTTATTCTGTAAACCTAAGAGTAGTTCTCAATTTAGTCTACCTCACATATTTATCTGAGTGTTGCAGTATGTCACATTCTTTATTTTGAATACACACTGACTGTATGACCTAAGAATGTATTTTATGAGACCTCAAGGTTGCTATGAATTTTCTTGGATGTTATATGTTTTTTTTTTTTGGGTTTTCTGTATTTTTGTTTCTTACTTGGTCACATATTAACTAGTGGTTATGTGCCGGCCCAGCTCAGTCTGTCAATGACTCTGTCTGACGCACCAGCACATTGTAGTACCTCTTAGTTTTATGGTCCTTGTTTTAGCCCAAAGACTGTCCTGATCCACCCTTTGGACCAAAAAGGGGGGAATCTTGGGACCACATAGGTCAATGCGCGTTTGCGAACTATGGACCTCGTACATCACCGCGTGCTCCATAAACTGAACTGTATGGCCGGCGGTGAGATGCCTTTGTGTCCACTCGTGGAGTTAACCGCCCACCGACCTTCCTCCTTCTACACTACTACCTCTCGCATGGACGACATCATCATTGCGTACCAACTGCGTTAGTGGCTTCTTCTAGTTATGCGCGTTGGGGACTATCCCGTTTCCTATCCTCTTTGTGCCTGACAAAGACAAAGACCAAAGGCGCCAGGATCCAAGACAAAGACCAAAGACAAAGGCGTCCAAGGAGACCAACGTCCTAAGGGACAAACCCACCTGTGCTTCCGACAATCAAGTCGACCTACGTTCATGAGGAACAAACCCATCTGTGCTTCCGACGATCGAGCTTTGGGCGCGATCCCCGAAACCAAAAGGGGGAATGTTGAGGGTCTGACCTCATGAGGAAATTACTATGCAGTGATTTTCTCCAAAATGACTGTGCTTAAATTGCTCTGAAAAGCAAATAATCACATCAGCGCCAAGAAACTTCATTTCCCATGATGCTTTGCACACGGAAGCATTGGGATGATGTCACCGCCTAGTACCAGAAACACGTTCTGCGCATGTGCGGGAAGCCGTGGAGCTTTTCCCGCGAACTAAGACCATAAATCTTCAGCAGAGACAAAGAATCCTCGATCTTTTGCCCAGGATACCTGGCGGTAAGGACACGCTTGTCAACGCTCCGACTCCCTTGAGCACGCGGAAGCTCTAAGTGCCCAAGTTGAGCCCACGGAACTGCTGGAAACTAAACTGCAAGCCCATCAGATCTGCTCGTTTCTGCTCCCCTCCAGCTGATGTTTGAGGACACAGAACTGCGGAGGAAAGCAACAACTCCATCAAGCACGCTGTAAGTTATAACTCAGCACAGAAAGAAACTTTGCTGTCTCTGTCCAGCCCGTGGAGAAACACTCGTGAACGCCAAACAACGGAGAAAGCATCAAACCGACGGACGACGCCGAAAGCTGCGGAGAAACACGGAGAACCGTCAAATCAAAGAGGGAGGGACGCCTCGCTCTTCTGGTGATCAGCAACTCATCTCTTTCTCTCTCTCCTTCTTCTTCCGTTAACTCTATAGTCCAGAATAAGCAATAAAACCGCGCTATTGCTTAAAAAGTAGCTTCGTGTTTTCCTCTTTCGTCCCAAACACGTCCGTCGGGTCATTTTGAAAGAATAAACTGCTTATTGATCATTGTTTGGTATCTTAAAATGGTTTCTGTCATGGCCAGGCTGAAACTAAAATATATTAATTTGTGATTAATCTTTTGTGTTGTTTCATGATCTTTTGAAATGTTTTGAGTGATTTAAGGTTAAGTTACTACTGATTCTAAGTGCTTTGGAAGTTAAAGTGCAAGTTGCCACCCACACTTTAGCCAGACAAAGGGGTCAGCCATCTTGTATTCAAGACTCCATTTTGAATCCATACACACACACACACACACACACACACACACACACACACACACTACTCCTTTGTGAGAACAAAGGACCCCATTCATACATCCTCCATCACATGCAAACACATCCATCTTCAATCATATCACACGGTTATTATTCATCTATTCCACTGTTTATTCATTTGACAAATTGTTAATTAAATGTTATAAAATTCAGATTTTTGTGTCCAGTAGCTTTGTTGTGTCGAAGAGAAGTCTCTGCTCCAAGGATTCTACGAACTTCAAGAAAGACTGATAAGAGTTTTGGATTCATTTCCCTTTCTAATTAAAGGGTGGTGCCCCGAAGATATCTAAGAATATCTTAATTAATTAATAAATCAATAAATAGTTCCATATTTACAGAATTTATTGAAGAATCCAAAAGTAAGTTAAAGCTTACGAATTGTTCGCTCCTAATAACACCAACAAGCCCCTACAACCACAAAAAGGAATGGAGTCATTAGCATTTATGGTTTGTAAATGGCACCCAGAATTATGTTGCACGAAGCACAATTTCACATCATTCTGGGTCCATTTGTGTGAAAACAAGGTCCAATCAGGCTGAAACGTTACAAGAAGGTAGAATCTATTGAGTTGTAAGTGATCTGAACTTTTCATGATGATCGCAAAATCCTATGGGGGGTCAAACCATGTCCCAAAGGTCACCGGGCCTGGTGTCACTTTAAAGAAGTAGTCCAGTTACACCTTTGTGGGCTTATAACTCTGCTTCTGAATATCCTAAAGAGGTTGGTTTGTTTTAGAGTAATACCAGTTAACAGCCCCCATTACCCCAAAAAGGAATGGAGTCATTAGCACTTATGGTTTTTAAATGGAACCCAGAATTATGTTGCACGAAGCAGAATTTCACATAATTCTGGGTTCATTTGTGTGAAAACAAGGTCCAATCAGGCTGAAACGTTACAAGACGGTAGAATCTAGTGAGTTGTAAGTGATCTGAACGTTTCATGATGATAGCACTTTCCTAAGGGGGTCAAATCATGTCCCAAAGGTCACCGGATCTGGTGTCAATTTAAAGAAGTAGTCCAGTTACACATTTGTGGGCTTATAACTTGGCTTCTGAATGTCCTAGTGAGATCAGGTTTGTTTTAGTGTACTCCAATCAACAGTCCCTACAACCACAAAAAGGAATGGAGTCATTAGCACTTATGGTTTTTAAATGGCTCCCAGAATTATGTTGCACGAAGCACAATTTCACATCATTCTGGGTTCATTTGTGTGAAAACAAGGTCCAATCAGGCTGAAACGTTACAGGAAGGTAGAATCTATTGAGTTGTAAATGATTTGAACGTTTCATGATGATAGCACTTTCCTAAGGGGGTCAAACCATGTCCCAAAGGTCACCGGATCTGGTGTCAATTTAAAGAAGTATTCCAGTTACACATTTGTGGGCTTATAACTTGGCTTCTGAATTTCCTAGAGAGATCAGGTTTGTTTTAGTGTACTCCAATCAACAGCCCCTACAACCACAAAAAGGAATGGAGACATTAGCACTTATGGTTTATAAATGGCACCCAGAATTATGTTGCACGAAGCACAATTTCACATCATTCTGGGTCCATTTGTGTGAAAACAAGGTCCAATCAGGCTGAAACGTTACAGGAAGGTAGAATCTATTGAGTTGTAAGTGATCTGAACGTTTCATGATGATAGCGTTTTCCTAAGGGGGTCAAACCATGTCCCAAAGGTCACCGGATCTCGTGTCAATTTAAAGAAGTAGTCCAGTTACACATTTGTGGGCTTATAACTTGGCTTCTGAATGTCCTAGAGTGATCAGGTTTGTTTTAGTGTACTCCAAACAACAGCCCCTACAACCACAAAAAGGAATGGAGTCATTAGCAATTATGGTTTGTAAATGGCACCCAGAATTATGTTGCACGAAGCACAATTTCACATCATTCTGGGTTCATTTGTGTGAAAACGAGGTCCAATCAGGCTGAAACGTTACAGGAAGGTAGAATCTATTGAGTTGTAAGTGATCTGAACATTTCATGATGATAGCACTTTCCTAAGGGGGTCAAACCATGTCCCAAAGGTCACAGGATCTGGTGTCAATTTAAAGAAGTTGTCCAGTTACACATTTGTGGGCTTATAACTTGGCTTATGAATGTCCTAGAGCGATCAGGTTTGTTTTAGTGTACTCCAATCAACAGCCCCTACAACCACAAAAAGGAATGGAGACATTAGCACTTATGGTTTGTAAATGGCACCCAGAATTATGTTGCACGAAGCACAATTTCACATCATTCTGGGTCCATTTGTGTGAAAACAAGGTCCAATCAGGCTGAAACGTTACAGGAAGGTAGAATCTATTGAGTTGTAAGTGATCTGAACGTTTCAAGATGATCGCACATTCCTATAGGGGGTAAAACCATGTCCCAAAGGTCACCGGGCCTGGTGTCACTTTAAAGATGTAGTCCAGTTACACCTTTGTGGGCTTATAACTTGGCTTCTGAATGTCCTATAGAGGTTAGGTTTGTTTTAGTGTACTCCAATCAAAAGCCCCTACAACCACAAAAAGGAATGGAGTCATTAGCACTTATGGTTTGTAAATGGCACCCAGAATTATGTTGCACGAAGCACAATTTCACATCATTCTGGGTTCATTTGTGTGAAAACAAGGTCCAATCAGGCTGAAACGTTACAGGAAGGTAGAATCTATTGAGTTGTAAGTGATCTGAACGTTTCATGATGATAGCACTTTCCTAAGGGGGTCAAACCATGTCCCAAAGGTCACCGGATCTGGTGTCACTTTAAAGAAGTAGTCCAGTTACACATTTGTGGGCTTATAACTTGGCTTCTGAATGTCCTAGAGAGGTCAGGTTTGTTTTGGTGTACTCCAATCAACAGTCCCTACAACCACAAAAAGGAATGGAGACATTAGCACTTATGGTTTTTAAATGGCACCCAGAATTATGTTGCACGAAGCACAATTTCACATCATTCTGGGTCCATTTGTGTGAAAACAAGGTCCAATCAGGCTGAAACGTTACAGGAAGGTAGAATCTATTGAGTTGTAAGTGATCTGAACGTTTCATGATGATAGCACTTTCCTAAGGGGGTCAAACCATGTCCCAAAGGTCACCAGATCTGGTGTCAATTTAAAGAAGTAGTCCAGTTACACATTTGTGGGCTTATAACTTGGCTTCTGAATGTCCCTGAGAGATCAGGTTTGTTTTAGTATACTCCAATCAACAACCCCTACAACCACAAAAAGGAATGGAGTCATTAGCACTTTTGGTTTTTAAATGGCACCCAGAATTATGTTGCGCGAAGCACAATTTCACATCATTCTGGGTTCATTTGTGTGAAAACAAGGTCCAGTCAGGCTGAAACGTTACAGGAAGGTAGAATCTATTGAGTTGTAAGTGATCTGAACGTTTCATGATGATAGCGCTTTCCTAAGGGGGTCAAACCATGTCCCAAAGGTCACAGGATCTCGTGTCAATTTAAAGAAGTAGTCCAGTTACACATTTGTGGGCTTATAACTTGGCTTCTGAATGTCCTAGAGTGATCAGGTTTGTTTTAGTGTACTCCAATCAACAGCCCCTACAACCACAAAAAGGAATGGAGTCATTAGCAATTATGGTTTGTAAATGGCACCCAGAATTATGTTGCACGAAGCACAATTTCACATCATTCTGGGTCGATTTGTGTGAAAACAAGGTCCAATCAGGCTGCAACGTTACAGGAAGGTAGAATCTATTGAGTTGTAAGTGATCTGAACGTTTCATGATGATCGCACATTCCTATAGGGGGTCAAACCATGTCCCAAAGGTCACCGGGCCTGGTGTCACTTTAAAGAAGTAGTCCAGTTACACCTTTGTGGGCTTATAACTTGGCTTCTGAATGTCGTAGAGAGGTCAGGCTTGTTTTAGTGTACTCCAATCAACAGCCTTCTACAACCACAAAAAGGAATGGAGTCATTAGCACTTATGGTTTGTAAATGGCACCCAGAATTATGTTGCACGAAGCACAATTTCACATCATTCTGGGTCCATTTGTGTGAAAACAAGGTCCAATCAGGCTGAAACGTTACAGGAAGGTAGAATCTATTGAGTTGTAAGTGATCTGAACGTTTCATGATGATAGCACTTTCCTAAGGGGGTCAACCCATGTCCCAAAGGTCACCGGATCTGGTGTCAATTTAAAGAAGTAGTCTAGTTACACATTTGTGGGCTTATAACTTGGCTTCTGAATGTCCTAGAGAGATCAGGTTTGTTTTAATGTACTCCAATCAACAGCCCCTACAACCACAAAAAGGAATGGAGTCATTAGCACTTATGGTTTGTAAACGGCACCCAGAATTATGTTGCACGAAGCACAATTTCACATCATTCTGGGATCATTTGTGTGAAAACAAGGTCCAATCAGCCTGAAACGTTACAGGAAGGTAGAATCTATTGAGTTGTAAGTGATCTGAACGTTTCATGATGATAGCACTTTCCTAAGGGGGTCAATCCATGTCCCAAAGGTCACCGGATCTGGTGTCAATTTAAAGTAGTCCAGTTACACATTTGTGGGCTTATAACTTGGCTTCTGAATGTCCTAGAGAGATCAGGTTTGTTTTAGTATACTCCAATCAGCAGCCCCTACAACCACAAAAAGGAATGGAGTCATTAGCACTTATGGTTTTTAAATGGCACCCAGAATTATGTTGCACGAAGCCCAATTTCACATCATTCTGGGTTCATTTGTGTGAAAACAAGGTCCAGTCAGGCTGAAACGTTACAGGAAGGTAGAATCTATTGAGTTGTAAGTGATCTGAACGTTTCATGATGATAGCACTTTCCTAAGGGGGTCAAACCATGTCCCAAAGGTCACCGGATCTGGTGTCAATTTAAAGAAGTTGTCCAGTTACACATTTGTGGGCTTATAACTTGGCTTCTGAATGTCCTAGAGCGATCAGGTTTGTTTTTGTGTACTCCAATCAACAGCCCCTACAACCACAAAAAGGAATGGAGACATTAGCACTTATGGTTTTTAAATGGCACCCAGAATTATGTTGCACGAAGCACAATTTCACATCATTCTGGGTTCATTTGTGTGAAAACAAGGTCCAATCAGGCTGAAACGTTACAGGAAGGTAGAATCTATTGAGTTGTAAGTGATCTGAACGTTTCATGATGATATCACTTTCCTAAGGGGGTCAAACCATGTCCCAAAGGTCACCGGATCTGGTGTCACTTTAAAGAAGTAGTCCAGTTACACATTTGTGGGCTTATAACTTGGCTTCTGAATGTCCTAGAGAGGTCAGGTTTGTTTTATTGTACTCCAATCAACAGCCCCTACAACCACAAAAAGGAATGGAGACATTAGCACTTATGGTTTGTAAATGGCACCCAGAATTATGTTGCACGAAGAACAATTTCACATCATTCTGGGTCCATTTGTGTGAAAACAAGGTCCAATCAGGCTGAAACGCTACAAGAAGGTAGAATCTATTGAGTTGTAAGTGATCTGAACGTTTCAAGAAGATCACACATTCCTATAGGGGGTAAAACCATGTCCCAAAGGTCACCGGGCCTGGTGTCACTTTAAAGATGTAGTCCAGTTACACCTTTGTGGGCTTATAACTTGGCTTCTGAATGTCCTATAGAGGTTAGGTTTGTTTTATTGTACTCCAATCAAAATCCCCTACAACCACAAAAAGGAATGGAGACATTAGCACTTATGGTTTTTAAATGGCACCAAGAATTATGTTGCACGAAGCACAATTTCACATCATTCTGGGTCCATTTGTGTGAAAACAAGGTCCAATCAGGCTGAAACGCTACAAGAAGGTAGAATCTATTGAGTTGTAAGTGATCAGAACGTTTCAAGAAGATCACACATTCCTATAGGGGGTAAAACCATGTCCCAAAGGTCACCGGGCCTGGTGTCACTTTAAAGATGTAGTCCAGTTACACCTTTGTGGGCTTATAACTTGGCTTCTGAATGTCCTATAGAGGTTAGGTTTGTTTTAGTGTACTCCAATCAAAATCCCCTACAACCACAAAAAGGAATGGAGTCATTAGCACTTATGGTTTGTAAATGGCACCCAGAATTATGTTGCACGAAGCACAATTTCACATCATTCTGGGTTCATTTGTGTGAAAACAAGGTCCAATCAGGCTGAAACGTTACAGGAAGGTAGACTCTATTGAGTTGTAAGTGATCTGAACGTTTCATGATGATAGCACTTTCCTAAGGGGGTCAAACCATGTCCCAAAGGTCACCGGATCTGGTGTCACTTTAAAGAAGTAGTCCAGTTACACATTTGTGGGCTTATAACTTGGCTTCTGAATGTCCCTGAGAGATCAGGTTTGTTTTAGTATACTCCAATCAACAGCCCCTACAACCACAAAAAGGAATGGAGTCATTAGCACTTTTGGTTTTTAAATGGCACCCAGAATTATGTTGCACGAAGCACAATTTCACATCATTCTGGGTTCATTTGTGTGAAAACAAGGTCCAGTCAGGCTGAAACGTTACAGGAAGGTAGAATCTATTGAGTTGTAAGTGATCTGAACGTTTCATGATGATAGCACTTTCCTAAGGGGTCAAACCATGTCCCAAAGGTCACCGGATCTGGTGTCACTTTAAAGAAGTAGTCCAGTTACACATTTGTGGGATTATAACTTGGCTTCTGAATGTCCTAGAGAGGTCAGGTTTGTTTTATTGTACTCCAATCAACAGCCCCTACAACCACAAAAAGGAATGGAGTCATTAGCAATTATGGTTTGTAAATGGCACCCAGAATTATGTTGCACGAAGCACAATTTCACATCATTCTGGGTTCATTTGTGTGAAAACAAGGTCCAATCAGGCTGAAACGTTACAGGAAGGTAGAATCTATTAAGTTGTAAGTGATCTGAACGTTTCATGATGATAGCACTTTCCTAAGGGGGTCAAACCATGTCCCAAAGGTCACCGGATCTGGTGTCACTTTAAAGAAGTAGTCCAGTTACACATTTGTGGGCTTACAACTTGGCTTCTGAATGTCCTAGAGAGGTCAGGTTTGTTTTATTGTACTCCAATCAACAGCCCCTACAACCACAAAAAGGAATGGAGACATTAGCACTTATGGTTTGTAAATGGCACCCAGAATTATGTTGCACGAAGCACAATTTCACATCATTCTGGGTCCATTTGTGTGAAAACAAGGTCCAATCAGGCTGAAACGTTACAGGAAGGTAGAATCTATTGAGTTGTAAGTGATCTGAACGTTTCATGATGATAGCACTTTCCTAAGGGGTCAAACCATGTCCCAAAGGTCACCGGATCTGGTGTCACTTTAAAGAAGTAGTCCAGTTACACATTTGTGGGATTATAACTTGGCTTCTGAATGTCCTAGAGAGGTCAGGTTTGTTTTATTGTACTCGAATCAACAGCCCCTACAACCACAAAAAGGAATGGAGACATTAGCACTTATGGGTTGTAAATGGCACCCAGAATTATGTTGCACGAATCACAATTTCACATCATTCTGGGTCCATTTGTGTGAAAACAAGGTCCAATCAGGCTGAAACGCTACAAGAAGGTAGAATCTATTGAGTTGTAAGTGATCTGAACGTTTCAAGAAGATCGCACATTCCTATAGGGGGTAAAACCATGTCCCAAAGGTCACCGGGCCTGGTGTCACTTTAAAGATGTAGTCCAGTTACACCTTTGTGGGCTTATAACTTGGCTTCTGAATGTCCTATAGAGGTTAGGTTTGTTTTAGTGTACTCCAATCAAAATCCCCTACAACCACAAAAAGGAATGGAGTCATTAGCACTTATGGTTTGTAAATGGCACCCAGAATTATGTTGCACGAAGCACAATTTCACATCATTCTGGGTTCATTTGTGTGAAATCAAGGTCCAATCAGGCTGAAACGTTACAGGAAGGTAGAATCTATTGAGTTGTAAGTGATCTGAACATTTCATGATGATAGCACTTTCCTAAGCGGGTCAAACCATGTCCCAAAGGTCACCGGATCTGGTGTCAATTTAAAGAAGTAGTCCAGTTACACATTTGTGGGCTTATAACTTGGCTTCTGAATGTCCCTGAGAGATCAGGTTTGTTTTAGTATACTCCAATCAACAGCCCCTACAACCACAAAAAGGAATGGAGTCATTAGCACTTTTGGTTTTTAAATGGCACCCAGAATTATGTTGCACGAAGCACAATTTCACATCATTCTGGGTTCATTTGTGTGAAAACAAGGTCCAATCAGGCTGAAACGTTACAGGAAGGTAAAATCTATTGAGTTGTAAGTGATCTGAACGTTTCAAGATGATAGCACTTTCCTAAGGGGGTCAAACCATGTCCCAAAGGTCACCGGATCTGGTGTCAATTTAAAGAAGTAGTCCAGTTACACATTTGTGGGCTTATAACTTGGCTTCTGAATGTCCTAGAGAGATCAGGTTTGTTTTAGTGTACTCCAATCAACAGCCCCTACAACCACAAAAAGGAATGGAGTCATTAGCACTTATGGTTTGTAAATGGCACCCAGAATTATGTTGCATGGAGCACAATTTCACATCATTCTGGGTCCATTTGTGTGAAAACAAGGTCCAATCAGGCTGAAACGTTACAGGAAGGTAGAATCTATTGAGTTGTAAGTGATCTGAACGTTTCAAGATGATAGCACTTTCTTAAGGGGGTCAAACCATGTCCCAAAGGTCACCGGATCTGGTGTCAATTTAAAGAAGTAGTCCAGTTACACATTTGTGGGCTTACAACTTGGCTTCTGAATGTCCTAGAGAGGTCAGGTTTGTTTTATTGTACTCCAATCAACAGCCCCTACAATCACAAAAAGGAATGGAGACATTAGCACTTATGGTTTGTAAATGGCACCCAGAATTATGTTGCACGAAGCACAATTTCACATCATTCTGGGTCCATTTGTGTGAAAACAAGGTCCAATCAGGCTGAAACGTTACAGGAAGGTAGAATCTATTGAATTGTAAGTGATCTGAACGTTTCAAGATGATCGCACATTCCTAAAGGGGTCAAACCATGTCCCAAAGGTCACCGGATCTGGTGTCACTTTAAAGAAGTAGTCCAGTTACACATTTGTGGGCTTATAACTTGGCTTCTGAATGTCCTAGAGAGATCAGGTTTGTTTTAGTATACTCCAATCAACAGCCCCTACAACCACAAAAAGGAATGGAGTCATTAGCACTTATGGTTTTTAAATGGCACCCAGAATTATGTTGCACGAAGCCCAATTTCACATCATTCTGGGTTCATTTGTGTGAAAACAAGGTCCAGTCAGGCTGAAACGTTACAGGAAGGTAGAATCTCTTGAGTTGTAAGTGATCTGAACGTTTCATGATGATAGCACTTTCCTAAGGGGGTCAAACCATGTCCCAAAGGTCACCGGATCTGGTGTCACTTTAAAGAAGTAGTCCAGTTACACATTTGTGGGCTTACAACTTGGCTTCTGAATGTCCTAGAGAGGTCAGGGTTGTTTTATTGTACTCAAATCAACAGCCCCTACAACCACAAAAAGGATTGGAGACATTAGCACTTATGGTTTGTAAATGGCACCCAGAATTATGTTGCACGAAGCACAATTTCACATCATTCTGGGTCCATTTGTGTGAAAACAAGGTCCAATCAGGCTGAAACGTTACAGGAAGGTAGAATCTATTGAGTTGTAAGTGATCTGAACGTTTCAAGATGATCGCACATTCCTAAAGGGGTCAAACCATGTCCCAAAGGTCACCGGATCTGGTATCACTTTAAAGAAGTAGTCCAGTTACACATTTGTGGGCTTATAACTTGGCTTCTGAATGTCCTATAGAGGTTAGGTTTGTTTTAGTGTACTCCAATCAAAATCCCCTACAACCACAAAAAGGAATGGAGTCATTAGCACTTATGGTTTGTAAATGGCACCCAGAATTATGTTGCACGAAGCACAATTTCACATCATTCTGGGTTCATTTGTGTGAAAACAAGGTCCAATCAGGCTGAAACGTTACAGGAAGGTAGAATCTATTGAGTTGTAAGTGATCTGAACGTTTCATGATGATAGCACTTTCCTAAGGGGGTCAAACCATGTCCCAAAGGTCACCGGATCTGGTGTCAATTTAAAGAAGTAGTCCAGTTACACATTTGTGGGCTTATAACTTGGCTTCTGAATGTCCCTGAGAGATCAGGTTTGTTTTAGTATACTCCAATCAACATCCCCTACAACCACAAAAAGGAATGGAGTCATTAGCACTTTTGGTTTTTAAATCGCACCCAGAATTATGTTGCACGAAGCACAATTTCACATCATTCTGGGTTCATTTGTGTGAAAACAAGGTCCAATCAGGCTGAAACGTTACAGGAAGGTAGAATCTATTGAGTTGTAAGTGATCTGAACGTTTCAAGATGATAGCACTTTCTTAAGGGGGTCAAACCATGTCCCAAAGGTCACCGGATCTGGTGTCAATTTGAAGAAGTAGTCCAGTTACACATTTGTGGGCTTATAACTTGGCTTCTGAATGTCCTAGAGCGATCAGGTTTGTTTTAGTATACTCCAATCAACAGCCCCTACAACCACAAAAAGGAATGGAGTCATTAGCACTTATGGTTTTTAAATGGCACCCAGAATTATGTTGCACGAAGCCCAATTTCACATCATTCTGGGTTCATTTGTGTGAAAACAAGGTCCAGTCAGGCTGAAACGTTACAGGAAGGTAGAATCTATTGAGTTGTAAGTGATCTGAACGTTTCATGATGATAGCACTTTCCTAAGGGGGTCAAACCATGTCCCAAAGGTCACCGGATCTGGTGTCACTTTAAAGAAGTAGTCCAGTTACACATTTGTGGGCTTACAACTTGGCTTCTGAATGTCCTAGAGAGGTCAGGTTTGTTTTATTGTACTCCAATCAACAGCACCTACAACCACAAAAAGGAATGGAGACATTAGCACTTATTGTTTGTAAATGGCACCCAGAATTATGTTGCACGAAGCACAATTTCACATCATTCTGGGTCCATTTGTGTGAAAACAAGGTCCAATCAGGCTGAAACGTTACAGGAAGGTAGAATCTATTGAGTTGTAAGTGATCTGAACGTTTCAAGATGATCGCACGTTCCTAACGGGGTCAAACTATGTCCCAAAGGTCACCGGATCTGGTGTCACTTTAAAGAAGTAGTCCAGTTACACATTTGTGGGCTTACAACTTGGCTTCTGAATGTCCTAGAGAGGTCAGGTTTGTTTTATTGTACTCCAATCAACAGCCCCTACAACCACAAAAAGGAATGGAGACATTAGCACTTATGGTTTGTAAATGGCACCCAGAATTATGTTGCACGAAGCACAAATTCACATCATTCTGGGTCCATTTGTGTGAAAACAAGGTCCAATCAGGCTGAAACGCTACAAGAAGGTAGAATCTATTGAGTTGTAAGTGATCTGAACGTTTCAAGATGATCGCACATTCCTATAGGGGGTAAAACCATGTCCCAAAGGTCACCGGGCCTGGTGTCACTTTAAAGATGTAGTCCAGTTACACCTTTGTGGGCTTATAACTTGGCTTCTGAATGTCCTAGAGAGGTTAGGTTTGTTTTAGTGTACTCCAATCAACAGCCCCTACAACCACAAAAAGGAATGGAGACATTAGCACTTATGGTTTTTAAATGGCACCCAGAATTATGTTGCACGAAGCACAATTTCACATCATTCTGGGTTCATTTGTGTGAAAACAAGGTCCAATCAGGCTGAAACGTTACAAGAAGGTAGAATCTATTGAGTTGTAAGTGATCTGAACGTTTCATGATGATAGCACTTTCCTAAGGGGGTAAAACCATGTCCCAAAGGTCACCGGATCTGGTGTCAATTTAAAGAAGTAGTCCAGTTACACATTTGTGGGCTTATAACTTGGCTTCTGAATGTCCTAGAGAGGTTAGCTTTATTTTAGTGTACTCCAATCAACAGCCCCTACAACCACAAAAAGGAATGGAGTCATTAGCACTTATGGTTTGTAAATGGCACCCAGAATTATGTTGCACGAAGCACAATTTCACATCATTCTGGGTCCATTTGTGTGAAAACAATGTCCAATCAGGCTGAAACGTTACAAGAAGGTAGAATCTATTGAGTTGTAAGTGATCTGAACGTTTCATGATGATCGCACATTCCTATAGGGGGTCAAACCATGTCCCAAAGGTCACCGGGCCTGGTGTCACTTTAAAGAAGTAGTCCAGTTACACCTTTGTGGGCTTATAACTTGGCTTCTGAATGTCCTAGAGAGGTCAGGTTTGTTTAAGTGTACTCCAATAAACAGCCCCTACAGCCACAAAAAGGAATGGAGTCATTAGCACTTATGGTTTGTAACTGGCACCCAGAATTATGTTGCACGAAGCACAATTTCACATCATTCTGGGTCCATTTGTATGAAAACAAGGTCCAGTCAGGCTGAAACGTTACAGGAAGGTAGAATCTATTGAGTTGTAAGTGATCTGAACGTTTCATGATGATAGCACTTTCCTAAGGGGGTCAAACCATGTCCCAAAGGTCACCGGATCTGGTGTCAATTTAAAGAAGTAGTCCAGTTACACATTTGTGGGCTTATAACTTGGCTTCTGAATGTCCTAGAGAGATCAGGTTTGTTTTAGTATACTCCAATCAACAGCCCCTACAACCACAAAAAGGAATGGAGTCATTAGCACTTATGGTTTTTAAATGGCACCCAGAATTATGTTGCACGAAGCACAATTTCACATCATTCTGGGTTCATTTGTGTGAAAACAAGGTCCAATCAGGCTGAAACGTTACAGGAAGGTAGAATCTATTGAGTTTTAAGTGATCTGAACGTTTCACGATGATAGCACTTTCCTAAGGGGGTCAAACCATGTCCCAAAGTTCACCGGACCTGGTGTCAATTTAAAGAAGTAGTCCAGTTACACATTTGTGGGCTTATAACTTGGCTTCTGAATGTCCTAGAGAGATCAGGTTTGTTTTAGTGTACTCCAATCAACAGCCCCTACAACCACAAAAAGGAATGGAGTCATTAGCACTTATGGTTTGTAAATGGCACCCAGAATTATGTTGCACGAAGCACAATTTCACATCATTCTGGGTTCATTTGTGTGAAAACAAGGTCCAATCAGGCTGAAACGTTACAAGAAGGTAGAATCTATTGAGTTGTAAGTGATCTGAACGTTTAATGATGATCGCACATTCCTATAGGGGGTCAAACCATGTCCCAAAGGTCACCGGGCCTGGTGTCACTTTAAAGAAGTAGTCCAGTTACACCTTTGTGGGCTTATAACTTGGCTTCTGAATGTCCTAGAGAGGTCAGGTTTGTTTTAGTGTACTCCAATCAACAGCCCCTACAACCACAAAAAGGAATGGAGTCATTAGCACTTATGGTTTGTAAATGGCACCCAGAATTATGTTGCACGAAGCACAATTTCACATCATTCTGGGTTCATTTGTGTGAAAACAAGGTCCAATCAGGCTGAAACGTTACAGGAAGGTAGAATCTATTGAGTTGTAAGTGATCTGAACGTTTCAAGATGATCGCACATTCCTATAGGGGGTAAAACCATGTCCCAAAGGTCACCGGGCCTGGTGTCACTTTAAAGATGTAGTCCAGTTACACCTTTGTGGGCTTATAACTTGGCTTCTCGATGTCCTAGAGAGGTTAGGTTTGTTTTAGTGTACTCCAATCAAAAGCCCCTACAACCACAAAAAGGAATGGAGACATTAGCACTTATGGTTTTTAAATGGCACCCAGAATTATGTTGCACGAAGCACAATTTCACATCATTCTGGGTTCATTTGTGTGAAAACAAGGTCCAATCAGGCTGAAACGTTACAGGAAGGTAGAATCTATTGAGTTGTAAGTGATCTGAACGTTTCATGATGATAGCACTTTCCTAAGGGGGTCAAACCATGTCCCAAAGGTCACCGGATCTGGTGTCACTTTAAAGAAGTAGTCCAGTTACACATTTGTGGGCTTACAACTTGGCTTCTGAATGTCCTAGAGAGGTCAGGTTTGTTTTATTGTACTCCAATCAACAGCCCCTACAACCACAAAAAGGAATGGACGTACAACACGTACAACACCCAAGAAAAAAAAAGATCTCGCTGTCTGTACTGGGTGTACTCTCAGTAGTCGCAGTTGCTCAGGCCATGGTGGTACGCTCACATAACGCCTCTGAGATACGTCCCATCACACCACCTCCTACACTACTCGCGAAGGAGTATTCAACACCCCCTTTGTACGAAGACAACCATTATAACGAGCACAGCACAACGCTTGCCGCACGTGAAGACAACATGCAGGAGACAACGCTACCACCTGTTGTGAGAACAACGGATTCGAGTGACAACGATCGCGACTATGACGAGCACATTACAGCACCCTCTGTGCACGAAGACCAGGTGCAGGAGACAACGCTAACACCTGTGGTGAGAAACAAGAGTTTGGTTAACAATGATCATCGTCGTGTCCCATTGTAAACTGGGCGTGCCATCGCACACATCGTACATGTGTGTTAACCCACCTGTATGCGACAGACTTTGTGTGTTGCATGACATCGAGATGTATTGACGTCTGTGTCAATACAGGACTCTCTATAAGCCGGGAGCTGGACGCTAACGACCCGTGCATGCGCCACAAAAAAGGTATCATACATGTGCTAACCCACCTGTATGCGACAGACTTTGTGTGTTTCATGACATCGAGATGTATTGACGTCTGTGTCAATACAGGACTCTCTAAGCTGGGACCTTGACGCTAACAACCCGTGCATGCGCCACACAAAAGGTATCGTACATGTGTTAACCCACCTGTATGCGACAGACTTTGTGTGTTGCATGACATCGAGATGTATTGACGTCTGTGTCAATACAGGACTCTCTAAGCTGAGAGCTGGACGATAACGACCCGTGCATGCGCCACACAAAAGGTAACTCGACTAACTACAAAACGCATATTGTGATGTAGAAAGTTGGCTCGACTGTTTGAATCAGCTGCAGCTTCGGTTTACTCACAAAGTGAATCGCACGCTTGTTAGAAGTACATTCGGAGCACTTAAAAAATACATCGCTCTCATCGAGTTCCGTCTCAGCGTTCACCGGCTGATGGGCAAGAGCGTGACATGGGATCGCCAGGAACTTACTTAAGGACTATCATCTCATTTGGCATTTACTCACGGACCCAAGAAACCAGTTCCGAAAAATCGTCAAGAATTATAACTTGTCTAATAGCAACTGGAAGATATGTTGCGTCATAAGCCTCTGATGGTTCACAAGGTTCACTGTCCACTCGAAATCCTAATGCTGTATTTGTAGTACATACTCTAAGTCTTCTCTGTTGATGTCGGACTAGAGTTTTATTAGAGTTTTACTTTGCAACAATGGGATTCGAGCAATTGATGTGTATATTTTTAATAGTGCACAATGCTGCTATTCCTAGGCTGAATGTACGACATGGCTCTTATGTATCATTATGTATCGTTTCCATTAAGTACTAATGGCATTTACTCACGGACCCAAGAAACCAGTTCCGAAAAATGGTCGAGAATTATAACTTGTCTAATAGCAACTGGAAGATATGTTGCCTCATAAGCCTCTGATGGTTCACAAGGTGCACGGTCCACTCTAAATCCTAATGCTGTATTTGTAGTACATACACTAAGTCTTCTCTGTTGATGTCAGACTAGAGTTTTATTAGAGTTTTACTTTGCAACAATGGGATTCGAGCAATTGATGTGTATATTTTTAATAGTGCACAATGCTACTATTCCTAGGCTGAATGTGTGACATGGCTCTTATGTATCATTATGTATCGTTTCCATTAAGTACTAATGGCATTTACTCACGGACCCAAGAAACCAGTTCCGAAAAATGGTCGAGAATTATAACTTGTCTAATAGCAACTGGAAGATATGTTGCCTCATAAGCCTCTGATGGTTCACAAGGTGCACGGTCCACTCTAAATCCTAATGCTGTATTTGTAGTACATACACTAAGTCTTCTCTGTTGATGCCCTGAGGAGCGTCTTGCCACATGCCAACACTGGGTCTGACTGTGGGCCTCCAGGAGAGAAGCCCAAGCAAGACGCGCCCCGAGGAGCTTCTTGACACATGTCAACACTGGGTCTGACAGAGGGCCTCCACGAGAGAGGAGGCCCAAGCAAGACGCGCCCCGAGGAGTGTCTTGCCACATGTCACCACTGGGTCTGACTGAGCGCCTCCAGGAGAGAGGCCCAAGCAAGACGTGCCCCGAGGATAGTCAGGCCACATGTCACTACTCAGTCTGACTGAGCGCCTCCAGGAGAGAGGCCCAAGCAAGACGCGCCCCGAGGAGTGTCTTGCCACATGTCAACACTGGGTCTGACTGAGCGCCTCCAGGAGAGAGGCCCAAGCAAGACGCACCCCGAGGAGCGTCTTGCCACGTGTCACCACTGGGTCTGACTGAGCTCCTCCAGGAGAGAGGCCCAAGCAAGACGCGCCCCGAGGAGCGTCTTTCCAAGTGTCATCACTGGGTCTGATTGAGCACCTCCAGGAGAGAGGCCCCAGCAAGACGCGCCCCGAGGAGCGTCTTGCCTTATGTCAGCACTCGGTCTGACTGAGCGCCTCCAGGAGAGAGGTCCAAGCAAGACGCGCCCCGAGGAGCGTCTTGCCACATGTCACTACTCGGTCAGACTGAGCGCCTCCAGAAGAGAGGCCCAAGCAAGCCGTGCCCCGAGGAGCGTCTTGCCACATGTCAACAATGGGTCGGACTGAGGGCCTCCAGGAGAGAAGCCCAAGCAAGACGCGCCCCGAGGAGCGTCTTGCCACATGTCAACACTGGGTCTAACTGAGGGCCTCCAGGAGAGAAGCCGAAGCAAGACGCGCCCCGAGGAGCGTCTTGCCACATGTCAGCACTCGGTCTGACTGAGCGCCTCCAGGAGAGAGGCCCAAGCAAGACGCGCTCCGAGGAGCGTCTTGCCACATGTCAACACTGGGTCTGACTAAGCGCCTCCAGGAGAGAGGCCCAAATAAGACGCGCCCCGAGGAGCGTCTTGCCACATGTCAACAATGGGTCTGACTGAGGGCCTCCAGGAGAGAGGCCCAAGCAAGACGCGCCCCGAGGAGAGTCTTGCCACATGTGAACACTGGGTCTGACTGAGCGCCTCCAGGAGAGAGGCCCAAGCAAGACGCGCCTGGAGGAGCGTCTTGCCACATGTCAGCACTGGGTCTGACTGAGCGCCTCCAGGAGAGAGGCCCAAGCAGGACACGCCCCGAGGAGCGTCTTGACACATGTCAACACTGGGTCGGACTGAGGGCCTCCATGAGAGAAGCCCAAGCAAGACGCGCCCCGAGGAGAGTCTTGCCACATGTCAACACTCGGTCTGACAGAGGGCATTCAGGAGAGAGGCCCAAGCAATACGCGCCCCGAGGAGCGTCTTGCCACATGTCACCACTGGGTCTGAATGAGCGCCTCCAGGAAAGAGGCCCAACCAAGACGCGCCCCGAGGAGCGTCTTGCCACATGCCAACACTGGGTCTGACTGAGCGCCTCCAGGAGAGAGGCCCAAGCAAGACGCGCCCCGAGGAGCGTCTTGCCACGTGTCAACACTGGGTCTGACTGAGCGCCTCCAGGAGAGAGGGCCAAGCAAGACGCGCCCCGAGGAGCGTCTTCCCACGTGTCACCACTGGGTCTGACTGAGCGCCTCCAGGAGAGAGGCCCAAGCAAGACGCGCCCCGAGGAGCGTCTTGACACATGTCAACACTGGGTCTGACTGAGCGCCTCCAGGAGAGAGGCCCAAGCAAGACGCGCCCCGAGGAGCGTCAGGCCACATGTCACTACTCAGTCTGACTGAGCGCCTCCAGGAGAGAGGCCAAAGCAAGAAGCGCCCCGAGGAGCGTCTTGCCACATGTCAGCACTGGGTCTGACTGAGCGCCTCCAGGAGAGAGGCCCCAGCAAGACGCGCCCCGAGGAGCGTCTTGCCTTATGTCAGCACTCGGTCTGACTGAGCGCCTCCAGGAGAGAGGCCCAAGCAAGACGCGCCCCGAGGAGCGTCTTGCCACATGTCAACAATGGGTCTGACTGAGGGCCTCCAGGAGAGAGGCCCAAGCAAGATGAGCCCGGAGGAGCGTCTTGCCACATGTCAACACTGGGTCTGAAAGAGGGCCTCCAGGAGAGAGGCCCAAGCAAGACGCGCCCCGAGGAGCGTCTTGCCACATGTCACCTCTGGTTCTGACTGAGCGCCTCCAGGAGAGAGGCCCAAGCAAGACGCGCCCCGAGGAGCGTCTTGCCACATGTCAATAATGGGTCTGACTGAGGGCCTCCAGGAGAGAAGCCCAAGCAAGACGCGCCCCGAGGAGCGTCTTGACACATGTCAACACTGGGTCTGACAGAGGGCCTCCAGGAGAGAGGCCCAAGCAAGACGTGCCCCGAGGAGTGTCTTGCCACATGTCACCAATGGGTCTGACTGAGCGCCTCCAGGAGAGAGGCCCAAGCAACACGCGCCCCGAGGAGCGTCAGGCCACATGTCACTACTCAGTCTGACTGAGCGCCTCCAGGAGAGAGGCCCAAGCAAGACGCGCCCCGAGGAGCGTCTTGCCACATGTCAACAATGGGTCTTACTGAGGGCCTCCAGGAGAGAAGCCCAAGCAAGACGCGCCCCGAGGAGCTTCTTGCCACATGTCAGCACTCGGTCTGACTGAGCGCCTCCAGGAGAGAGGCCAAAGCAAGACGCGCCCCGAGGAGCGTCTTGACACATGTCAACACTGGGTCTGACAGAGGGCCTCCATGAGAGAGGCCCAAGCAAAACACGCCCCGAGGAGTGTCTTGCCACATGTCAACACTGGGTCTGACAGAGGGCCTCCAGGAGAGAGGCCCAAGCAAGACGCGCCCCGAGGAGTGTCTTGCCACATGTCACCACTTGGTCTGACTGAGCGCCTCCAGGAGAGAGGCCCAAGCAACACGCGCCCCGAGGAGCGTCAGGCCACATGTCACTACTCAGTCTGACTGAGCGCCTCCAGGAGAGAGGCCCAAGCAAGACGCGCCCCGAGGAGCGTCTTGCCACGTGTCAACACTGGGTCTGATTGAGGGCCTTCTGGAGAGAGGCCCAAGCAAGACGCGCCCCGAGGAGCGTCTTGCCACATGTCAACAATGGTTCTTACTGAGGGCCTCCAGCAGAGAAGCCCAAGCAAGACGCGCCCCGAGGAGCTTCTTGCCACATGTCAGCACTCGGTCTGACTGAGCGCCTCCAGGAGAGAGGCCAAAGCAAGACGCCCCCCGAGGAGCGTCTTGACACATGTCAACACTGGGTCTGACAGAGGGCCTCCATGAGAGAGGCCCAAGCAAGACGCGCCCCGAGGAGTGTCTTGCCAAATGTCAACACTAGGTCTGACAGAGCGCCTCAGGGAGAGAGGTCCAAGCAAGACGCGCCCCGAGGAGTGTCTTGCCACATGTCAACACTGGGTCTGACTGAGTGCCTCCATGAGAGAAGCCCCAGCAAGACGCGCCCCGAGGAGCGTCTTGCCACATGTCACTACTCGGTCTGTTTGAGCGCCTCCAGGAGAGAAGCCCAAGCAAGACGTGCCCCGAGGAGCGTCTTGCCACATGTCAACAATGGGTCTGACTGAGGGCCTCCAGGAGAGAAGCCCAAGCAAGACGCGCCCCGAGGAGCGTCTTGCCACATGTCAACACTGGGTCTGACTGAGCGCCTCTAGGAGAGAGGCCCAAGCAAGACACGCCCCGAGGAGCGTCTTGACACATGTCAACACTGGGTCTGACTGAGGGCCTCCATGAGAGAAGCCCAAGAGAGACGCGCCCCGAGGAGAGTCTTGCCACATGTCAACACTCGGTCTGACAGAGAGCATCCAGGAGAGAAGCCCAAGCAATACGCACCCCGAGGAGTGTCTTGCCACATGTCACCACTGGGTCTGACTGAGCGCCTCCAGGAGAGAGGCCCAAGCAAGACGCGCCCCGAGGAGCGTCTTGTCACATGTCAACACTGGGTCTTTCTGAGCGCCTCCAGGAGAGAAGCCCAAGCAAGACGCGCCCCGAGGAGCTTCTTTCCACATGTCAGCACTCGGTCTGACTGAGCGCCTCCAGGAGAGAGGCCCAAGTAAGACGCGCCCAAAGGAGCGTCTTGCAACATGTCAACAATGGGTCTGACTGAGGGCCTCCAGGAGAGAAGCCCAAGCAACACGCGGCCCGAGGAGCGTCTTGCCACATTTCAGCACTCGGTCTGACTGAGCGCCTCCAGGAGAGAGGCCAAAGCAAGACGCTTCCCGAGGAGCGTCTTGCCACATGTCAACAATGGGTATGACTGAGGGCCTCCAGGAGAGAAGCCCAAGCAAGACGCGCCCCGAGGAGCGTCTTGAAACATGTCAACACTGGGTCTGACAGAGGGCCTCCAGGAGAGAGGCCAAAGCAAGACGCGCCCCGAGGAGCGTCTTGACACATGTCAACACTGGGTCTGACAGAGGGCCTCCATGAGAGAGGTCCAAGCAAGACGCGCCCCGAGGAGTGTCTTGCCACATGTCAACACTGGGTCTGACTGAGTGCCTCCATGAGAGAAGCCCCAGCAAGACGCGCCCCGAGGAGCGTCTTGCCACATGTCACTACTCGGTCTGTTTGAGCGCCTCCAGGAGAGAAGCCCAAGCAAGACGTGCCCCGAGGAGCGTCTTGCCACATGTCAACAATGGGTCTGACTGAGGGCCTCCAGGAGAGAAGCCCAAGCAAGACGCGCCCCGAGGAGCGTCTTGCCACATGTCAACACTGGGTCTGACTGAGCGCCTCTCGGAGAGAGGCCCAAGCAAGACACGCCCCGAGGAGCGTCTTGACACATGTCAACACTGGGTCTGACTGAGGGCCTCCATGAGAGAAGCCCAAGAGAGACGCGCCCCGAGGAGAGTCTTGCCACATGTCAACACTCGTTCTGACAGAGAGCATCCAGGAGAGAGGCCCAAGCAATACGCGCCCCGAGGAGCGTCTTGCCACATGTCACCACTGGGTCTGACTGAGCGCCTCCAGGAGAGAGGCCCAACCAAGACGCGCCCTGAGGAGCGTCTTGCCACATGCCAACACTGGGTCTGACTGTGGGCCTCCAGGAGAGAAGCCCAAGCAAGACGCGCCCCGAGGAGCGTCTTGACACATGTCAACACTGGGTCTGACAGAGGGCCTCCATGAGAGAGGCCCAAGCAAGACGCGCCCCGAGGAGTGTCTTGCCACATGTCACCACTGGGTCTGACTGAGCGCCTCCAGGAGAGAGGCCCAAGCAAGACGTGCCCCGAGGCGCGTCTTGCCACATGTCAGCACTCGGTCTGACTGAGCGCCTCCAGGAGAGAGGCCCAAGCAAGACGCGCCCCGAGGAGCGTCTTGCCACATGTCAACAATGGGTCTGACTGAGGGCCTCCAGGAGAGAAGCCCAAGCAACACGCGCCCCGAGGAGCGTCTTGCCACATGTCAGCACTCGGTCTGACTGAGCGCCTCCAGGAGAGAGGCCCAAGCAAGACGCGCCCCGAGGAGTGTCTTGCCACATGCCAACAATGGGTCTGACTGAGGGCCTCCAGGAGAGAAGCCCAAGCAAGAAGCGCCCCGAGGAGCGTCTTGACACATGTCAACACTGGGTATGACAGAGGGCCTCCAGGAGAGAGGCCCAAGCAAGACGCGCCCCGAGGAGTGTCTTGCCACATGTCACCACTTGGTCTGACTGAGCGCCTCCAGGAGAGAGGCCCAAGCAACACGCGCCCCGAGGAGCGTCAGGCCACATGTCACTACTCAGTCTGACTGAGCGCCTCCAGGAGAGAGGCCCAAGCAAGACGCGCCCCGAGGAGCGTCTTGCCACAGGTCAACAATGGGAATTACTGAGGGCCTCCAGGAGAGACGCCCAAGCAAGACGCGCCCCGAGGAGCTTCTTGACACATGTCAACACTGGGTATGACTGAGGGCCTCCAGGAGAGAGGCCCAAGGAAGATGCGCCCGGAGGAGCGTCTTGCCACATGTCAACACTGGGTCTGACAGAGGGCCTCAAGGAGAGAGGCCCAAGCAAGACGGGCCCCGAGGAGCGTCTTGCCACATGTCAACACTGGGTCTGACTGAGCGCCTCCAGGAGAGAGGCCCAAGCAAGACGCGCCCCGAGGAGCGTCTTGCCACATGTCAGCACTGGGTCTGACTGAGCGCCTCCAGGAGAGAGGCCCCAGCAAGACGCGCCCCGAGGAGCGTCTTGCCTTATGTCAGCACTCGGTCTGACTGAGCGCCTCCAGGAGAGAGGCCCAAGCAAGACGCGCCCCGAGGAGCGTCTTGCCACATGTCAACAATGGGTCTGACTGAGGGCCTCCAGGAGAGAGGCCCAAGCAAGATGCGCCCGGAGGAGCGTCTTGCCACATGTCAACACTGGGTCTGACTGAGCGCCTCCAGGAGAGAGGCCCAAGCAAGACACGCCCCGAGGAGCGTCTTGACACATGTCAACACTGGGTCGGACTGAGGGCCTCCATGAGAGAAACCCAAGCAAGACGCGCCCCGAGGAGAGTCTTGCCACATGTCAACACTCGGTCTGACAGAGGGCATTCAGGAGAGAGGCCGAAGCAATACGCGCCCCGAGGAGCGTCTTGCCACATGTCACCACTGGGTCTGAATGAGCGCCTCCAGGAGAGAGGCCCAACCAAGACGCGCCCCGAGGAGTGTCTTGCCACATGCCAACACTGGGTCTGACTGAGCGCCTCCAGGAGAGAGGCCCAAGCAAGACGCGCCCCGAGGAGCGTCTTGCCACATGTCAACACTGGGTCTGACTGATCGCCTCCAGGAGAGAGGCCCAAGCAAGACGCTCCCCGAGGAGCGTCTTGCCACATGTCAACACTGGGTCTGACTGAGCGCCTCCAGGAGAGAGGCCCAAGCAAGACGCGCCCTAAGGAGCGTCTTGCCACATGTCAACAATGTGTCTGACTGAGGGCCTCCAGGAGAGAGGAACAAGCAAGATGCGCCCGAAGGAGCGTCTTGCCACATGTCAACACTGGGTCTGACAGAGGGCCTCCAGGAGAGAGGCCCAAGCAAGACGCGCCCCAAGGAGCGTCTTGCCACATGTCAGCTCTGGTTCTGACTGAGCGCCTCCAGGAGAGAGGCCCAAGCAAGACGCGCCCCGAGGAGCGTCTTGTCACATGTCAACACTGGGTCTGTCTGAGCGCCTCCAGGAGAGAAGCCCAAGCAAGACGCGCCCCGAGGAGCGTCTTGCCACATGTCAACAATGGGTCTGACTGATGGCCTCCAGGAGAGAGGCCCAAGCAAGACGCGCCCCGAGGAGCGTCTTGACACATGTCAACACTGGGTATGACTGAGGGCCTCCAGGAGAGAGGCCCAAGGAAGATGCGCCCGGAGGAGCGTCTTGCCACATGTCAACACTGGGTCTGACAGAGGGCCTCCAGGAGAGAGGCCCAAGCAAGACACGCCCCGAGGAGCGTCTTTCCACAGGTCAGCACTCGGTCTGACTGAGCGCCTCCAGGAGAGAGGCCCAAGCAAGACGCGCCCAAAGGAGCGTCTTGCAACATGTCAACAATGGGTCTGACTGAGCGCCTCCAGGAGAGAGGCCCAAGCAACACGCGCCCCGAGGAGCGTCAGGCCACATGTCACTACTCAGTCTGACTGAGCGCCTCCAGGAGAGAGGCCCAAGCAAGACGCGCCCCGAGGAGCGTCTTGCCACGTGTCAACACTGGGTCTGATTGAGGGCCTTCTGGAGAGAGGCCCAAGCAAGACGCGCCCCGAGGAGTGTCTTGCCACACGTCAACAATGGGTCTTACTGAGGGCCTCCAGGAGAGAAGCCCAAGCAACACGCGCCCCGAGGAGCTTCTTGCCACATGTCAGCACTCGGTCTGACTGAGCGCCTCCAGGAGAGAGGCCAAAGCAAGACGCGCCCCGAGGAGCGTCTTGACACATGTCAACACTGGGTCTGACAGAGGGCCTCCATGAGAGAGGCCCAAGCAAGACGCGCCCCGAGGAGTGTCTTGCCACATGTCAACACTGGGTCTGACTGAGCGGCTCCAGGAGAGAGGCCCAAGCAAGACGCGCCCTGAGGAGCGTCTTGCTACGTGTCAAGACTGGGTCTGACTGAGCGCCTCCAGGAGAGAGGCCCAAGCAAGATGCGCCCCGAGGAGCGTCTTGCCACATGTCACCACTGGGTCTGACTGAGCGCCTCCAGGAGAGAGGGCCAAGCAAGACGCGCCCCGAGGAGCGTCTTGCCTTATGTCAGCAGTAGGTCTGACTGAGCGCCTCCAGGAGAGAGGCCCAAGCAAGACGCGCCCCGAGGAGCGTCTTGCGACATGTCACTGCTCGGTCTAACTGAGCGCCTACAGGAGAGAGGTCCAAGCAAGACGCACCCCGAGGAGCGTCTTGCCACATGTCACTACTCGGTCTGACTGAGCGCCTCCAGGAGAGAGGCCCAAGCAAGACGTGCCCCGAGGAGCGTCTTGCCACATGTCAACAATGGGTCTGACTGAGGGCCTCCAGGAGAGAAGCCCAAGCAAGACGCGCCCCGCGGAGCGTCAGGCCACATGTCAACACTGGGTCTGACTGAGCCCCTCCAGGAGAGAGGCCCCAGCAAGACGCGCCCCGAGGAGCGTCTTGCCACATGTCAGCACTCGGTCTGACTGAGCGCCTCCAGGAGAGAGGCCCAAGCAAGAAGCGCCCCGAGGAGCTTCTTGCCACATGTCAACAATGGGTCTCACTGAGGGCCTCCAGGAGAGAAGCCCAAGCAAGATGCGCCCCGAGGAGCGTCTTGCCACATGTCAACACTGGGTCTAATTGAGCGCCTCCAGGAGAGAGGCCCAAGCAAGACACGCCCCGAGGAGCGTCTTGCCACATGTCACTACTCGGTCTGACTGAGCGCCTCAAGGAGAGAGGTCCAAGCAACACGTGCCCCGAGGAGCGTCTTGCCACATGTCAACAATGGGTCTGACTGAGGGCCTCCAGGAGAGAAGCCCAAGCAAGAAGCGCCCCGAGGAGCGTCTTGCCACATGTCAACACTGGGTCTGACTGAGCGCCTCCAGGAGAGAGGCCCAAGCAAGACACGCCCCGAGGAGCGTCTTGACACATGTCAACACTGGGTCTGACTGAGGGCCTCCATGAGAGAAGCCCAAGCAAGACGCGCCCCGAGGAGAGTCTTGCCACATGTCAACACTGGGTCTGACAGAGGGCATCCAGGAGAGAGGCCCAAGCAATACGCGCCCCGAGGAGCGTCTTGCCACATGTCAACAATGGGTCTGACTGAGGGCCTCCAGGAGAGAAGCGAAAGCAAGACGCACCCCGAGGAGCTTCTTTCCACATGTCAACAATGGGTCTTACTGAGGGCCTCCATGAGAGAAGCCCAAGCAAGACGCGCCCCGAGGAGTGTCTTGCCACATGTCAACACTGTGTCTGACTGAGCGCCTCCAGGAGAGAGGCCCAAGCAAGACGCGCCCCGAGGAGCGTCTTGCAACGTGTCAACACTGGGTCTGACTTAGCGCCTCCAGGAGAGAGGCCCAAGCAAGATGCGCCTCGAGGAGCGTCTTGCCACGTGTCAACAATGGGTCTCACTGAGGGCCTCCAGGAGAGAAGCCCAAGCAAGACGCGCCCCGAGGAGCGTCTTGCCACATGTCAACACTGGGTCTAATTGAGCGCCTCCAGGAGAGAGGCCCAAGCAAGACATACCCCGAGGAGCGTCTTGCCACATGTCACTACTCGGTCTGACTGAGCGCCTCCAGGAGAGAGGTCCAAGCAACACGTGCCCCGAGGAGCGTCTTGCCACATGTCAACAATGGGTCTGAATGAGGGCCTCCAGGAGAGAAGCCCAAGCAAGAAGCGCCCCGAGGAGCGTCCTGCCACATGTCAACACTGGGTCTGACTGAGCGCCTCCAGGAGAGAGGCCCAAGCAAGACACGCCCCGAGGAGCGTCTTGACACATGTCAACACTGGGTCTGACTGAGGGCCTCCATGAGAGAAGCCCAAGCAAGACGCGCCCCGAGGAGAGTCTTGCCACATGTCAACACTGGGTCTGACAGAGGGCATCCAGGAGAGTGGCCCAAGCAATACGCGCCCCGAGGAGCGTCTTGCCACATGTCAACAATGGGTCTGACTGAGGGCCTCCAGGAGAGAAGCCAAAGCAAGACGCGCCCCGAGGAGCTTCTTTCCACATGTCAACAATGGGTCTTACTGAGGGCCTCCATTAGAGAAGCCCAAGCAAGTAGCGCCCCGAGGAGTGTCTTGCCACGTGTCAACACTGGGTCTGACTTAGCGCCTCCAGGAGAGAGGCCCAAGCAAGATGCGCCTCGAGGAGCGTCTTGCCACGTGTCACCACTGGGTCTGACTGAGCTCCTCCAGGAGAGAGGCCCAAGCAAGACGCGCCCAGAGGAGCGTCTTGCCACATGTCACCACTGGGTCTGATTGAGCACCTCCAGGAGAGAGGCCCCAGCAAGACGCGCCCCGAGGAGCGTCTTGCCACATGCCACCACTGGGTCTGACTGAGCGCCTCCAGGAGAGAGGCCCAAGCAAGACGCGCCCAGAGGAGCGTCTTGCCAAATGTCACTACTCGGTCTGACTGAGCGCCTCCAGGAGAGAGGCCCAAGCAAGACGTGCCCCGAGGAGCGTCTTGCCACATGTCAACAATGGGTCTGACTGAGGGCCTCCAGGAGAGAAGCCCAAGCAAGACGCGCCCAGAGGAGCGTCTTGCCACATGTCAACACTGGGTCTGACTGAGCGCCTCCAGGAGAGAGGCCCAAGCAAGACACGCCCCGAGGAGCGTCTTGACACATGTCAACACTGGGTCGGACTGAGGGCCTCCATGAGAGAAGCCCAAGCAAGACGCGCCCCGAGGAGAGTCTTGCCACATGTCAACACTCGGTCTGACAGAGGGCATTCAGGAGAGAGGCCCAAGCAATGAGCGCCCCGAGGAGCGTCTTGCCTTATGTCAGCACTCGGTCTTACTGAGCGCCTCCAGGAGAGAGGCCCCAGCAAGACGCACCCCGAGGAGCGTCTTGCCTTATGTCAGCACTCGGTCTGACTGAGCGCCTCCAGGAGAGAGGCCCAAGCAAGACATACCCCGAGGAGCGTCTTGCCACATGTCACTACTCGGTCTGACTGAGCGCCTCCAGGAGAGAGGCCCAAGCAAGACGCGCCCCGAGGAGCGTCTTGCCACATGTCAACAATGGGTCTGACTGAGGGCCTCCAGGAGAGAGGCCCAAGCAAGACGTGCCCCGAGGAGCGTCTTGCCACGTGTCACCACTGGGTCTGACTGAGCTCCTCCAGGAGAGAGGCCCAAGCAAGACGCGCCCTGAGGAGCGTCTTGCTACGTGTCACCACTGGGTCTGATTGAGCACCTCCAGGAGAGAGGCCCCAGCAAGACGCGCCCCGAGGAGCGTATTGCCTTATGTCAGCACTCGGTCTGACTGAGCGCCTCCAGGAGAGAGGACCAAGCAAGACGCGACCCGAGGAGCGTCTTGCCAAATGTCACTACTCGGTCTAACTGAGCGCCTCCAGGAGAGAGGTCCAAGCAAGACGCGCCCCGAGGAGCGTCTTGCCACATGTCACTACTCGGTCTGACTGAGCGCCTCCAGGAGAGAGGCCCAAGCAAGACGCGCCCCGAGGAGCGTCTTGCCACATGTCAACAATGGGTCTGACTGAGGGCCTCCAGGAGAGAAGCCCAAGCAAGACGCACCCAGAGGAGCGTCTTGCCACATGTCAACACTGGGTCTGACTGAGCGCCTCCAGGAGAGAGGCCCAAGCAAGACACGCCCCGAGGAGCATCTTGACACATGTCAACACTGGGTCGGACTGAGGGCCTCCATGAGAGAAGCCCAAGCAAGACGCGCCCCGAGGAGAGTCTTGCCACATGTCAACACTCGGTCTGACAGAGGGCATTCAGGAGAGAGGCCCAAGCAATACGCGCCCCGAGGAGCGTCTTGCCACATGTCACCACTGGGTCTGAATGAGCGCCTCCAGGAGAGAGGCCCAACCAAGACGCGCCCCGAGGAGTGTCTTGCCACATGCCAACACTGGGTCTGACTGAGCGCCTCCAGGAGAGAGGCCCAAGCAAGACGCGCCCCGAGGAGCGTCTTGCCACGTGTCAACACTTGGTCTGACTAAGCGCCTCCAGGAGAGAGGCCCAAGCAAGACGCGCCCCGAGGAGCGTCTTTCCACGTGTCACCACTGGGTCTGACTGAGCGCCTCCAGGAGAGAGGCCCAAGCAAGACGCGCCCCGAGGAGCGTCTTGCCACATGTCAACAATGGGTCTGACTGAGGGACTCCAGGAGAGAGGCCCAAGCAAGATGCGCCCGAAGGAGCGTCTTGCCACATGTCAACACTGGGTCTGACAGAGGGCCTCCAGGAGAGAGGCCCAAGCAAGACGCGCCCCGAGGAGCGTCTTGCCACATGTCACCTCTGGTTCTGACTGAGCGCCTCCAGGAGAGAGGCCCAAGCAAGACGCTTCCCGAGGAGCGTCTTGTCACATGTCAACACTGGGTCTGTCTGAGCGCCTCCAGGAGAGAAGCCCAAGCAAGACGCGCCCCGAGGAGCGTCTTGCCACATGTCAACATTGGGTCTGACTGAGGGCCTCCAGGAGAGAAGTCCAAGCAAGACACGCCCCGAGGAGCGTCTTGACACATGTCAACACTGGGTCTGACAGAGGGCCTCCACGAGAGAGGCCCAAGCAAGACGCGCCCCGAGGAGTGTCGTGCCACATGTCACCACTGGGTCTGACTGAGCGCCTCCAGGAGAGAGGCCCAAGCAAGACGTGCCCCGAGGATCGTCAGGCCACATGTCACTACTCAGTCTGACTGAGCGCCTCCAGGAGAGAGGCCCAAGCAAGACGCGCCCCGAGGAGCGTCTTGCCACATGTCAACAATGGGTCTGACTGAGGGCCTCCAGGAGAGAAGCCCAAGCAACACGCGGCCCGAGGAGCGTCTTGCCACATGTCAGCACTCGGTCTGACTGAGCGCCTCCAGGAGAGAGGCCCAAGCAAGACGCGCCCCGAGGAGCGTCTTGCCACATGCCAACAATGGGTCTGACTGAGGGCCTCCAGGAGAGAAGCCCAAGCAACACGCTCCCCGAGGAGCGTCTTGCCACATGTCAACACTGGGTCTAATTGAGCGCCTCCAGGAGAGAGGCCCAAGCAAGACACGCCCCGAGGAGCGTCTTGCCACATGTCACTACTCGGTCTGACTGAGCGCCTCAAGGAGAGAGGTCCAAGCAACACGTGCCCCGAGGAGCGTCTTGCCACATGTCAACAATGGGTCTGACTGAGGGCCTCCAGGAGAGAAGCCCAAGCAAGAAGCGCCCCGAGGAGCGTCTTGCCACATGTCAACACTGGGTCTGACTGAGCGCCTCCAGGAGAGAGGCCCAAGCAAGACACGCCCCGAGGAGCGTCTTGACACATGTCAACACTGGGTCTGACTGAGGGCCTCCATGAGAGAAGCCCAAGCAAGACGCGCCCCGAGGAGAGTCTTGCCACATGTCAACACTGGGTCTGACAGAGGGCATCCAGGAGAGAGGCCCAAGCAATACGCGCCCCGAGGAGCGTCTTGCCACATGTCAACAATGGGTCTGACTGAGGGCCTCCAGGAGAGAAGCGAAAGCAAGACGCACCCCGAGGAGCTTCTTTCCACATGTCAACAATGGGTCTTACTGAGGGCCTCCATGAGAGAAGCCCAAGCAAGACGCGCCCCGAGGAGTGTCTTGCCACATGTCAACACTGTGTCTGACTGAGCGCCTCCAGGAGAGAGGCCCAAGCAAGACGCGCCCCGAGGAGCGTCTTGCAACGTGTCAACACTGGGTCTGACTTAGCGCCTCCAGGAGAGAGGCCCAAGCAAGATGCGCCTCGAGGAGCGTCTTGCCACGTGTCAACAATGGGTCTCACTGAGGGCCTCCAGGAGAGAAGCCCAAGCAAGACGCGCCCCGAGGAGCGTCTTGCCACATGTCAACACTGGGTCTAATTGAGCGCCTCCAGGAGAGAGGCCCAAGCAAGACATACCCCGAGGAGCGTCTTGCCACATGTCACTACTCGGTCTGACTGAGCGCCTCCAGGAGAGAGGTCCAAGCAACACGTGCCCCGAGGAGCGTCTTGCCACATGTCAACAATGGGTCTGAATGAGGGCCTCCAGGAGAGAAGCCCAAGCAAGAAGCGCCCCGAGGAGCGTCCTGCCACATGTCAACACTGGGTCTGACTGAGCGCCTCCAGGAGAGAGGCCCAAGCAAGACACGCCCCGAGGAGCGTCTTGACACATGTCAACACTGGGTCTGACTGAGGGCCTCCATGAGAGAAGCCCAAGCAAGACGCGCCCCGAGGAGAGTCTTGCCACATGTCAACACTGGGTCTGACAGAGGGCATCCAGGAGAGTGGCCCAAGCAATACGCGCCCCGAGGAGCGTCTTGCCACATGTCAACAATGGGTCTGACTGAGGGCCTCCAGGAGAGAAGCCAAAGCAAGACGCGCCCCGAGGAGCTTCTTTCCACATGTCAACAATGGGTCTTACTGAGGGCCTCCATTAGAGAAGCCCAAGCAAGTAGCGCCCCGAGGAGTGTCTTGCCACGTGTCAACACTGGGTCTGACTTAGCGCCTCCAGGAGAGAGGCCCAAGCAAGATGCGCCTCGAGGAGCGTCTTGCCACGTGTCACCACTGGGTCTGACTGAGCTCCTCCAGGAGAGAGGCCCAAGCAAGACGCGCCCAGAGGAGCGTCTTGCCACATGTCACCACTGGGTCTGATTGAGCACCTCCAGGAGAGAGGCCCCAGCAAGACGCGCCCCGAGGAGCGTCTTGCCACATGCCACCACTGGGTCTGACTGAGCGCCTCCAGGAGAGAGGCCCAAGCAAGACGCGCCCAGAGGAGCGTCTTGCCAAATGTCACTACTCGGTCTGACTGAGCGCCTCCAGGAGAGAGGCCCAAGCAAGACGTGCCCCGAGGAGCGTCTTGCCACATGTCAACAATGGGTCTGACTGAGGGCCTCCAGGAGAGAAGCCCAAGCAAGACGCGCCCAGAGGAGCGTCTTGCCACATGTCAACACTGGGTCTGACTGAGCGCCTCCAGGAGAGAGGCCCAAGCAAGACACGCCCCGAGGAGCGTCTTGACACATGTCAACACTGGGTCGGACTGAGGGCCTCCATGAGAGAAGCCCAAGCAAGACGCGCCCCGAGGAGAGTCTTGCCACATGTCAACACTCGGTCTGACAGAGGGCATTCAGGAGAGAGGCCCAAGCAATGAGCGCCCCGAGGAGCGTCTTGCCTTATGTCAGCACTCGGTCTTACTGAGCGCCTCCAGGAGAGAGGCCCCAGCAAGACGCACCCCGAGGAGCGTCTTGCCTTATGTCAGCACTCGGTCTGACTGAGCGCCTCCAGGAGAGAGGCCCAAGCAAGACATACCCCGAGGAGCGTCTTGCCACATGTCACTACTCGGTCTGACTGAGCGCCTCCAGGAGAGAGGCCCAAGCAAGACGCGCCCCGAGGAGCGTCTTGCCACATGTCAACAATGGGTCTGACTGAGGGCCTCCAGGAGAGAGGCCCAAGCAAGACGTGCCCCGAGGAGCGTCTTGCCACGTGTCACCACTGGGTCTGACTGAGCTCCTCCAGGAGAGAGGCCCAAGCAAGACGCGCCCTGAGGAGCGTCTTGCTACGTGTCACCACTGGGTCTGATTGAGCACCTCCAGGAGAGAGGCCCCAGCAAGACGCGCCCCGAGGAGCGTATTGCCTTATGTCAGCACTCGGTCTGACTGAGCGCCTCCAGGAGAGAGGACCAAGCAAGACGCGACCCGAGGAGCGTCTTGCCAAATGTCACTACTCGGTCTAACTGAGCGCCTCCAGGAGAGAGGTCCAAGCAAGACGCGCCCCGAGGAGCGTCTTGCCACATGTCACTACTCGGTCTGACTGAGCGCCTCCAGGAGAGAGGCCCAAGCAAGACGCGCCCCGAGGAGCGTCTTGCCACATGTCAACAATGGGTCTGACTGAGGGCCTCCAGGAGAGAAGCCCAAGCAAGACGCACCCAGAGGAGCGTCTTGCCACATGTCAACACTGGGTCTGACTGAGCGCCTCCAGGAGAGAGGCCCAAGCAAGACACGCCCCGAGGAGCATCTTGACACATGTCAACACTGGGTCGGACTGAGGGCCTCCATGAGAGAAGCCCAAGCAAGACGCGCCCCGAGGAGAGTCTTGCCACATGTCAACACTCGGTCTGACAGAGGGCATTCAGGAGAGAGGCCCAAGCAATACGCGCCCCGAGGAGCGTCTTGCCACATGTCACCACTGGGTCTGAATGAGCGCCTCCAGGAGAGAGGCCCAACCAAGACGCGCCCCGAGGAGTGTCTTGCCACATGCCAACACTGGGTCTGACTGAGCGCCTCCAGGAGAGAGGCCCAAGCAAGACGCGCCCCGAGGAGCGTCTTGCCACGTGTCAACACTTGGTCTGACTAAGCGCCTCCAGGAGAGAGGCCCAAGCAAGACGCGCCCCGAGGAGCGTCTTTCCACGTGTCACCACTGGGTCTGACTGAGCGCCTCCAGGAGAGAGGCCCAAGCAAGACGCGCCCCGAGGAGCGTCTTGCCACATGTCAACAATGGGTCTGACTGAGGGACTCCAGGAGAGAGGCCCAAGCAAGATGCGCCCGAAGGAGCGTCTTGCCACATGTCAACACTGGGTCTGACAGAGGGCCTCCAGGAGAGAGGCCCAAGCAAGACGCGCCCCGAGGAGCGTCTTGCCACATGTCACCTCTGGTTCTGACTGAGCGCCTCCAGGAGAGA
This sequence comes from Nothobranchius furzeri, assembly GCF_043380555.1. NCBI lineage: Eukaryota > Metazoa > Chordata > Actinopteri > Cyprinodontiformes > Nothobranchiidae > Nothobranchius > Nothobranchius furzeri. Next base: position 16,275,703 of record NC_091749.1, on the reverse strand, counting down.
GGCCCAAGCAAGACGCTTCCCGAGGAGCGTCTTGTCACATGTCAACACTGGGTCTGTCTGAGCGCCTCCAGGAGAGAAGCCCAAGCAAGACGCGCCCCGAGGAGCGTCTTGCCACATGTCAACATTGGGTCTGACTGAGGGCCTCCAGGAGAGAAGTCCAAGCAAGACACGCCCCGAGGAGCGTCTTGACACATGTCAACACTGGGTCTGACAGAGGGCCTCCACGAGAGAGGCCCAAGCAAGACGCGCCCCGAGGAGTGTCGTGCCACATGTCACCACTGGGTCTGACTGAGCGCCTCCAGGAGAGAGGCCCAAGCAAGACGTGCCCCGAGGATCGTCAGGCCACATGTCACTACTCAGTCTGACTGAGCGCCTCCAGGAGAGAGGCCCAAGCAAGACGCGCCCCGAGGAGCGTCTTGCCACATGTCAACAATGGGTCTGACTGAGGGCCTCCAGGAGAGAAGCCCAAGCAACACGCGGCCCGAGGAGCGTCTTGCCACATGTCAGCACTCGGTCTGACTGAGCGCCTCCAGGAGAGAGGCCCAAGCAAGACGCGCCCCGAGGAGCGTCTTGCCACATGCCAACAATGGGTCTGACTGAGGGCCTCCAGGAGAGAAGCCCAAGCAACACGCTCCCCGAGGAGCGTCTTGACACATGTCAACACTGGGTATGACAGAGGGCCTCCAGGAGAGAGGCCCAAGCAAGACGCGCCCCGAGGAGTGTCTTGCCACATGTCACCACTTGGTCTGACTGAGCGCCTCCAGGAGAGAGGCCCAAGCAACACGCGCCCCGAGGAGCGTCAGGCCACATGTCACTACTCAGTCTGACTGAGCACCTCCAGGAGAGAGGCCCAAGCAAGACGCGCCCCGAGGAGCGTCTCTCCACATGTCAACACTGGGTCTGACTGAGTGCCTCCATGAGAGAGGCCCAAGCAAGAAGCGCCCCGAGGAGCGTCTTGCCAAATGTCACTACTCGGTCTTACTGAGCGCCTCAGGGAGAGAGGTCCAAGCAAGACACGCCCCGAGGAGCGTCTCTCCACATGTCAACACTGGGTCTGACTGAGTGCCTCCATGAGAGAAGCCCCAGCAAGACGCGCCCAGAGGAGCGTCTTGCCACATGTCACTACTCGGTCTGTTTGAGCGCCTCCAGGAGAGAGGCCCAAGCAAGACGTGCCCCGAGGAGCGTCTTGCCACATGTCAACAATGGGTCTGACTGAGGGCCTCCAGGAGAGAAGCCCAAGCAAGACGCGCCCCGAGGAGCGTCTTGCCACATGTCAACACTGGGTCTGACTGAGCGCCTCCAGGAGAGAGGCCCAAGCAAGACACGCCCCGAGGAGCGTCTTGACACATGTCAACACTGGGTCTGACTGAGGGCCTCCATGAGAGAAGCCCAAGCAAGACGCGCCCCGAGGAGAGTCTTGCCACATGTCAACACTGGGTCTGACAGAGGGCATCCAGGAGAGTGGCCCAAGCAATACGCGCCCCGAGGAGCGTCTTGCCACATGTCAACAATGGGTCTGACTGAGGGCCTCCAGGAGAGAAGCCAAAGCAAGACGCGCCCCGAGGAGCTTCTTTCCACATGTCAACAATGGGTCTTACTGAGGGCCTCCATTAGAGAAGCCCAAGCAAGTAGCGCCCCGAGGAGTGTCTTGCCACGTGTCAACACTGGGTCTGACTTAGCGCCTCCAGGAGAGAGGCCCAAGCAAGATGCGCCTCGAGGAGCGTCTTGCCACGTGTCACCACTGGGTCTGACTGAGCTCCTCCAGGAGAGAGGCCCAAGCAAGACGCGCCCAGAGGAGCGTCTTGCCACATGTCACCACTGGGTCTGATTGAGCACCTCCAGGAGAGAGGCCCCAGCAAGACGCGCCCCGAGGAGCGTCTTGCCACATGCCACCACTGGGTCTGACTGAGCGCCTCCAGGAGAGAGGCCCAAGCAAGACGCGCCCAGAGGAGCGTCTTGCCAAATGTCACTACTCGGTCTGACTGAGCGCCTCCAGGAGAGAGGCCCAAGCAAGACGTGCCCCGAGGAGCGTCTTGCCACATGTCAACAATGGGTCTGACTGAGGGCCTCCAGGAGAGAAGCCCAAGCAAGACGCGCCCAGAGGAGCGTCTTGCCACATGTCAACACTGGGTCTGACTGAGCGCCTCCAGGAGAGAGGCCCAAGCAAGACACGCCCCGAGGAGCGTCTTGACACATGTCAACACTGGGTCGGACTGAGGGCCTCCATGAGAGAAGCCCAAGCAAGACGCGCCCCGAGGAGAGTCTTGCCACATGTCAACACTCGGTCTGACAGAGGGCATTCAGGAGAGAGGCCCAAGCAATGAGCGCCCCGAGGAGCGTCTTGCCTTATGTCAGCACTCGGTCTTACTGAGCGCCTCCAGGAGAGAGGCCCCAGCAAGACGCACCCCGAGGAGCGTCTTGCCTTATGTCAGCACTCGGTCTGACTGAGCGCCTCCAGGAGAGAGGCCCAAGCAAGACATACCCCGAGGAGCGTCTTGCCACATGTCACTACTCGGTCTGACTGAGCGCCTCCAGGAGAGAGGCCCAAGCAAGACGCGCCCCGAGGAGCGTCTTGCCACATGTCAACAATGGGTCTGACTGAGGGCCTCCAGGAGAGAGGCCCAAGCAAGACGTGCCCCGAGGAGCGTCTTGCCACGTGTCACCACTGGGTCTGACTGAGCTCCTCCAGGAGAGAGGCCCAAGCAAGACGCGCCCTGAGGAGCGTCTTGCTACGTGTCACCACTGGGTCTGATTGAGCACCTCCAGGAGAGAGGCCCCAGCAAGACGCGCCCCGAGGAGCGTATTGCCTTATGTCAGCACTCGGTCTGACTGAGCGCCTCCAGGAGAGAGGACCAAGCAAGACGCGACCCGAGGAGCGTCTTGCCAAATGTCACTACTCGGTCTAACTGAGCGCCTCCAGGAGAGAGGTCCAAGCAAGACGCGCCCCGAGGAGCGTCTTGCCACATGTCACTACTCGGTCTGACTGAGCGCCTCCAGGAGAGAGGCCCAAGCAAGACGCGCCCCGAGGAGCGTCTTGCCACATGTCAACAATGGGTCTGACTGAGGGCCTCCAGGAGAGAAGCCCAAGCAAGACGCACCCAGAGGAGCGTCTTGCCACATGTCAACACTGGGTCTGACTGAGCGCCTCCAGGAGAGAGGCCCAAGCAAGACACGCCCCGAGGAGCATCTTGACACATGTCAACACTGGGTCGGACTGAGGGCCTCCATGAGAGAAGCCCAAGCAAGACGCGCCCCGAGGAGAGTCTTGCCACATGTCAACACTCGGTCTGACAGAGGGCATTCAGGAGAGAGGCCCAAGCAATACGCGCCCCGAGGAGCGTCTTGCCACATGTCACCACTGGGTCTGAATGAGCGCCTCCAGGAGAGAGGCCCAACCAAGACGCGCCCCGAGGAGTGTCTTGCCACATGCCAACACTGGGTCTGACTGAGCGCCTCCAGGAGAGAGGCCCAAGCAAGACGCGCCCCGAGGAGCGTCTTGCCACGTGTCAACACTTGGTCTGACTAAGCGCCTCCAGGAGAGAGGCCCAAGCAAGACGCGCCCCGAGGAGCGTCTTTCCACGTGTCACCACTGGGTCTGACTGAGCGCCTCCAGGAGAGAGGCCCAAGCAAGACGCGCCCCGAGGAGCGTCTTGCCACATGTCAACAATGGGTCTGACTGAGGGACTCCAGGAGAGAGGCCCAAGCAAGATGCGCCCGAAGGAGCGTCTTGCCACATGTCAACACTGGGTCTGACAGAGGGCCTCCAGGAGAGAGGCCCAAGCAAGACGCGCCCCGAGGAGCGTCTTGCCACATGTCACCTCTGGTTCTGACTGAGCGCCTCCAGGAGAGAGGCCCAAGCAAGACGCTTCCCGAGGAGCGTCTTGTCACATGTCAACACTGGGTCTGTCTGAGCGCCTCCAGGAGAGAAGCCCAAGCAAGACGCGCCCCGAGGAGCGTCTTGCCACATGTCAACATTGGGTCTGACTGAGGGCCTCCAGGAGAGAAGTCCAAGCAAGACACGCCCCGAGGAGCGTCTTGACACATGTCAACACTGGGTCTGACAGAGGGCCTCCACGAGAGAGGCCCAAGCAAGACGCGCCCCGAGGAGTGTCGTGCCACATGTCACCACTGGGTCTGACTGAGCGCCTCCAGGAGAGAGGCCCAAGCAAGACGTGCCCCGAGGATCGTCAGGCCACATGTCACTACTCAGTCTGACTGAGCGCCTCCAGGAGAGAGGCCCAAGCAAGACGCGCCCCGAGGAGCGTCTTGCCACATGTCAACAATGGGTCTGACTGAGGGCCTCCAGGAGAGAAGCCCAAGCAACACGCGGCCCGAGGAGCGTCTTGCCACATGTCAGCACTCGGTCTGACTGAGCGCCTCCAGGAGAGAGGCCCAAGCAAGACGCGCCCCGAGGAGCGTCTTGCCACATGCCAACAATGGGTCTGACTGAGGGCCTCCAGGAGAGAAGCCCAAGCAACACGCTCCCCGAGGAGCGTCTTGACACATGTCAACACTGGGTATGACAGAGGGCCTCCAGGAGAGAGGCCCAAGCAAGACGCGCCCCGAGGAGTGTCTTGCCACATGTCACCACTTGGTCTGACTGAGCGCCTCCAGGAGAGAGGCCCAAGCAACACGCGCCCCGAGGAGCGTCAGGCCACATGTCACTACTCAGTCTGACTGAGCACCTCCAGGAGAGAGGCCCAAGCAAGACGCGCCCCGAGGAGCGTCTCTCCACATGTCAACACTGGGTCTGACTGAGTGCCTCCATGAGAGAGGCCCAAGCAAGAAGCGCCCCGAGGAGCGTCTTGCCAAATGTCACTACTCGGTCTTACTGAGCGCCTCAGGGAGAGAGGTCCAAGCAAGACACGCCCCGAGGAGCGTCTCTCCACATGTCAACACTGGGTCTGACTGAGTGCCTCCATGAGAGAAGCCCCAGCAAGACGCGCCCAGAGGAGCGTCTTGCCACATGTCACTACTCGGTCTGTTTGAGCGCCTCCAGGAGAGAGGCCCAAGCAAGACGTGCCCCGAGGAGCGTCTTGCCACATGTCAACAATGGGTCTGACTGAGGGCCTCCAGGAGAGAAGCCCAAGCAAGACGCGCCCCGAGGAGCGTCTTGCCACATGTCAACACTGGGTCTGACTGAGCGCCTCCAGGAGAGAGGCCCAAGCAAGACACGCCCCGAGGAGCGTCTTGACACATGTCAACACTGGGTCTGACTGAGGGCCTCCATGAGAGAAGCCCAAGCAAGACGCGCCCCGAGGAGAGTCTTGCCACATGTCAACACTCGGTCTGACAGAGGGCATCCAGGAGAGAGGCCCAAGCAATATGCGCCCCGAGGAGCGTCTTGCCACTTAAACCCACAACCTAGCTCTGAGGACAGAGGGACTTTATTTAAATTAGTACTTAATGGAAACGATACATAATGATACATAAGAGCCATGTCACACATTCAGCCTAGGAATAGTAGCATTGTGCACTATTAAAAATATACACATCAATTGCTCGAATCCCATTGTTGCAAAGTAAAACTCTAATAAAACTCTAGTCTGACATTAACAGAGAAGACTTAGTGTATGTACTACAAATACAGCATTAGGATTTAGAGTGGACCGTGCACCTTGTGAACCATCAGAGGCTTATGACGCAACATATCTTCCAGTTGCTATTAGACAAGTTATAATTCTCGACCATTTTTCGGAACTGGTTTCTTGGGTCCGTGAGTAAATGCCATTAGTCCTTAATGGAAACGATACATAATGATACATAAGAGCCATGTCGTACATTCAGCCTAGGAATAGTAGCATTGTGCACTATTAAAAATATACTCATCAATTGCTCGAATCCCATTGGTGCAAAGTAAAACTCTAATAAAACTCTAGTCCGACATCAACAGAGAAGACTTAGTGTATGTACTACAAATACAGCATTAGGATTTCGAGTGGACCGTGCACCTTGTGAACCATCAGAGGTTTATGACGCAACATATCTTCCAGTTGCTATTAGACAAGTTATAATTCTCGACCATTTTTCGGAACTGGTTTCTTGGGTCCGTGAGTAAATGCCAAATGAGATGATAGTCCTTAAGTAAGTTCCTGGCGATCCCATGTCACGCTCTTGCCCATCAGCCGGTGAACGCTGAGACGGAACTCGATGAGAGCGATGTATTTTTTAAGTGCTCCGAATGTACTTCTAACAAGCGTGCGATTCACTTTGTGAGTAAACCGCAGCTGCAGCTGATTCAAACAGTCGAGCCAACTTTCTACATCACAATATGCGTTTTGTAGTTAGTCGAGTTACCTTTTGTGTGGCGCATGCACGGGTCGTTATCGTCCAGCTCCCAGCTTAGAGAGTCCTGTATTGACACAGACGTCAATACATCTCGATGTCATGCAACACACAAAGTCTGTCGCATACAGGTGGGTTAACACATGTACGATACCTTTTGTGTGGCGCATGCACTGGTTGTTAGCGTCCAGCTCCCAGCTTAGAGAGTCCTGTATTGACACAGACGTCAATACATCTCGATGTCATGCAACACACAAAGTCTGTCGCATACAGGTGGGTTAGCACATGTACGATACCTTTTGTGTGGCGCATGCACGGGTCGTTAGCGTCCAGCTCCCGGCTTATAGAGAGTCCTGTATTGACACAGACGTCAATACATCGCGATGTCATGCAACACACAAAGTCTGTCGCATACAGGTGGGTTAACACACATGTACGATGTGTGCGATGGCACGCCCATTTTACAATGGGACACGACGATGATCATTGTTAACCAAACTCTTGTTTCTCACCACAGGTGGTAGCGTTGTCTCCTGCACCTGGTCTTCGTGCACAGAGGGTGCTGTAATGTGCTCGTCATAGTCGCGATCGTTGTCACTCGAATCCGTTGTTCTCACGACAGGTGGTAGCGTTGTCTCCTGCATGTTGTCTTCACGTGCGGCAAGCGTTGTGCTGTGCTCGTTATAATGGTTGTCTTCGTACAAAGGGGGTGTTGAATACTCCTTCGCGAGTAGTGTAGGAGGTGGTGTGATGGGACGTATCTCAGAGGCGTTATGTGAGCGTACCACCATGGCCTGAGCAACTGCGACTACTGAGAGTACACCCAGTACAGACAGCGAGATCTTTTTTTTTCTTGGGTGTTGTACGTGTGGGTACAGCCGCTTTAATGGCAGTGAGAGCAAGTGGGCAAATGTATTTATAGGTCACTAGCAGAAACTAAGGCACGTGGTCAGAGTGTAATCGTAACCACCGTAGCTCTTGTCATAATTTAATATACAGGGTCTGATTGAGGGCCTTCTGGAGAGAGGCCCAAGCAAGACGCGCCCCGAGGAGCGTCTTGCCACATGTCAACAATGGGTCTGACTGAGGGCCTCCAGGAGAGAAGCCCAAGCAAGACGCACCCCGAGGAGCGTCTTGCCACATGTCACTACTCGGTCTGACTGAGCGCCTCCAGGAGAGAGGTCCAAGCAAGACGCACCCCGAGGAGAGTCTTGCCACATGTCAACACTGGGTCTGACAGAGGGCATCCAGGAGAGAGGCCCAAGCAATACGCGCCCCGAGGAGCCTCTTGCCACATGTCAACAATGGGTCTGACTGAGGGCCTCCAGGAGAGAAGCCAAAGCAAGACGCGCCCCGAGGAGCTTCTTTCCACATGTCAACAATGGGTCTTACTGAGGGCCTCCATGAGAGAAGCCCAAGCAAGACGCGCCCCGAGGAGCGTCTTGCCACGTGTCAACACTGGGTCTGACTTAGCGCCTCCAGGAGAGAGGCCCCAGCAAGATGCGCCCCGAGGAGCGTCTTGCCACGTGTCACCACTGGGTCTGACTGAGCTCCTCCAGGAGAGAGGCCCAAGCAAGACGCGCCCAGAGGAGCGTCTTGCCACGTGTCACCACTGGGTCTGATTGAGCACCTCCAGGAGAGATGCCCCAGCAAGACGCGCCCCGAGGAGCGTCTTGCCTTATTTCAGCACTCTGTATGACTGAGCGCCTCCAGGAGAGAGGCCCAAGCAAGACGCGCCCAGAGGAGCGTCTTGCCACATGTCAACACTGGGTCTGACTGAGCGCCTCCAGGAGAGAGGCCCAAGCAAGACACGCCCCGAGGAGCGTCTTGACACATGTCAACACTGGGTCGGACTGAGGGCCTCCATGAGAGAAGCCCAAGCAAGACGCGCCCCGAGGAGCGTCTTGCCACATGTCACCTCTGGTTCTGACTGAGCTTCTCCAGGAGAGAGGCCCAAGCAAGACACGCCCCGAGGAGCGTCTTGACACATGTCAACACTGGGTCTGACAGAGGGCCTCCAGGAGAGAGGCCCAAGCAAGACGCTCCTCGGGGCGCGTCTTGCTTGGGCCTCTCTCCTGGAGGCGCTCAGTCAGACCGAGTGCTGACATGTGGCAAGACGCTCCTCGGGCCGCGTGTTGCTTGGGCTTCTCTCCTGGAGGCCCTCAGTCAGACCCATTGTTGACATGTGGCAAGACGCTCCTCGGGGCGCGTCTTGCTTGGGCCTCTCTCCTGGAGGCGCTCAGTCAGACTGAGTAGTGACATGTGGCCTGACGATCCTCGAGGCACGTCTTGCTTGGGCCTCTCTCCTGGAGGCGCTCAGTCAGACCCAGTGGTGACATGTGGCACGACACTCCTCGGGGCGCGTCTTGCTTGGGCCTCTCTCGTGGAGGCCCTCTGTCAGACCCAGTGTTGACATGTGTCAAGACGCTCCTCGGGGCGCGTCTTGCTTGGGCTTCTCTCCTGGAGGCCCTCAGTCAGACCCAATGTTGACATGTGGCAAGACGCTCCTCGGGGCGCGTCTTGCTTGGGCTTCTCTCCTGGAGGCGCTCAGACAGACCCAGTGTTGACATGTGACAAGACGCTCCTCGGGAAGCGTCTTGCTTGGGCCTCTCTCCTGGAGGCGCTCAGTCAGAACCAGAGGTGACATGTGGCAAGACGCTCCTCGGGGCGCGTCTTGCTTGGGCCTCTCTCCTGGAGGCCCTCTGTCAGACCCAGTGTTGACATGTGGCAAGACGCTCCTTCGGGCGCATCTTGCTTGGGCCTCTCTCCTGGAGTCCCTCAGTCAGACCCATTGTTGACATGTGGCAAGACGCTCCTCGGGGCGCGTCTTGCTTGGGCCTCTCTCCTGGAGGCGCTCAGTCAGACCCAGTGGTGACACGTGGAAAGACGCTCCTCGGGGCGCGTCTTGCTTGGGCCTCTCTCCTGGAGGCGCTCAGTCAGACCCAGTGTTGACACGTGGCAAGACGCTCCTCGGGGCGCATCTTGCTTGGGCCTCTCTCCTGGAGGCGCTCAGTCAGACCCAGTGTTGGCATGTGGCAAGACACTCCTCGGGGCGCATCTTGGTTGGGCCTCTCTCCTGGAGGCGCTCATTCAGACCCAGTGGTGACATGTGGCAAGACGCTCCTCGGGGCGCGTATTGCTTGGGCCTCTCTCCTGAATGCCCTCTGTCAGACCGAGTGTTGACATGTGGCAAGACTCTCCTCGGGGCGCGTCTTGCTTGGGCTTCTCTCATGGAGGCCCTCAGTCCGACCCAGTGTTGACATGTGTCAAGATGCTCCTCGGGGCGTGTCTTGCTTGGGCCTCTCTCCTGGAGGCGCTCAGTCAGACCCAGTGTTGACATGTGGCAAGACGCTCCTCTGGGTGCGTCTTGCTTGGGCTTCTCTCCTGGAGGCCCTCAGTCAGACCCATTGTTTACATGTGGCAAGACGCTCCTCGTGGCGCGTCTTGCTTGGGCCTCTCTCCTGGAGGCGCTCAGTCAGACCGAGTAGTGACATGTGGCAAGACGCTCCTCGGGGCGCGTCTTGCTTGGACCTCTCTCCTGGAGGCGCTCAGTTAGACCGAGTAGTGACATTTGGCAAGACGCTCCTCGGGTCGCGTCTTGCTTGGTCCTCTCTCCTGGAGGCGCTCAGTCAGACCGAGTGCTGACATAAGGCAAGACGCTCCTCGGGGCGCGTCTTGCTGGGGCCTCTCTCCTGGAGGTGCTCAATCAGACCCAGTGGTGACACGTGGCAAGACACTCCTCTGGGCGCATCTTGCTTGGGCCTCTCTCCTGGAGGAGCTCAGTCAGACCCAGTGGTGACACGTGGCAAGACGCTCCTCGGGGCACGTCTTGCTTGGGCCTCTCTCCTGGAGTCCCTCAGTCAGACCCATTGTTGACATGTGGCAAGACGCTCCTCGGGGCGCGTCTTGCTTGGGCCTCTCTCCTGGAGGCGCTCAGTCAGACCGAGTAGTGAAATGTGGCAAGACGCTCCTCGGGGTATGTCTTTCTTGGGCCTCTCTCCTGGAGGCGCTCAGTCAGACCGAGTCCTGACATAAGGCAAGACGCTCCTCGGGGCGCGTCTTGCTGGGGCCTCTCTCCTGGAGGCGCTCAGTAAGACCGAGTGCTGACATAATGCAAGACGCTCCTCGGGGCGCTCATTGCTTGGGCCTCTCTCCTGAATGCCATCTGTCAGACCGAGTGTTGACATGTGGCAAGACTCTCCTCGGGGCGCGTCTTGCTTGGGCTTCTCTCATGGAGGCCCTCAGTCCGACCCAGTGTTGACATGTGTCAAGACGCTCCTCGGGGCGTGTCTTGCTTGGGCCTCTCTCCTGGAGGCGCTCAGTCAGACCCAGTGTTGACATGTGGCAAGACGCTCCTCTGGGCGCGTCTTGCTTGGGCTTCTCTCCTGGAGGCCCTCAGTCAGACCCATTGTTGACATGTGGCAAGACGCTCCTCTGGGCGCGTCTTGCTTGGGCCTCTCTCCTGGAGGCGCTCAGTCAGACCGAGTAGTGACATTTGGCAAGACGCTCCTCGGGGCGCGTCTTGCTTGGGCCTCTCTCCTGGAGGCGCTCAGTCAGACCCAGTGGTGACATGTGGCAAGACGCTCCTCGGGGCGCGTCTTGCTGGGGCCTCTCTCCTGGAGGTGCTCAATCAGACCCAGTGGTGACACGTGGCAAGACGCTCCTCTGGGCGCGTCTTGCTTGGGCCTCTCTCCTGGAGGAGCTCAGTCAGACCCAGTGGTGACACGTGGCAAGACGCTCCTCGAGGCGCATCTTGCTTGGGCCTCTCTCCTGGAGGCGCTAAGTCAGACCCAGTGTTGACACGTGGCAAGACACTCCTCGGGGCGCTACTTGCTTGGGCTTCTCTAATGGAGGCCCTCAGTAAGACCCATTGTTGACATGTGGAAAGAAGCTCCTCGGGGTGCGTCTTGCTTTGGCTTCTCTCCTGGAGGCCCTCAGTCAGACCCATTGTTGACATGTGGCAAGACGCTCCTCGGGGCGCGTATTGCTTGGGCCACTCTCCTGGATGCCCTCTGTCAGACCCAGTGTTGACATGTGGCAAGACTCTCCTCGGGGCGCGTCTTGCTTGGGCTTCTCTCATGGAGGCCCTCAGTCAGACCCAGTGTTGACATGTGTCAAGACGCTCCTCGGGGCGTGTCTTGCTTGGGCCTCTCTCCTGGAGGCGCTCAGTCAGACCCAGTGTTGACATGTGGCAGGACGCTCCTCGGGGCGCTTCTTGCTTGGGCTTCTCTCATGGAGGCCCTCAGTCCGACCCAGTGTTGACATGTGTCAAGACGCTCCTCGGGGCGTGTCTTGCTTGGGCCTCTCTCCTGGAGGCGCTCAGTCAGACCCAGTGTTGACATGTGGCAAGACGCTCCTCTGGGCGCGTCTTGCTTGGGCTTCTCTCCTGGAGGCCCTCAGTCAGACCCATTGTTGACATGTGGCAAGACGCTCCTCTGGGCGCGTCTTGCTTGGGCCTCTCTCCTGGAGGCGCTCAGTCAGACCGAGTAGTGACATTTGGCAAGACGCTCCTCGGGGCGCGTCTTGCTTGGGCCTCTCTCCTGGAGGCGCTCAGTCAGACCCAGTGGTGACATGTGGCAAGACGCTCCTCGGGGCGCGTCTTGCTGGGGCCTCTCTCCTGGAGGTGCTCAATCAGACCCAGTGGTGACACGTGGCAAGACGCTCCTCTGGGCGCGTCTTGCTTGGGCCTCTCTCCTGGAGGAGCTCAGTCAGACCCAGTGGTGACACGTGGCAAGACGCTCCTCGAGGCGCATCTTGCTTGGGCCTCTCTCCTGGAGGCGCTAAGTCAGACCCAGTGTTGACACGTGGCAAGACACTCCTCGGGGCGCTACTTGCTTGGGCTTCTCTAATGGAGGCCCTCAGTAAGACCCATTGTTGACATGTGGAAAGAAGCTCCTCGGGGTGCGTCTTGCTTTGGCTTCTCTCCTGGAGGCCCTCAGTCAGACCCATTGTTGACATGTGGCAAGACGCTCCTCGGGGCGCGTATTGCTTGGGCCACTCTCCTGGATGCCCTCTGTCAGACCCAGTGTTGACATGTGGCAAGACTCTCCTCGGGGCGCGTCTTGCTTGGGCTTCTCTCATGGAGGCCCTCAGTCAGACCCAGTGTTGACATGTGTCAAGACGCTCCTCGGGGCGTGTCTTGCTTGGGCCTCTCTCCTGGAGGCGCTCAGTCAGACCCAGTGTTGACATGTGGCAGGACGCTCCTCGGGGCGCTTCTTGCTTGGGCTTCTCTCCTGGAGGCCCTCAGTCAGACCCATTGTTGACATGTGGCAAGACGCTCCTCGGGGCACGTGTTGCTTGGACCTCTCTCCTGGAGGCGCTCAGTCAGACCGAGTAGTGACATGTGGCAAGACGCTCCTCGGGGTATGTCTTGCTTGGGCCTCTCTCCTGGAGGCGCTCAATTAGACCCAGTGTTGACATGTGGCAAGACGCGCCTCGGGGCGCGTCTTGCTTGGGCTTCTCTCCTGGAGGCCCTCAGTGAGACCCATTGTTGACACGTGGCAAGACGCTCCTCGAGGCGCATCTTGCTTGGGCCTCTCTCCTGGAGGCGCTAAGTCAGACCCAGTGTTGACACGTTGCAAGACGCTCCTCGAGGCGCATCTTGCTTGGGCCTCTCTCCTGGATGCCCTCTGTCAGACCCAGTGTTGACATGTGGCAAGACTCTCCTCGGGGCGCGTCTTGCTTGGGCTTCTCTCATGGAGGCCCTCAGTCAGACCCAGTGTTGACATGTGTCAAGACGCTCCTCGGGGCGTGTCTTGCTTGGGCCTCTCTCCTGGAGGCGCTCAGTCAGACCCAGTGTTGACATGTGGCAAGACGCTCCTCGGGGCGCTTCTTGCTTGGGCTTCTCTCCTGGAGGCCCTCAGTCAGACCCATTGTTGACATGTGGCAAGACGCTCCTCGGGGCACGTGTTGCTTGGACCTCTCTCCTTGAGGCGCTCAGTCAGACCGAGTAGTGACATGTGGCAAGACGCTCCTCGGGGCGTGTCTTGCTTGGGCCTCTCTCCTGGAGGCGCTCAATTAGACCCAGTGTTGACATGTGGCAAGACGCTCCTCGGGGCGCGTCTTGCTTGGGCTTCTCTCCTGGAGGCCCTCAGTGAGACCCATTGTTGACATGTGGCAAGAAGCTCCTCGGGGCGCTTCTTGCTTGGGCCTCTCTCCTGGAGGCGCTCAGTCAGACCGAGTGCTGACATGTGGCAAGACGCTCCTCGGGGCGCGTCTTGCTGGGGCCTCTCTCCTGGAGGGGCTCAGTCAGACCCAGTGTTGACATGTGGCCTGACGCTCCTCGGGGCGCGTCTTGCTTGGGCTTCTCTCCTGGAGGCGCTCAGACAGACCCAGTGTTGACATGTGACAAGACGCTCCTTGGGGCGCGTCTTGCTTGGGCCTCTCTCCTGGAGGCGCTCAGTCAGAACCAGAGGTGACATGTGGCAAGAAGCTCCTTGGGGCGCGTCTTGCTTGGGCCTCTCTCCTGGAGGCCCTCTGTCAGACCCAGTGTTGACATGTGGCAAGACGCTCCTTCGGGCGCATCTTGCTTGTTCCTCTCTCCTGGAGGCCCTCATTCAGACACATTGTTGACATGTGGCAAGACGCTCCTTAGGGCGCGTCTTGCTTGGGCCTCTCTCCTGGAGGCGCTCAGTCAGACCCAGTGTTGACATGTGGCAAGACGCTCCTCGGGGCGCGTCTTGCTTGGGCCTCTCTCCTGGAGGCGCTCATTCAGACCCAGTGGTGACATGTGGCAAGACGCTCCTCGGGGCGCGTATTGCTTCGGCCTCTCTCCTGAATGCCCTCTGTCAGACCGAGTGTTGACATGTGGCAAGACTCTCCTCGGGGCGCGTCTTGCTTGGGTTTCTCTCATGGAGGCCCTCAGTCCGACCCAGTGTTGACATGTGTCAAGACGCTCCTCGGGGCGTGTCTTGCTTGGGCCTCTCTCCTGGAGGCGCTCAGTCAGACCCAGTGTTGACATGTGGCAAGACGCTCCTCTGGGCGCGTCTTGCTTGGGCTTCTCTCCTGGAGGCCCTCAGTCAGACTCATTGTTGACATGTGGCAAGACGCTCCTCGGGGCACATCTTGCTTGGGCATCTCTCCTGGAGACGCTCAGTCAGACCGAGTAGTGACATGTGGCAAGACGCTCCTCGGGGCGCGTCTTGCTTGGACCTCCCTCCTGGAGGCGCTCAGTAAGACCGAGTAGTGACATTTGGCAAGACGCTCCTCGGGGCGCGTCTTGCTTGGACCTCTCTCCTGGAGGCGCTCAGTTAGACCGAGTAGTGACATGTGGCAAGACGCTCCTCGGGGCGCGTCTTGCTTGGGCCTCTCTCCTGGAGGCGCTCAGTCAGTCCGAGTAGTGACATGTGGCAAGACGCTCCTCGGGGCGCGTCTTGCTTGGGCTTCTCTCCTGGAGGCCCTCAGTCAGACCCATTGTTGACATGTGGCAAGACGCTCCTCGGGGCACGTCTTTGCTGGGGCCTCTCTCCTGGAGGCGCTCAGTCAGACCCATTGTTGACATGTGTCAAGACGCTCCTCGGGCGTTTCTTGCTTGCGCCTCTCTCCTGGTGGCGCTCAGTCAGACCCAGAGGTGACATGTGGCAAGACGCTCCTCAGGCCTCTCTCCTGGAGGCGCTCAGTCAGACCCAGTGTTGACATGTGGCAAGACGCTCCTCGGGGCGCGTCTTGCTTGGGCCTCTCTCCTGGAGGCGCTCAGTCAGACCCAGTGTTGACACGTGGCAAGACGCTCCTCGGGGCGCGTCTTGCTTGGGCCTCTCTCCTGGAGGCGCTCAGTCAGACCCAGTGTTGGCATGTGGCAAGACACTCCTCGGGGCGCGTCTTGGTTGGGCCTCTCTCCTGGAGGCGCTCATTCAGACCCAGTGGTGACATGTGGCAAGACGCTCCTCGGGGCGCGTATTGCTTGGGCCTCTCTCCTGAATGCCCTCTGTCAGACATACTGCTGACATAAGGCAAGACGCTCCTCGGGGCGCGTCTTGCTTGGCCCTCTCTCCTGGAGGCGCTCAGTCAGACCCAGTGGTGACATGTGGCAAGACGCTCCTCGGGGCGCATCTTGCTTGGGCCTCTCTCCTGGAGGCGCTCAGTCAGACCCAGTCTTGACACGTAGCAAGACGCTCCTCAGGGCGCGTCTTGCTTGGGCCTCTCTCCTGGAGCCGCTCAGTCAGACCCAGTGTTGACATGTGGCAAGACACTCCTCGGGGCGCGTCTTGCTTGGGCCTCTCTCATGGAGGCCCTCTGTCAGACCCAGTGTTGACATGTGTCAAGACGCTCCTCGGGGCGCGTCTTGCTTTGGCCTCTCTCCTGGAGGCGCTCAGTCAGACCGAGTGCTGACATGTGGCAAGAAGCTCCTCGGGGCGCGTGTTGCTTGGGCTTCTCTCCTGGAGGCCCTCAGTAAGACCCATTGTTGACGTGTGGCAAGACACTCCTCGGGGCGCGTCTTGCTTGGGCCTCTCTCCAGAAGGCCCTCAATCAGACCCAGTGTTGACACGTGGCAAGACGCTCCTCGGGGCGCGTCTTGCTTGGGCCTCTCTCCTGGAGGCGCTCAGTCAGACTGAGTAGTGACATGTGGCCTGACGCTCCTCGGGTCGCGTGTTGCTTGGGCCTCTCTCCTGGAGGCGCTCAGTCAGACCCATTGTTGACATGTTGCAAGACGCTCCTTTGGGCGCGTCTTGCTTGGGCCTCTCTCCTGGAGGCGCTCAGTCAGACCGAGTGCTGACCTGTGGAAAGACGCTCCTCTGGGCGCGTCTTGCTTGGGCCTCTCTCCTGGAGGCCCTCTGTCAGACCCAGTGTTGACATGTGGCAAGACGCTCCTCCGGGCGCATCTTCCTTGGGCCTCTCTCCTGGAGGCCCTCAGTCATACCCAGTGTTGACATGTGTCAAGACGCTCCTCGGGGCGCGTCTTGCTTGGGCCTCTCTCCTGGATGCCCTCTGTCAGACCCAGTGTTGACATGTGGCAAGACTCTCCTCGGGGCGCGTCTTGCTTGGGCTTCTCTCATGGAGGCCCTCAGTCAGACCCAGTGTTGACATGTGTCAAGACGCTCCTCGGGGCGTGTCTTGCTTGGGCCTCTCTCCTGGAGGCGCTCAGTCAGACCCAGTGTTGACATGTGGCAAGACGCTCCTCGGGGCGCTTCTTGCTTGGGCTTCTCTCCTGGAGGCCCTCAGTCAGACCCATTGTTGACATGTGGCAAGACGCTCCTCGGGGCACGTGTTGCTTGGACCTCTCTCCTTGAGGCGCTCAGTCAGACCGAGTAGTGACATGTGGCAAGACGCTCCTCGGGGCGTGTCTTGCTTGGGCCTCTCTCCTGGAGGCGCTCAGTCAGACCTACTGCTGACATAAGGCAAGACGCTCCTCGGGGCGCGTCTTGCTTGGCCCTCTCTCCTGGGGGCGCTCAGTCAGACCCAGTGGTGACATGTGGCAAGACGCTCCTCGGGGCGCATCTTGCTTGGGCCTCTCTCCTGGAGGCGCTCAGTCAGACCCAGTCTTGACACGTAGCAAGACGCTCCTCAGGGCGCGTCTTGCTTGGGCCTCTCTCCTGGAGCCGCTCAGTCAGACCCAGTGTTGACATGTGGCAAGACACTCCTCGGGGCGCGTCTTGCTTGGGCCTCTCTCATGGAGGCCCTCTGTCAGACCCAGTGTTGACATGTGTCAAGACGCTCCTCGGGGCGCGTCTTGCTTTGGCCTCTCTCCTGGAGGCGCTCAGTCAGACCGAGTGCTGACATGTGGCAAGAAGCTCCTCGGGGCGCGTGTTGCTTGGGCTTCTCTCCTGGAGGCCCTCAGTAAGACCCATTGTTGACGTGTGGCAAGACACTCCTCGGGGCGCGTCTTGCTTGGGCCTCTCTCCAGAAGGCCCTCAATCAGACCCAGTGTTGACACGTGGCAAGACGCTCCTCGGGGCGCGTCTTGCTTGGGCCTCTCTCCTGGAGGCGCTCAGTCAGACTGAGTAGTGACATGTGGCCTGACGCTCCTCGGGGCGCGTGTTGCTTGGGCCTCTCTCCTGGAGGCGCTCAGTCAGACCCATTGTTGACATGTTGCAAGACGCTCCTTTGGGCGCGTCTTGCTTGGGCCTCTCTCCTGGAGGCGCTCAGTCAGACTGAGTGCTGACCTGTGGAAAGACGCTCCTCGGGGCGCGTCTTGCTTGGGCCTCTCTCCTGGAGGCCCTCTGTCAGACCCAGTGTTGACATGTGTCAAGACGCTCCTCGGGGCGCGTCTTGCTTGGGCCTCTCTCCTGGAGGCCCTCAGTCAGACCCATTGTTGACATGTGGCAAGACGCTCCTCGGGGCGCGTCTTGCTTGGGCTTCTCTCCTGGAGGCGCTCAGACAGACCCAGTGTTGACATGTGACAAGACGCTCCTCGGGGCACGTCTTGCTTGGGCCTCTCTCCTGGAGGCGCTCAGTCAGAACCAGAGGTGACATGTGGCAAGAAGCTCCTTGGGGCGCGTCTTGCTTGGGCCTCTCTCCTGGAGGCCCTCTGTCAGACCCAGTGTTGACATCTGGCAAGACGCTCCTTCGGGCGCATCTTGCTTGTTCCTCTCTCCTGGAGGCCCTCAGTCAGACACATTGTTGACATGTGGCAAGACGCTCCTTAGGGCGCGTCTTGCTTGGGCCTCTCTCCTGGAGGCGCTCAGTCAGACCCAGTGTTGACATGTGTCAAGACGCTCCTCGGGGCGCGTCTTGCTTGGGCCTCTCTCCTGGAGGCGCTCATTCAGACCCAGTGGTGACATGTGGCAAGACGCTCCTCGGGGCGCGTATTGCTTCGGCCTCTCTCCTGAATGCCCTCTGTCAGACCGAGTGTTGACATGTGGCAAGACTCTCCTCGGGGCGCGTCTTGCTTGGGTTTCTCTCATGGAGGCCCTCAGTCCGACCCAGTGTTGACATGTGTCAAGACGCTCCTCGGGGCGTGTCTTGCTTGGGCCTCTCTCCTGGAGGCGCTCAGTCAGACCCAGTGTTGACATGTGGCAAGACGCTCCTCTGGGCGCGTCTTGCTTGGGCTTCTCTCCTGGAGGCCCTCAGTCAGACTCATTGTTGACATGTGGCAAGACGCTCCTCGGGGCACATCTTGCTTGGGCCTCTCTCCTGGAGACGCTCAGTCAGACCGAGTAGTGACATGTGGCAAGACGCTCCTCGGGGCGCGTCTTGCTTGGACCTCCCTCCTGGAGGCGCTCAGTAAGACCGAGTAGTGACATTTGGCAAGACGCTCCTCGGGGCGCGTCTTGCTTGGACCTCTCTCCTGGAGGCGCTCAGTTAGACCGAGTAGTGACATGTGGCAAGACGCTCCTCGGGGCGCGTCTTGCTTGGGCCTCTCTCCTGGAGGCGCTCAGTCAGTCCGAGTAGTGACATGTGGCAAGACGCTCCTCGGGGCGCGTCTTGCTTGGGCTTCTCTCCTGGAGGCCCTCAGTCAGACCCATTGTTGACATGTGGCAAGACGCTCCTCGGGGCACGTCTTTGCTGGGGCCTCTCTCCTGGAGGCGCTCAGTCAGACCCATTGTTGACATGTGTCAAGACGCTCCTCGGGCGTTTCTTGCTTGCGCCTCTCTCCTGGTGGCGCTCAGTCAGACCAAGAGGTGACATGTGGCAAGACGCTCCTCAGGCCTCTCTCCTGGAGGCGCTCAGTCAGACCCAGTGTTGACATGTGGCAAGACGCTCCTCGGGGCGCTTCTTGCTTGGGCCTCTCTCCTGGAGGTGCTCAGTCAGACCCAGTGTTGACATGTGGCAAGACGCTCCTCGGGGCGCGTCTTGCTTGGGCCTCTCTCCTGGAGGCGCTCAGTCAGACCCAGTGTTGACACGTGGCAAGACGCTCCTCGGGGCACGTCTTGCTTGGGCCTCTCTCCTGGAGGCGCTCAGTCAGACCCAGTGTTGGCATGTGGCAAGACACTCCTCGGGGCGCGTCTTGGTTGGGCCTCTCTCCTGGAGGCGCTCATTCAGACCCAGTGGTGACATGTGGCAAGACGCTCCTCGGGGCGCGTATTGCTTGGGCCTCTCTCCTGAATGCCCTCTGTCAGACCGATTGTTGACATGTGGCAAGACTCTCCTCGGGGCGCGTCTTGCTTGGGCTTCTCTCATGGAGTTCCTCAGTCTGACCCAGTGTTGACATGTGGCAAGACGCTCCTCTGGGCGCGTCTTGCTTGGGCTTCTCTCCTGGAGGCCCTCAGTCAGACCCATTGTTTACATGTGGCAAGACGCTCCTCGGGGCACGTCTTGCTTGGGCCTCTCTCCTGGAGGCGCTCAGTCAGACCGAGTAGTGACATGTGGCAAGATGCTCCTCGGGGCGCATCTTGCTTGGACCTCCCTCCTGGAGGCGCTCAGTCAGACCGAGTAGTGACATTTGGCAAGACGCTCCTCGGGGCGCGTCTTGCTTGGACCTCTCTCCTGGAGGCGCTCAGTTAGACCGAGTAGTGACATGTGGCAAGACGCTCCTCGGGGCACCTCTTGCTTGGGCCTCTCTAATGGAGGCGCTCAGTCAGACCGAGTGCTGACATAAGGCAAGACGCTCCTTGGGGCGCGTCTTGCTGGGGCCTCTCTCCTGGAGGAGCTCAGTCAGACCCAGTGGTGACACGTGGCAAGACGCTCCTCGGGGCGCACCTTGCTTGGGCCTCTCTCCTGGAGGCGCTAAGTCAGACCCAGTGTTGACACGTGGCAAGACGCTCCTCGGGGCGCGTCTTGCTTGGGCCTCTCTCCTGGAGGCGCTCAGTCAGACCCAGTGGTGACATGTGGCAAGACGCTCCTCGGGGCGCGTCTTGCTGGGGCCTCTCTCCTGGAGGTGCTCAATCAGACCCAGTGGTGACACGTGGCAAGACGCTCCTCTGGGCGCGTCTTGCTTGGGCCTCTCTCCTGGAGGAGCTCAGTCAGACCCAGTGGTGACACGTGGCAAGACGCTCCTCGAGGCGCATCTTGCTTGGGCCTCTCTCCTGGAGGCGCTAAGTCAGACCCAGTGTTGACACGTGGCAAGACACTCCTCGGGGCGCTACTTGCTTGGGCTTCTCTAATGGAGGCCCTCAGTAAGACCCATTGTTGACATGTGGAAAGAAGCTCCTCGGGGTGCGTCTTGCTTTGGCTTCTCTCCTGGAGGCCCTCAGTCAGACCCATTGTTGACATGTGGCAAGACGCTCCTCGGGGCGCGTATTGCTTGGGCCACTCTCCTGGATGCCCTCTGTCAGACCCAGTGTTGACATGTGGCAAGACTCTCCTCGGGGCGCGTCTTGCTTGGGCTTCTCTCATGGAGGCCCTCAGTCAGACCCAGTGTTGACATGTGTCAAGACGCTCCTCGGGGCGTGTCTTGCTTGGGCCTCTCTCCTGGAGGCGCTCAGTCAGACCCAGTGTTGACATGTGGCAGGACGCTCCTCGGGGCGCTTCTTGCTTGGGCTTCTCTCCTGGAGGCCCTCAGTCAGACCCATTGTTGACATGTGGCAAGACGCTCCTCGGGGCACGTGTTGCTTGGACCTCTCTCCTGGAGGCGCTCAGTCAGACCGAGTAGTGACATGTGGCAAGACGCTCCTCGGGGTATGTCTTGCTTGGGCCTCTCTCCTGGAGGCGCTCAATTAGACCCAGTGTTGACATGTGGCAAGACGCTCCTCGGGGCGCGTCTTGCTTGGGCTTCTCTCCTGGAGGCCCTCAGTGAGACCCATTGTTGACACGTGGCAAGACGCTCCTCGAGGCGCATCTTGCTTGGGCCTCTCTCCTGGAGGCGCTAAGTCAGACCCAGTGTTGACACGTTGCAAGACGCTCCTCGAGGCGCATCTTGCTTGGGCCTCTCTCCTGGATGCCCTCTGTCAGACCCAGTGTTGACATGTGGCAAGACTCTCCTCGGGGCGCGTCTTGCTTGGGCTTCTCTCATGGAGGCCCTCAGTCAGACCCAGTGTTGACATGTGTCAAGACGCTCCTCGGGGCGTGTCTTGCTTGGGCCTCTCTCCTGGAGGCGCTCAGTCAGACCCAGTGTTGACATGTGGCAAGACGCTCCTCGGGGCGCTTCTTGCTTGGGCTTCTCTCCTGGAGGCCCTCAGTCAGACCCATTGTTGACATGTGGCAAGACGCTCCTCGGGGCACGTGTTGCTTGGACCTCTCTCCTTGAGGCGCTCAGTCAGACCGAGTAGTGACATGTGGCAAGACGCTCCTCGGGGCGTGTCTTGCTTGGGCCTCTCTCCTGGAGGCGCTCAATTAGACCCAGTGTTGACATGTGGCAAGACGCTCCTCGGGGCGCGTCTTGCTTGGGCTTCTCTCCTGGAGGCCCTCAGTGAGACCCATTGTTGACATGTGGCAAGAAGCTCCTCGGGGCGCTTCTTGCTTGGGCCTCTCTCCTGGAGGCGCTCAGTCAGACCGAGTGCTGACATGTGGCAAGACGCTCCTCGGGGCGCGTCTTGCTGGGGCCTCTCTCCTGGAGGGGCTCAGTCAGACCCAGTGTTGACATGTGGCCTGACGCTCCTCGGGGCGCGTCTTGCTTGGGCTTCTCTCCTGGAGGCGCTCAGACAGACCCAGTGTTGACATGTGACAAGACGCTCCTCGGGGCGCGTCTTGCTTGGGCCTCTCTCCTGGAGGCGCTCAGTCAGAACCAGAGGTGACATGTGGCAAGAAGCTCCTTGGGGCGCGTCTTGCTTGGGCCTCTCTCCTGGAGGCGCTCAGTCAGACCCAGTGTTGACATGTGGCAAGACGCTCCTCGGGGCGCGTCTTGCTTGGGCCTCTCTCCTGGAGGCGCTCATTCAGACCCAGTGGTGACATGTGGCAAGACGCTCCTCGGGGCGCGTATTGCTTCGGCCTCTCTCCTGAATGCCCTCTGTCAGACCGAGTGTTGACATGTGGCAAGACTCTCCTCGGGGCGCGTCTTGCTTGGGTTTCTCTCATGGAGGCCCTCAGTCCGACCCAGTGTTGACATGTGTCAAGACGCTCCTCGGGGCGTGTCTTGCTTGGGCCTCTCTCCTGGAGGCGCTCAGTCAGACCCAGTGTTGACATGTGGCAAGACGCTCCTCTGGGCGCGTCTTGCTTGGGCTTCTCTCCTGGAGGCCCTCAGTCAGACTCATTGTTGACATGTGGCAAGACGCTCCTCGGGGCACATCTTGCTTGGGCCTCTCTCCTGGAGACGCTCAGTCAGACCGAGTAGTGACATGTGGCAAGACGCTCCTCGGGGCGCGTCTTGCTTGGACCTCCCTCCTGGAGGCGCTCAGTAAGACCGAGTAGTGACATTTGGCAAGACGCTCCTCGGGGCGCGTCTTGCTTGGACCTCTCTCCTGGAGGCGCTCAGTTAGACCGAGTAGTGACATGTGGCAAGACGCTCCTCGGGGCGCGTCTTGCTTGGGCCTCTCTCCTGGAGGCGCTCAGTCAGTCCGAGTAGTGACATGTGGCAAGACGCTCCTCGGGGCGCATCTTGCTTGGGCTTCTCTCCTGGAGGCCCTCAGTCAGACCCATTGTTGACATGTGGCAAGACGCTCCTCGGGGCACGTCTTTGCTGGGGCCTCTCTCCTGGAGGCGCTCAGTCAGACCCATTGTTGACATGTGTCAAGACGCTCCTCGGGAGTTTCTTGCTTGCGCCTCTCTCCTGGTGGCGCTCAGTCAGACCCAGAGGTGACATGTGGCAAGACGCTCCTCAGGCCTCTCTCCTGGAGGCGCTCAGTCAGACCCAGTGTTGACATGTGGCAAGACGCTCCTCGGGGCGCTTCTTGCTTGGGCCTCTCTCCTGGAGGTGCTCAGTCAGACCCAGTGTTGACATGTGGCAAGACGCTCCTCGGGGCGCGTCTTGCTTGGGCCTCTCTCCTGGAGGCGCTCAGTCAGACCCAGTGTTGACACGTGGCAAGACGCTCCTCGGGGCGCGTCTTGCTTGGGCCTCTCTCCTGGAGGCGCTCAGTCAGACCCAGTGTTGGCATGTGGCAAGACACTCCTCGGGGCGCGTCTTGGTTGGGCCTCTCTCCTGGAGGCGCTCATTCAGACCCAGTGGTGACATGTGGCAAGACGCTCCTCGGGGCGCGTATTGCTTGGGCCTCTCTCCTGAATGCCCTCTGTCAGACCTACTGCTGACATAAGGCAAGACGCTCCTCGGGGCGCGTCTTGCTTGGCCCTCTCTCCTGGAAGGCGCTCAGTCAGACCCAGTGGTTACATGTGGCAAGACGCTCCTCTGGGCGCGTCTTGCTTGGGCTTCTCTCCTGGAGGCCCTCAGTCAGACCCATTGTTTACATGTGGCAAGACGCTCCTCGGGGCACGTCTTGCTTGGGCCTCTCTCCTGGAGGCGCTCAGTCAGACCGAGTAGTGACATGTGGCAAGATGCTCCTCGGGGCGCGTCTTGCTTGGACCTCCCTCCTGGAGGCGCTCAGTCAGACCGAGTAGTGACATTTGGCAAGACGCTCCTCGGGGCGCGTCTTGCTTGGACCTCTCTCCTGGAGGCGCTCAGTTAGACCGAGTAGTGACATGTGGCAAGACGCTCCTCGGGGCACCTCTTGCTTGGGCCTCTCTATTGGAGGCGCTCAGTCAGACCGAGTGCTGACATAAGGCAAGACGCTCCTTGGGGCGCGTCTTGCTGGGGCCTCTCTCCTGGAGGAGCTCAGTCAGACCCAGTGGTGACACGTGGCAAGACGCTCCTCGGGGCGCACCTTGCTTGGGCCTCTCTCCTGGAGGCGCTAAGTCAGACCCAGTGTTGACACGTGGCAAGACGCTCCTCGGGGCGCGTCTTGCTTGGGCCTCTCTCCTGGAGGCGCTCAGTCAGACCCAGTGGTGACATGTGGCAAGACGCTCCTCGGGGCGCGTCTTGCTGGGGCCTCTCTCCTGGAGGTGCTCAATCAGACCCAGTGGTGACATGTGGCAAGACGCTCCTCTGGGCGCGTCTTGCTTGGGCCTCTCTCCTGGAGGAGCTCAGTCAGACCCAGTGGTGACACGTGGCAAGACGCTCCTCGAGGCGCATCTTGCTTGGGCCTCTCTCCTGGAGGCGCTAAGTCAGACCCAGTGTTGACACGTGGCAAGACACTCCTCGGGGCGCTACTTGCTTGGGCTTCTCTAATGGAGGCCCTCAGTAAGACCCATTGTTGACATGTTGAAAGAAGCTCCTCGGGGTGCGTCTTGCTTTGGCTTCTCTCCTGGAGGCCCTCAGTCAGACCCATTGTTGACATGTGGCAAGACGCTCCTCGGGGCGCGTATTGCTTGGGCCACTCTCCTGGATGCCCTCTGTCAGACCCAGTGTTGACATGTGGCAAGACTCTCCTCGGGGCGCGTCTTGCTTGGGCTTCTCTCATGGAGGCCCTCAGTCAGACCCAGTGTTGACATGTGTCAAGACGCTCCTCGGGGCGTCTCTTGCTTGGGCCTCTCTCCTGGAGGCGCTCAGTCAGACCCAGTGTTGACATGTGGCAGGACGCTCCTCGGGGCGCTTCTTGCTTGGGCTTCTCTCCTGGAGGCCCTCAGTCAGACCCATTGTTGACATGTGGCAAGACGCTCCTCGGGGCACGTGTTGCTTGGACCTCTCTCCTGGAGGCGCTCAGTCAGACCGAGTAGTGACATGTGGCAAGACGCTCCTCGGGGTATGTCTTGCTTGGGCCTCTCTCCTGGAGGCGCTCAATTAGACCCAGTGTTGACATGTGGCAAGACGCTCCTCGGGGCGCGTCTTGCTTGGGCTTCTCTCCTGGAGGCCCTCAGTGAGACCCATTGTTGACACGTGGCAAGACGCTCCTCGAGGCGCATCTTGCTTGGGCCTCTCTCCTGGAGGCGCTAAGTCAGACCCAGTGTTGACACGTTGCAAGACGCTCCTCGAGGCGCATCTTGCTTGGGCCTCTCTCCTGGATGCCCTCTGTCAGACCCAGTGTTGACATGTGGCAAGACTCTCCTCGGGGCGCGTCTTGCTTGGGCTTCTCTCATGGAGGCCCTCAGTCAGACCCAGTGTTGACATGTGTCAAGACGCTCCTCGGGGCGTGTCTTGCTTGGGCCTCTCTCCTGGAGGCGCTCAGTCAGACCCAGTGTTGACATGTGGCAAGACGCTCCTCGGGGCGCTTCTTGCTTGGGCTTCTCTCCTGGAGGCCCTCAGTCAGACCCATTGTTGACATGTGGCAAGACGCTCCTCGGGGCACGTGTTGCTTGGACCTCTCTCCTTGAGGCGCTCAGTCAGACCGAGTAGTGACATGTGGCAAGACGCTCCTCGGGGCGTGTCTTGCTTGGGCCTCTCTCCTGGAGGCGCTCAATTAGACCCAGTGTTGACATGTGGCAAGACGCTCCTCGGGGCGCGTCTTGCTTGGGCTTCTCTCCTGGAGGCCCTCAGTGAGACCCATTGTTGACATGTGGCAAGAAGCTCCTCGGGGCGCTTCTTGCTTGGGCCTCTCTCCTGGAGGCGCTCAGTCAGACCGAGTGCTGACATGTGGCAAGACGCTCCTCGGGGCGCGTCTTGCTGGGGCCTCTCTCCTGGAGGGGCTCAGTCAGACCCAGTGTTGACATGTGGCCTGACGCTCCTCGGGGCGCGTCTTGCTTGGGCTTCTCTCCTGGAGGCGCTCAGACAGACCCAGTGTTGACATGTGACAAGACGCTCCTCGGGGCGCGTCTTGCTTGGGCCTCTCTCCTGGAGGCGCTCAGTCAGAACCAGAGGTGACATGTGGCAAGAAGCTCCTTGGGGCGCGTCTTGCTTGGGCCTCTCTCCTGGAGGCCCTCTGTCAGACCCAGTGTTGACATGTGGCAAGACGCTCCTTCGGGCGCATCTTGCTTGTTCCTCTCTCCTGGAGGCCCTCAGTCAGACACATTGTTGACATGTGGCAAGACGCTCCTTAGGGCGCGTCTTGCTTGGGCCTCTCTCCTGGAGGCGCTCAGTCAGACCCAGTGTTGACATGTGGCAAGACGCTCCTCGGGGCGCGTCTTGCTTGGGCCTCTCTCCTGGAGGCGCTCATTCAGACCCAGTGGTGACATGTGGCAAGACGCTCCTCGGGGCGCGTATTGCTTCGGCCTCTCTCCTGAATGCCCTCTGTCAGACCGAGTGTTGACATGTGGCAAGACTCTCCTCGGGGCGCGTCTTGCTTGGGTTTCTCTCATGGAGGCCCTCAGTCCGACCCAGTGTTGACATGTGTCAAGACGCTCCTCGGGGCGTGTCTTGCTTGGGCCTCTCTCCTGGAGGCGCTCAGTCAGACCCAGTGTTGACATGTGGCAAGACGCTCCTCTGGGCGCGTCTTGCTTGGGCTTCTCTCCTGGAGGCCCTCAGTCAGACTCATTGTTGACATGTGGCAAGACGCTCCTCGGGGCACATCTTGCTTGGGCCTCTCTCCTGGAGACGCTCAGTCAGACCGAGTAGTGACATGTGGCAAGACGCTCCTCGGGGCGCGTCTTGCTTGGACCTCCCTCCTGGAGGCGCTCAGTAAGACCGAGTAGTGACATTTGGCAAGACGCTCCTCGGGGCGCGTCTTGCTTGGACCTCTCTCCTGGAGGCGCTCAGTTAGACCGAGTAGTGACATGTGGCAAGACGCTCCTCGGGGCGCGTCTTGCTTGGGCCTCTCTCCTGGAGGCGCTCAGTCAGTCCGAGTAGTGACATGTGGCAAGACGCTCCTCGGGGCGCGTCTTGCTTGGGCTTCTCTCCTGGAGGCCCTCAGTCAGACCCATTGTTGACATGTGGCAAGACGCTCCTCGGGGCACGTCTTTGCTGGGGCCTCTCTCCTGGAGGCGCTCAGTCAGACCCATTGTTGACATGTGTCAAGACGCTCCTCGGGCGTTTCTTGCTTGCGCCTCTCTCCTGGTGGCGCTCAGTCAGACCCAGAGGTGACATGTGGCAAGACGCTCCTCAGGCCTCTCTCCTGGAGGCGCTCAGTCAGACCCAGTGTTGACATGTGGCAAGACGCTCCTCGGGGCGCTTCTTGCTTGGGCCTCTCTCCTGGAGGTGCTCAGTCAGACCCAGTGTTGACATGTGGCAAGACGCTCCTCGGGGCGCGTCTTGCTTGGGCCTCTCTCCTGGAGGCGCTCAGTCAGACCCAGTGTTGACACGTGGCAAGACGCTCCTCGGGGCGCGTCTTGCTTGGGCCTCTCTCCTGGAGGCGCTCAGTCAGACCCAGTGTTGGCATGTGGCAAGACACTCCTCGGGGCGCGTCTTGGTTGGGCCTCTCTCCTGGAGGCGCTCATTCAGACCCAGTGGTGACATGTGGCAAGACGCTCCTCGGGGCGCGTATTGCTTGGGCCTCTCTCCTGAATGCCCTCTGTCAGACCTACTGCTGACATAAGGCAAGACGCTCCTCGGGGCGCGTCTTGCTTGGCCCTCTCTCCTGGAAGGCGCTCAGTCAGACCCAGTGGTGACATGTGGCAAGACGCTCCTCGGGGCGCATCTTGCTTGGGCTTCTCTCCTGGAGGCGCTCAGTCAGACCCAGTCTTGACACGTAGCAAGACGCTCCTCAGGGCGCGTCTTGCTTGGGCCTCTCTCCTGGAGCCGCTCAGTCAGACCCAGTGTTGACATGTGGCAAGACACTCCTCGGGGCGCGTCTTGCTTGGGCCTCTCTCATGGAGGCCCTCTGTCAGACCCAGTGTTGACATGTGTCAAGACGCTCCTCGGGGCGCGTCTTGCTTTGGCCTCTCTCCTGGAGGCGCTCAGTCAGACCGAGTGCTGACATGTGGCAAGAAGCTCCTCGGGGCGCGTGTTGCTTGGGCTTCTCTCCTGGAGGCCCTCAGTAAGACCCATTGTTGACGTGTGGCAAGACACTCCTCGGGGCGCGTCTTGCTTGGGCCTCTCTCCAGAAGGCCCTCAATCAGACCCAGTGTTGACACGTGGCAAGACGCTCCTCGGGGCGCGTCTTGCTTGGGCCTCTCTCCTGGAGGCGCTCAGTCAGACTGAGTAGTGACATGTGGCCTGACGCTCCTCGGGTCGCGTGTTGCTTGGGCCTCTCTCCTGGAGGCGCTCAGTCAGACCCATTGTTGACATGTTGCAAGACGCTCCTTTGGGCGCGTCTTGCTTGGGCCTCTCTCCTGGAGGCGCTCAGTCAGACCGAGTGCTGACCTGTGGAAAGACGCTCCTCGGGGCGCGTCTTGCTTGGGCCTCTCTCCTGGAGGCCCTCTGTCAGACCCAGTGTTGACATGTGGCAAGACGCTCCTCCGGGCGCATCTTCCTTGGGCCTCTCTCCTGGAGGCCCTCAGTCATACCCAGTGTTGACATGTGTCAAGACGCTCCTCGGGGCGCGTCTTGCTTGGGCCTCTCTCCTGGATGCCCTCTGTCAGACCCAGTGTTGACATGTGGCAAGACTCTCCTCGGGGCGCGTCTTGCTTGGGCTTCTCTCATGGAGGCCCTCCATCAGACCCAGTGTTGACATGTGTCAAGACGCTCCTCGGGGCGTGTCTTGCTTGGGCCTCTCTCCTGGAGGCGCTCAGTCAGACCCAGTGTTGACATGTGGCAAGACGCTCCTCGGGGCGCTTCTTGCTTGGGCTTCTCTCCTGGAGGCCCTCAGTCAGACCCATTGTTGACATGTGGCAAGACGCTCCTCGGGGCACGTGTTGCTTGGACCTCTCTCCTTGAGGCGCTCAGTCAGACCGAGTAGTGACATGTGGCAAGACGCTCCTCGGGGCGTGTCTTGCTTGGGCCTCTCTCCTGGAGGCGCTCAGTCAGACCTACTGCTGACATAAGGCAAGACGCTCCTCGGGGCGCGTCTTGCTTGGCCCTCTCTCCTGGGGGCGCTCAGTCAGACCCAGTGGTGACATGTGGCAAGACGCTCCTCGGGGCGCATCTTGCTTGGGCCTCTCTCCTGGAGGCGCTCAGTCAGACCCAGTCTTGACACGTAGCAAGACGCTCCTCAGGGCGCGTCTTGCTTGGGCCTCTCTCCTGGAGCCGCTCAGTCAGACCCAGTGTTGACATGTGGCAAGACACTCCTCGGGGCGCGTCTTGCTTGGGCCTCTCTCATGGAGGCCCTCTGTCAGACCCAGTGTTGACATGTGTCAAGACGCTCCTCGGGGCGCGTCTTGCTTTGGCCTCTCTCCTGGAGGCGCTCAGTCAGACCGAGTGCTGACATGTGGCAAGAAGCTCCTCGGGGCGCGTGTTGCTTGGGCTTCTCTCCTGGAGGCCCTCAGTAAGACCCATTGTTGACGTGTGGCAAGACACTCCTCGGGGCGCGTCTTGCTTGGGCCTCTCTCCAGAAGGCCCTCAATCAGACCCAGTGTTGACACGTGGCAAGACGCTCCTCGGGGCGCGTCTTGCTTGGGCCTCTCTCCTGGAGGCGCTCAGTCAGACTGAGTAGTGACATGTGGCCTGACGCTCCTCGGGGCGCGTGTTGCTTGGGCCTCTCTCCTGGAGGCGCTCAGTCAGACCCATTGTTGACATGTTGCAAGACGCTCCTTTGGGCGCGTCTTGCTTGGGCCTCTCTCCTGGAGGCGCTCAGTCAGACTGAGTGCTGACCTGTGGAAAGACGCTCCTCGGGGCGCGTCTTGCTTGGGCCTCTCTCCTGGAGGCCCTCTGTCAGACCCAGTGTTGACATGTGTCAAGACGCTCCTCGGGGCGCGTCTTGCTTGGGCCTCTCTCCTGGAGGCCCTCAGTCAGACCCATTGTTGACATGTGGCAAGACGCTCCTCGGGGCGCGTCTTGCTTGGGCTTCTCTCCTGGAGGCGCTCAGACAGACCCAGTGTTGACATGTGACAAGACGCTCCTCGGGGCGCGTCTTGCTTGGGCCTCTCTCCTGGAGGCGCTCAGTCAGAACCAGAGGTGACATGTGGCAAGAAGCTCCTTGGGGCGCGTCTTGCTTGGGCCTCTCTCCTGGAGGCCCTCTGTCAGACCCAGTGTTGACATGTGGCAAGACGCTCCTTCGGGCGCATCTTGCTTGTTCCTCTCTCCTGGAGGCCCTCAGTCAGACACATTGTTGACATGTGGCAAGACGCTCCTTAGGGCGCGTCTTGCTTGGGCCTCTCTCCTGGAGGCGCTCAGTCAGACCCAGTGGTGACATGTGGCAAGACGCTCCTCGGGGCGCGTATTGCTTCGGCCTCTCTCCTGAATGCCCTCTGTCAGACCGAGTGTTGACATGTGGCAAGACTCTCCTCGGGGCGCGTCTTGCTTGGGTTTCTCTCATGGAGGCCCTCAGTCCGACCCAGTGTTGACATGTGTCAAGACGCTCCTCGGGGCGTGTCTTGCTTGGGCCTCTCTCCTGGAGGCGCTCAGTCAGACCCAGTGTTGACATG
Organism: Nothobranchius furzeri; assembly: GCF_043380555.1. Taxonomy (NCBI): domain Eukaryota; kingdom Metazoa; phylum Chordata; class Actinopteri; order Cyprinodontiformes; family Nothobranchiidae; genus Nothobranchius; species Nothobranchius furzeri. The sequence continues at coordinate 16,245,349 of NC_091749.1, read as the reverse complement.
TGGCAAGACGCTCCTCTGGGCGCGTCTTGCTTGGGCTTCTCTCCTGGAGGCCCTCAGTCAGACTCATTGTTGACATGTGGCAAGACGCTCCTCGGGGCACATCTTGCTTGGGCCTCTCTCCTGGAGACGCTCAGTCAGACCGAGTAGTGACATGTGGCAAGACGCTCCTCGGGGCGCGTCTTGCTTGGACCTCCCTCCTGGAGGCGCTCAGTAAGACCGAGTAGTGACATTTGGCAAGACGCTCCTCGGGGCGCGTCTTGCTTGGACCTCTCTCCTGGAGGCGCTCAGTTAGACCGAGTAGTGACATGTGGCAAGACGCTCCTCGGGGCGCGTCTTGCTTGGGCCTCTCTCCTGGAGGCGCTCAGTCAGTCCGAGTAGTGACATGTGGCAAGACGCTCCTCGGGGCGCGTCTTGCTTGGGCTTCTCTCCTGGAGGCCCTCAGTCAGACCCATTGTTGACATGTGGCAAGACGCTCCTCGGGGCACGTCTTTGCTGGGGCCTCTCTCCTGGAGGCGCTCAGTCAGACCCAGTGTTGACATGTGTCAAGACGCTCCTCGGGCGTTTCTTGCCTTTGCCTCTCTCCTGGTGGCGCTCAGTCAGACCCAGAGGTGACATGTGGCAAGACGCTCCTCAGGCCTCTCTCCTGGAGGCGCTCAGTCAGACCCAGTGTTGACATGTGGCAAGACGCTCCTCGGGGCGCTTCTTGCTTGGGCCTCTCTCCTGGAGGTGCTCAGTCAGACCCAGTGTTGACATGTGGCAAGACGCTCCTCGGGGCGCGTCTTGCTTGGGCCTCTCTCCTGGAGGCGCTCAGTCAGACCCAGTGTTGACACGTGGCAAGACGCTCCTCGGGGCGCGTCTTGCTTGGGCCTCTCTCCTGGAGGCGCTCAGTCAGACCCAGTGTTGGCATGTGGCAAGACACTCCTCGGGGCGCGTCTTGGTTGGGCCTCTCTCCTGGAGGCGCTCATTCAGACCCAGTGGTGACATGTGGCAAGACGCTCCTCGGGGCGCGTATTGCTTGGGCCTCTCTCCTGAATGCCCTCTGTCAGACCGATTGTTGACATGTGGCAAGACTCTCCTCGGGGCGCGTCTTGCTTGGGCTTCTCTCATGGAGTTCCTCAGTCTGACCCAGTGTTGACATGTGGCAAGACGCTCCTCTGGGCGCGTCTTGCTTGGGCTTCTCTCCTGGAGGCCCTCAGTCAGACCCATTGTTTACATGTGGCAAGACGCTCCTCGGGGCACGTCTTGCTTGGGCCTCTCTCCTGGAGGCGCTCAGTCAGACCGAGTAGTGACATGTGGCAAGATGCTCCTCGGGGCGCGTCTTGCTTGGAGCTCCCTCCTGGAGGCGCTCAGTCAGACCGAGTAGTGACATTTGGCAAGACGCTCCTCGGGGCGCGTCTTGCTTGGACCTCTCTCCTGGAGGCGCTCAGTTAGACCGAGTAGTGACATGTGGCAAGACGCTCCTCGGGGCACCTCTTGCTTGGGCCTCTCTAATGGAGGCGCTCAGTCAGACCGAGTGCTGACATAAGGCAAGACGCTCCTTGGGGCGCTTCTTGCTGGGGCCTCTCTCCTGGAGGAGCTCAGTCAGACCCAGTGGTGACACGTGGCAAGACGCTCCTCGGGGCGCACCTTGCTTGGGCCTCTCTCCTGGAGGCGCTAAGTCAGACCCAGTGTTGACACGTGGCAAGACGCTCCTCGGGGCGCGTCTTGCTTGGGCCTCTCTCCTGGAGGCGCTCAGTCAGACCCAGTGTTGACATGTGGCAAGACTCTCCTCGGGGCGCGTCTTGCTTGGACCTCTCTCCTGGAGGCGCTCAGTCAGACCGAGTAATGACATGTGGCAAGACGCTCCTCGGGGCGCGTCTTGCTTGGGCCTCTCTCCTGGAGGCGCTCAATTAGACCCAGTGTTGACATGTGGCAAGACGCTCCTTTTGGCGTGTCTTGCTTGGGCTTCTCTCCTGGAGGCGCTCATTCAGACCCAGTGGTGACATGTGGCAAGACGCTCCTCGGGGCGCGTATTGCTTGGGCCTCTCTCCTGAATACCCTCTGTCAGACCCAGTGTTGACATGTGTCAAGACGCTCCTCGGGGTGCGTCTTGCTTTGGCCTCTCTCCTGGAGGCGCTCAGTCCGACCGAGTGCTGACATGTGCCCCGGAGGCACTCAGTCAGACCGAGTAGTGACATGTGGCAAGACGCTCCTCGGGGCGCGTCTTGCTTGGGCCTCTCTCCAGAAGGCCCTCAATCAGACCCAGTGTTGACACGTGGCAAGACGCTCCTCGGGGCGCGTCTTGCCTTATGTCAGCACTCGGTCTGACTGAGCGCCTCCATTAGAGAGGCCCAAGCAAGACGCGCCCGAGGAGTGTCTTGCCACATGTCAACAATGGGTCTGACTGAGGGCCTCCAGGAGAGAAGCCCAAGCAAGACGCGCCCAGAGGAGCGTCTTGCCACATGTCAACACTGGGTCGGACTGAGGAACTCCATGAGAGAAGCCCAAGCAAGACGCGCCCCGAGGAGAGTCTTGCCACATGTCAACACTCGGTCTGACAGAGGGCATTCAGGAGAGAGGCCCAACCAAGACGCGCCCCGAGGAGTGTCTTGCCACATGCCAACACTGGGTCTGACTGAGCGCCTCCAGGAGAGAGGCCCAAGCAAGATGCGCCCCGAGGAGAGTCTTGCCACGTGTCACCACTGGGTCTGACTGAGCGCCTCCAGGAGAGAGGCCCAAGCAAGACGCGCCCCGAGGAGCGTCTTGCCACATGTGAACACTGGGTCTGACTGAGCGTCTCCAGGAGAGAGGCCCAAGCAAGACGCGCCCGGAGGAGCGTCTTGCAACATGTCACCACTCGGTCTGACTGAGCGCCTCCAGTAGAGAGGCCCAAGCAAGACGCACCCCGAGGAGCGTCTTGACACATGTCTCCTCTGGGTCTGACTGAGCACCTCCAGGAGAGAGGCCCAAGCAAGACGTGCCCCGACGAGCATCTTGCCACATGTCAACACTGGGTCTGACTGAGTGCCTCCATGAGAGAAGCCCCAGCAAGACGCGCCCCGAGGAGCGTCTTGCCACATGTCAACACTGGGTCTGACTGAGCACCTCCAGGAGAGAGGCCCAAGAAAGAAGCGCCCCGAGGAGCGCCTTGCCACATGTCAACACTGGGTCTGACTGAGCGCCTCCAGGAGAGAGGCCCGAGGAGCGTCTTGCCACATGTCACCTCTGGGTCTGACTGAGCGCCTCCAGGAGAGAGGCGCAAGCAAGAAACGCCCGAGGAGCGTCTTGACACATGTCAACACTGGGTCTGACTGAGCGCCTCCAGGAGAGAGGCCCCAGCAAGACGTGCCCCGAGGAGCGTCTTGCCACATGTCAGCACTCGGTCTGACTGAGCGCCTCCAGGAGAGAGGCCCAAGCAAGAAGCGCCCCGAGGAGCGTCTTGCCACATGTCAACAATGGGTCTGACTGAGGGCCTCCAGGAGAGAAGCCCAAGCAAGACGCGCCCCGAGGAGCGTCTTGCCACATGTCACTACTCGGTCTGACTGAGCGCCTCCAGGAGACAGGTCAAAGCAAGACACGCCCCGAGGAGAGTCTTGCCACATGTCAACACTGGGTCTGACAGAGGGCATCCAGGAGAGAGGCCCAAGCAATACGCGCCCCGAGGAGCCTCTTGCCACATGTCAACAATGGGTCTGACTGAGGGCCTCCAGGAGAGAAGCCAAAGCAAGACGCGCCCCGAGGAGCTTCTTTCCACATGTCAACAATGGGTCTTACTGAGGGCCTCCATGAGAGAAGCCCAAGCAAGACGAGCCCCGAGGAGCGTCTTGCCACGTGTCAACACTGGGTCTGACTTAGCGCCTCCAGGAGAGAGGCCCAAGCAAGATGCGCCCCGAGGAGCGTCTTGACACATGTCAACACTGGGTCGGACTGAGGGCCTCCATGAGAGAAGCCCAAGCAAGACGCGCCCCGAGGAGAGTCTTGCCACATGTCAACACTCGGTCTGACAGAGGGCATTCAGGAGAGAGGCCGAAGCAATACGCGCCCCGAGGAGCGTCTTGCCACATGTCACCACTGGGTCTGAATGAGCGCCTCCAGGAGAGAGGCCCAACCAAGACGCGCCCCGAGGAGCGTCTTGCCACGTGTCAACACTGGGTCTGACTGAGCGCCTCAAGGAGAGAGGCCCAAGCAAGACGCGCCCCGAGGAGCGTCTTGCCACATGTCAACACTGGGTCTGACTGAGCGCCTCCAGGAGAGAGGCCCAAGCAAGACGCGCCCCGAGGAGCGTCTTGCCACATGTCAGCACTGGGTCTGACTGAGCGCCTCCAGGAGAGAGGCCCCAGCAAGACGCGCCCCGAGGAGCGTCTTGCCTTATGTCAGCACTCGGTCTGACTGAGCGCCTCCAGGAGAGAGGCCCAAGCAAGACGCGCCCCGAGGAGCGTCTTGCCACATGTCAACAATGGGTCTGACTGAGGGCCTCCAGGAGAGAGGCCCAAGCAAGATGCGCCCGGAGGAGCGTCTTGCCACATGTCAACACTGGGTCTGACAGAGGGCCTCCAGGAGAGAGGCCCAAGCAAGACGCGCCCCGAGGAGCGTCTTGCCACATGTCACCTCTGGTTCTGACTGAGCTTCTCCAGGAGAGAGGCCCAAGCAAGACGCGCCCCGAGGAGCGTCTTGTCATATGTCAACACTGGGTCTGTCTGAGCGCCTCCAGGAGAGAAGCCCAAGCAAGACGCGCCCCGAGGAGCGTCTTGCCACATGTCAACAATGGGTCTGACTGAGGGCCTCCAGGAGAGAAGCCCAAGCAAGACGCGCCCCGAGGAGCGTCTTGACACATGTCAACACTGGGTCTGACAGAGGGCCTCCAGGAGAGAGGCCCAAGAAAGACGCGCACCGAGGAGTGTCTTGCCACATGTCACCACTGGGTCTGACTGAGCGCCTCCAGGAGAGAGGCCCAAGCAAGACGCGCCCCGAGGAGCGTCAGGCCACATGTCACTACTCAGTCTGACTGAGCGCCTCCAGGAGAGAGGCCCGAGCAAGACGCGCCCCGAGGAGCGTCTTGCCACATGTCAGCACTGGGTCTGACTGAGCGCCTCCAGGAGAGAGGCCCCAGCAAGACGCGCCCCGAGGAGAGTCTTGCCACATGTCAACACTCGGTCTGACAGAGGGCATTCAGGAGAGAGGCCCAAGCAAGACACGCCCCGAGGAGCGTCTTGACACATGTCACCACTGGGTCTGAATGAGCGCCTCCAGGAGAGAGGCCCAACCAAGACGCGCCCCGAGGAGCGTCTTGCCACGTGTCAACACTGGGTCTGACTGAGCGCCTCCAGGAGAGAGGCCCAAGCAAGACGCGCCCCGAGGAGCGTCTTGCCACATGTCAGCACTGTGTCTGACTGAGCGCCTCCAGGAGAGAGGCCCCAGCAAGACGCGCCCCGAGGAGCGTCTTGCCTTATGTCAGCACTCGGTCTGACTAAGCGCCTCCAGGAGAGAGGCCCAAGCAAGACGCGCCCCGAGGAGCGTCTTGCCACATGTCAACAATGGGTCTGACTGAGGGCCTCCAGGAGAGAGCCCCAAGCAAGATGCGCCCGGAGGAGCGTCTTGCCACATGTCAACACTGGGTCTGACAGAGGGCCTCCAGGAGAGAGGCCCAAGCAAGACGAGCCCCGAGGAGCGTCTTGCCACATGTCACCTCTGGTTCTGACTGAGCTTCTCCAGGAGAGAGGCCCAAGCAAGACGCGCCCCGAGGAGCGTCTTGTCATATGTCAACACTGGGTCTGTCTGAGCGCCTCCAGGAGAGAAGCCCAAGCAAGACGCGCCCCGAGGAGCGTCTTGCCACATGTCAACAATGGGTCTGACTGAGGGCCTCCAGGAGAGAAGCCCAAGCAAGACGCGCCCCGAGGAGCGTCTTGACACATGTCAACACTGGGTCTGACAGAGGGCCTCCAGGAGAGAGGCCCAAGCAAGACGCGCCCCGAGGAGTGTCTTGCCACATGTCACCACTGGGTCTGACTGAGCGCCTCCAGGAGAGAGGCCCAAGCAAGATGCGCCCCGAGGAGCGTCAGGCCACATGTCACTACTCAGTCTGACTGAGCGCCTCCAGGAGAGAGGCCCAAGCAAGACGCGCCCGGAGGAGCGTCTTGCAACATGTCAGCACTCGGTCTGACTGAGCGCCTCCAGGAGAGAGGCCCCAGCAAGACGCGCCCCGAGGAGAGTCTTGCCACATGTCAACACTCGGTCTGACAGAGGGCATTCAGGAGAGAGGCCCAAGCAAGACACGCCCCGAGGAGCGTCTTGACACATGTCAACACTGGGTCGGACTGAGGGCCTCCATGAGAGAAGCCCAAGCAAGATGCGCCCCAAGGAGAGTCTTGCCACATGTCAACACTCGGTCTGACAGAGGGCATTCAGGAGAGAGGCCGAAGCAATACGCGCCCCGAGGAGCGTCTTGCCACATGTCACCACTGGGTCTGAATGAGCGCCTCCAGGAGAGAGGCCCAACCAAGACGCGCCCCGAGGAGCGTCTTGCCACGTGTCAACACTGGGTCTGACTGAGCGCCTCCAGGAGAGAGGCCCAAGCAAGATGCGCCCCGAGGAGCGTCTTGCCACATGTCAACACTGGGTCTGACTGAGCACCTCCAGGAGAGAGGCCCAAGCAAGACGCGCCCCGAGGAGCGTCTTGCCACATGTCAACACTGGGTCTGACTGAGCACCTCCAGGAGAGAGGCCCAAGCAAGACGCGCCCCGAGGAGAGTCTTGCCACATGTCAACACTCGGTGTGACAGAGGGCATTCAGGAGAGAGGTCCAAGCAATACGCGCCCCGAGGAGCGTCTTGCCACATGTCACCACTGGGTCTGAATGAGCGCCTCCAGGAGAGAGGCCCAACCAAGACGCGCCCCGAGGAGTGTCTTGCCACATGCTAACACTGGGTCTGACTGAGCGCCTCCAGGAGAGAGGCCCAAGCAAGACGCGCCCCGAGGAGCGTCTTGCCAAGTGTCAACACTGGGTCTGACTGAGCGCCTCCAGGAGAGAGGCCCAAGCAAGACGCGCCCCGAGGAGCGTCTTGCCACATGTGAACACTGGGTCTGACTGAGCGCCTCCAGGAGAGAGGCCCAAGCAAGACGCGCCCGGAGGAGCGTCTTGCAACATGTCAGCACTCGGTCTGACTGAGCGCCTCCAGGAGAGAGGCCCAAGCAAGACTCGCCCCGAGGAGCGTCTTGACACATGTCTCCTCTGGGTCTGACTGAGCGCCTCCAGGAGAGAGGCCCAAGCAAGACGTGCCCCGACGAGCATCTTGCCACATGTCAACACTGGGTCTGACTGAGTGCCTCCATGAGAGAAGCCCCAGCAAGACGCGCCCCGAGGAGCGTCTTGCCACATGTCAACACTGGGTCTGACTGAGCACCTCCAGGAGAGAGGCCCAAGCAAGAAGCACCCCGAGGAGCGTCTTGCCACATGTCAACACTGGGTCTGACTGAGCGCCTCCAGGAGAGAGGCCCGAGGAGCGTCTTGCCACATGTCACCTCTGGGTCTGATGGCAAGACTCTCCTCGGGGCGCGTCTTGCTTGGGCTTCTCTCATGGAGGCCCTCAGTCCGACCCAGTGTTGACATGTGTCAAGACGCTCCTCGGGGCGTGTCTTGCTTGGGCCTCTCTCCTGGAGGCGCTCAGTCAGACCCAGTGTTGACATGTGGCAAGACGCTCCTCTGGGCACGTCTTGCTTGGGCCTCTCTCCTGGAGGCGCTCAGTCAGACCGAGTGCTGAAATAAGGCAAGACGCTCCTCGGGGCGCGTCTTGCTGGGGCATCTCTCCTGGAGGTGCTCAATCAGACCCAGTGGTGACACGTGGCAAGACGCTCCTCTGGGCGCGTCTTGCTTGGGCCTCTCTCCTGGAGGAGCTCAGTCAGACCCAGTGGTGACACGTGGCAAGACACTCCTCGGGGCGCATCTTGCTTGGGCCTCTCTCCTGGAGAAGCTAAGTCAGACCCAGTGTTGACACGTGGCAAGACGCTCCTCGGGGCGCGTCTTGCTTGGGCCTCTCTCCTGGAGGCGCTCAGTCAGACACAGTGTTGACATGTGGCAAGACACTCCTCGGGGCGCGTCTTGCTTGGGCTTCTCTCATGGAGGCCCTCAGTAAGACCCATTGTTGACATGTGGAAAGAAGCTCCTCGGGGCGCGTCTTGCTTTGGCTTCTCTCCTGGAGGCCCTCAGTCAGACCCATTGTTGACATGTGGCAAGAGGCTCCTCGGGGCGCATATTGCTTGGGCCTCTCTCCTGGATGCCCTCTGTCAGACCCAGTGTTGACATGTGGCAAGACTCTCCTTGGGGTGCGTCTTGCTTGGACCTCTCTCCTGGAGGCGCTCAGTCAGACCGAGTAGTGACATGTGGCAAGACACTCCTCGGGGCGCGTCTTGCTTGGGCTTCTCTCCTGGAGGCCCTCAGTCAGACCCATTGTTGACATGTGGCAAGACGCTCCTCGGGGCGCTTCTTGCTTGGGCCTCTCTCCTGGAGGCGCTCAGTCAGACCGAGTGCTGACATGTGGCAAGACGCTCCTCGGGGCGCGTCTTGCTGGGGCCTCTCACCTGGAGGCGCTCAGTCAGACCCAGTGTTGACATGTGTCAAGACGCTCCTCGGGCGTTTCTTGCTTGCGCCTCTCTCCTGGAGGCGCTCAGTCAGACCCAGAGGTGACATGTGGCAAGACACTCCTCGGGCCTCTCTCCTGGAGGCGCTCAGTCAGACCCAGTGTTGACATGTGGCAAGACGCTCCTCGGGGCGCTTCTTGCTTGGGCCTCTCTCCTGGAGGCGCTCAGTCAGACCCAGTGTTGACACGTGGCAAGACGCTCCTCGGGGCGCATCTTGCTTGGGCCTCTCTCCTGGAGGCGCTCAGTCAGACACAGTGTTGGCATGTGGCAAGACACTCCTCGGGGCGCGTCTTGGTTGGGCCTCTCTCTTGGAGGCGCTCATTCAGACCCAGTGGTGACATGTGGCAAGACGCTCCTCGGGGCGCGTATTGCTTGGGCCTCTCTCCTGAATGCCCTCTGTCAGACCGAGTGTTGACATGTGGCAAGACTCTCCTCGGGGCGCGTCTTGCTTGGGCTTCTCTCATGGAGGCCCTCAGTCCGACCCAGTGTTGACATGTGTCAAGACGCTCCTCGGGGCGTGTCTTGCTTGGGCCTCTCTCCTGGAGGCGCTCAGTCAGACCCAGTGTTGACATGTGGCAAGACGCTCCTCTGGGCACGTCTTGCTTGGGCCTCTCTCCTGGAGGCGCTCAGTCAGACCGAGTGCTGAAATAAGGCAAGACGCTCCTCGGGGCGCGTCTTGCTGGGGCATATCTCCTGGAGGTGCTCAATCAGACCCAGTGGTGACACGTGGCAAGACGCTCCTCTGGGCGCGTCTTGCTTGGGCCTCTCTCCTGGAGGAGCTCAGTCAGACCCAGTGGTGACACGTGGCAAGACACTCCTCGGGGCGCATCTTGCTTGGGCCTCTCTCCTGGAGAAGCTAAGTCAGACCCAGTGTTGACACGTGGCAAGACGCTCCTCGGGGCGCGTCTTGCTTGGGCCTCTCTCCTGGAGGCGCTCAGTCAGACACAGTGTTGACATGTGGCAAGACACTCCTCGGGGCGCGTCTTGCTTGGGCTTCTCTCATGGAGGCCCTCAGTAAGACCCATTGTTGACATGTGGAAAGAAGCTCCTCGGGGCGCGTCTTGCTTTGGCTTCTCTCCTGGAGGCCCTCAGTCAGACCCATTGTTGACATGTGGCAAGAGGCTCCTCGGGGCGCATATTGCTTGGGCCTCTCTCCTGGATGCCCTCTGTCAGACCCAGTGTTGACATGTGGCAAGACTCTCCTTGGGGTGCGTCTTGCTTGGACCTCTCTCCTGGAGGCGCTCAGTCAGACCGAGTAGTGACATGTGGCAAGACACTCCTCGGGGCGCGTCTTGCTTGGGCTTCTCTCCTGGAGGCCCTCAGTCAGACCCATTGTTGACATGTGGCAAGACGCTCCTCGGGGCGCTTCTTGCTTGGGCCTCTCTCCTGGAGGCGCTCAGTCAGACCGAGTGCTGACATGTGGCAAGACGCTCCTCGGGGCGCGTCTTGCTGGGGCCTCTCACCTGGAGGCGCTCAGTCAGACCCAGTGTTGACATGTGTCAAGACGCTCCTCGGGCGTTTCTTGCTTGCGCCTCTCTCCTGGAGGCGCTCAGTCAGACCCAGAGGTGACATGTGGCAAGACACTCCTCGGGCCTCTCTCCTGGAGGCGCTCAGTCAGACCCAGTGTTGACATGTGGCAAGACGCTCCTCGGGGCGCTTCTTGCTTGGGCCTCTCTCCTGGAGGCGCTCAGTCAGACCCAGTGTTGACACGTGGCAAGACGCTCCTCGGGGCGCATCTTGCTTGGGCCTCTCTCCTGGAGGCGCTCAGTCAGACACAGTGTTGGCATGTGGCAAGACACTCCTCGGGGCGCGTCTTGGTTGGGCCTCTCTCTTGGAGGCGCTCATTCAGACCCAGTGGTGACATGTGGCAAGACGCTCCTCGGGGCGCGTATTGCTTGGGCCTCTCTCCTGAATGCCCTCTGTCAGACCGAGTGTTGACATGTGGCAAGACTCTCCTCGGGGGGCGTCTTGCTTGGGCTTCTCTCATGGAGTTCCTCAGTCCGACCCAGTGTTGACATGTGGCAAGACACTCCTCGGGGCGCGTCTTGCTTGGGCCTCTCTAATGGAGGCGCTCAGTCAGACCGAGTGCTGACATAAGGCAAGACGCGCCCCGAGGAGCGTCTTGCCACGTGTCAACACTGGGTCTGATTGAGGGCCTTCTGGAGAGAGGCCCAAGCATGAAGCGCCCCGAGGAGCGTCTTGCCACATGTCACTACTCGGTCTGACTGAGTGCCTCCGGGGCACATGTCAGCACTCGGTCGGACTGAGCGCCTCCAAGAGAGAGGCCAAAGCAAGACGCGCACCGAGGAGCGTCTTGACACATGTCAACACTGGGTCTGACAGAGGGTATTCAGGAGAGATGCCCAAGCAAGAAGCGCCCCGAGGAGCTTCTTGCCACATGCCAACACTGGGTCTGAATGAGCTCCTCCAGGAGAGAGGCCCAAGCAAGAAGCGCCCCGAGGAGCTTCTTGCCACATGCCAACACTGGGTCTGAATGAGCGCCTCCAGGAGAGAAGCCCAAGCAAGACGCGCCCCGAGGAGCGTCTTGCCACATGTCATTACTCGGTCTGACTGAGCGCCTCCAGGAGAGAGGTCCAAGAAAGACGCGCCCCGAGGAGAGTCTTGCCACATGTCAACACTGGGTCTGACTGAGCGCCTCCAGGAGAGAGGCCCAAGCAAGACGCGCCCCGAGGAGCATCTTGCCACGTGTCAACACTGGGTCTGACTTAGCGCCTCCAGGAGAGAGGCCCAAGCAAGGTGCGCCCCGAGGGGCGTCTTGCCACGTGTCACCACTGGGTCTGACTGAGCTCCTCCAGGAGAGAGGCCCCAGCAAGACGCGCCCCGAGGAGCATCTTGCCTTATGTCAGCACTCGGTCTGACTGAGCGCCTCCATTAGAGAGGCCCAAGCAAGACGTGCCCCGAGGAGCGTCTTGCCACATGTCACTACTCGGTCTAACTGAGCGCCTCCAGGAGAGAGGTCCAAGCAAGACGCGCCCCGAGGAGCGTCTTGCCAAATGTCACTACTCGGTCTGACTGAGCGCCTTCAGGAGGGAGGTCCAAGCAAGACGCGCCCCGAGGAGCATCTTGCCACATGTCACTACTCGGTCTGACTGAGAGCCTCCAGGAGAGAGGCCCAAGCAAGACGTGCCCCGAGGAGCGTCATGCCACATGTCAACAATGGGTCTGACTGAGGGCCTCCAGGAGAGAAGCCCAAGCAAGACGCGCCCAGAGGAGCGTCTTGCCACATGTCAACACTGGGTCGGACTGAGGAACTCCATGAGAGAAGCCCAAGCAAGATGCGCCCCGAGGAGAGTCTTGCCACATGTCAACACTGGGTCTGACAGAGGGCATTCAGGAGAGAGGCCCAAGCAATACGCGCCCCGAGGAGCGTCTTGCCACATGTCACCACTGGGTCTGAATGAGCGCCTCCAGGAGAGAGGCCCAACCAAGACGCGCCCCGAGGAGTGTCTTGCCACATGCCAACACTGGGTCTGACTGAGCGCCTCCAGGAGAGAGGCCCAAGCAAGACGCGCCCCGAGGAGCGTCTTGCCACGTGTCAACACTGGGTCTGACTGAACGCCTCCAGGAGAGAGGCCCAAGCAAGACGCGCCCCGAGGAGCGTCTTGCCACAGTTGAACACTGGGTCTGACTGAGCGCCTCCAGGAGAGAGGCCCAAGCAAGACGCGCCCGGAGGAGCGTCTTGCAACATGTCAGCACTCGGTCTGACTGAGCGCCTCCAGGAGAGAGGCCCAAGCAAGACGCGCCCCGAGGAGCGTCTTGACACATGTCTCCTCTGGGTCTGACTGAGTGCCTCCAGGAGAGAGGCCCAAGCAAGACGTGCCCCGACGAGCATCTTGCCACATGTCAACACTGGGTCTGACTGAGTGCCTCCATGAGAGAAGCCCCAGCAAGACGCGCACCAAGGAGCGTCTTGCCACATGTCAACACTGGGTCTGACTGAGCGTCTCCAGGAGAGAGGCCTGAGGAGCGTCTTGCCACATGTCAACACTGGGTCTGACAGAGGGCCTCCAGGAGAGAGGCCCAAGCAAGACGCGCCCCGAGGAGCTTCTTGCCACATGTCACCTCTGGTTCTGACTGAGCGCCTCCAGGGGAGAGGCCCAAGCAAGACGCGCCCCGAGGAGCGTCTTGTCATTGGTCAACATTGGGTCTGTCTGAGCGCCTCCAGGAGAGAAGCCCAAGCAAGACGCGCCCCGAGGAGCGTCTTGCCACATGTCAACAATGGGTCTCACTGAGGGCCTCCAGGAGAGAAGCCCAAGCAAGACGCGCCCCGAGGAGCGTCTTGACACATGTCAACACTGGGTCTGACAGAGGGCCTCCAGGAGAGAGGCCCAAGCAAGACGCGCCCCGAGGAGTGTCTTGCCACATGTCACCACTGGGTCTGACTGAGCGCCTCCAGGAGAGAGGCCCAAGCAAGACACGCCCCGAGGAGCGTCAGGCCACATGTCACTACTCAGTCTGACTGAGCGCCTCCAGGAGAGAGGCCCAAGCAGGACGCGCCCCGAGGAGCGTCTTGCCACATGTCAGCACTGGGTCTGACTGAGCGCCTCCAGGAGAGAGGCCCCAGCAAGACGCGCCCCGAGGAGAGTCTTGCCACATGTCAACACTCGGTCTGACAGAGGGCATTCAGGAGAGAGGTCCAAGCAATACGCGCCCCGAGGAGCGTCTTGCCACATGTCACCACTGGGTCTGAATGAGCGCCTCCAGGAGAGAGGCCCAACCAAGACGCGCCCCGAGGAGTGTCTTGCCACATGCAAACACTGGGTCTGACTGAGCGCCTCCAGGAGAGAGGCCCAAGCAAGACGCGCCCCGAGGAGCGTCTTGCCACGTGTCAACACTGGGTCTGACTGAGCGCCTCCAGGAGAGAGGCCCAAGCAAGACGCGCCCCGAGGAGCGTCTTGCCACATGTGAACACTGGGTCTGACTGAGCGCCTCCAGGAGAGAGGCCCAAGCAAGCTGCGCCCCGAGGAGCGTCTTGACACATGTCTCCTCTGGGTCTGACTGAGCGCCTCCAGGAGAGAGGCCCAAGCAAGACGTGCCCCGACGAGCATCTTGCCACATGTCAACACAGGGTCTGACTGAGTGCCTCCATGAGAGAAAGCCTAGCAAGACGCGCCCAGAGGAGCGTCTTGCCACATGTCAACACTGGGTCTGACTGAGCACCTCCAGGAGAGAGGCCCAAGCAAGAAGCGCCCCGAGGATCGTCTTGCCACATGTCAACACTGGGTCTGACTGAGCGCCTCCAGGAGAGAGGCCCGAGGAGCGTCTTGCCACATGTCACCTCTGGGTCTGATGGCAAGACTCTCCTCGGGGCGCGTCTTGCTTGGGCTTCTCTCATGGAGGCCCTCAGTCCGACCCAGTGTTGACATGTGTCAAGACGCTCCTCGGGGCGTGTCTTGCTTGGGCCTCTCTCCTGGAGGCGCTCAGTCAGACCCAGTGTTGACATGTGGCAAGACGCTCCTCTGGGCGCGTCTTGCTTGGGCCTCTCTCCTGGAGGCGCTCAGTCAGACCAAGTGCTGAAATAAGGCAAGACGCTCCTCGGGGCGCGTCTTGCTGGGGCCTCTCTCCTGGAGGTGCTCAATCAGACCCAGTGGTGACACGTGGCAAGACGCTCTTCTGGGCGCGTCTTGCTTGGGCCTCTCTCCTGGAGGCGCTCAGTCAGACACAGTGTTGACATGTGGCAAGACACTCCTCGGGGCGCGTCTTGCTTGGGCTTCTCTCATGGAGGGCCTCAGTAAGACCCATTGTTGACATGTGGAAAGAAGCTCCTCGGGGCGCGTCTTGCTTTGGCTTCTCTCCTGGAGGCCCTCAGTCAGACCCATTGTTGACATGTGGCAAGAGGCTCCTCGGGGCGCGTATTGCTTGGGCCTCTCTCCTGGATGCCCTCTGTCAGACCCAGTGTTGACATGTGGCAAGACTCTCCTCGGGGTGCGTCTTGCTTGGACCTCTCTCCTGGAGGCGCTCAGTCGAACCGAGTAGTGACATGTGGCAAGACGCTCCTCGGGGCGCGTCTTGCTTGGGCTTCTCTCCTGGAGGCCCTCAGTCAGACCCATTGTTGACATGTGGCAAGACGCTCCTCGGGGCGCGTCTTGATTGGGCCTCTCTCCTGGAGGCGCTCAGTCAGACCGAGTGCTGACATGTGGCAAGACGCTCCTCGGGGCGCGTCTTGCTGGGGCCTCTCTCCTGGAGGCGCTCAGTCAGACCCAGTGTTGACATGTGTCAAGACGCTCCTCGGGCGTTTCTTGCTTGCACCTCTCTCCTGGAGGCGCTCAGTCAGACCCAGAGGTGACATGTGGCAAGACGCTCCTTGGGCCTCTCTCCTGGAGGCGCTCAGTCAGACCCAGTGTTGACATGTGGCAAGACGCTCCTCGGGGCGCTTCTTGCTTGGGCCTCTCTCCTGGAGGTGCTCAGTCAGACCCAGTGTTGACATGTGGCAAGACGCTCCTCGGGGCGCGTCTTGCTTGGGCCTCTCTCCTGGAGGTGCTCAGTCAGACCCAGAGGAGACATGTGTCAAGACGCTCCTCGGGGCGCGTCTTGCTTGGGCCTCTCTCCTGGAGGCGCTCAGTCAGACCGAGTGCTGACATGTTGCAAGACGCTCCTCCGGGCGCGTCTTGCTTGGGCCTCTCTCCTGAAGACGCTCAGTCAGACCCAGTGTTCACATGTGGCAAGACGCTCCTCGGGGCTCGTCTTGCTTGGGCCTCTCTCCTGGAGGCGCTCAGTCAGACCCAGTGTTGACACGTGGCAAGACGCTCCTCGGGGCGCATCTTGCTTGGGCCTCTCTCCTGGAGGCGCTCAGTCAGACCCAGTGATGGCATGTGGCAAGACACTCCTCGGGGCGCGTCTTGGTTGGGCCTCTCTCCTGGAGGCGCTCATTCAGACCCAGTGGTGACATGTGGCAAGACGCTCCTCGGGGCGCGTATTGCTTGGGCCTCTCTCTTGAATGCCCTCTGTCAGACCGAGTGTTGACATGTGGCAAGACTCTCCTCGGGGCGCGTCTTGCTTGGGCTTCTCTCATGGAGTTCCTCAGTCCGACCCAGTGTTGACATGTGGCAAGACGCTCCTCTGGGCGCGTCTTGCTTGGGCTTCTCTCCTGGAGGCCCACAGTCAGACCCATTGTTGACATGTGGCAAGACACTCCTCGGGGCGCGTCTTGCTTGGGCCTCTCTAATGGAGGCGCTCAGTCAGACCGAGTGCTGACATAAGGCAAGACGCGCCCCGAGGAGCGTCTTGCCACGTGTCAACACTGGGTCTGATTGAGGGCCTTCTGGAGAGAGGCCCAAGCAAGATGCGCCCCGAGGAGCGTCTTGCCACATGTCACTACTCGGTCTGACTGAGTGCCTCCGGGGCACATGTCAGCACTCGGTCTGACTGAGCGCCTCCAGGAGAGAGGCCAAAGCAAGACGCGCCCCGAGGAGCGTCTTGACACATTTCATTACTCGGACACGTGGCAAGCCTCCTCAGGGCGCGTCTTGCTTGGGCCTCTCTCCTGGAGGCCCTCTGTCAGACCCAGTGTTGACATGTGGCAAGACGCTCGTCGGGGCGCGTCTTGCTTGGGCCTCTCTCCTGGAGGCGCTCAGTCAGACCGAGTGCTGACATGTGTCAAGATGCTCCTCGGGGCGCGTCTTGCTTTGGCCTCTCTCCTGGAGGCGCTCAGTCAGACCGAGTGCTGACATGTGGCAAGACGCTCCTCGGGCCGCGTGTTGCTTGGGCTTCTCTCCTGGAGGCCCTCAGTCAGACCCATTGTTGACATGTGTCAAGACTCTCGTCGGGGCGCGTCTTGCTTGGGCCTCTCTCCTGGAGGCGCTCAGTCAGACCGAGTGCTGACATGTGTCAAGATGCTCCTCGGGGCGCGTCTTGCTTGGGCTTCTCTCCTGGAGGCGCTCAGAAAGACCCAGTGTTGACATGTGACAAGACGCTCCTCGGGGCGCGTCTTGCTTTGGCCTCTCTCCTGGAGGCCCTCTGTCAGACCCAGTGTTGACATGTGGCAAGACGCTCCACGGGGCGCGTCTTGCTTGGGCTTCTCTCCTGGAGGCCCTCAGTCAGACCCATTGTTGACATGTGGCAAGACGCTCCTTGGGGCACGTCTTGCTTGGGCCTCTCTCCTGGAGGCGCTCAGTCAGACCGAGTAGTGACATGTGGCAAGACGCTCCTCGGGGCGCGTCTTGCTTGGACCTCTCTCCTGGAGGCGCTCAGTTAGACCGAGTAGTGACATGTCGCAAGACGCTCCTCGGGGCGCGTCTTGCTTGGGCCTCTCTCATGGAGGCCCTCTGTCAGACCCACTGTTGACATGTGGCAAGACGCTCCTCGGGGCGCATGTTGCTTGGGCCTCTCTCCTGGAGGCGCTCAGTCAGAACCAGAGGTCACATGTGGCAAGACGCTCCTCGGGGTGCGTCTTGCTTGGGCCTCTCTCCTGGAGGCCCTCTGTCAGACCCAGTGTTGACATGTGGCAAAACGCTCCTCCGGGCGCATCTTGCTTGGGCCTCCCTCCTGGAGGCCCTCAGTAAGACCCATTGTTGACATGTGGCAAGACGCTCCTCGGGGCGCATCTTGCTTGGGCCTCTCTCCAGAAGGCCCTCAATCAGACCCAGTGTTGACATGTGGCAAGACGCTCCTCGGGGCGCGTCTTGCTTGGGCCTCTCTCCTGGAGGCGCTCAGTCAGACTGAGTAGTTACATGTGGCCTGACGCTCCTCGGGGCGCGTCTTGCTTGGGCCTCTCTCCTTGAGGCGCTCAGTGAGACCCAGTGTTGACATGTGGCAAGACGCTCCACGGGGCGCGTCTTGCTTGGGCTTCTCTCCTGGAGGCCCTCAGTCAGACCCATTGTTGACATGTGGCAAGACGCTCCTCGGGGCACGTCTTGCTTGGACCTCTCTCCTGGAGGCGCTCAGTTAGACCGAGTAGTGACATGTCGCAAGACGCTCCTCGGGGCGCGTCTTGCTTGGGCCTCTCTCCTGGAGGCGCTCAGTCAGACCGAGCGCTGACATAAGGCAAGATGATCCTCGGGGCGAGTTTTGCTTGGGCCTCTCTCCTGGAGGCGCTCAGTCAGACCCAGTAGTGACATGTGGCAAGACGCTCCTCGGGGCGCGTCTTGCTTGGGCCTCTCTCCTGGAGGCACTCAGTTAGACCGAGTAGTGACATGTCGCAAGACGCTCCTCGGGGCGCGTCTTGCTTGGGCCTCTCTCATGGAGGCCCTCTGTCAGACCCAGTGTTGACATGTGGCAAGACGCTCCTCGGGGCGCATGTTGCTTGGGCCTCTCTCCTGGAGGCGCTCAGTCAGAACCAGAGGTCACATGTGGCAACACGCTCCTCGGGGTGCGTCTTGCTTGGGCCTCTCTCCTGGAGGCCCTCTGTCAGACCCAGTGTTGACATGTGGCAAAACGCTCCTCCGGGCGCATCTTGCTTGGCCCTCTCTCCTGGAGGCCCTCAGTAAGACCCATTGTTGACATGTGGCAAGACGCTCCTCGGGGCGCATCTTGCTTGGGCCTCTCTCCAGAAGGCACTCAATCAGACCCAGTGTTGACATGTGGCAAGACGCTCCTCGGGGCGCGTCTTGCTTGGGCCTCTCTCCTGGAGGCGCTCAGTCAGACTGAGTAGTGACATGTGGCCTGACGCTCCTCGGGGCGCGTCTTGCTTGGGCCTCTCTCCTGGAGGCGCTCAGTCAGACCCAGTGTTGACATGTGGCAAGACGCTCCACGGGGCGCGTCTTGCTTGGGCTTCTCTCCTGGAGGCCCTCAGTCAGACCCATTGTTGACATGTGGCAAGACGCTCCTCGGGGCACGTCTTGCTTGGGCCTCTCTCCTGGAGGCGCTCAGTCAGACCGAGTAGTGACATGTGGCAAGACGCTCCTCGGGGTGCGTCTTGCTTGGACCTCTCTCCTGGAGGCGCTCAGTTAGACCGAGTAGTGACATGTCGCAAGACGCTCCTCGGGGTGCGTCTTGCTTGGGCCTCTCTCCTGGAGGCGCTCAGTCAGACCGAGTGCTGACATAAGGCAAGATGCTCCTCGGGGCGCGTCTTGCTTGGGCCTCTCTCCTGGAGGCGCTCAGTCAGACCCAGTGGTGACATGTGGCAAGACGCTCCTCGGGGCGCATCTTGCTTGGGCCTCTCTCCTGGAGGCGCTCAGTCAGACCCAGTGTTGACACGTGGCAAGACGCTCCTCGGGGTGCGTCTTGCTTGGGCCTCTCTCCTGGAACCGCTCAGTCAGACCCAGTGTTGACATGTGGCAAGACACTCCTCGCGGCGCGTCTTGCTTGGGCCTCTCTCATGGAGGCCCCCTGTCAGACCCAGTGTTGACATGTGTCAAGACGCTCCTCGGGGCGCGTCTTGCTTTGGCCTCTCTCCTGGAGGCGCTCAGTCAGACCGGGTGCTGACATGTGGCAAGAAGCTCCTCGGGGCGCGTGTTGCTTGGGCTTCTCTCCTGGAGGCCCTCAGTAAGACCCATTGTTGACATGTGGCAAGACGCTCCTCGGGGCGCGTCTTGCTTGGGCCTCTCTCCAGAAGGCCCTCAATCAGACCCAGTCTTGACACGTGGCAAGACGCTCCTCGGGGCGTGTCTTGCTTGGGCCTCTCTCCTGGAGGCGCTCAGTCAGACTGAGTAGTGACATGTGGCCTGATGCTCCTCGGGGAGCATCTTGCTTGGGCCTCTCTCCTGGAGGCGCTCAGTCAGACCGAGTGCTGACATGTGGAAAGACGCTCCTCGGGGCGCGTCTTGCTTGGGCTTCTCTCCTGGAGGCGCTCAGAAAGACCCAGTGTTGACATGTGACAAGACGCTCCTCGGGGCGCGTCTTGCTTGGGCCTCTCTCCTGGAGGTGCTCAGTCAGACCCAGTGGTGACCTGTGGCAAGACACTCCTCGGAGCGCGTCTTGCTTGGGCCTCTCTCCTGGAGGCCCTCTGTCAGACCCAGTGTTGGCATGTGGCAAGACGCTCCTCAGGGCGCGTCTTGGTTGGGCCTCTCTCCTGGAGGCGCTCAGTCAGACCCAGTGGTGACATGTGGCAAGACGCTCCTCGGGGCGCGTATTGCTTGGGCCTCTCTCCTGGATGCCCTCAGTCAGACCGAGTGCTGACATAAGGCAAGACGCTCCTCGGGGCGCGTCTTGCTGGGGCCTCTCTCCTGGAGCCGCTCAATCAGACCCAGTGGTGACACGTGGAAAGACGCTCCTCGGGGCGCGTCTTGCTTGGGCCTCGCTCCTGGAGGCGCTCAGTCAGACCCAGTGTTGACACGTGGCAAGACGCTCCTCGGGGTGCGTCTTGCTTGGGCCTCTCTCCTGGAGGCGCTCAGTCAGACTCAGTGTTGGCATGTGGCGAGACACTCCTCGGGGCGCGTCTTGGTTGGGCCTCTCTGCTGGAGGCGCTCATTCAGACCCAGTGGTGACATGTGGCAAGACGCTCCTCGGGGCGCTCATTGCTTGGGCCTCTCTCCTGGAGGCCCTCAGTCAGACCCATTGTTGACATGTGTCAAGACTCTCGTCGGGGCGCGTCTTGCTTGGGCCTCTCTCCTGGAGGCGCTCAGTCAGACCGAGTGCTGACATGTGTCAAGATGCTCCTCGGGGCGCGTCTTGCTTGGGCTTCTCTCCTGGAGGCGCTCAGAAAGACCCAGTGTTGACATGTGACAAGACGCTCCTCGGGGCGCGTCTTGCTTTGGCCTCTCTCCTGGAGGCCCTCTGTCAGACCCAGTGTTGACATGTGGCAAGACGCTCCACGGGGCGCGTCTTGCTTGGGCTTCTCTCCTGGAGGCCCTCAGTCAGACCCATTGTTGACATGTGGCAAGACGCTCCTTGGGGCACGTCTTGCTTGGGCCTCTCTCCTGGAGGCGCTCAGTGAGACCGAGTAGTGACATGTGGCAAGACGCTCCTCGGGGCGCGTCTTGCTTGGACCTCTCTCCTGGAGGCGCTCAGTTAGACCGAGTAGTGACATGTCGCAAGACGCTCCTCGGGGCGCGTCTTGCTTGGGCCTCTCTCATGGAGGCCCTCTGTCAGACCCACTGTTGACATGTGGCAAGACGCTCCTCGGGGCGCATGTTGCTTGGGCCTCTCTCCTGGAGGCGCTCAGTCAGAACCAGAGGTCACATGTGGCAAGACGCTCCTCGGGGTGCGTCTTGCTTGGGCCTCTCTCCTGGAGGCCCTCTGTCAGACCCAGTGTTGACATGTGGCAAAACGCTCCTCCGGGCGCATCTTGCTTGGGCCTCCCTCCTGGAGGCCCTCAGTAAGACCCATTGTTGACATGTGGCAAGACGCTCCTCGGGGCGCATCTTGCTTGGGCCTCTCTCCAGAAGGCCCTCAATCAGACCCAGTGTTGACATGTGGCAAGACGCTCCTCGGGGCGCGTCTTGCTTGGGCCTCTCTCCTGGAGGCGCTCAGTCAGACTGAGTAGTTACATGTGGCCTGACGCTCCTCGGGGCGCGTCTTGCTTGGGCCTCTCTCCTTGAGGCGCTCAGTGAGACCCAGTGTTCACATGTGGCAAGACGCTCCACGGGGCGCGTCTTGCTTGGGCTTCTCTCCAGGAGGCCCTCAGTCAGACCCATTGTTGACATGTGGCAAGACGCTCCTCGGGGCACGTCTTGCTTGGGCCTCTCTCCTGGAGCCGCTCAGTCAGACCGAGTAGTGACATGTGGCAAGACGCTCCTCGGGGTGCGTCTTGCTTGGACCTCTCTCCTGGAGGCGCTCAGTTAGACCGAGTAGTGACATGTCGCAAGACGCTCCTCGGGGCGCGTCTTGCTTGGGCCTCTCTCCTGGAGGCGCTCAGTCAGACCGAGCGCTGACATAAGGCAAGATGATCCTCGGGGCGCGTTTTGCTTGGGCCTCTCTCCTGGAGGCGCTCAGTCAGACCGAGTAGTGACATGTGGCAAGACGCTCCTCGGGGCGCGTCTTGCTTGGGCCTCTCTCCTGGAGGCACTCAGTTAGACCGAGTAGTGACATGTCGCAAGACGCTCCTCGGGGCGCGTCTTGCTTGGGCCTCTCTCATGGAGGCCCTCTGTCAGACCCAGTGTTGACATGTGGCAAGACGCTCCTCGGGCCGCATGTTGCTTGGGCCTCTCTCCTGGAGGCGCTCAGTCAGAACCAGAGGTCACATGTGGCAACACGCTCCTCGGGGTGCGTCTTGCTTGGGCCTCTCTCCTGGAGGCCCTCTGTCAGACCCAGTGTTGACATGTGGCAAAACGCTCCTCCGGGCGCATCTTGCTTGGCCCTCTCTCCTGGAGGCCCTCAGTAAGACCCATTGTTGACATGTGGCAAGACGCTCCTCGGGGCGCATCTTGCTTGGGCCTCTCTCCAGAAGGCACTCAATCAGACCCAGTGTTGACATGTGGCAAGACGCTCCTCGGGGCGCGTCTTGCTTGGGCCTCTCTCCTGGAGGCGCTCAGTCAGACTGAGTAGTGACATGTGGCCTGACGCTCCTCGGGGCGCGTCTTGCTTGGGCCTCTCTCCTGGAGGCGCTCAGTCAGACCCAGTGTTGACATGTGGCAAGACGCTCCACGGGGCGCGTCTTGCTTGGGCTTCTCTCCTGGAGGCCCTCAGTCAGACCCATTGTTGACATGTGGCAAGACGCTCCTCGGGGCACGTCTTGCTTGGGCCTCTCTCCTGGAGGCGCTCAGTCAGACCGAGTAGTGACATGTGGCAAGACGCTCCTCGGGGTGCGTCTTGCTTGGACCTCTCTCCTGGAGGCGCTCAGTTAGACCGAGTAGTGACATGTCGCAAGACGCTCCTCGGGGCGCGTCTTGCTTGGGCCTCTCTCCTGGAGGCGCTCAGTCAGACCGAGTGCTGACATAAGGCAAGATGCTCCTCGGGGCGCGTCTTGCTTGGGCCTCTCTCCTGGAGGCGCTCAGTCAGACCCAGTGGTGACATGTGGCAAGACGCTCCTCGGGGCGCATCTTGCTTGGGCCTCTCTCCTGGAGGCGCTCAGTCAGACCCAGTGTTGACACGTGGCAAGACGCTCCTCGGGGTGCGTCTTGCTTGGGCCTCTCTCCTGGAACCGCTCAGTCAGACCCAGTGTTGACATGTGGCAAGACACTCCTCGCGGCGCGTCTTGCTTGGGCCTCTCTCATGGAGGCCCCCTGTCAGACCCAGTGTTGACATGTGTCAAGACGCTCCTCGGGGCGCGTCTTGCTTTGGCCTCTCTCCTGGAGGCGCTCAGTCAGACCGGGTGCTGACATGTGGCAAGAAGCTCCTCGGGGCGCGTGTTGCTTGGGCTTCTCTCCTGGAGGCCCTCAGTAAGACCCATTGTTGACATGTGGCAAGACGCTCCTCGGGGCGCGTCTTGCTTGGGCCTCTCTCCAGAAGGCCCTCAATCAGACCCAGTGTTGACACGTGGCAAGACGCTCCTCGGGGCGTGTCTTGCTTGGGCCTCTCTCCTGGAGGCGCTCAGTCAGACTGAGTAGTGACATGTGGCCTGATGCTCCTCGGGGAGCATCTTGCTTGGGCCTCTCTCCTGGAGGCGCTCAGTCAGACCGAGTGCTGACATGTGGAAAGACGCTCCTCGGGGCGCGTCTTGCTTGGGCTTCTCTCCTGGAGGCGCTCAGAAAGACCCAGTGTTGACATGTGACAAGACGCTCCTCGGGGCGCGTCTTGCTTGGGCCTCTCTCCTGGAGGTGCTCAGTCAGACCCAGTGGTGACCTGTGGCAAGACACTCCTCGGAGCGCGTCTTGCTTGGGCCTCTCTCCTGGAGGCCCTCTGTCAGACCCAGTGTTGGCATGTGGCAAGACGCTCCTCAGGGCGCGTCTTGGTTGGGCCTCTCTCCTGGAGGCGCTCAGTCAGACCCAGTGGTGACATGTGGCAAGACGCTCCTCGGGGCGCGTATTGCTTGGGCCTCTCTCCTGGATGCCCTCAGTCAGACCGAGTGCTGACATAAGGCAAGACGCTCCTCGGGGCGCGTCTTGCTGGGGCCTCTCTCCTGGAGCCGCTCAATCAGACCCAGTGGTGACACGTGGAAAGACGCTCCTCGGGGCGCGTCTTGCTTGGGCCTCGCTCCTGGAGGCGCTCAGTCAGACCCAGTGTTGACACGTGGCAAGACGCTCCTCGGGGTGCGTCTTGCTTGGGCCTCTCTCCTGGAGGCGCTCAGTCAGACTCAGTGTTGGCATGTGGCGAGACACTCCTCGGGGCGCGTCTTGGTTGGGCCTCTCTGCTGGAGGCGCTCATTCAGACCCAGTGGTGACATGTGGCAAGACGCTCCTCGGGGCGCTCATTGCTTGGGCCTCTCTCCTGAATGCCCTCTGTCAGACCGAGTGTTGACATGTGGCAAGACTCTCCTCGGGGCGCGTCTTGCTTGGGCTTCTCTCATGGAGGCCCTCAGTCCGACCCAGTGTTGACATGTGTCAAGACGCTCCTCGGGGCGTGTCTTGCTTGGGCCTCTCTCCTGGAGGCGCTCAGTCAGACCGAGTGCTGACATAAGGCAAGACGCTCCTCGGGGCGCGTCTTGCTGGGGCCTCTCTCCTTGAGGTGCTTAATCAGACCCAGTGGTGACACGTGGCAAGACGCTCCTCTGGGCGGGTCTTGCTTGGGCCTCTCTCCTGGAGGAGCTCAGTCAGACCCAGTGGTGACACGTGGCAAGACGCTCCTCGAGGCGCATCTTGCTTGGGCCTCTCTCCTGGAGGCGCTAAGTCAGACCTAGTGCTGACACGTGGCAAGACGCTCCTCGGGGCGCGTCTTGCTTGGGCCTCTCTCCTGGAGGCGCTCAGTCAGACACATTGTTGACATGTGGCAAGACACTCCTCGGGGCGCGTCTTGATTGGGCTTCTCTCATGGAGGCCCTCAGTAAGACCCATTGTTGACATGTGGAAAGAAGCTCCTCGGGGAGCGTCTTGCTTTGGCTTCTCTCCTGGAGGCCCTCAGTCAGACCCATTGTTGACATGTGGCAAGACGCTCCTCGAGGCGCGTATTGCTTGGGCCTCTCTCCTGGATGCCCTCTGTCAGACCCAGTTTTGACATGTGGCAAGACTCTCCTCGGGGCGCGTCTTGCTTGGGCTTCTCTCATGGAGGCCCTCAGTCAGACCCAGTGTTGACATGTGTCAAGACGCTCCTCGGGGCGTGTATTGCTTGGGCTTCTCTCCTGGAGGCCCTCAGTCAGACCCATTGTTGACATGTGGCAAGACGCTCCTCGGGGTACGTCTTGCTTGGGCCTCTCTCCTGGAGGCGCTCAGTCAGACCGAGTAGTGACATGTGGCAAGACGCTCCTCGGGGCGCGTCTTGCTGGGGCCTCTCTCCTGGAGGCGCTCAGTCAAACCCAGTGTTGACATGTGGAAAGACGCTCCTCGGGGCGCGTGTTGCTCGGACCTCTCTCCTGGAGGCGCTCAGTCAGACCGAGTAGTGACATGTGGCAAGACGCTCCTCGGGGTGCGTCTTGCTTGGGCCTCTCTCCTGGAGGCGCTCAATTAGACCCAGTGTTGACATGTGGCAAGACGCTCCTCGTGGCGCGTCTTGCTTGGGCTTCTCTCCTGGAGGCCGTCAGTCAGACCCATTGTTGACATGTGGCAAGAAGCTCCTCGGGGCGCTTCTTGCTTGGGCCTCTCTCCTGGAGGCGCTCAGTCAGACCGAGTGCTGACATGTGGCAAGACGCTCCTTGGGGCGCGTCTTGCTGGGGCCTCTCTCCTGGAGGCGCTCAGTCAGACCCAGTGTTGACATGTGGCAAGACTCTCCTCGGGGCGCGTCTTGCTTGGGCTTCTCTCATGGAGGCCCTCAGTCAGACCCATTGTTGACATGTGGCAAGACGCTCCACGGGGCACGTCTTGCTTGGGCCTCTCTCCTGGAGGCGCTCAGTCAGACCGAGTAGTGACATGTGGCAAGACGCTCCTCGGGGCGCGTCACAGCGTCAACACTGAGTCTGACTGAGCGCCTCCAGGAGAGAAGCCCAAGCAAGACGCGCCCTGAGGAGCTTCTTGCCACATGTCAGCACTCGGTCTGACTGAGCGCCTCCAGGAGAGAGGCCAAAGCAAGACGCGCCCCGAGGAGCGTCTTGACACATGTCAACACTGGGTCTGACAGAGGGCCTCCATGAGAGAGGCCCAAGCAAGACGCGCCCCGAGGAGTGTCTTGCCACATGTCAACACTGGGTCTGACAGAGGGCCTCCAGGAGAGAGGCCCAAGCAAGACGCGCCCCGAGTATTGTCTTGCCACATGTCACCACTTGGTCTGACTGAGCGCCTCCAGGAGAGAGGCCCAAGCAACACGCGCCCCGAGGAGCGTCAGGCCACATGTCACTACTCAGTCTGACTGAGCGCCTCCAGGAGAGAGGCCCAAGCAAGACGCGCCCCGAGGAGCGTCTTGCCACGTGTCAACACTGGGTCTGATTGAGGGCCTTCTGGAGAGAGGCCCAAGCAAGACGCGCCCCGAGGAGCGTCTTGCCACATGTCAACAATGGTTCTTACTGAGGGCCTCCGGGAGAGAAGTCCAAGCAGGACGCGCCCCGAGGAGCTTCTTGCCACATGTCAGCACTCGGTCTGACTGAGTGCCTCCAGGAGATAGGCCAAAGCAAGACGCCCCCCAGGAGCGTCTTGACACATGTCAACACTGGGTCTAACAGAGGGCCTCCATGAGAGAGGCCCAAGCAAGACGCGCCCCGAGGAGCGTCTTGCCACATGTCAACAATGGGTCTGACTGAGGGCCTCCAGGAGAGAAGCCAAAGCAAGACGCGCCCCGAGGAGCTTCTTTCCAGATGTCAACAATGGGTCTTACTGTGGGCCTCCATGAGAGAAGCCCAAGCAAGACGCGCCCCGAGGAGTGTCTTGCCACATGTCAACACTGTGTCTGACTGAGCGCCTCCAGGAGAGAGGCCCAAGCAAGACGCGCCCCGAGGAGCGTCTTGCCACGTGTCAACACTGGGTCTGACTTAGCGCCTCCAGGAGAGAGGCCCAAGCAAGATGATACCCACACGTACAACACCCAAGAAAAAAAAAGATCTCGCTGTCTGTACTGGGTGTACTCTCAGTAGTCGCAGTTGCTCAGGCCATGGTGGTACGCTCACATAACGCCTCTGAGATACGTCCCATCACACCACCTCCTACACTACTCGCAAAGGAGTATTCAACCCCCCCTTTGTTCGAAGACAACCATTATAACAAGCACAGCACAACGCTTGCCGCACGCGAAGACAACATGCAGGAGACAACGCTACCACCTGTCGTGAGAACAACGGATTCGAGTGACAACGATCGCGACTATGACAAGCACATTACAGCACCCTCTGTGCACGAAGACCAGGTGCAGGAGACAACGCTACCACCTGTCGTGAGAAACAAGAGTTTGGTTAACAATGATCATCGTCGTGTCCCATTGTAAACTGGGCGTGCCATCGCACACATCGTACATGTGTGTTAACCCACCTGTATGCGACAGACTTTGTGTGTTGCATGACATCGAGATGTATTGACGTTTGTGTCAATACAGGACTCTCTAAGCTGGGAGCTGGACGATAACGACCCGTGCATGCGCCACACAAAAGGTAACTCGACTAACTACAAAACGCATATTGTGATGTAGAAAGTTGGCTCGACTGTTTGAATCAGCTGCAGCTGCGGTTTACTCACAAAGTGAATCGCAAGCTTGTTAGAAGTACATTCGGAGCACTTAAAAAATACATTGCTCTCATCGAGTTCCGTCTCAGCGTTCACCGGCTGATGGGCAAGAGCGTGACATGGGATCGCCAGGAACTTACTTAAGGACTATCATCTCATTTGGCATTTACTCACGGACCCAAGAAACCAGTTCCGAAAAATGGTCGAGAATTATAACTTGTCTAATAGCAACTGGAAGATATGTTGCGTCATAAGCCTCTGATGGTTCACAAGGTGCACGGTCCACTCGAAATCCTAATGCTGTATTTGTAGTACATACACTAAGTCTTCTCTGTTGATGTCAGACTAGAGTTTTATTAGAGTTTTACTTTGCAACAATGGGATTCGAGCAATTGATGTGTATATTTTTAATAGTGAACATTGCTACTATTCCTAGGCTGAATGTACGACATGGCTCTTATGTATCATTATGTATCGTTTCCATTAAGTACAAATTTAAATAAAGTCCCTCTGTCCTCAGTGCTAGGTTGTGGGTTTAATACACATTATTATGATCAACCTGTTGAACAGTATAATAACAATATTCCTGTAAAAGTCATTTAGTAATGAACAACCTCAGTTCTGTGAAAGAACATCATGTCTCTGATGTGTACACTGCAGGCCTGACCGGGGTTTGCACGCAAGGGCCTGTGTGTGTGTGTGTGTGTGTGTGTGTGTGTGTGTGTGTGTGTGTGTGTGTGTGTGTGTGTGTGTGTGTGTGTGTGTGTGTGAAACAAATAAAGATAAATATAGCTAGTGCGGCCACGAGCGGTCGTGCAGGGTAGAGGCTGCGCGAAAACGCCTCTAAAAACAAGCGCGTGCCCACGCCCGATCCGTGGAAGCACGTAGATCTAGCAAACGTACTAGCAGAAATCAACGATCGCACACGGGTCATTGAGTGTGTACAGGGTTCGTCTGCGTGTGTGGCATTGGGCAATCTAGCGGCAACTGTGTGGCCTGAAGGCGGAACCGGCCAACCCGTCGCCCTCACCATCGTTGCGCTTCGAGATGAACTATTGCTAAAGATGATCGTCCTCATCAACCACGGCGCTACCAGAGTAGCTCGTAACGAAGACCCTCTCCGCGACCTCGCGGCCAGTGTGCGCAGTGTACAGCAAATGACAAACGATGTTGCGAGCGATATATTGGAAAAACTTTGCACTGACGCGACGGTCGCCACTGCAGGTTGTGCGAGTCTCGCGCAAAGTGCCATATCAAACGTGCGCAAGCTAGTGACAAGCAACTTCACCAGATCCGTAGATTCTGCATACGCTCGGATACGAATGAAAGTATCGAGAGATAACACCGACACAAGTTGCGCGACGGCGCTGGCTGCAGTCGCTACAACACTGGATTTATTAATCAACGTAATTGTGATCGTAATGGCGTTTCGAGTGTGCACCAGAAACTACAACCAGTACTACAGAAAACTGGCATGAGGGTCGCGGTCTAACGTTATGTTGGTGTCTCGCATCGACCGTCGACGGCCGTTTGCCAGCGGCTGAAAATGGCAGTTGACGAAATGGAAACGCCGACCGTCGATAGTGCACTCTCGCAAGTTCCAACCGCACCATCTCAGGAGACAGACCACAGAGTCATATTAGCGGAGGGTAGATAGAAAATGCGCAAACCGCCGCAACCGCCCATATACATACTATACGAGTTCAACATAGAGTGGAGTAAGAAGTTACTACCGATTGTATTTCCAACGTGCAAGCAGCTGGTGTTTGACGCTTTACTTGAGTATCACAGAGGTTGCGATGTCCTGTGTTCCACGAGCGCATGGAAACAAGTGAACGAACTTCTACGGACCGTACTGTTGGGGTATGAGCGAGCTGTAAAATCAATACACGCTAGACACGCGGACTTTGCCGCGTTACTGGACACGCATATCGCCACAACAAAACCGGGTCAAGTGTTTGGGGCATCACCGCGCTCGACTATACACGTCTTGGCCTACCACGAGTACATGAGCCCACAGATTCTAAGCGAGGTAGAAGCCGTTGTGTCTACCCAACGCAAATTCAGCACAGCCGTGCGCGCTAAGACAAGTCCCTCTAGACTGCTGGAAATTTTGGAAACGTGGAAGGCTGGCGTGTACGCGCTTTCTACACATCTCAACGGTATGATCGCGATACTCTCGGCCGCACAACAAGTAATGGTCATGTGTTCGGAAGGTCTGATCAGGTCTGACATGACCGGTTGTCAATCGACGTCGAGCGTGCACTCACACACGGATATCCTGGCGTACAGTAAAGCGACGTCGACCTCTAAGCTCACGTTGATCGCCGATGTTTCGAAGGGCAATCGAGTGTGTTGGCTGACGAAAGCTATGGTGACCGACGGTCGCGTCGACTACAATGTGCCTCATTGCGA